>NC_066864.1:10428527-11628527 GCF_025177605.1 Cucumis melo | reverse complement strand
GCTTAATCAACTGGAATATCCCGAATTTGAGGTAATTTCATGTGAGGTATAGATTCAGAAAAGGGGACCCTGTTAAGAAGGAGCTGATGAAAGGAATGATTATTCTAAATAATACAATTTCAATTATGAAGAAGGTTGCATTTTGAGGAAAGGTGACGCAGGGAGAAGTGTTTGCGTCTAAGAGTTGTTGCGGTGAAGTAGGTGTTTTAGAGTTGAGCGTTCTGCGTAGTAACGCGAGAAAAAGTCAAGCGAAAAAGAGTTGAGCATCCCAAGAAGATAAGTTTAGCATGGTCTGATGAATGGTAAGTTTAAGTTGGTTGCATGGTTTGATGAGTGGTAAGTTAACTCGTGTAAAGTGTAAGCAGGATGTGGCAAGCTAAAAGAGGCTTAAGTTATGACTAATTAGATTTAAGGATTAGTATAAATAAGATTGAAAGGAACAAAGAAGAATTGATATTCTATTAAGCTGCTGAAGAAGAGCTAAGTGTTGAGCTGCTTACTAAGGGAAGAACCAGATAAGAAGAGGAAGTGAACTAGGCGTTATGAGAAGAAGGGAATCAAGTGTATTTGTGAGTGACATTTCATAAGTAAAATAAATATTTGTGAGTGACTTTCACAAAGAAAATATGTATTTGAAAGTGTTCTTTCTAAGTGTATAGTTATGCATAAAGTGTTCTATATATCTATATATTGTTGTTATTGATATTGATGTTGTTATTTGAAAGGAGAAAACTATTTTTTTCTATGCGATGATGGTGATGCTTGTGTGTGAGTAAACCATTAGTTTTATTCCTATCAAGTGAGCTAGCCATCATGTGGATTGAGGCAGGACAATGCATAAAAGGAGTGCATTGTGCCTTGTGACCTATGCAATGGTTGGTGTAATTATATCGCATGGGCTTACGCGATTGATGTGCGTAAATTAGATTAATTATCTTTAATGATCCTATCGCAAACCTCTCTTAGCAGAATCAATTAGTTCGTAGGTGTGTCATTAGGGTTCTAAATCTGCGACTACGCTAAGTAGTGAGTATAGTCATTGCATGCGAGATGCTCACTATATCTCTAGGTCAGGATTCTACAGTAAAAGGCACACACTTCTTTTCGTGTGTACTACTATATCTATGTTGAGTACAAGTTTTCCTATCACTTACCTAAGTGTAAGGAAAGTGATATTTCTTGGGTAAGCAAGGGTCGAACATAGAAAAATTCGATCAAATATTAGTTATATAGTCCACTTCTCATCTAGGTGGTATACAAAATCTATGCAGTATAAAGCAAATATGTATTTGTGTATTAAATCTACTATCTACACTAAAGATTTTGTAAAAGGTAACAAGAAGTAGTGAGAATATGGAGAGTGAACTAACTTGTGTTAAGAAAGTGCGAATGAATGTTTCAGTGTTGTTAGGCAATTAAGTCATGCGATAGTCTTTGATGCGATAGAGGTCAGTTAATCATTTTCTAATTAAGGCAAACACTTTCCAATGCATAAATGCCACAATTACTCGTCTTTCGGGAAGCAAATGATAAAGGTTAATTAAGTGACAACTATCTAGATTTCATTACTTATAAGAGTCACATTACCTATCTTTTAAGGATGACAACCTCTCAGCGCCAAATTACCACACTTGTTCTCCATTCTAGACACAACTTATGGAGATTTAATCACAGGATGGAGTTTGTTTCCAAACTCCTTCCTATGCGTGTTTAGTATTGTCCTTGCTACTTACCCTCTCGAGTGCGATAAACACTGGCCAAGCGATGGAAAGAAGCTCAGCTAAACGCGATGAGCCTTATAAATTAGATCTTTTATAAAGAACTTATCACAAACCTAACTACTTATAACATTTTAACAGGTGAACAATAAAAAAATGATAGATTGACAAGGGATAAAGTTGCAATATTTTAATAAATGTAGGACTTACGACTATGTACAATATGAATGTCAACATTACAATGAAAGTACAAAATGAAAAGTAAAGAGGGGAGTTGAGTCACAGAATGCATAAAAAACATTCCTTGGCTCTTTTACAAGTTAAGGGGAAGAGAATGATGGTTTCTCTCCCTAATTTTTCTCTAAGCTCTCACTTATAAGATCGATCGGAGAAGAGGTGGAAGAAGTTTTATAGAAGGCGAAAAGGCTAGTCCTTTCCACCGGCTTACATGGAGCTCCCTAGGTTTTGGTCCATTCATACCAGACAATATTACCTGGTAGAGAATGAAGCTTTATATAGACTACTTTAGGCAAAAAGCATCTATTCTTGTGCACATGCCAGCTCTGATTGCAATCTTGTCAAGTTACATCAACTCCAACTACCATTCTTGTCTTCTAGTGAATCTTCATCATGTAATGATGTGGTTCCTTGCCTAAGAATGTTAATCCCTAGACAATCTTCCTATCATAGAGCTTTTGCATTCACTCCTCTTGCAATTCACTATGTTTCTTCTTTTTTTTTTAATCCTACGATAAAACATTAAAAAGCATGGTAAAACAGGCATAGGGACTTATGCAAGTTATATTCTCTTATGATGATGAATTTGTGATATAAGCTACAAGTTTTGACACATTATCTTACGTTTTGGCTCCATTATTCTACCAAAAAGACTATAATAACTTGTATTTCTGCAAGTTATCATACAATGAGAAACGAACCAGGAAAATTCCCAGATACACAAGATTCCGATGAGAGTGAATCCCAGGTCTTGGCATAGGGAATGGTTCATGTTCTTGGTGGAAAGAAATAAGAGGAAGCTAATGTGTGATTTATATGATTTATAAAATGAGGCATTATGAGCCTGTGTTTATGAAATGAAAAGTGATTTATGTAATTGTATTGTATTTCCCAAAAGGTATTTCTAAAATCTCACTCACTAAATCTTTGACTTATGTTTTAAGTTTCTCTTCCCTAGATTATCAAGCGTTAAGATCAAGTAAAGAAGGATAAGACGAGTTGCTACGCGTTGAGGCGAGCAAGCTTGAGTTAAGGAAGTTGTGCTAAGCGCTGAAGTCCTAAAGTTTATGTTTCAAGTCTTGTTGTAAAGAAAGCATGAATTCTATTTGTATTTGTTGCAAAGTGCTAAGTTAATAAAGAGAATAAATTGTGCTTATTTCGCTGTATTGTTTGGTGCTTATCGCTTAATAACTAAAGTGTTGGGTTTTATATCCTAAAACTCGTAAATAGTAAATATAATCCACTGACCGTTATTAATAAAGTGTTTTATTATTATTTCAATAAATGTTATTGATTATATTATTAGTTTTGTCTTAATAACCTAAATCCAATAAACTAACATCCTAAGATGTTTAATGAGTCTTGAACAGTATGTAGAGACATACGAGGATCAATGTTTAAGATCAGCTTAAAGGGTCTATAGTATAGGGTTAAGGTTGGGTACCTTATCCTGTTAACACTATGGATACGGCTTATTTTGTATTTGATACAAACACATTGATTCAATGCGTTTATGTATACAACATGGGAGTGGGGGTATCCTATGCAATGAGTTTGCATAAGACCGGACCACGAAATATTAATCACTAGATGTAACTCCGTTAACTAGTTGGGTTTCTATTTCATTAGGATGACCTAGGTAACTTAGTCTTAATCCTGAGTGTATTATGAACTTCTGTTTGCGAGGGATTATCCTTTGATTTGTATGAGTGAGACTGGCCAGATTGCTGACTCAATATCCTTATCATTTTCTGGAGACAAGACCGAGTGGGGAGCTGAGAACATAATCACACAAGATGGAATTCACTCCTTCCCACCTTTAGGGTAAGTAGATAAGTGTTTCCTTAAATAGTGTCTCTAGGACTTGAACAAAGGGTCCTACCTTCTCTACGGCACAAAAGGGGTTTCTATTTAGTGGTTGGACCATAAACAGGTTGTTCATTAGAGGAGCACTGGTATTTAAGGACTAGAAGTAACCCATGGATAAAACGGTAATTTGACCCAACTAGTGTTACGAACACTTGTGAAGGACTAACTTACTGGTATTGGTCTATATCCGTGGACACAAAAATATATCTACAGTGAGAAGAATTCAGCTGTGAGTCTTTAGTGGAGTGTACACACAGTTAACGAATATTGATAAATGTAGTTAATGAGTTTAGTCAATTAATCTCATATCGTTGTAGCTTCTGATCTGTAGGTCCATTAGGTCCCCTTCCTAGCTCCTAAAGAGTAATGAGATTTATTTATATTAGTTATAATTTGAAATGTTTAAATTTACTTTGGGAATTAATATAATGTATGTTGATACATTACAATATAAAGTTTATATTTTAATTAGACTTTAATATATAAATTTAATTTTGGATATGATTCAAAATTAATTTATGAGAGAATAAAATATTTGAATAAGTTTAAATATTAATTTAAAGTGAATTAGATTCATACTAAAACTGTAGGTCAAAATTTAATGTGTATATGATACATATTAAAACTATAGATTGTGAGAGAAATTCATATTTAAATATGATTCAAATTTGGACTAAATTAAATATAAGATATTTAATTTAGAAATTAATTAATTGAAGAATTAATTAATAGTTTAATTTATTTAAATTAAATTAAATTAAATTAAATTAAATTAAATTAAATTAATTAAATTAAAACCGTAGGTTATGTGAGAGATATTAATTTAATATTTACTTATTAAGTTAATAGGAAACGTGGGTGGTTTTACCACGTTCCCACTCTTCTCTCAACTTCCAGAAGAGGAAGTTACTGGTACAATACACAGAAGCGAGTTCTGTGAATTTGTTCGTACATCGCATTCTCTCTAGAAAAGTTCTCTCTGGAAAAATTTCCTCAATCCAATTTGGTTTCCATAAACCTCTCAATTAGATAATAGGAAGGTTTCCAAGTAGAGGTACTCTAAATTGGTGTTTGGTAGATTCAGAGTCGTCAACGAGTGTAAGTACTTCTTCTCTGTATTTTCTTAAAAGCATGCTTAGCCATAGAAATTAGTTTTGTAATTTCTTTTGCCAATGTATTGATATTTTTTATGTTCCAATTAAATTGAGTTATGGTATCTATTAATTCTTCCGCTGTGTAAAGGACTTTTATCCCTTCATAAAGAACTTAAGTGAAGCTAAACCGAAGAGAGTTAAGTTGATGGTTTAAGCCATTTGCTCTGCTTTGTGTTGTGAAAACCTTTGAGTTCAAAGTTAAGCGTTGAGTTGAGATGGATCTAAGAATTTATTTCGCTTACCAGGTATTCGACGCTTATCATGTGGTGTGGTACATGTTGAGTGTCTAGATGGCACGTCCCCATTAGGTCACATAAGGTGACATTTGAGACGAGATGTGACATTTCATCTTAGTTATCTTGAATTAATTAAGTGTCATTTTTGTTTTATTATAATTAATTTGATTGTGAATGTTAATTATTTTAATTTGGATTTAAAGGGGAAAATGTGGTTTATTAGATTTTGGATTAAGATATTAAATATATATTTAATTGAGAAAAATGGTCAATTGATGAGGAAAGAGAAATAATTAAATATATGTTGGTATATATATATTTATTTGGGAAAATATGGATATTAAATGAAAGGAGAGAAATAATAAAGACATTTGGTTATATGTTAATTTGGAAAGAAGTTTTTAAATTATATATATATATATATTTGAAATTTGAAAAAAGATTTAAGGGTTTAAAAGTTATTAAATAGCCTTCCTAGTGCATGCCAAATAAAAATAATAAAAAAAGGAAATTTATATTTCTCATCTGCTTCCTTAAGCGTCATCCACGACCCCCTTGAGTTTTTCCTTCCCAGCAGCTTTACACTCACCATTGTTGGTCGTTGATCACCACTCTATTGGTTTTTATGTCTTAAAACTTATAAATAGTAAATGTAATCCATTAATCGTTATTAATATTGTAATTAAGTGTTATTGATTATTTTATTAGTTTTGTCTTATTAACCTAAATCCATAAACTAACATTCTAGACTACTTTATGAGTCTTGAATTGCATGTGGAGATATACAGGGAACAATGTTTGAGATACATCTTAAAGATTCTATAATATAGGGATAAGACTCGGTACCTTATCTTGGTAACACTGTGGATACAACTCACTTTGTATTTGATACAGACACAATGATCAAATGTGTTCAAGTAGGTGGGATGCAAGTGAAGGTATCCTATGCAATGGGTTTACATAAGATTGGACAACCAAATAATAACCACTTGATGTAACTCCGTTTACGAATTAGGTTTCTATTTCAATAGGATAACCTAGACAATTTAGTCTTAATCCAAAGTGTATTATGAACTCCATTTGGCAAAAGATTGTCCTTTGATTTGTACGGGTGAGAATAACCAAATTGTCTACTCAATAAGTCTACCATTTTGGGGACAAGTTTAAGCGGGGAGTTGGGAACATAATCACACAATATGAAATTCATTTCTTTTCTACTTTACGGTAAGTAGATGGGTGTTCCCTTAAATGGTGTAACACTCCAAAATTAAGGTAATTTTCAATTTAATTATCTTAATTTTACTTTATGTTTGAGATTCTATTGGGTGTTATTTTATTTGAAATCGAAAATAATTGATTTGGTGGAATTGAAATTAATTTAGCACACGCACGTATGCACACGCATGCGTGCACACACAATGTATATTTAATTATATATAACGTATATTTAATTAAGAATGTAGATTTTGGTGGAAATATTATTGGTTATATATATGCATATATATATAATTTTTGGTGAAAAGAAAAGATAATAATTGTTGGAAAATAACTAATGAGGAGAGAGAGGGTTGATTTAATTGATGAGGAAAGTTGATGGATTCAATAAGGAAAGAGAAGGAAATGGAGAGATGTATATGTATTTATGTTTTGTAAAAGGAAAATGAAAAAAAAAATTATTTCTTCTTATTCTTAATGAAGTTGCACCTCTCTCCTTTTCATTGTGCATGCCGACAGCCGTACGTGCCTACGTCTACTACATTTCTGCCTAATCACCACTCGAATGCTAGCCGACAAGTAGCAATAAAAGCTGAGCCGAATCTCTGCCTGAGTTGTCTTCTGCACAAGTTGTCATCAACGCGAGCCGAGCCAACTCCGTTTCTGTGTCGCTTCTCCCAGCCACGCCACCACGAGATTGGGTCATTTACCATCGTCCTGTTCTCCCTCTGCTGCTACCGCTCATCGGCTTGTGGTTAGTTTGATTGGGTTTTGATGTGGGATTTAGAAATACTCATTAAAGGTTGACTAAGGTTCTAAATAAAGGTTTATTTTGGGAACTAGTTTGCTGTCTTTCTTTGAAGAACCAATTAGAGATATTAGTTTTTCTCAAGATTTGAATTGATTTCAATCCTCCTTTGGATAAGTTTATAGGAATTTGGTTTGGGCATAATTGATAACTTTATTAATGAAATTATTAATTATTTTCCTTGTGTTTAGGTTAGTTTGTGGTTTAATTTGCATCAAGAAATTTTACAAATGAATTTAATTTTTTTTTTTAGTTATGAGATTTCTACTACTAGACCTTCGATTTAAAATTAAAGTTGTACTGCATGGATTGGCTGATGGTTATGCATAGAATTAAAATGCATTAATAGGCTTATGTGAGGATTTGACTGAAATTGTGTTGATTTATTTATTTGACTGAATATGTAATTATGAAGTTTATTGGATGATGTTTTCATGTTATGTTTATGTCTATTATTGGACTAAGTTTGATTGCATTATGCTTATTTAAACTGATGGTAGTTGTTAGCTTTAGCTATTAGGCTAGTGTACCCTGCATGTATGGTGTCCCTTGGGATGATCACCACCTTTAGACTCATATTGATGACTGATTGATTGCTAAGTATATGCTTAGGTTCACTTTATGACTGATGTGTGTTCTTACGGGATTACAAGACAGATATGACTCAGGGTATCTCATAATAGGAAGTTAATAATTCACCTAGCAAGACCAATAGTGGGTTTCTTACTAGGTATTTTTATACTTACCCTTTTTTATGTTTAACTTTTCAGGAAAAGATAAAGGAAAAAGCAACCAGGTGAGCGACAAGAAGAACCTGTGATCTACCATATAGGGGACCTTATGTTCATGCTTATGTTATTTTCGTGATTGCCATGAATTGACTGTTGGATCTTTTTTTTTTCTAAAGAACCTTGTAAATACTTTACTTACTATTTTCTTTAAAACTAGATAGGGTCAAATTAAGTTTGTTTTCTTAGTAGTTTTTATTTGGTTTGACAAACTCTTGTTTTTATATTTGGTATAAACCTTAGCTTAGCTTTGAAAAGTTGGGTCTTTACAAATGGTGTCTCTAAGACTTGAACAAATGGCTTTACCCTTTCTATGGCACGTAAGGAATTTATTTTTATTGATTTGACCATAAATAGGTTGTTTATTAGAGGACTGGTGTGAGACCCTAAACACGTTTTGCTCTATGCAGTGGGATTTAGGCGAAAGGAATGAGTAATGCAATGAGAAGAGTAGTAAAGAAATAACTCGAATGTTGCAAAGGGGTTACACGATGAAGAAAGGATGTCGGGAAAAGGCAACGTGACAAATGATTGACGCGAGCCTACTCCACCTAGTAGTGATAGTGCAAATGTCATTTCCCTCCCCTAAAGTCGCTTCTCGCAACCTAGTAGAGCCGTGTCGCCTAGGCCCTCGACGTGTACCACACCTCGTGATAAAACATCGAACGCCTAATAGATGAAACAACTTCAATTTTACAACCTTACGCATAACTTTAAACACCAAGCTTTCTTAACATAATAGTGGATTACATCAACTTAAATTTCATTAACTTAGCCTTATCGCTTCCCCTTTAAATACTTAGCTTAACAATACATTTCAATGACTTATGCGACAGGCACAAGATAATGTAGTGAATTGAGTACAAAACTTTTCTTTATTAACGTAACACTTTTACAATATTCAATAGAACTTAGACTTTTCCTTACAACAAGACTTAAAAATAATTTTTAGGCCTCTTTTCGCCTAGCACAACTTTTCCAACTTGATATCTAGTTTACTCGTCTAATCGTGTAGCAATGCGTCTTGTTCTCTTTTAGACACCAAGGCGCAACTTTCCGCGTAGAGGTCTTTAGGGATCCAAAATCCCTTTCTTCAACTCCTTCCCCTTGAGTCATCAACATCCTAACCCAAGGGCAATTCTCAATAACCCTTTTCTCTCTACACTGTTAAACATTGCTTGTTGTAGTAGGTACCTAGAGGTATAAAGGCATAACTTGGTCCTTCGCCTCGATCGCCTAACCACCTCTCTTAGCGAACCGCGTTTAAAGCTATTCCTCCCTTGACTCAGCTCTCTGGCTTCCATGGCTTAGCCTTACCAACCTGGGTGTTGCTCTCACCTTCCTGCTAAGCTGGGTCATTTGCGCTAAGGAGCAATGTGCTTACCATCCAACTCCTTAGATGCAAGATAAGACGACATAGTTATCATGCTACATAAGGCTACAAAGTAACTCCACCTTACCTTCTTAACTAGGCTACAACACCTAAGACCTATCCTTCACATGGCTTCAATGCCTGACAACTTAGGGAGGAGAAACTTAAAACATAAGTCAAACGAACTTAGCAAACGGACTTAGTGAGTGATGGGTTTGAAAAAGCCTTTTATTACAACCTGCCTAGACCTAAGACTCTCTCCATGCTTAGACCTGGGATTCACACTCAACCAACGTTATGCGAGTTACCTGGGATTTACACTAGAGTCCTGCAATAGATCTCATCTCCTCTCGATAGATCACCATTATAAATAGTAATTAGAAACGCTTTTAGTTTACTTTCCTTACTCATTATTTCCATAGTGACAGTATCATACAATAAGAATCATGAAAGAACACCTTTATATGATTGTCAACAGAATACCTTCTTCCACGTATCAACTTTACAAACACAATTTTAATTATTTACGGAAGTCATTCAGAAGGTCTATCTTCCATTGATGGAAGACTCACAAATATTCTACTTGCGAGAGATATTAAAAAACAAACATTGTTATAAAGATACTTGTTCGTTTAGGACGAACGACTCGTAACATTCACAAACACAGAAAAGTATCAGCAATAAATTGCAGCTTAGTAATCATGTCAAATCTTGTTTTGTCACTCATGAATATACTTAGCCTTGACTCCTTCATTCTCTACTTTTGGATGCCTCTTCTCGCCAAGTGATTCCCTTGATCAGTTGTCTAGCATTTAGGATCTCCTTTTTTCATTTTCATCCAAAAATCTAACTCTTTCGAAAAACTTCCTTTTCCTCTTTGGCCTTTAGCCCTTTTTATAGTGACCTCCCACATCCAAAGGTCGTTTCAACACTTTACACTTGTCTCCTTACCGACTCAGCGTGCCATGCAACCAACCCAAACTCGACACATGGGCTATTCATCAACGGCGATTGAACTTTTTCTCGAGACACACACCTTATCTCTTTGGAAAGCCAAACTCTTTAATCGTCTAACCCTCCTATCTTCTTGGGAAGTAGTAGACATTTACTTCCTCTCAACGAGTGGTCAAGTCATATTGACAAGACATTTTCTCGCCTCCTTTCTTAGACGTAGGCACTTCTTCTCAATTACTATGCTAAACGCCTAACTCTTGGCATCCAACGCATGCCCTTTCCTTGCTAGTTTATTCTTGTCCCGTTGTTTGCCTTCTCATGATGGAACTCTGACTTAAGCATCCTTTTGGTGTCACCTTTCTCCCCTTTGCATATTCCTTCCTGGGATGTCTTATACACCTCTCCAAAATAGCTTCCCAGTAAGGATCCTCTCCACCAGACTTCCTTTCTTCAAGTCAAGGTCAGGGTCTCATGCATACTCCTTTCCTGAAATATATTCTACGATCAAGAATCTCTTCGTTCAGTATCCTTGTCGTAGGGTCTTTATCGCGTAGGTGGTATGTGATCAAGGTCTCATAACCAGTCCCTCCTTTTTAGAATTTCATCCTCGAAATTCTACTCCATTGTTTTCTTATCCTAGACTACGTGAGACTTTCTTAGCTTGTGAAGCTTGGCGAATAAAGAAAAAACTACTTTTGTTCGTGTGGTTACTTTACCAACTTGGTCTTTTCTTGATATATGTTACAACATAAGGAAAACCATATCTTTTATTCTCACTATAGGCTCCATCGCGACGTATGCCTCTAGCATAGGATCGTTCTGTAAATTCTATTATCTTCGTACTCCTTCTTGAGCTCAAGCATTTACCACACTCTTTTGCCAAGTTGTAGCCATGTGGAGTAGTCTCAACATAATTGGCAATTTCCATCAATTCCACTACACATAATGCGTCTTTCAATGCCAGATCACACAATAAGCAAAGAGCACCCCATACTAGATCACACAGCAAGCATGGAACATCCCATACTCATCACACAGCATGAGTAGGGCATCCTATTCAAGATCATACAACAGGAGTATGATATTCTATTCAAGATTACACAACATGAGTAGGTCATCCTATTCAAGATCACATAGTATGAATAGGGTATTGTATTCAAGATCACACAGCATGAATAAAGAATTTCATCCCAGATCGTACAACATGTGTAAGACATTCTATTTAGGTCACACAGCATGAATAGGACATCCTATTAAGATCACTCAACATGAATAAGTCATTCTATACAAGATTACATAGTATGAATAAAGCATCTCATCCCAGATCACACAGCAAGGATGAGGCATTATGTTGCACAGAGCATGAAAACTATTTTAATTCATGGCTATTAAGCTCCCCTACTTTCTCCAATTACATCATTCTAGTGTTCAGTATATTCTATTTGTTATAACTCATATGCAATTAGAGAATTGGGAGAAACACAAGGAAAATCATATAAGCCATAGTTTCTCTGGAATAACATTTTGAAGAGGATCGCCAGAGAAACCACTCACAACTGGCTCCTAAGACCCTTTTGGGAAACATTATACAATCACATAGTTCACTTTTTGTTCCTACAACTCGATCTCACAACGTTTCTTTTCACTAATTAATAGAAATCGCATATTAGTTCTTTTATGTCTTCCACCCAAGAATATTATTTGTCTCCTTCATTAAGACTACTTGGATTTATTCTTGTCAGTATCTTGTGTTAGTCTACTGCGAGGTTCGCTTCGTTTACAACATCCAAAAATTTTCCTTGATTCATTTCTTGCAACACCAAACGCCCATGCGACGTCTTCACATGTTATGTGCATACCATAACTTAAAAGGAACGCACTTAAAATATAACTTTCATTTATAAAATCGTTCACGAAATATTTGTTTTACCCATAAAGGTCATCTACTAAAATACTTGGTTACCTTCCTTTTAGGATGCCTAGCTTCTGCTTTTTCTCCTCGTATCGCATTTTATGGAGCGGGCATTTCTACTCATTGTGGTCTTGGTAGTAATTTGTGACTTATGGGTTAGGGGTCTACTCGTTGTCATGCCTCTTAATTTTCTATTCCTACAACTCTTTTTCCCTTGCCTACTGTACGTAGGGCCTTTCCGCAAGGATTGTTGAACTAAATGGGATGCCAGTTTTGTTTGCGTTGGTCCTTCGCCAACTCTGGTCTTTTTTTGGCATTCATTTTGATAATGTCCAACTTAACCACACTTAATCAAACAACCTTTTGTTTACAAACTCCTGTGTGTCTCTTTCCACACTCAACGCATTTCGATCTCCGATCGTCAGACTAATGAGATCCTTGGCTAGGGTAAGGCTTTGCCTGCTCGCTTACCTCTTTACCACTTCCCTTTTTCCTCTTCCTAACTTACTTTCGAATTTGTATTCTTTCTCTTTAAACTCTTTCCTTCTTCTTCGGCCAAACACTTCTCAGATCGTATAACTGTCTCGACCAACTTAGAAAAATCTAACCAATTCATACTCGATGTCACTAGAGTCCGAATTATTGTCCTTAATCCCTCCTTCCAAAACGTCTACACTTATCTTCTTCATCCATTACGAAAGCCATTACATAACTTGCGAGTTTAGTGGATTTTTCCCCATACTTTGCGATAGTCATATCGCCTTGTTCCAGACTCGAGAGTTCCTTCTTCTTTTCCTCTACAAACGAATAGGGATAATGCTTCTCCCGAAATCCTTTCCTGAATCCTTAACAAAATTTATTCCTCCTTGTCTTACCTCATACAGGATCCACTGATCCTCAATGTTACCTTGCAACAGAAATGTTACCAACATCACTTCTCAATCTTTAGGGCAATCTTTTTACCTTCGAAGCATTTTCAACCAAGCTTAGCCACTTCCCCACATCAAATAGATTCGTAGTTCCTTAAAAAATCGTGGCTCCTACGCCTTCCATCTCTCAATATCTTATACTTTCAATTTCTTAACTGTTTATAAATTAGAATAACTCGAACTTATTATGAATCGGAACGATATGATGAAATAATGAAGAACGAATTAAGTTAATAAGTTTTAAAGGAAATAATCTTTTGTACCCCAATTCGATGAGAATACCTTATCCTTGTTGTGTGATCGCTCTATTCATGTTGTGTGATCTTAAGTAGGATGCCGCATACTTGCTGTGTGATCTAGTATGTGATGTCCATTGCTTGCTGTGTGATTTGGCATTGCAAGACGTGTTATGTGTAGTGGAATTGATGGAACTTGCTAAATGCCTTAAGGTTTCTCGATGTAGCTGCAACATAATGAGGAAAGGGTAATGTATTATTTGAGCTGAGGAAATGGTATAAAGATATAAGTAAATATGCAGAATGATTCTATGATATAATTATGTAGTATGCGTAACACCTACGTTGTGATTCAAATTACGATGAAAAAAACAAGAAGAAATAATTTCCTTACAATAAAATTTCTTGTAGTCTATGAAAATGATTGTTTAAGTTAATAGGAATCACTTAAACTAATTATGTTACAAACCAAATGCCTTATTATAACTGTCATGTATTATTTTGGTAAAATGAACGTAATGCATTGAGACCAACTTTAATGAATCAAAAGGTTTGAGAAAGATCCCACTCACTAGACATTTTTGTCTAACCTTTCAATGTTTGCTCTATTCCTTCCCCTCCTTCCAAGTAGCGAAGGACATTCTACATTAAACTTACAACAATGATTGTCTGCTGTGCCCTTGTAATCGCATCATTGGTAGTAGGCATTGTTATCTCTCATAGCATGTAAAAGCTAGGCGAGAAGAGTTAAGTTGCTGTTTTGAGTATGTACTTAGTTCCATCGGGACTTGTCTACTAAGAACCAAATGTACCGTATACGATTTGTTTATTAATGAAGTTTCCTTACCTTTATTTAGGTTTACATTTTGCATTTAAATTTGTTGGTTTCATTTCTTTCCACTTACTAGGCATTCAACGTCTTATCGCATGGGAGTTATACGTTGAGTGTCTAAGTGGCACATCTCCACTTAGTCGCATAAAGTGACTGTTGGGGCGAGGTGTGACAAGTGGTATTGGAGCATAAGTTCTTGAGAAAAGTCTTAAGTGGAGTCATGGATATAGAATTGCACGGTAGTCTTGCTTATTTGTTTATGCGTTATATTTTTACAAGTATTATGCTTGTAGATTTAACATGAGAGGTTCTAAGTAAACGACTATTAGGCGACTAACTAAGTGATAAAAGATGAACTTCTATTAATGTGTTGCTAAACTGCTAAAGATAAAAGTTATTGCGCATGTTTTCCTCTCTATTGCCGAAGTATAAACGAAGAGAGGTTTCCTGGTAAGTCCAGAGTCGAACACAAGGAATTTAAGTTCCTAATTTATCTTATCGCACACTAAATCATGCGGTATAAGCTATATACAGTATAATTATGAACAGTATGCTAATTAGCCTAACTATTTACACTATTGTGCTTGGCGGCGCAAGGTGAGCATGGCAAGATGGAATTATGGGATATGAACTCATTATAAACATGGCGAGGAAGGAAAGGTTTAATTGTCTAAACGCAATAATTTGTGCTTTAATACTTCAAGGCGATACAAAGCATGTATTAACTCAAAATTAGGGTATATGTAGTGTTGTACATTGTTGTGCCTTCCAAAGAAGAACTTCAATATATAAATTAATGATTATTTAATATTATCTGAAAATATGTCAGTATCTTTAAGTTTATTTCCCAAAGCAATTATGTGTAAGCATATTTATTTTGTAATTGCAGCATCTGCTCTTGTTTTTTTTATTCACATGCTACATCTATAATAAAGTTTAATGGACTCAATTCTTTTGATTGGTGCGAACAAATTCGATTCCATCTTAGAGTTTTGGATCTTGATTTAGCACTTTTAAGTGAGTAACCTGCTGCAATTACTTCTGCTAGAAGTGATGAGGATATATTTCTATAAAGCTTGGGAAAGATTAAATAGATTGAGCTTAATGTTTATGTGGATGACTGCAGCAAACAATATTAAGTCCACAATTAAGAAAACTAAAGATGCTAAGGAATTTATGAAATATGTGGAAAAATGTTCTCAATCAGAGTCGGCTCATGATAAGTCACTTGCTGGAACATTTATGAGTACTTTAACCAACATCAAGTTTGATGGTTCTCGTAATATACATGAGCATATCCTTGAAATGACGAACTTGGTAGCAAGATTAAAGACCATGGGAATGGAAGTTAATGAGAATTTTTTGGTAGCATTTATCGTTAATTCCTCACCTTCAAAGTATGGTCCATTTCACATGAACTATAATACTCTTAAAGATAAATGGAATGTGCATGAATTACAAAGTATGCTCATTTAGGAGGAAGCGAGGCTTAAGAAACCAGTAATTCACTCTGCTAATCTCATGGGTTACAAAGGAGCTGGAAAAGAAACTTGGGAAAAAGAATGGAAAGTGAAATCATGGACAATTAAAGGTGAAACAATCATCTGTTCCAATACATAAAAATGGACAAATTAAGGATAAATATCGTTTTTGCAACAAACCTGGGCACTATCAGAAAGATTGTCTAAAATATAAAACATGGTTCGAGAATAAAAGTAAGCATAATGCTTTAGTATGTTTCGGATCAAACTTAATTGAAGTTCCTTATAATACATGGTGGATTGATTCTGGTTGTACCATTCATGTTTCCAATACGATGTAAGGTTTCTTACGACCCGAACTACAAACCCAAATGAGATATTCATTTTTATGGGAAATAGAATCAAAGTTCAAGTTGAAGCTGTGGGAACCTATCGTTTATGTAAGGCCCCAAGTTAAGGTAATTTATTTTAATTATCTTAAGTTAATTTTAATTAGTGTTGGAATTAATTTGGGTGCTCATGAAATTTTGATTAAAGTTGTTTGTTTAATGAGATCTGTATTTGGGAGAAATTTGATTGATTATATGTGATTATGTAATTAATTAACTTTGAAGTGGAATAATTATATCATGTAGGTTATGTAAGGATATTTGTTTTAGGAGAAAGATATTTTGTGGAGAGAGAAAGAAATTTAAAATAATAATTATATAATGGAAAATATAATTATTATTTAGTAAAAGATAATTATGCTACTTTATTTGGAGAATTATTGATGTGATTGAGAGAGTGTGAAGATTTTGGGAAGGAGAAAAGAGAAAAATAAAAATAAAAGGAATTATTTTTATTAAATAGGGCATTGGGATGCGTGGGAGTCCATTCACCTTCTTCTTCCTCAAGAGAAAAAAACCCTAAAAGAAACCTTAACCTTAAAACCATTACGCCGCCGCCGCCTGCGTTGCCATTTTCTTCTGTAAGCCAACCGGTCGCCGACCTACACCTGCGCCACCCCTTTCCGTTCGTCAGCGCCTCTGTCCGTCTCTGCCTCCGCTGCTCGCGAAGCACTGTTGCTGTCGTCGGTCTGTCCATCAATCGTCAAATGGCAGCTGAGCCACGCAAGCCTTCGCGTTTGCCGGTCGTCGGCCATTCACCGTCCATTCGTCGCACACCCGGGTGATGCGTGTGCAAGCCCACCCGCGCAAGTTGTACTCGACCCGTAAGCCCCAAGCCGAGTCGTGCCTGCCTCTTTTAGTCGAGCAGCGTCTAGAGCCTACTCGAGCTGATTTCCTTCTTCAACCGAGTCGTGTCCCTGCTGACCTTGAGCCACCAAGCCTTTTTAAGCCATCTAGTTATTTTAGCCCTTTTCCACCTGTTTTTGGTAAGTTTTGATTGGGTTTTTGGCATACCTAACAAAGATTTAATTTTGGACCTTAAATAATTTAATTTTGGATTAAATTAAATTATTTTTCTTAAAGGGTCGTTTGTCGCTTAGAAGTGGAACTGAGGAATTCTCTCAGTTAAGGCTAAGTTGATCTCAACCTTGATTTTGGGTAAGTTACTTTGAATAGATTTTTGGACCTTTAATTCTTTGAGGGTTAAGTTACTAAATTTGGTGTTTTCTAACTACTTAGGACTTCGCTGCTTGGAAAGCGTGATTTCGCTGTTAAAATTCGATTAAGCTTATCTTCAGGTAAGAGACTCTACTACTAGACTTTTGACTGAAATTAAGAGATTGCATGTGTATATGGTTATGCATAGATGATAGCTAAATTGCATAACCCGATGTTACTGATAATGACTAACTTTGTAATGATAATTGACACTGATGACTGATGTATGATATGACTAGTGGTATATTGATGAGGACGATTGTGTTATATTTATGATTAAGATATTTGGATAAGTATTCTATGATTGTTATGTTATGCCATGTTTATGATAATGTTATGACACGTTGCATGCTATGGATAGGGTTACTGTTAGCTTATTCTATTAGAGTCGTACCCACATGGGTGTCCCTCGAGATCACCACCTTTTTATGACTGTGTAGTCTGATGGGATTACCACTCCATTATGATATTGACATTGACATAGACATGATTATGAGTGATTCAACGAGGTCACTCACAACCCGATTATCTTAGTGTTTCCATCGGGTACTCTACAGACCAGTTTGTTTTAGGTGTCCCTTTGGGTCACAGAAGACCAAATATGTTCCTACGGGATTACATATTGCACGTGTTTGGGAACGTGCCAGTTCAGGGGGTACCACTTTACAGGACTCTAATAGGAAGTTAACAGACACCTAGCGGGACTAGTAGTGGGTCCCTTACTGAGTATATTTTCATACTCACTCTTTTTTGTTTAATTTTTCAGGCAGGGGCAGAGGTAAGGGTAAAGGCAAGCTGGCGACTGACAAGAATTGACCTTGGCGAGTCATAAGGATCATTTTGCTTCCACTTTATGTCATTGTTCAGATTTCCAGTATTTACATTTTTATTTTATTCTTTTTATTGTTATTTTATTTCTTTAAACCTAGATAGGTCCCGAGTCAAGATTTTATTTTTAGACTTATTTTCATATACATTTATTTATGCTTTTAAATGAGAAATTCGAGGTTTTGTTTTATTATTCTATTTTAAATTTATAAATTTTATTTGTCTTTTAAAATAGTAATGACTTCGATTTAGTATAAGGAGTTGGGTCATTACAGTTTAGCTGTAGACACTAGACATCATTTAGACCTTTTTGATATCTTTTGTCCCTTCTATTTCTCGTAATTTGATTTTCTTATCAAAACTTGATACTTCAGGTTATTACTTTAAATTTAGGAATGAGTGTTTTAGTTTATTCAAATCAAACATTTTTATTGGTTCTGGTATTTTTTGTGATGTCTTATATAAATTAAAGCTTGATAATGTTTTTGCTGAGAGTTTGTTAACCCTATATCATAATGTTGGTACTAAACGTGGTTAAACTAATGAATCGTCAGCTTACTTTTGGCATAAACGTCTAGGTCACATATCTAAAGAAAGAATTAAAAGATTGATAAAGAATAAAATTCTTCCAAATTTGGATTTTACTGACCTTGGAATTTGTATGAATTGTATATTAAAAGAAAACAAACAAAACACACAGTTAATAAAGAAGCCACAAGAAGCTCATAGCTTCTTGAAATTATACACACTAATATTTGTGGGCTTTTTGATGTTCCATCTTGTGGTGGAGAAAAATATTTTATCACCTTTATTGATGATTTCTTACGTTATGGTTATATCTATTTATTGCATGAAAAATCTCAAACAATAGATGCCTTAAGGTATTTATAAACGAAATTGAAAGGCAATTAGATAGAAAGGTGAAAATCTTAAGATCTGATAGAGGTGGTGAGTATTATGGAAAATATGATGAGAATGGACAATGTTATATATAATGTTAAGGTTTTATCGTATAATCATAAAACTAAAGTTTACATGTACAGGCTCTTGTATAGCCATCTTAGCCCTATTAAGAAGATCACAAAAATATTTTTCTTGGGACAAAAAAATAGAATTAGCCTATCTGTTGACCTCAATATCAAAAGAGAACCAAGAGAGGGGACAAAGTGATCAATGAGTTTCAAGCTATTCCCAATGGAAAGTATATCATCAACAAAAACCACAATAACATCCAAGACTTCTTTTTATCGAAAAATAAAGAAAGAAGAATTTGGTTTTGATGAAAAAAAATTCCAATCCAGTAAATAGTTACTAAATTTCATAAACCAATCATAAGAACTTTGTTTCAAACCATATAAAGCCATTGTAACTTACATATATGAGTAGGTTTATCTTGATTAATAAAACCCAGAGGTTGAATAATTTAAGAAAGCATGGACATCAAGTTGACGAACATGCCAATTAAGTTGAATTGCAAGACTTAACACAAGATGAATCATAACTGGCTTCACAACATGACTAAAGGTCTCAAAATAGTCAATACCATATGCTTGATCATAATCTCGAGAAGTAAAATCTAGCCTTATATCTTTCAATATCACCATTAAACTTTAACTTTAATTTGTACACCCATTTACAACTAATAACTTTGGGCAAAGAAGGATTAGAAACTAGAACCCAAGTACCATTTTTCATCAAAGCATTGTACTCATGCTGCATTGCTTTTCTCCATTCAACACATTTAATAGAGACCTAAAGGAAATAGGCTCACTAGGACTGGTAAAAGAAATAGAGAATTGAGCATGCCATGCATTTTGGCTTAAAAATTTTACTTTAAACCTAGTCACCATGTGGTGGATATTTGAGGAAGATATAGGAGGGACATGTTGTGAGGAGTGTGCGATAGGTAAAGAAGATTGGATGGAATAAAGTATCCTTAGAGAAGGAAATGGTTTAAAAGATAAAGAGGAGGGCTAGGAATTGGAGGAGGGATAATAATTAATGGATTGAACGATAGGTTCACAAGGTGAAGGAGAATAGGATGGAAGAAGGGTAGGTGATGAACACGGGGAAATGTGTGAAAAGGGATAAAAGGCAACAAACAAGGGATAGTTAAAATCATGGTGAGTAAAAACGGGGGGAAAGAAGAAGTGGAAGAAGAAAAACCTACAAAATGAGAAGAATTCAAAGAAAGAGAAGAGTTGAAGGAATAACTCATATCAAACATAAAGAGGAGGGAAAGGAATGGTTTTTTGAGTTTTATGTCCTAAAACTCATAGATAGTAAATGTAATTCGTTGACCGTCATTAATAAAGTATTATTTTTGTAATTTTAATAAAGTGTTATTGATTATTAGTTTATCTTAATAACCTAAATCCAATAAACTAACATCCGAAGTTGTTTGATGAGTTTTGAACTGTATGTCTAACTATATGTAGAGATACAACTTAAAGGGTCTATAGTATAGGAAAAAAGCTAAGTACCTTATTTTAGTGACACTATTGATATGACTCACTTTGTATTTGATAAAAATGCAATAATCCAACGGATTTGTGTAGGTGACATATGAGTGAATGTATCCTATGCAAATAAGCTTGCATAAGATCAGACCACAAAATAGTAACCACTAGATGTAACTTTGTGAACTAGTTAGGTTTCTATTTCATTAGGATGTCCTAGGTAACTTCATCTTAATCCTAAATGTATTATGAACTCATGCTCGTGAGGGATTGTTCTTTGATTTGTACGGATGAGAGTGGTCTGTTTTTCAACTTAATATGCTTATCATTTTGGGGACAAGATCGAGTGGAGAACTAGGAACATAATCACACAAGATGAAATTTACTCATTTCCTAACTTTAGGGTAAGTAGATGAGTGTTCCCTTAAATGGTGTCTCCAGGACTTGAACAAAAGGTTCTACCCTCTTTATGACACGAGAGAGATTTCTGTTTATTGGTTAACAGGTTGTTCATAAGAAGAGCACTAGTATTTAGAGACTAGAAGTAACTTAGGGGTAAAGCGGTAAGTTGATCCAATTGGCGTTATAGACATTTGTGAAGGACTAACTTACTGTTATTGGTCTAAACTTATGGAAATAGAAATATATCTACAGTGAGAAGAGTTCAGTTGTGAGTCTTTAGTAGAGTGTACACACAATTAATGAATCTTGATTAACGTGGTTAATGAGTTTAGCCAATTACTTTTATATCATTATAGATTATGATCAATAGGTCCATTAGGTCATCTTCCTAACTTATAAAGGGTAATGAGGTTAATATATATTGATTGTAATTTGAAATGTTCAAATTTTCTTTGGGAATTAATATAGTGCATGGTGATACATTATAATATAAAGTTTATACTTCAATTAAACTTTATAATATAAATTTAATTTTTAGATATGATTCAAAATTAATTTATGAGAGAATAAAGTGTTTGAATGAATTCAAATATTAATTTAATGTGAATTAGATTCATATTAAAACTGTAGGTTAGAATTTAAAGAGCATATGATACACATTAAAACTCTAGGTTATGAGAGAAATTTATATAGGAATGTGATTTATATTTGGATTAAATTAATATAAAATATTAGTAATTAAGTAATTGTAGAATTAGTTAATAATTTTATTTAATTAAATTTGATTTAACTAAATTAATTAAATTAAAACTATAGTTATGTGAGAGATGTTCATTTAAATACGATTTAAATGAAATATTAATTAACTATGGTTTAGGTTAATTTTCATAAATATAACAAAATACTAAAATATTTACGGCCCGTGTAATAAAATCAAAAAGCCCATGAAGTCGGTAAAATTTTTTCATGAATTTCATATTTACCCTTGATATTAAGGACAATTCGTCACTTCTTTTTCTTATTCTTCTTTGAGATTTATTCTTCTCCTCTTCCAAATTTCTTCAGCTCTTTCTTTTTCTATTTTTATTTTTATTCTAGATTTCTTCGGTTCCTCCATTCATCTTCTTTTGGATAAAAAAAATAGAGATTTCTTCGAAGATTTTCTTTCTTATATTTTTATTCATTTATTTTTCTTTCTTTCTTTCATCATCTTCTCTTTTTTTCTTACAGATCATCTTTCAGAATATCAAAATCGTTTAAATATCACTTTGATATGATCTAAATGATTGTCTAAATTTGAAGCATTTCTTACATGATTGTGTACCATTTCCTACACGTTAGCGTATCATGATTTTTTAGAAGAAAAATTACATGAAACATTTTCCCATCGTTAAAAAGGACTATCGATTGTGTATAATTTCCTACACGATTGCGTATCATGATCGTTTAGAAAAAGAATTACACGAATCATTTTTTTATCGTTAAAAAGAACTAGACGATCGTGTATCATTTCCTACACAATCGGGTATCATGATCATTTAGAAAAAGAATTATACGAAGCTTTTTTTCCATCGTTAAAATTAGCTACACGATCGTGTATTATTTCCTACATGATCTCGTATCATCATCGTTTAGAAGAAGAATTACACATGTGTGTGTGGTCGATCAATCGCGTGTTGACTAGGGCATTTTTGGTATTTCCTATGTGGGCATGTGAGTTTTTTCCATTTTCAAAATTTTCTATATGGTGTAAATATTTTTCCGGTTTGTTATATTTTTTTTAAAAAATCCTCTATTATTTAATTAATTATTTATTTAACTTAATTTAATTTAATTTAATTTAATAATTCCCTAACGTAAGGGAGTTATTTAAGAGAATGTGGGATTATCCCAGATCTCTCTAACTCCATATTCTTCAGGAGAAAGAAAGGGGAAGGAGGGTATAAAAATACATATTACGGCTCCTCTCTAAAACTTTGAGGCGCTCTGCATAAAAACTCTCTATGAAAAAAATCTCTCTTTTTTCTAAAAATCTTCTTGGTTCCCACAAACCAAAACCTCAATACTTAGAGGATATGAAGGTTTTCAAGTGGTTGTAACCCCAATTTTTGGCGTTTAGTAAATACAGAGTCGACAATGAGAGTAAGTCCCTATTTTTATGTATTTCCAAATTTGTTTTGAAAGGATGCTTAGCTTTTAGGTTACAGTAATTTAGTTTCTGTAATTTTTTCAATTTACTGGTTTTTTAAATCCTAATTAAATTTGTGCTTAATGGTTCTGTTAAATTATTTCCATTGCAAAAAGGAAAATAGTCAAGTTTGAGGGTGGACAAAGAAAAGGAGAAGGAAGGTAGTGAAGAAGCAGATAAGCAAGCTAAGTCTAGCTTTATCCAAGGATTGCATTGGTTTGGCGATCAGAGAGGCCAAGATGTCAAGAGTGTGGGAAAAGGCACACAAGGGCTTGTAGACATAAGATCATTTACTTTAAGCGTGGGCGAGCTGGACATTACCAAGATGAATGCCTAAAAGGAACCAAAGTTGTGCGAGGAGGTCTCATGGCGAGTAAAGGAGAGGAGGTTCCAGAGTAGAATTTCAAGGACGAAATTCCAAAAAATAGGAGGTAGTTAGGAGGCCCAAATTTTAAAAAGGGAGTCCTGTTGAAGAAAAGAGGAACGGAGGAGTGGGATGATCCTTCTAAAATGAAAAGAATATTTATTCTAAAGATAAAGTTCAAAAGGAAAGAAGGAAGTCGCGTTTGAGAGAAGACAGTGGAGGGAGAGAGTTATTTCGGCAAAGGAGTACTATCGCAAGAAGAGTTATGTGATCTAGTGAAGTAACGCAAAACGAAGTGAAAAAAAATTGGGTAGTTGTGGTTTTTCACTAGAAAGAGAAGGCGGGAAAAAAGGGTTTAGTTTTTTAGAAGGAGAAGGTGAGGAAGAGTTTAGCTCCTCGAGAAGATAAGGTTAGCGTCTCAAAGGAATGTCTAACCTTGAGTTGACTGTTAGCTTATGTGTCGAGCTTGAATTTGGCTACATGGTACGGTAAGGAAGTAAGGCGACACTTGTAAAAAGTTGTAATTTGAAACTGATAAACAAAGAAAGTAACCGGTCCAAAGGATTAGTATAAATAAGGGTGAAGGCCTTAAGAGAAGTGTTATTATTTCAGTTTAGTCGAGAGGGTGCAAGAAGTTTAGTTGCTACTGAGAAAGTACTAGGCTGAAAGAGGTGTTCAGGGAAGAAGAGGATCAGGCATCTACGTGAATGACCTTCTTAGACTAAACACTCTTGCGTGAGTGACTTTCTTAAGCTAAACACTTACGCGTGAATGATTTGTATGTAACTAAACTATGTTTTGTAAATGTTTTATTAATAATTCTTTTTCAGTCTAAATTATGCATAATGCATTTTGTATCTCTTTGTGCTATTATTGTTGTTGTTGTTTTTTGGAAAGAGAAAACTATTGCTTTCTATATGCTGATTGTGATAAATGTGTACAAACCTTTAACCTTATTCCTATCAAGTGAGTAGTGATTATGTGATGTCTACATAATGTGAACGACGTCGTATCGACAGCCGGTGTAACAATACATGAATTAGAAAACTTCGCAGATGCTATGGATGGAGTGAACATCGCAGATGCTGTGAATGATTTAAAATTATTATGTTTAGAGATGGTTCCATCCCAGTTTTGTGTATGGGATAAATGTCATGTCCCACCCCAAATGTTACGCCTAGCGACTAAATGGAAGGTGTGCCGCCTAGGTTCTCAACGCACCTTCCCTCTTTGGGATGACACGCCAACCATCTAGTAAGCAAAACAACTGATTACTTAAAAATTTGTACGCAAAAAGTAAACTTTGAAGAAAGGGGAATACTTGCTCGCATAACCCCTACATGTTAAGTCCCTTCAAAAGAAATAAAATACAACTAACTCAACTTGCTCGCATAACCCCTACATGTTATACGAAAGGATAGTGGCCATTATCAAAATGATACGATTTTAAGGCATATAAAGCAATCACAACTGCAAGTTCAACGTTGGTTGTCCTTCTCTACCTGGGGAGGGGGGCGGAAGATAAAACAAAAATTTGAAAGGTTAGACCAAAATGTCTAGTGAGTAGGGTCTTTTATCTATTATCATCAACAAATCAAGCTGTCGAATGACCTCATAATCAAAATGAGAAAATTACTTATATCAAAAGTAACCTCATCATTTTGCAATTCTTCATATCGCATGTCTTAAGCATGCTGAATATTCATCTTATATAACCATTCTACTCATTTGGTTTACACACTTGTACGCATTTGGTTTCAAACCAATCTCCAACTTAGTTTTATCGTCTAACCTTCAACAATTAAACTCTTTAGCTACTAAGCGATAAGGACAATAGAGATACATAAACGCAACACAGCGAAAAGTAGAAAACACAACTCTTCTTTTATTACTTGATTTAATACTTTACAATTACATTTCTTTTCTCGCAAGGCACAAAAATAAAACCTAAGTTCTAAGCTCCCTGCCTTTTTTCATCCATTGGGATGCTACTCTCTGCATCAAGGTGTTCAGCAGTATAAGAATCTATTTCTTTTCCTTCTCCTTGATCGCTTAGCAATCCATCTCAAAGAAAATGCTCATTGTAAGGCCTTGATTGCATGTAGCCAATGCGACGAAAAGCCTTGCAATAAGAATGATATGTGAGGAGATTTCCTAATCGCAAAAGTGTTAAATACAACTAAATCATGGTAAGAACCCTGTCGCCAGAAAGATGCGTAGCGATTAGATGAGTAAAGTCAGTCTACTTCACCTAGGGACAGCAATGTGATGCAAAAGATAATAGGATGATTAACGAGACCCGACCACCCAACCTGAGTTTAGGATAAGGAGTGTCAGAGGCACATCGTATTTTTGGATTAGGCCACTTTCCGTCGTCGATTAGAGAAATTATTTCAGTATAGAGAAACCCGCCAGGAAAGATCTATAAATAGAAAGCACGAGTCATCTGAAAATACTTCTTACCAAAATCTTTTAAGAAAGAGAATTAGAAGGTACTTAAGGATTTGAGGCAGGGGCAAGCCCATTCCAATCAGGATTCTGGAACTGGCAAGGAAATCTTGGCTGAAAAAGCTAAACGGGCTGACCATAACAATAAGTAGCTTTCTTACTAAAAGTTTTAAGAAAAGAGTTTTCTCTTATTTAATGCTTTGCTAGCTCCTTTTGAGTTTTTGGACGATGTGAAATTTTTCGCATGTTTTTCCACCCCGTCATAAGTAAGCTTACCGATGAAAGGAATGTGTGACGAAATGCTCTGAATAACTTTATGTTAAAATGGGGTGGTTTAATGTTCTAAATATCGTATCGTCACATGTTGACTGTTTGGATATAATGTCGTGTGTTGAGGTAAGCTAACCTAGTACCCTTGATGACATGATGCCTTATCATTATCTGGGATAAGATGCCTTACCCTTGTGTGATTTGAAATAGAATTCCATATTCATGTTGTGTTATTTTGAATAGGATGTCCCCTACTTGTTGTGTGATCTTGTATGAGATGCCTTTTTGGTTGTTGTGTGATATGGCATTGGAAGACACGTAACACGTAATGAAATTGATGGGCATTGCTAATGCATCGAGTTTACTTCACATGATCGTAATTGCACAAAAAAATGTGGTAAATGCTCGAGTCGACGAAAAAGGATACAAGTGTGTAAACCCACTGCGTAGAATAATTATATAAGATGAATATTCAGCATGCTTAAGACATGCAATATGAAGAATTGCAAAATGATGAGGTTACTTTTGATATAACTGATTTTCTCATGTTTAATTATGAGGCCATTCAGCAGCTTGATTTGTTGATGATAATAGATAAACGACCCAACTCACTAAACATTTTTGTCTAACCTTTCAAACTTTTGTTTTATCTCCCCCCCCCCCCCCCTCTTCCCACCAAGTAACAAAGGACATCCAACGTTAACTTGCAGTCGTGATCGCCTTCTGTGTCCTGAAATCGTATCATTTTGGTAGTGGCCACTATCCTTTCGCAAAACATGTAAGGATTATGCGAGCAAGTTGAGTTAATTGTATTTTATTTCTTTTCAAGGGACTTAAGTGCCCATTGTCACGAGTACCATTATAACTACATTAATGAAGTATTCCTTTTTATTCAAAGTTTACCTTTCGCGTACAAATTTTTAAGTAATGAGTTATTCAGTTTACTAAACGGTTGGTGCGTCCTCCTAAAGAGGGAAGATTCGTTAAGCGCCTAGGCCGCACACCCTCCATTTGGTCGCGGGGCACAGAATTTGGGGTGGGACGTGACACTCATCTCATACACAAAACTGTGCAACCCATCTCTAAACATAATAACTTTAAATCATTCGCACCATATGCGATGTTCACTCCATCCGCAACATCTATGAAGTTTTCTAATCCATGTCTTGTTGCATCGGCCGTCCACATGACGCCATTCACATTATGTGTACACCACATAATCATTGCTCACTTGAGAGGAATAAGGTTAATGGTTTGCACACATTCATCACAATCAACATATAGAAAGCAGTTGTAACGACCCAACTTTCTGGACTAAGCTGAGGTCACTACTCAGTACTAAGACTCGACCACAAAACACACAAACTCATAAAGGACCGGTTACGATTCATTAAAAACGTTTAGAAATATTACAAAAAAAAATTCGGGCCCTATTTTAAATCACAATCACGAGAGTTCCAAAATACAATACTCAACTCATCAACAACAAAACCACAAACCAAATATTCTAAACATGACTCGATCCAACAATGAAAATAACGAGTAACAAAATACATCAGCAGAAGCATAAAGAAAACCAGACGTGTCCATATGGCCTTCACGCATCCTTCTTGCCCCTCGTCGGTCTGCCCCTCGCTGTACCTTTACCTGAAAAGTTAAAGAGGAAAAAGGGTGAGTATAAAATATACCCAGTAAGGGACCCACTACTGGGCCCGTTAGGGAACAACAGTTAACTTCCTATTCAAGGGTACCCTACATAAACAGTCTAGTGGTTCCGTAGAACGCACACATCAGTCTCGTAATCCCGAAGGATGCACGTATCAGTCTAGTGACCCCGAAGAATACACCTATCAGTCTAGTGATCCCGAAGGATACACATATCAGTCTAATGATCCCGAAGGATGCACGTATCAGTCTATAGATCCCGAAGGATACACATATCAGTAAGGTACACTACCCCATAGATGAAGCTAACCGTTATCCCTCAGTCCATACTAAACCGTCTACAACAGTCACACTCCGACAACGTTCATATTGCAATTTCGTCATAGACTTCGCCAGTTAGATAGTATAGGTTTAAACGACCATATCCTCAGTTGCTATATGCGTATCCAATTCACACATCATTGTCCTTCCACGACGTAACTCCATAACCAATTATCCAGACAATAGACTACCACCTACCTAACCTTAAGACTTTAAAGTCCATTGACATACAATTCCAGTTCACAACATAGCCCATTAACATAACTACAATACACAGAACATCCAGGCATCAATGTCTATCCGTAAACAACTCATTACACACGATGGCACACAAGCTACAACTAGTGGTCACGTTACCTTTAATCAGACAAGAGCATAAAAGCGATATTTAATAGTCAAACATGCGTCAATTCATTCAATACAGTTACTAACGTATAATCTCTTGTGGATTACTACGTTTCCAGCCTCGATCCGAGGTCCAGTAGTAGGAAATCCCTTACCTGAAACTTGGTTATGCCCCTTGATCGAGTCCACGCTCAACGAATCCACCTAAACGAAATGACAAGGGTTTAAACGATTACACTAGTAAAAGTCATTTTTAAATGGTCCTAAGAAACATCCGTTGACTTATCCGAGTAAAGGAGAGCTATCTCCAACTAAGCCTGTCGCGGAACCCGAGAACTTGAAAGTCAACTCCCTAATACCTTCAAGGAACGAAAGGTAGGACCATGTCTTACTCAAAATCTAAACTCGTATCGATTATAGCAACAAATAGGAAGCTCACCAAAATAATCCTTACCGAAGACTCACCGTGACCCGAAGTGGAAAGAAAATGTCTTAGGTGGCTCCGCTCGGCTCGGCTCAACCCTCGGCTCGCGGCTCGCAGCTCAGCTCAGCTAAACTCTCGGCTCGCCTCAGTTCGCGGCTCGCCTCAGTCTTCGGTTCGTGGCTTCGTGGCGCAGCTTGGCTCAGTTCTCGGCTTTACTCGGCTCGCGGCTCGACTCAGTCTTCTGCTCGCGGCTCGGCTCAGCTTAGCTTCACGAATCAGATTGATAAAGGATGGCTCGGGTCGGGTCAGTTGGTTGGCTCGATTCAAATCTCTTGAAGATGGGGCAACCACGGTCAATTGGTTTTCCGGCGAACAACGGCGGTGGCGTTTTGCGGACGATGCACGGAGAAGTTCAACGATCGGCTCTGCTTCAACACGGCGGACGGCCAACAGAGGGGACGCACGACTGGTTGTGTAAGACCGAAAGGAGATCGGAAATAGAGGTGGCCGCGACGGCTATTCGATTAGAGACGAAGGCGACGACGGAGACGGGGACGGAGGCGGGACGCGCGCTGAAGAGAAATGGATGGAGAGACGGCTGTGCGGTCGGAAGGCAGGCGGAGCTGCGTCGGGCGGCTGTCGGGCGAGGAAGGAAGAAGAAGAGGAAGACGAAGCGGCAGGGGGGGTCGTCGCGCGCGGGTTAGGGTTTGATTTTAAAAAAATTATTATATATATATAATAATAATAATAATAATAATAATAATAATATAATTAATAATAATAATATATAATTATAATAATAATAATATTATTATTAAATAATAATAATAATGATAATATTAAATAATAATAATAATATAATTAATGTTATATTATTATTATATTAATTTACACAAAATTAAATTTAAAGAAATTCATATCCCTAAATTTCTTTTTCTTCCCTCTTCAAAACCAACCAAGAATTTACACCAAAATTTTAAATTTCCGAAAATTTACATAAAATGATAAAAATTACATCGAGAAATTTGGGGCGTAACATTCTTCCCTCCTTAAGGAACTTTCGTCCTCGAAAGTTTTATTCCTCGAACAATTCGGGATAACGGGACCTCATGTCATCTTCTCGCTCTCATGTAGCCTCTTCGACCCGATGATTCTGCCATAAGACTTTAACTAAAGGAATTTCTCTATTCCTCAACATTTTCACCTCCCTAGCCAGCACCTCAACGAGTTGTTCTGTATAGCTCAAGTTTCATCAATCTCTAGTGGCTCGTAATCCACTACATGGGATGGATCTGGCACGTACTTCCTCAACATAGAAACATGGAACACATCATGAATTGCCGAGAGTGATGGTGGCAACGTCAAGCGATACGCTACAGGGCCAATCCGCTCCAGAATCTCAAACGGCCCAACAAAACGGGGACTCAGCTTTCCTCTCCTTTCAAATCGTAAGACACCTTTCATAGGTGCTACCTTCAAGAACACCTTGTCTCCCACATCAAACTCAAGATCCTTCCATCTCACATCCGCATAACTCTTCAGCCTACTCTGTGCGGTATGCATACGTGATCTAATTTTTTGTATCGCTTCGTTAGTAGACTGAACTAACTCAGGACTCATCAATCTCTGCTCCCCCACCTCACCCCATCAAACAGGGGATCTACAACATTTTCCGTACAAGGCCTCAAATGGTGCCATGCCAATACTAGCCTGAAAACTGTTATTATAAGCAAATTCCATCAAATGCAAGTGGGAGTCCCAGCTACCTAGAAATTCCAATGCACACGCTCGCAACATATTCTCTAAAACTTGGTTCAGACGCTCAGTCTGACCGTTAGTCTGTGGATTGAAAGCTATACTAAAGTCTAACCTCGTGCCCGTAGCAGTCTACAAACCCTTCTAGAATTTGAAAGTGAAACGGTCATCTCTATCAGAAACAATCGACACTGGCACTCCATGTAGTCTCACTATCTCAGACATGTACAGCTGTGCCCACTTACTAGCGGTATAGGTGGATTTACCCGGAACGAAGTGTGCTGATTTGGTAAGCTTGTCAACCACAACCCAAATCACTGTAAAACCCCTCAGAGTTCTTGGCAATCCTGTAATGAAATCCATGGACACGTTTTCCCACTTCCATTCCGGTACGCTCAAGGGTTGTAATAAACCCGTTGGTTTCTGCCTTGGTGCCTTAACCTGCTGACACACCAAGCATTTACTAATAAATTCTGCCACCTCTCTCTTCATATTACGCCGCCAATAAACTCGCTTCAGGTCCTGATACATCTTCGTACTACCCGGGTGCATGGAAAATGGAGAACTATGAGCCTCAGATAATAATTCTGTTTTAACCGCACTATCTGATGGCATACAGAGGCGCCTCTCAAACAAAAGTCCACCATCAGAGGATATGGAGAACTCAACAGCTTGCCCTGCCTCTGCTAGGCCACGCTTCTCAACCAAATAAGAATCGTTACTCTGAGCATCAATGATCTTTTGCCTCAAAGTCGGTTGTACCGTGAACTGGGCTAACTGCATAGTGACTGCCCCCACTAACACTGCAATCTCAACCCTCTTAAGATCTCGATGCAATGGGGCCTATCGGGTAATAAGTGCTGCTGAATGTGATACCTTTCTACTAAGAGCATCAGCTACCACATTTACCTTGCCTGGATGATACAATATCTCACAATCGTAATCCTTCACTAACTCGAGCCATCTTCACTGTCTCATATTCAATTCCTTCTGAGTAAAGAAGTATTTCAAGCTCTTATGATCCGTGAAGATATGTATCTTTTCACCATACAAGTAATGCCTCCATATCTTCAATGCAAAAACCACTACTGCCAACTCTAAATCGTGTGTAGGGTAATTCTGCTCATGACTCTTCAACTGACGAGAAGCATAAGCGACTACCTTACCTTGCTGCATCAATACAAAACCCAAACCCTTCTTAGAAGCATCACTCTAAATCACAAAACTGCCTGAACCATCAGGTACAGTAAGAACCGGTGTAGTAACTAGCTTCTGTTTAAGGTTCTGGAAACTGTCCTCACATGCCTTGCTCCAAACAAAAGCAGCTCCCTTCTTGGTCAACTGAGTAAGAGGAGTAGCTATACGGGAAAAGTTCTCCACAAACCGTCGATAATAACCTGCTAAACTCAGAAAGCTACGAACCTAACTGACTGTGGAAGGTCGGGGCCAACTGGTGACTGCCTCTATCTTAGCTAGATCCACAGAAACTCCAGCCTTAGAAACCACATTGCCTAGAAAGGACACCTGCTTCAGCCAAAACGCACATTTCGAGAACTTTGCATACAATTTATTATCCCGAAGGGTTTGTAGAACCATACATAGATGCTCCTCATGCTCGTCCTCCGTCTTGGAATATATCAAGATATCATCAATAAACACGATCACAAAAGTGTCTAGGAACTCCCTAAACACTTTGTTCATCAAGTCCATAAACACTGCCGGAGCATTCGTCAAACCAAAAGACATCACAATAAACTCATAGTATCCGTATCTGGAATGAAAGGTCGTCTTCGGTACATCACCATCCTTAATCCTCAGCTGATGATATCCCGATCGAAGATCAATCTTAGAGAACACTGTAGCTTCCTGTAACTGGTCAAACAGATCGTCGATCCTGGGCAAGGGATATCTGTTCTTAACGGTTACCTTATTCAACTCCCTATAGTCAATGCATAGTCGCATCGATCCATCCTTCTTCTTAACAAATAAAACTAGCGCACCCCAAGGTGACACACTCGATCGAATGAAGCCCTTATCATGCAATTTCTGTAACTGCACTTTCAGTTCTTTCAACTCTGCTGGGGTCATTTTGTATGGGGCTCTGGATATAGGAACCGTGCCCGGCTCCAACTCTATGGCAAACTCAATCTCTCTGTGAGGAGGTAACCCTGGAAGTTCTTCAGGAAAGACATCCGGATAGTCCCTTACCACTGGTTCCGATGACAGGGATACATCAACCTCTCTAGTATCCACCACACTCGCCAAGATACTCCAAGTACCTTGACTGAGCAATTTGCTGGCCCTCATGGCTAAGATTACCTGAGGTAACGACCTTGACCCTTCTCCCTTAAATTTAAAACTGGCCATCGAGGGAGGGTTAAATGCTACCTCCTTACCGGAACAATCTATGCTGGCATGGTTAGCGGCTAACCAATCTATACCCAGAATTACATCAAAGTCGAGCATGCCCAGGACTAACAACGTTACTTCAATCACATGGCCTGCTATCTCAATTTGGCATGCTTTCACCTTTTCTTTCGACAACATACACTCCCCAGAAGGAGTAGATACTGAAAAAACATGGTGTAGGGGCTCTACCTCTAAGCGGGCGTGCAACTCAAATGCAAAAGAGATAAAGGAATGTGACGAACCCGAATCAAACAAAACTAAGGCGTAATGCCCCAATACTGGAAGCGTACATGTCACCACCGTGCCTGCCCTCTCAGCCTCGATCTTGTTGGTAGCAAAGACTTTACCCTGATGTGGAGCACCTGCTTCCTGATTCTGTGCATTCCCGGTAAGCCTCATCGAGCATCTGTCAGCTGTGTGCCCCTCTTGCCTACACTTGAAGCAAGTCCTGGTCCCAAATAAACAACGGCCCAGATGGTGCTTCCCACAAGTGGTACACAACGGCTTCCCTTTGGCAGCTTCCCCTGCCTCAAAAGGTTTCTGCTGGAAGCGGCGAAACTCACTACCTGATCTGAAGTTCCGCTGTGGCACTGAAATAGGCTGCTGCTCAACCTTCCTTTTCTGCCCTGAGGTCGAACCTCTACCTGCAACCTTGGACGAGTTAGCCCTCTCCTGTAAACTGAGATCCACTGCCAGGCGCAGTGCATCGGCATGAGTGGCGAGTCGGGAGGCTCGAACCAAACCCTGGATGTCTAGCCTGAGGCCTCTAACAAACTTATCAGCTCTGGCCGCCTCAGTCACTATCATCTCGGGAGCGAAGCGGGATAACATGTAAGACTCCGCATCATACTGCTCTACCGTCATGTCGTCCTGCTCTAAGTTCAGGAACTCCTGCCGCTTGGCATTTCTCAAACTAGCAGAAAAGAATTTCGCATAGAAACTCTCCTTGAATTGTTGCCAAGTGATCTGACCCACGTCACCCCCTAGCATTCTCTCTGTCGTCTCCCACCATGCAGTACCTTGTCTATCAACATGAAAACAGCGCACTGAACTTTCTGATCCTCAGGGAATTTCATATACCGAAATATGGTCTCCAAAGAAGATAACCACAGCTGAGCCCTGGTGGGTTCCTTCAAAGACCCATCGAATGTTGTGGGATTATACTTCTTAAAATCCCTCAAGTGCTTGGCCTCTGCCGACAACTGATCCGATACGACCTGGGGCACAACTGGAACTGGAGCAGGAGCTGGCAGGTTAGGCTGCTGCTGCTCCCGCATCTGCATAATCAAATCCCTGAACCTCTGCTCCATAGCAGTGAGGTCCGCATGAGTAACTGGCGCAGCCGGGTCGGTGGCTTGGGCTACAGGTTGCACCTCAGGTTGAACACGTTTTGCTCCCCTTCCTCGGCCTCCTCAGCCACTCCTACGTGCACCTCTCCTTGGCGGCATTTCCCTAACAACCACCAATGATCCCTTTAGTCACATGTTAAAAGTTAAAGAGGAAAAAGGGTGAGTATAAAATATACCCAGTAAGGGACACACTACTGGGCCCGTTAGGGAACAACAGTTAACTTCCTATTCAGGGGTACCCCACTTAAACAGTCTAGTGGTTTCGTACAACGCACACATCAGTCTCGTGATCCCGAAGGATGCACATATCAGTCTAGTGACCCCGAAGGATACACCTATCAGTCTAGTGATCCCGAAGGATGCACATATCAGTCTAGTGATCCCGAAGGATGCACATATCAGTCTAGTGATCCTGAAGGATACACATATCAGTCTAATGATCCCGAAGGATGCACATATCAGTCTAGTGATCCCGAAGGATACACATATCAGTAAGGTACACTACCCCATAGATGAAGCTAACCGTTATCCCTCAGTCCATACTAAACCGTCTACAACAGTCACACTCCGACAACGTTCATATTGCAATTTCGTCATAGACTTCGCCAGTCAGATAGTATAGGTTTAAACAACCATATCCTCAGTTGCTATATGTGTATCCAATTCACACATCATTGTGATATTCTTTAGATCCAGTAAACTAGTCAAATCAGAATCGGACTCATAGTCCTTCCACGACGTAACTCCATAATCAATATCCAGACAATAGACTACCACCTACCTAACCTTAAGACTTTAAAGTCCATTGACATACAATTCACGTTCACAACATAGCCCATTAGCATAACTACAATACACAGAACATCCGGACATCGGTGTCTATCTGTAAACAACTCATTACACACGATGGCACACAAGCTACAACTAGCGGTCACGTTACCTTTAATCAGACAAGAGCATAAAAGCGATATATTAATAGTCAAACATGAGTCAATTCATTCAGTACAGTTACTAACGTATAATCCCCTGTGGATTACTACGTTTCCAGCCTCGATCCGAGGTCCAGTAGTAGGAAATCCCTTACCTGAAACTTGGTTATGCCCCTTGATCGAGTCCACGCTCAACGAATCCACCTAAACGAAATCACAAGGGTTTAAACGATGACACTAGTAAAAGTCATTTTTAAATGGTCCTAAGCAACATCCGTTGACTTACCCGAGTAAAGGAGAGCTATCTCCAATTAAGCCTGCCGCGAAACCCGAGAACTTGAACGTCAACTCCCTAATACCTTCAAGGAACGAAAGATAGGACCATGTCTTACTCCAAAATCTAAACTCGTATCGATTATAGCAACAAATAGGAAGCTCACCAAAATAATCCTTACCGAAGACTCACCGTGACCCAAAGTGGAAAGAAAATGGCTTAGGTGGCTCAGCTCGGCTCGGCTCAACCCTCGGCTCGCGGCTCGCAGCTCGCGGCTCAGCTCAGCTTGACTCTCGGCTTGCGGCTCGCGGCTCATGGCTCAGCTCAGCTCGCCTATCTCGCGGCTCGACTCAGTCTTCGGCTCGCGGCTCGACTCGTGGCACGGCTCGGCTCAGTTCTCGGCTTTGGCTCGCTGCTCGGCTCAGTCTTCGGCTCGCGGCTCGGCTCGCCTCAGCTCACGGCTCGCCTCAGCTTAGCTTCGTAGATCAGATTGATAAAGGATGGCTCGGGTCGGGTCAGTTGGTTGGCTCGGTTCGAATCGCTTGAAGACGGGGCAACCACGGTCGATTGGTTTTCCGGCGAACAACGACGGTTGCATTTTGCGGACGATGCACAGAGAAGTTCAACGATCGACTCTGCTTCAACGCGGCGAACGGCCAACGGAGGGGACGCACGACGGCGACTTGTTGCGTGAGACCGAAAGGAGATCGGAAATGGGGGCGACCGCGATGGCTATTCGATGCAGAGACGAAGGCGACGATGGAGACGGGGACGGAGGCGGGAGGCGCGCTAAAGAGAAATGGATGGAGAGACGGTTGTGCGGTCGGAAGGCAAGCGGAGCTGCGTTGGGCGGCTGTCGGGCGAGGAAGGAAGAAGAAGAAGAAGACGAAGCGACCGGGGGGGGGTGTCGTTGCGCGCGGGCTAGGGTTTGATTTTTAAAAAATTTATTATATATATATATAATAGTAATAATAATAATAATAATAATAATAATAATAATAATAATAATATAATTAATAATAATAATATATAATAATAATAATATTATTATTAAATAATAAAAATAATAATAATAATAAATAATAATATTATTATTAAATAATAATAATAATAATAATATAATTAATGTTATATTATTATTATATTAATTTACACAAAATTAAATTTAAAGAAATTCATATCCCTAAATTTCTTTTTCTTCCCTCTTCAAAACCAACCAAGAATTTACACCAAAATTTTAAATTTCCGAAAATTTACATAAAATGATAAAAATTACCTCGAGAAATTTGGGGCGTTACAGCAGTAGTTTTCTCTTTTCAAAAAACAACAACAATAATAATAACACAAAGAGATACAAAACGCGTTATACATAGCTTAGACTTGAAAGAATCTATCAAGAAAACATTTAGTTACGTACAAATCACTTACGCAGAAGTGTTTAGCTTAAGAAAGTCACTCACGTAGGATTGTTTAGTCTAAGAAGGTCACTCACGTAGATGTCTGATCCTCTTCTTCCTCAAACGCCTCTCTTAGCCTAGTACTTCCTCAATAGCAACTCAACTTCTTGCACCCTCTCGACTAAACCTCCAAATAATAGCAGTTCTCTTAAGGCCTTCACCTCTATTTATACTAATCCTTTAGACGGTTACTTTTTTTACCCGTTAGTTTTGAATTACAACTTTTTACACGTGTCGCCTTACCGCTTTACTATACCATGCAACCAAATCTGAGCCCGGCACGCATGTAAGCCAATGGTCAACTCAAGATTAGACATTCCCTCAAGACGCTAACCTTATCTTCTCGGGAAGCTAAACTCTTCATCGCCTTCTTTTTCTCATGAAACTAAACTTTTTTCCTACTTTCTTTTTCCTCGCCTTCTCTTTCTCGCTACAAACCACAACCGCCCACTTCTTTTCTCACTTCGCTTCACGTTACTTCACCAGATCGCCTAATTCTTCTTGTGGTAGAACTCATTCACCACGACAACTCTCCCTCTAATGTTTGCGTTGGGAGATGCCATTTCTTACTATATTTCCTAACGTTCTAATGTTTGTGTTGGGAGATGCCATTTCTCCTAACGATGTCAAGCTGCATCAAGAGATCTACAATTTCTTGTAGTGCATGAAGATTTTTCAATTCATTGAGAAGAGAAGACTAGGTCTAAGACTAATAGAGAAAATACAAGCCACGTGTAGCAGAAAGAGAGAGTGAGAAAATAACATGAAATATAACAATTAACCAAAACCAAATAAAAGCCCAAAAACTAATAGAAAAAATAACCACAAATATAATCATTCACCTTACAACACAAGCATTGCATTGATGTAGCTATCAAACATTCAACCTTTTTTAAATAAGCTCATATTAAAAAGTATATTATATCTAGAAAAACTTACATATATGTAACAAAATACTAAACTATTTACAGCCCCTGTAACAAAACCCATAAAGTTAGCCATTTTTTAAATATTTCAGGTTTATCTTTCCAGTTTTTTCTCTTCCTCGCGATGAAATTGTCTTCTTCCTCTTGCGATTTCTTTCATATTCTTCCTCCTAGTGTAACGCCCCAGCAGATTAGAGTTTCATTTGTTCATCTCAAGAGTATTTTTTTTAAAATTCAAATTGTTATGGAATTGGATTATTGTTGACCTTATACTTAATTAAGGTTAAAGAGCCACTTTGGTTGAGTATGTAATTATTTAAGTTTAAGGATAAAATAAAAGCTTTGTTTGGGAAGGTAACAAAATTAATTGTGTTTATTTAAAGGTGGGTTGGTTGAATTTTGGTGAGATTTGGAGAGAGAGAATGTGGTTGGTTTGATTTTAATTAATGGGAAAGGAAAGAGAATTTTTTTTATTATAAAAGAGCCTTGGTCTCGTGCAAAAGGAAGGAAAAAAAATAAAAAAAACAATCAAAGAAAGAAAGAGGGGGAAAAGAAAAGAAAAAAAAAAGAGAAAACAAACCCTAGCCGCCGCCGCCGCGCACCCGAGCCGACGCAGCCCCTCCGTCGCCTGAAGCCCGTTCTGCCGCGTCGCCGAGCAGCTCAGCCGCGTCGTTCGCAGCCGCCAGCCGTCGCGTGAAGTCGCTCCCTGCCGCGTCGCCGAGCAGCCCAGCCGGATCGTGCGCAGCCGCCAGCCGTCGCGTGAGCCGCGTCCTACCGAGTCGCCGAGCAGCCCAGTCGGATCGTGCGCAGCCGTCGCGTGAGCCGCGTCCTGCCGAGTCGCCGAGCAGCAGCAGTCGACGGTAGTCAGCGTGCGCCTCCAGCAGTCGAAGCCGAACCCACGTTTCGGCCGACCCGCGCCCGCTCGCCCGAACCTGGAACCGCTTCACAGCTGCTCGCCCGAACCCGAACCCGCGTCCGTGCCCGTACGTGCCCAACCCTCTCCGCGTGCAAGTCGCGCCTCCTTTCTGTCGCAAGCCGAGCCGCACGCGCAAGATCCCTGCGCCAAGCCGAGCCGAGCCGGTCCCTGTTCTTTTTCCAGCCGAGCCGCTAAGCCTAGTTTGGCTCCTTCCATCCAAAATTTGGTAAATTAATTAATTATTTTGGCATTACCCAGTAATACTCAATGTTTTTGGACACTAAGTAATTTAATTCGGAATTAAATTAAATTATCTTCCTTAAGGGACGTCTTGGACCAAGTAACTGCTGCAGCGTGGGATTTCTTCAGTAGGGGCTCAAGCATTGCAACCTCTTTCTAGGGTAAGCCATTTCAACTGAGTTTTGAACCGTTAGTCGTTGGTGATTTAATTACGAATTTTGGCGTATTAAACAGTTAGGACCTCGTTGCTTGGAAAGCACACTTGTCTCGCGGTTAGGACTCGCCAAGTAAATCTCCAGGTAAGAGATTTCTACTACTAGCTCCATGTTTAGAATTATGAAGTCACGTATACCTTCAGTTGTGCATGTTGAGGACTAGACTGTGTGATGCATGAAATTGATGATAGCACGATGCGATTGATGATATGGTTATATTATAGCATGATGTTGTGATGACGAGAACTGTTATGGCTGTATGACGGATGTTGAGATGGAGAGTGATATGATGATTAATCTGTTATGATTATATGATGATGCCATGTGTATGTATGCTGTGGTTAGGGTACCTGTTAGCTTAGCCTATTAGAGTCGTACCTGCATGGGTGTCCTTCGGGATCACCACCTATTTAGGACTGTGCGGTCCGACGGGACACCAGTCTAGTATGGATATAGATATGACTCGAGTGACTCGACGGGGTCCTCGCATCCCGATTGTCCTAGGTGTTCCCCGGGATACCGAAGACCAGATTTACGTTCCTACGGGAGCGCATGTTGCACGTGTTCGGGAACGTGCCAGAGATTGGGTACCAGTTACAGGACTCTGATAGGAAGCTAACAGGCACCTAGTGGGACTAGTAGTGGGTCCCTTACTGAGTATTTTATACTCACTCTCTTCATGTCATGTTTTTCAGGTAGAGGACGAGGTAAGGGCAAAGGCAAGCTGGCGAGCGACCAGAAGTGACCGTGGCGAGCCATAGGGATTTCTGCTTCCGCTTATTCTTGTTTTTGACGTTAGTACCTGAGTTTTAGTATTCTTCACTATTTACCATTTTTTTTTAAAGTAGATAGGGCCCGAGTAGGACTTTAGAACGAAATTTCATTTTTGCATATTACCTTATTTGGATTTTCATAAATAAATTTCTCAAACTTTATGCGTTTTTACTAAATTTTACGACTTAAACCACTTGTTCTACATTTGGTAATGACTTCGACTCAGTATAAGGAGTTGGGTCGTTACACCTAGGATTTCTTTCATCGTCTTTCTTCTTTTCCTCTCCTTTTTTTTTGCGATTTCTTTCCATAATCTTTCTTATTCTTCAATTCTTTTTTTACATCGTTAAATCTTTCCATCGTCTTTCTTCGTTTCTTCTTTTTTTCGCTGCGATTTCTTTCCATCGTCTTTCTTCTTGTTTGATTTTGTGATTTCTTTCAATGTCTTTTCTTCTTTTTTGATTATTTTTTACATCGTTTAATATTTTCGTTGTTTTTCTTCTTTTCTGATTCTTTTTTATTTCGCTTAATCTTTCCATCGTTTTTCTTCTTTTCTTTTTTTTTGTTTTTGCTGTGATTTCTTTTTATTATCTTTCTTCTTTTCTTCTTCTTTTTTTACGTCATTTGAATTTGGATAACCAAATCTAAACGACCGTGTACAAAAGAATAGCAAATCTAAAAAAAATCGTGTATAAATTTGTTTAAAAAAAATCATTCAAATTGGAGTAGCCAAATTTAAACGACCGTGTAAAAAAAATAAATCATCGGTAGACAAATCTAAACGGTTGTGTACCAAAAGAATTAAAAAAATCATTTAGCCAAATCTAAATGATCGTATAGACAAATTTAAACAGTCGTATACAAAAATAAATGATCGTATAGCAAAAGAATTTTAAAAAATCGTTTAGCCAAATCTAAACGATCGTGTAGACAAATCTAAACGATCGTATAAAAAAAAATGATCGTATAATAAAAGAATTTTAAAAAAATTGTTTAGCCAAATCTAAATAATCGTGTGTACCAAGTTTTGAAAAAAAAAATCGTTTAGATTTGAGTCCCTAAATTTAAAAGATTAAATCTAAACGATCGTGTAACCAAATTTAAACGTAACCAAATTAAACGATCGTGTAAGAAAATTAAACGATAGAATTGAAAAAAAATAAATTGTAGACATATCTAAACGATTGTGTACCAAATAATAACCAAATTCAAATCTAAACGATCAAATCTAAACGATCGTGTAACCAAATTTAAACGTAGCTAAATTAAACGATCGTGTAACAAAATTAAACAATAGAATTGAAAAATAAATTGTGGTCATATCTAAACGATCGTGTACTAAACAATAACAAAATCTAAACGATCGCAAATATCCACACGCGTTGTTGACGGCATAGTTGACGGGGTATTTTTGGTATTTTACACGGTGGGCCTATGAACTTTTTCTATTTTCGAAATTGTTCTATACAATGTAAATATTTTGCCTTTTTTTATATTTTTTAAAAAACCCCTTATATCTATCTTATACAAAACAATATATGTTGATGTCCAGAATACCATCACATGTTACATTATTCTGCTAATGCATAGTGAACAAAACTTTATATCAAAGAAAATAAACTTGTTAGCTAACTCATCCATATATATACTTTCCAACTATTTGGGGTTCTATTGAAATGTAAAAGGCAAAATTTGCATCCAACCCCAATACATACCATTAGTGGGAAAGAAGTGTGTTACTGTAAGATAAGATATTATATTAAATTGGGTTTTAGTATTATGTTATATATTCTCTCCGATTAATATTCACTTAGATCTATTTATTGAATTCGTATTTTGAACTTACGAAGGAATGATAATGTTATATATTATAAATCAAAATTTATTTTTACTCGTTAACTTAAGGTTTTTTTTTTTGAAATAATCGAAGATTTAAGAGTTATTTGAATATGACATGAAAAAAAGTCAAATACATTGATGCAATGCATCTGTCCAGTTTAAACATTCAAATTCCAAAGTGAAAGAGTTTTATGTGAATATTTCCAAACTAAATGAACAAAAAGCTTATATTAATGAATTTGTGCACTAAAAATGTTATGGTTCATGAATGAACCTTGGCCAACTATCTGACCAAATTCATCTGAAGAAACATACATTTCTTTCTTCTTTTTCTTCTCGAAAGAAAACATATACTCGTGTTTTATTGGTAAGGTCAATTTTTGTTTTCATAAACAAATTGGTCCTTCAATTTTTTTAAACTTGTGATTAATTATATATGTTTTACACGCAAATTAAACAATCATCTTTCACAAATTTTTAATAAATTATTGATTTTTAAAATTAGACCTCATTTAGAATTGAGATGTTAAATAAATTATGTTTCGATTTTATCATTTATCTTATAGGGTTCGTTGTTTTCAAAGATAGTAAAATAAACTAAAATATTGATCATAGAAAAAATAATAATAGGTACTAAGTTATCACCTCTATCAACTTAAACGACAATCAATAAAAATATGTCACGTAAGATATTTTTTAATAAAACAGATTAAATTATTTTTAATTTTATCTTTATGCATAGAAAAGGGATGCATGCAATTAAATTGCCCTTTTTTTAGAAACTAAAAATTAGCAAAATATAAGACAAGCTAGGTAAAGTACTTATCAACTTAAAAAAGAATTATTCAGCAATGGTGAGTTTAGAACTAAATCGATTTCAAATGATGTGTTTGAGCCATGTTCCAAGACATCATGAGAGGGATGGTACCCAATAAAGCTCCACACGCAACTCTTATATCAAAAAACGTATAAGGATTAGCTACTCATTCCTATATGGAGGAAAGTGATTTTTTCGTTTTTACTTTTTTTTTTTTTTAAATTTTTGTTAATCAGTCAATGGAAATTTGTGCAAATTGAAAATACAAATTGTTGTTTAAGTATCTAACAAAACTAGATTGCTTAATCCAAATTTGATGGAACCTCTAATTAATCTAAGTGTTGATTTGTTTAGATTTTAAAACCATTGTTATCACAGTAACAAAGGTGTCTTACAATGAGCTATTTCATTATATATGTATATATGAAAAAGTTATTTTTCTTAATAATTATATAGGAAGACATTCAATATATATATATCTGTATATATATATATTAAACAAAATTATGTTGTAATAAATAACGTGGTTTTGACAAACATAAACTACTTGTGAGGTTTAATTTAAAAAAGGGAAATTACATTGAATGAAAAAAAAATTAAGAAAAACAAGTCCACAGCTCCTTTTCTTTTTTTTTTCTTTTTTTTTTATATATATTGTAAATATGATAAATAATTAAATATATCAGATGATTATCAAAAGGATATTAAAAGACTATCCGTTTTTAAATTTACTACTTTTACAATTTAGAAAATATAGTGACATGGATATTATTATCGTAAAATTTTTTTGTTATTTTTGCAAACGTTCATTTAAAAAAGGGAACAAGGTAATTGTCTTTTCTTGTCATAGTTTAATTTCAACTATAGTGGAAATGAAAAGAATATTACAATAATTTATTACGTAAAAGTTGATGTTAATAGAAAAAAGAATGTTTCTAATACAACTAAATGGATCGAAATATTTATACATATATCAAAATTTAGGGATAGTAGTTTATTTTTTAGTAATTTTATCATTTAAAACAATTTTTTTTTTTAAAAAAAAAAAAAGGACATCCTGTCCCAATTTTATGGGAATTTAATAAATTGCATGCATGTTTTTTTTTTTTTTTTTTTTTTAAAAAAAATTGTTGACAAACCAAAAAATAGAGTGAAGGAATTCATCACTCCATATTGTTTATTTGATCTATTTTAAAGTATCCATTTGACGACCATTCAAATTCAACAAAATGAGGCTCAATTTTTTTAACAATTTCTTTTTTTTTCAAACTAAAACTAATTCATTTTTAATTTTCTAGAGAGGTCTAAAACTTTGTCTTATATATTCTGTTTGTCTTTTATATTTTCTAAACCATCTTTAAATTTCTTGAAATTTAATACGAATAATAAAAAGATGAGCTTGTGTATGTCCTCGTTTTTATATTTATTATAACTAAAGAAAATAGCTTATATAAATAAATATTAGTAGTCAAAATATTGAGCCTCATTTTCTATGTATAAGAGTTAAAAGCAGAAAAAAATATAGGCAAAAGAGAACCCCAAGATTGTGTCACTAGTTATCCTGTCTTGAAGCAAACTCAAAAGATTAATCGAATTGAGTTATCACTATTATTTTTTGTACTACCATATCTGTATTACCATAAAACAGTCGATTGAGTAAAAATGAGTGGATGGTTAGAGATGACCTCCCCAATCCGACAAAGGCTTATCCTTAATGCAATTATTTGGGTTTGGGTAACGTTCCACTTTTCAGGCTTTTCTATTTAGCTTTGTCTTGCGTTAGAGATGACCTCAATCAAAATTGGATTGAGTTTGTTTACTTTACAACTATTTAACTGATAATCAAAATTGGAGCTATCACAATGGATTTCCAAAGTTGTATTAATGATAATGGTCCTCAATCACAAACGTAATTGAACTACTTTTGATCATATTTTACTTGGGCATTTTGTAAACAAAACTTCATTACAATTGTTTACTTCGCACTTATTTGGTATTGTTGTCGTCTTAACTGTTACCATTTACGATCAATCGGTAACGGTAACAATACATATAAGAAGTTCTATAATCATAATATTGTAATAATAACAATATATGCAACAATAACGGTAACAATATATAAGGGAAACAAATGAAGAAATCATTTAAAAAGCGTAGTAGATGTTACATAATTTTCAATTGCAATAAAAGTGATCACCCATAGACCAACAATCAAATTCAAATTACATTTTGTGGCTACATATTTATATGCGCGTCTCCCATTTCATTATTAATATAGAACACATGTAAACAAGAAATGTAAATTAGATGGAACCAACTTTTCAGATAAATAAACAAAACCCAAATTGAAAATAAAAACGACTGAGGACAATTCTGGTATATGCAGTCATAATATTACATCTCCTAAAGTTGGAAGCAATAAAGAATCGTTCACATTATACCTACCATCTCAAAAATGGAAGCAATCAACGACCTTTCTTTCAAAAACCTTCCACTACCTATATGAACTTTCGGACCTTCCCACGGTCTTCTCCTCTTTGTTCCTCCACCACAACAGGACCATGACAAACCTCAAAATCACCAAAAAACATCACATACACCTCAATAATCCTTTCCCTTCACCCCCAACTTCATTTCCTTTACTTCAGGGGGAACTCTCTGCAAATTTTCAAGTACTTTCTTCTTACAAATTCTTCTCAATCGGAAAGGATTTTCAGCTTCTATGGAGGTCCGATAATGGTGGCTCTCTCTCAATTTATCATCTCTCTGACCCCACTAGATCAATCTGGTCAACAATCTCAGGTCAAGCTTTTGTATCTGCAGCAATGGTGGAAACTGAGGTGGAAGAAAGTCGAGGATCGTTTGCCGTGAAAGATGGGGCTGTTCATTTGATTTGTAATCATCAAACAATTGATGATATCAAGGAGATCAATGGCTGTGATCATGAGTTGGAGGTTAAAGAACATCATTTTCCATCTGGGTATTTGGGACTGGACCTGAAAAACTATGAGAAAGAAGATGCTCGGTTTCCTATGTTGCTGATTAGTGGAAGAATATTCAATACTGAGAGGAAGAAGATGATGAAGAAGAAGAACAAGCTTCAAGAAACTAGTTTCAATGGTGATGTAAAATGTAACTCGAAAGTTCTTTCTGCTTCTGCAAGGTATTGGCTATTGTTTGAACAGAAAAGCAGCAGCCAAATTGGATTTCAAGTGATGCTTGGCCAACCTAGCTATGAATATCGCCAAATAGCTCATTCAAGAGGGGGTTTCAACCGGCTTAAGTTTCGATGGCATCGGTTGAGGAAAAGAAAATTTGAATGGCGTTGGTCTTTGACAAAACTGAAAGGGTTTGTTAGAGTTTGTTCTTCAGAAGAGGAAATGGAAGTTTTGAGAGCAGCTGAGGAATTTGAAGCATTCAACAGAGCATGTTTGACCTATTCAAGTGAAGAGAAGGAAAGATTCTTTGGTTTTGGAGAGCAATTCTCTCATATGGACTTCAAGGGAAAAAGAGTACCAATCTTTGTTCAAGAACAGGGGATTGGTAGAGGAGATCAACCTATAACTTTTGCAGCCAATCTAGTTAGTTACAGGTAAGTTCAGTCCATCTTTAACAATGATTTTGAAACTATTAAAAATATTTTTGTCTATGTTTAAAATAACTCCACAGACCACACCACACATTTGATAATCCAAAATCAATTCAATATTTAATTCAACATTTTAAACGCATATTTCATACTATTAATACGGATGTTGAATGATCAAGAGCAATTTTGGTGTAAAATAACAAAAGTGATTTTAACCATTTTGAATCACTTCAAAACATGTTATTAACAAACAAAAGGTACACGTATCGATCTTCTTAATTCTAAAACTAAGTTTGGGAGTTTCTTTCACTTCAGGGCTGGAGGTGATTGGAGTACTACATATGCTCCTTCTCCATTTTACATGACATCCAAAATGAGGTCTCTGTACCTTGAAGGATATGAGTACTCTATATTTGATCTGACAAAGAATGATAGAGTTCAGATTCAGGTACACTTTTAATAACTATTCTCTTCACTGCTTTTCACCAACCTAAAAAGTCATAAAGTGTTTGAATAGAGATTTAGTTTAGACTAAAGGAAAACGTACAAAAGAAATATAACAATACCAAAAAACTAAAAATAGAGCAGGTGAGGAATAATAACGATAATGAGTTTTGGTTTAGTTTAACAAAAAATTAGAGAGTGAAGAAACAAGATCTGAACTCTTCATCTTAGGATACCCATGTCCAGGTAAGACGCTCATATACAAACTTTTAACTTACAGTATTCCCACTTCTGTGAACTGGAGATTGCAGATTCATGGAAATTCAATTCAAGGAAGGATATTGCATGGGAACTCACCTTCAGAGCTTATCGAATGTTTCACTGAGACCATTGGGAGGCCTCCAGAGCTTCCTGGATGGATAATATCAGGTGCGGTTGTAGGGATGCAAGGTGGGACCAATATCGTAAGAAAAATCTGGGATGAGCTAAAAGCTCATGAAGTTCCCATTTCTGCATTTTGGTTGCAGGTAATACAAGTTTTTTATTTCCAAAAGTTAGTAATACATTTCTGGATCAAATTAAGCATCTTGTACTGTAGATCAAACCAAATCCAAAAACTGATGCACAGATATATAGTATTTATTACATGCTTTCATAATAATATAATTTTTCTAAAGTGTATACACATTCTTTTAGATTTATTCCTTATCTAAAAGATGAATATTATATAGGATTGGGTAGGGCAGAGAGAAACAGTAATTGGATCACAGTTGTGGTGGAACTGGGAAGTTGACGCAACAAGATACTCTGGATGGAAACAATTAATTAAAGATCTTGGAGCTCGGCATATAAAAGTAATGACATACTGCAATCCCTGCCTAGCACCGGTATTTTCTTCTTCCACTCTCTCAATCCTTCTGCAATCCCCAAATCAGAAATATCGACTACGCTTGCATGTTAAAAGCATGGCATCTTTGTTTACTTTTCTTTCTTTTCCTCTTTTCCACCTAGACATATACACTGCCTTCTTAATGGCTAACTAAATGAACAGAGATAAAAGAGGGAAGACTGATCATTTCTGTTTCAAATTTGTACGACTTCAGACTGATGAGAAGCAGAACAGAAGGAGAAATCTTTATGAGGAAGCAAAGGCGTTGGGGATCTTGGTAAAGAAGAAAAATGGAGAACCCTACATGGTTCCCAACACAGCTTTTGATGTGGGAATGTTGGATCTTACGCACCCAAATACTTCCAGTTGGTTCAAGGAAATTCTACAAGAAATGGTGGATGATGGTGTGAGAGGATGGATGGCTGATTTCGGCGAAGGCTTGCCTGTAGATGCCACCCTCTATTCAGGTTATACTAAGAAAATATTTACAGTTCAATGTCATCATTTGTACTCAATTTCAAAATAACTACCTAAGTAGTATAATATCTTATACTTAAAGGGGGACTTGTTACATTGATTTTCTCAAAATCAATTGTTGAAGAGTCTTTTTTTCTTAAAAAAATTTATCACTAAAAATTTCAACTGCTTCATAGAAATCAAGAATTTGTTTTCTTGGTAAGAGATGGGCGGAAAAGGAAGGAGTGATATGCATTGTGATCAATCTTAAATGCTTCTTTGAACATATCTCCAAGTCGAGATGGACTTGAAATTTTTGTAATTCCCAAAAGCAAAAATGAGTTCCAGACTCTCTAGTTTTTTTTTTTTTTCTTTTTTTTTTTTTCAATATACTCGTGTCTACATCCTGAACAAGAAGCTGATACAGATCTGGTGTAAATGGATGTAATTGATATTCACTAAAATACTTTAAATTTACTTTAATCAGAATTGCATACTTTTCTTCTGTGGGATATTAATATTACTCACAGATTAAGAACCATAATTTCAGGTGAAGATCCTATTACTGCGCATAATAGATATCCAGAAATATGGGCGCAGATTAACAGAGAATTTGTAGATGAATGGAAAAGTAAGCTTGTTGGTAAGGAGAAAGAAGACCCACAAGAGGCCTTAGTTTTCTTCATGAGAGCTGGTTTCAGAAACAGTCCCAAATGGGGGATGCTATTTTGGGAAGGTGACCAAATGGTAAGTTGGCAAGCCAATGATGGGATAAAGAGTGCTGTTACTGGCCTTTTGAGCAGTGGACTTTCGGGCTATGCTTTTAATCACAGTGATATAGGAGGGTACTGCGCAGTAAATTTACCGTTCATCAAATACCGAAGAAGTGAGGAGCTGCTTCTACGATGGATGGAGTTAAATGCCTTTACCACTGTTTTCAGAACCCATGAAGTAAGTTAGAAACCAACCTTAATTTTTTCCTTCTTCTGTTTTCTCTGTCCCTTTCTCTGACTAGAACCAAAACCTGAAAAAGAAGTAAACAAACACTATTGAAGGTGCATATTTATTAAGTTCATTTTCTTATTATACTTTCACATCTACCAAGAAACTTCAACTTTCCATCTCTACTTTTTACATTTATAGAGAAATTCATCATTCCTTCTTAATCTTTTTTTCACATTTATGAAATCCATTTTAGAACTCTACACCCCAAATTTAAACTTACTAATTCCGACATATTAGCCTCATTTTACAACTCTACACCCAACTCCAACATATTAACCCAGACTTATTAACTCCATTTACGGGGCCAAACGCTCCCTATGTTTGACATCAAATTTTCAGTTGACACATGAAACCCTAAATGCATAAGAAGCAAGGTGTCAAGATTTTTATCCTCAGTAAAATTCACCAAACATATAGAAGCTTAACCTGCACCAAGCATTATGTACAAATCAGCTTCATTTTGGGAAGACTGAATTATCGTATATACGTCTATAACCATATAAAGCTTGCATCAGAGTATTATTATCCTCTACAAATTTTCAACATACTCAGTCTTGTTAAAGCACTATTTTCAACTGTCTCTGTATATAGGGAAACAAACCATCCTGCAACAGCCAATTCTACTCAAACAATCGAACATTGTCGCAGTTTGCTCGCTTTGCTAAGGTCTATAGTGCTTGGAAGTTTTATAGAATCCAACTTGTGAAGGTAAATATGCAACCTTTTATATTCTATCTGCAACTTCCATAGTTTCAAATTCCACACAGATCTGGTGATCTTTTTCCTCTGTTCTGGGTCACGAAACAATACAGGAAGCCGCTCAAAGAGGCCTACCTGTATGCCGCCACCTATTTGTTCACTACCCAGAAGATGAGTACGTGCTTACATTAGGTCACCAGCAGTTTTTAGTTGGTTCTGAGATCCTAGTTGTGCCAGTCCTTGACAAAGGCAAGAACTATGTCAAAGCCTACTTTCCTTTAGATGACAGTTCTTCATGGCAACATATATGGACAGGGGAGGTATATGCTAAACTCGGTTGCGAAATTAAGGTAGACGCTCCAGTTGGCTATCCAGCTGTGTTTATCAAGGTTGGCTCCATTGTAGGGGAAACCTTCATTAGAAACCTGAAAATGTTCAACATTCTTTAAGAAAGCGGCCCTTAAAACTGGGGGTAGCTCACTATTCATTGAATTTTAATCTAGGTTACATTTTTCCCCTAAACTTCACTACTTTTGATGTTTTAGTTCATCAATAGTCCAAGTAAATGAAAACTAAAAACTGGGTATGCATCTAAATGACAAGTTGATATGAATTCCCAGAGCTAAAATGAGAATATAATAAGGATGTGATCCTATGAAACATCAAGATCAAGTGAATAAAAGCATAGGAATGTACATAAAGGTGAAAGTAGAACGAAAACTAATGTGCTTATTTCAATGAAAGTTGGGTGCAGCCTGCAGGGGATAAGTGTACTTTCGATTATAACCTAGGGACTAAATTACTTCACTATGTTGTAAAATCATATCATATACAAACAGATAACTTCTGCTACATACTTGTTGAACAATATAATATACAAGCAGATAACTTCTGCTACATATCATATACAAACAGATAACTTCTGCTACATACTTGTTGAACAAAATCATAAGAAGTCTTTTATCGTCCAAGGATCAAACCACCCCCTACCATTTTTCATAAACATTCGAAAAAACTAAACCTTACTATCATCCCTTGCATCAGATAATATCTCCGGTCAATCACATTGCACAAACTAAAATAACAGAATAAAAAATACATCAAACATAAGTTCAATGCATGCTTGATTGCGAATACAAAGCCTCGCAGCAATGGAGATTGGAATGCTAACAAAACCTAATAGAATTAAAATCATGCATTGGAAGTGGAAAACTAACAGAGTATGGGGTTGCATACAACATTAATCTAAGCGAGTAGAGTGTAGAGAGAGTAGCAGTAAGTGGGGAGGAGAGGATCATTGCAAAGTTTTAAAGACGAAACTCACTTGGTGACAATTGATGAGCGATTCTTCTTGGATCGGCTATGGGAAATTTGGGTGCGGGGAGTTGAGATTAGGTGTTGCATTTGCATGCAGTTACCTTCAATTGGGTGAAATTTATAGATTCGTATACTTTAAATGGATATTCCATTTGGGGGAATATATTCCATCATATCCAAACATTATTATTCTTTTCACTTACCTTTTTGGACTAAAAAAATCAAGAATTTATGAAGTCGAAGACTTATTAACCGTTCAATTTTGGAATCTATAAACTAATTGATACCAATTCTTCACTTTAAAATTCATAACAATTTATTTGAAATACACTACATATATAATTCATTCATTCAAACAAACTACTAAGTTGTTACGTGGGAAACTTACATAAACCTAACAAAACTGGAAACTATTTACGGCCTCTATAATAAGCCCATTAAAGCAAATTATTTTTTCAGAATTCCTTATTTGCCCTTAATCTTTTATAATGATCTTTCAAATCTGATTTTCTTCTTCTTCCCAATTTTTTCACAATCGTCGTTTCCGAGTTATTCATCTCGTCTTTTATATATCTTTCATCTTGATCATTCATTGCATTTTTCGTAATTTTTCAACAACATTCGCTCTCATATCCATCATCTTCGATAACATCGTTTCTCTTCTTGTCATCTTGGACAATCAAGATCGTGTATATTGCTCTGTTAATATCGTCTCAGTGATTTTGGTTTCAGTGAGTATTCTAAATATTGTTTTTTCTTTGAACTATTTAGTTGATTATAAAATTTCATTCAGAATTATATATTTCGACGTGAAGATAGAATGTTTAGAATATGTAGGTATTAAAGACATCCTTGTAACGACCCAAACTTTTAAATTAAGTTAAGGTCTTTACTCAAAAGGTAAACATCAAAAAACACCCTTGTGTGTTTTTTTTTTTTTTTTTTTGAAAGGTGGCTAACTAAAATCCTTATAAAATTAATATCTAGATGTTCACAAAAATATAAGGTTAACAAAATTAAAAAAAAATAATTTGAAAACATGACTCGCGGGTTCTAACAATTTTAAAGAACTAAAAACAAATAAATATGATAAAATCTTTAAGTAAAATGGTCAAAATTTAAAAATACTGAAAGTCATATAAATGTGTGCGGAAGCTGAACTGTGTCCCCATATGGCATGTCATGGATCCCTCGCTGTCGCTCACCAGCTTCTTAAGTTCTTTACCTTAGCCTGAAATATTAAACATAAGAAAGAGTGAGTATATAAATATACTCAGTAAGAGACCCGTTACTAGTCCCACTAGGTGATCTGTTAACTTTTCATTAGAAACATAAACGTAGCATCGTGTGTCCAATGGAGCACACCTGAGTGAGTGAGACCGTACAAGAACCTCTAAATCGTGCGAGTGATCCCATGGGGACACTCCTAGTCGTGCAAGTGATCGCAGGTACACACTTCATAATATATATGTAATACGTAGGTACGCCCCTAATCGTACGAGTGGTCCCGTCGGAACACCCCTAGTCGTGCAAGTGACCTCGTATACATAATATAACTGCCCCCTAACCATGCACGTAATCCGTAGGTACACCTCTAATCGTGCGAGTGGTCCTGTAGAAACACCCTTAGTCGTGCGAATGATCCCATAGATAGGATCACGATACAGATGGGGTAAGAAACTTATCATATAAAGTTAACAGACGCACCATAAACCAAAAGCATGTGACATCATCATAAACATCATAACATAACACGAATATTAATCGTAACGTCCTTAAGCATGTGATTAGCATATCATGTATCATAATAATCATAAACATAACAGTCATCATTAATTACATATCATCAGTCATCGCCATCAACTTAACCTCAATCATAATCTATAGCATCACATTTTGCATCTTAGCCACCATTAATTGCATAATCGTAAATACATGCAGTCTCTTAAATTTAATTCGAAGATCTAGTAGTAGAGTCTCTTACCTCGAGATTTGTTAAACGTTTATTCCCTATTTAGCACAGTTGAAGCTTTCCAATGACAAAACCCAAAGTTGAGGTTGAAAACTTATTAGGAGAATTCCACATATTATTTTTCCAAGGTATTATCTAACCGAACATTAAAGGAAAAAATCTAAATTAAATCCAAATTAAATTAATTAGAGTCCAAAATTTTCATTTAATGGGTATTACCAAAAACCCATTAAGACTTACCAAAATAGGTCCAAATAGGTGGAAAAAGGACAAAAATCTAGTTTGGCGGCTTACGCATGCGGCTCGGCTGACAAGATGGCTAACGGCTCATGAAGGAATGGCTCGGGTAGAATTCGGCTAAGGTGAAAGACTTGGCTTCGGCTGATGACTGAGGAAGACGCAGCTTACACACACGACTCGTCTCGGACAACTTGGTTAGAAACAGCTTGGGTATACGACGGTGGAACAATGACTAAACGAACGACTCATCAATGGCTCGACGTCGCTTGCGACGGTGAGACGAAAATGATCGACTGACGAAGAAGCGGCGACGTCGACGCACGCAACTAACCCGTGACGAATAGAGAAACCCAACGAAAATGACGTGGCGAAAGACGACTCGCGTTAAGGGAACTAGACGTTTGCAGCTGAAAACTCGCAGCGGTGATCGGAGAGGGTGATGGCGCGACATGAGTGAGGGGCTAGGGTTTTTCTCTTAGGTTTGTAAAGAGGATGAAGGCACGCAGAACGATGAGTTTATTTATAATAATAATGATATAATAATAATGATAATAATAATATCATTATTATTATTATTTCTCTCTCCTTTGGCAAACACAAACAAATCTTATCTCCCTTCATTTAAAACTCCCATCTAATCTCTCCCCTCTTAATTATCTCTTATTAAATAATAATTAATACTTTAAACTTCTTTTTCTCTCTCACCAACATCTTTCTCCAAAATATTACTCTTCAAATAAATCTCTTTATTGTTTTTCAACAATACAATATATTTCCTAAAATAATTATATCTCAACAATTATCTTAATCTTCTTCTTTCCAAAATGCCATATCTTTTCCTTAATAAATTATATTTTAACAAATATAATTATCCTTTCCATTTTCCATAATAGTTATATGTATACAAATTCATATATACATAAAATTTCCATATCTCAAAAAACCACTTCCCAAATTTAGCTAAATAAGCACCCAAGATTATTTAATTAAACTCCAATTTCTAACAATTAATTAATAAATCGTTAAAGCAACGTCCATTCTTTTGAACCTAATTACACAAAATTAAGATAATAATTTCTAAAAATTATCTAAATTTTCGAGGTGTTACAATCCTGTATTTGGTTATGAAGATTGTTGAAGAATTTGATTACTGTTTACGTCAATTTAAGAAGTTATATTTCATTATGAATGTCGTTTTTGTTTTTTTGTTGTTTGTAAAAATTTAAAGTTTTTTTTTTCGTTTGGAACTTTTAATAATCACTATAAGAATTGTGTATTTCATAACGAAGATCGTGAGTTTTTCAGGATAATTTTCATTGAATTACTTGATCGTTTACCTCTATCAACATCATCCTTTAACAATATACAGACGATTGTTTTGCTATATGAACACGATCGTTCATCTTTATGAACACGAAAATTTTCAATATTTTGTATGATCAGCATCTTTAAACGATCGTGTATCAAAATCAATACGATTGTTTAAACGATCATGTATCAAATTCAATACGATGGTTTAAACGATCAGCATCTTTAAACGATCATGTATCAAATTCAATACGATGGTTTAAACGATCAATATCTTTAAATAATAGTGTATCAAATACAATACGATGGTTTAAACGATCAGTGTCTTTAAACGATCATCTATAGCTTATTCTATACGATGATTTAATTTATTATATACGATCGTCTATTGGTGTTAAACGATCGTTTAGTATTTATTAACTTATTTGCACGATCGTTTAGTATTCTCTTATTACATATAAATACTTAATTATATTTTCTTCTTTTCCAGATTAGAATGTCTATTCTTATTTTTGTTTTTTATGAAGGTCAATGGAATGGATGCAATGTTTATGAGAATTACTCATTGTCCGAAATTTTGGTATATATGCGAGTCAGCTTTAATTCTTTGGTTGCTTTGACATGTGAACAACTTAAATTGGATGAATCAGTTGAATTATTTGTTTTACTTGATTTTGGTAAAAAGTAATGTTCAAACTATGGTGCCAATAAAGAAGGACAATGATGTTGCTTGATATTTAGCTTTTGCTAAAGATGCAACTAGTAGACATCCATTAGTTGCTGATGTAAGTGTTAATTGTTTGGGAATGTCTTCTTCATCTAGTAGTGTACGGGATAATGTTGATATGTCACTGAATATAGGTGTTGAATAAGAAATTTTGGAACCAATTACATAAGAATTACTCATTGTCCGATATTTTGGTATATATGCAAGTCAACTTTAATTCTTTGGTTGCTTTGACATGTGAACAACTTGAATTGGATGAATCAGTTGAATTATCTGTTTTACTTGATTTTGGTAAAAAGTAATGTTCAAACTATGGTGCCAATAAAGAAGGACAATGATGTTGCTTGGTATTTAGCTTTTGCTAAAGATGCAACTAGTAGACATCCATTAGTTGCTGATGTAAGTGTTAATTGTTTGGGAATGTCTTCTTCATCTAGTAGTGTACGAGAGAATGTTGATATGTCACTGAATATAGGTGTTGAATAAGAAATTTTGGAACCAATTACAAATTGCCACATCATTTACTAAAATAATTGTATTTGGGATTAACTAAAAATCGGCATGTGTCCCAAATTAAATTTAAAGATAAATTAGACAATTCTAATGATGTCACATGTCTTTATCATGACAATTGGATCAAATTAATTATTTTAGTTCAATTAAATATTATTTACTTGGGCTAAAATCCAATTGAACCCAAAAATGCCCAAAATTAAATATAACCCAAATCCATGTGATGGAGCCCATGGGTATGGTCCATGGACCAGACTAGGCCCAGTCCATAAAAATCCACCAGGGAACTTTATAAATATAGGAGTTCTCTTCATTTGTGGGGAGGAAAAATTTTTTGGACTCTAGAAGGTCTAAAGATAATTCTCCCAAGAGCTAGAAGACTCCCCAACTCCTGAAGTCGACCACTCTTGAAGATTGAAGCTCCTTTAAATATCCAAACTTTCTTCCAAGACTCCAACTTCAAGAACATCAACATAAATACAACATCAACACAAGTTCAACTCCATGAACCAAATTTCTCCGAAAATCTCTTTTGAACAAATTGGCACGTCCAGTGGGACCTCTCTACCTCTCATCTCTCTCTCGTCATCCAAATCTACAAGAAAACCAATGGCATCAAAAAAGACTACATCCAAATCTTCTATTGCAAGCGATGCTTACACAGGACCCACACCCGCAGTCGTTCTAAGGGAATCATTCAAGAGCAAGATTAAGGTTCTGTCGTCGCTTAGAGCATTCTTAAGCAATTGATGGAGTCTCCTAAAGTTGAGATTGTCCTCAAATAAATATTTTGTATGATAATTCTGATTCTGCCTCTAGCAAGTCAAAGAAGGAAGCACACCTTGACGTGATGTCTATCATGATGGCAGATATAATGATTGAGGCTGCCATAACAGAGATGGAGAGAAAAGTTAATTTTCTGATGAAGGTTGTGGAGGAACGAGACCATGAAATCATAGCTTTGAGAGAGCAGATGCAGACTCGTGAAACTGTTGAGTCAAATCAAACTCATGTTGTCAAAGCTACTGATAAAGAGAAGAATGTGGTGCAGGAAAACCAACCCCAACAACAATCAGTCTTTGTTGCTTCTCTCTCTGTTCAACAGCTACAGGATATGATCGCAAATTCCATTTTAGCTCAGTATGGAGGACTGCCGCAAACTTCCTTCATATACTCTAAGCCGTACACCAAGAGAATCGACAACTTGAGAATGCCACTTGGGTACCAACCTCCAAATTTCCTACAATTCGATGGAAAGGACAACTCAAAGCAGCATATCGCTCACTTCGTCGAAACATGTGAGAATACAGGATCAAGAGGAGACCAGCTTGTCAAGCAGCTCGTTCGAAGTTTGAAAGAAAATGCTTTTGAGTGGTACACTAATCTACAGCCAGAAGTCATTGACAGTTGGGAACAGTTAGAAAAGAAGTTCCCCAACCGTTTCTATAGCACCAGACATACCGTGAGCATGATGGAGCTTACAAACACCAAACAGCGGAAGGGAGAGCCAGTCAACAATTACATAAATCAATGGAGAGCTCTAAGTCTTGACTGCAGAGATCGACTCACCGAACTGTCGGCTGTAGAAATGAGCACCCAAGGCATGCATTGGGGACTCCTTTACATTCTACAAGGAATAAAGCCACGCACATTTGAAGAGTTAGCAACTCGCACTCCTTATATGGAATTAAGCATCACCAGCATAGGAACTAAGGATTTTCCTGTTCCTGAAGTAAGAAAAGATAAAAAGGAGACGAAGGGTGCTAAAAAGGTAGTGAAGAGCACCGTGAAGGAATCTATGGTCGTAAACGCGACTCCACTAAAGTTCTCTAAAAGAAAGGAAGGGAAAGCTAAAAAGAAGGATGATGGAAGCGAGAGAGGATGTGTGACTTTAAAAGAAAGACAAGAAAAAGTTTACCCATTTCTCGATTCAGATATTGCTGACATGCTAGAGCAACTACTAGAGAAGCAGCTGATCCAGCTGCTGGAATGTAAGCGACCTGAGCAAGCAGAAAAGATGGATGATTCCAACTACTGCAAGTATCATTGGGTCATCGGTCACCCAGTAGAGAAATGTTTTGTATTGAAAGAGCTAATTCTAAGGTTAGCTCGTGAGAAAAAGATTGAGTTAGACCTGGAGGAGGTAGCTCAAACAAACCATGCTGCAGTAACGATAATGTCAGAGGCTCTTTCTCCAAGATTGATTCTTTAGCAAAGGGAATGTTTGGTCCAGTTTGGGACCTTCGAGCCTATAGTGGTCCAATTACATTAGAAAGTTGCACCCAAGAATTGTCAAGAAAAAGAAACCTCAATCGAAGAAGACGATGAATGGTGGATCGTTGTGATCCGTCGAAAGAAAAGAAAGTCAATTCTGACCCCAAAAGAGTCTCGCTTCTACAGAAATTATAGAAGAGGGAATAAGGCTTAAAAGAATAAGAAAAAAAAGACTTGAAAGCCTAAGCTCGTGCACGAAGAAGACAAGGATTTCCCTCGACCTTAGCACTTAGTAACCTTGGTAGACTTCTTTCCAACAAGATTCCTCTGTGATCATCAGGATGAAAATCCAAGAGTTGTTACATGTCATGCTATTAATGCAACGGAGGAAGAAAGCATCCCGTCAAGATTACTAAAGGAGGAGGGAGTGTCAAAAGACCTATCGAGGTTCAATGTCGATGATTTGTTATCACTTCCTCAAGAAACCAAAACCATCCTTATTAATGATTTGTTGTCAACAACATCAAGTTCGAGTGCTCCAACTACGACATACGAGAGTACTCCTTATTGCATGTCTATAGACTTCTTCGATGAGGATTTACTGTTGGGATCTAAACTTCATAATAGACCCTTATATGTTTCTGGATGTGTTCGAGAACAGAGAGTCGACCGAATTCTCATCGATAATGGATCAGCTGTCAACATAATGCCAAAGTCGACTATGAGGCCATTAGGCATCTTAGTGGATGAACTCTCAAATAGTAAACTGGTAATTCAAGGTTTCAACCAGGGCAGCCAAAGAGTAATAGGTATGGTACGCTTAGAACTCATAATTGGTGACCTAAAGGCTAGTGCATTGTTTCATGTTATAGACTCGAGGACCACTTATAAGTTGTTACTCGGTCGTTCTTGGATTCATAGAAATGGAGTAGTAACTTCGACACTGCATCAGTGCTTTAAATTTTATCAAGACGATGTAAAGAACGTTGAGATCGACTCTAACCCATTCTCAGAGGTTAAGTCTCACTTTGCAGATGCAAAGTTCTATTTGAAGAATGGCAATAGCCTAGAAGCCGTGCCTGCAAAAATTCCTTTTGTAAACAGAGAAGATAATTTATAGCTGAAATCACTTGCAAGTAGGGAACCACATAAAAGTACAGGAACCTTTAACTCTTGAAAGGGTGAGGCATCCATGAGCACCACAAAAAGTATGATCTTGATGGATGAAAAGACTTCAAATCCATTGATTTTGTGTTATGTCCCCTTGTCGAGATGCAAGAAAGGTGAATCGCCATTTGTAGATTTCCCACAAGGCTTGAAAGTTGGTAATATTAAAGTCCTAAAAGAAAGGTTCACTACACTGATTACCAAAATAACTAAGCAAGAAATAAATATAGACCTGACAGAAGCAAGCTTGCCTCAAAAGCGAACGAAAGACAGGTTCGACCCTAAGGCTTACAAGTTGATGGCGAAAGGAGGTTATGACTTCATAACTCACACCGAGTTTAAAAGCTTGAAAATTCACGAACAACCTGAGTTCTCCTCAATCCAAAAGAAGCTGTTACAGAAAGGACATGATATACCCGTCAAGAAAAGGACTCGGATACAAGTTGCCAGAGCCAATCTGTATAACTAGAAAGGGAAAGGAAAAAGTGGTTGACAACAATCATATAACTGTAGAGGAGGTTGATAATATGGAAGAAAAAAAGGCGGCAGTTAGAGAACCTCAACATTTGATCGAATTAGACCGCATGTTGCACGCGCTCTCGTATTTGAAAGACTAAGCATGATAGAGACAGAAAGAAAAGGTTACCAGTCAACATCTAGCCTTAACCAACGATAGACCCTTTAAAGGCTAACTATGACATTTAAAAAAGAGAAAGGCACATGTCAGGCCTTGACGGCTACAAGACCATCAGCCTTTGAAAGGCTAAGCATGGCTTAAAAAGAAAAATGTACAAACACCCTGTGCTCCAATTTTAATCGTATTGGGGATGGAGACCCACATGTCAAGACTAGTTCTAGCATAGATACAAAGAAGAAGGAACTAACATCTCGAGTGTCAGTTTGGCGTCGAATTAAGCATACAGACGTTGAGAATTACCATGGCAAGGCGTTTCCTTGTGAGGTAAAGGGAGAGAGAAATTCGTAGCAATGTTCCTTTCCGAAAGAAAAGAAAAACTTTTGTTACTCTCAATACAAGTCAAGGTTCCTTGAAGGTGAAAAGACATGATGTTATACTAACTAATCCTGAAAAGGAAGACTCAGAACAAGGAGAAGGTGAAACCTCATGTCATCACATCACCATTCTTGAGAAATTAAAGATTGAAACCTCTGAAGAAGACGCGGAAGATGCTCTACAGAGTTTAGAGGATGGTGGCCAATCTACCGTAGATGAGTTGAAAGAGGTAAACCTTGGCACAATAGAGGAACCGCGCCCAACTTTTATTAGTGCATCTCTCTCTAGTGTAGATGAGGGTAAGTACATGAGTTTGCTCAAAGAGTATAAATACATTTTTGCTTGGTCATACAAGGAGATGCTAGGACTTGATCTAAAAGTAGCAGTCCACCATCTCACAATTAAAGCAGGATTGAGGTTGAGGTCAATAAGTTGATTGAAGCAGGATTCATTTGTGAAGTCAAATATCCAACATGGATAGCAAACATTGTCCCTATTAGGAAAAAGAACGGGTAGCTTCGCGTTTGTGAAGACTTTCGTGACCTGAATAATGCATGCCCTAAAGATAATTTTTCTTTACTCATCACAGAAATCATGGTTGATGCAACTATTGGACAAGAGGTGTAATCCTTTATGGATGGGTCATCCGGATATAACCAAATACAAATGGCTCTTTCAGATAAAGAAATGACAGCTTTCAGAACTTCAAAGGGAATATATTGTTACAAGGTGATGCTCTTTGGATTGAAAAATGTTGGCGTCACTTATCAACGTGCTATGCAAAAAGTGTTTGACGATATGCTACATAAGTACGTCGAGTGCTATGTTGATGACCTCGTGGTCAAATGCAAGAGACGACAAGACCATTTAAAGGATCTAAAAGTTGTGTTCGACCGCTTGCAAAAATATCAGCTAAGGATGAACCCTCTCAAATGCGTGTTTGGTGTGACTTGAGGAAAGTTTCTTGGCTTCATTGTAAGGCACCGAGGGGTTAAGATAGGCCAGTCCAAGATTGATGCCATTCAGAAGATGCCAAGGCCAAAGAGTTTGCATGACCTAAGAAGTTTTCAGGGACGATTAGCTTACATTCGAAGGTTCATCTCCAACCTGGCCGATCGATGTTAACCTTTTCAAAAGTTGATGAGAAAAGGAGAAAATTTTGTGTGGGATGAGGCTTGTCAGAATGCTTTTGATAGTATAAAGAAATACTTGCTTAATACCCTAGTATAAGGAGCTCCAATATCTGGCAAGCCAGTAATTTTGTACATTACTGCACAGGAAATGTCTCTAGGCGTATTGTTGGCGCAAGAGGAGGAGAAGGAAAAGGAACGTGCTCTCTACTATCTAAGTAGAACCTTAGTTGGGGCCGAATTAACTATTCTCCCATGAGAAAATGTGTATTGCACTTTTCTTTGCTATGGATAAGTTGAGGCATTATATGCAGGCATTCACAGTTCATCTAGTAGCAAAGGTAGACCCTATAAAGTATGTTCTGTCTAGGCCAATTATCTCTGGACGCTTAGCCAAATGGGTGGTTCTACTCCAGCAATATGACATTGTCTATATTCCTCAAAAGGCGATAAAAGGACAAGCACTGGCAGACTTTCTAGCAGACCACCCAATTCCTTCAGATTGGAAGTTATGTGAAGACTTGTCAGACGATGAAATTTTCTTCATGGAAGTTATGGAACCTTGGACTATATATTTTGATGGCGTAGTGCGAAGAAGTGGCGCGAGGGCAGGCATCGTCCTCATTTCTCATGAGAAACATATGTTGCCTTATAGCTTTGCGATTGCTGAACTATGCTCAAACAATGTAGCTGAATATCAGGCCTTGATAATTGGCCTTCAAATGGCATTAGAGATCGGAGTATCATTCATAGAAATTTATGGTGATTCAAAGTTGATAATCAATTAGCTCTCGCTTCAGTATGATGTGAAACGTGAAGACTTGAAGTCATACTTCACTTATGCTCAACAATTGATGGAAAGGTTTGACAGTGTGATGCTGGAGCATATCCCTACATAGAAAACAAGAGAGCAGACGCATTGGCAAATTTGGCCACTACCTTAACGATGTCGGATGACGTAACTCTGAATATAACACTTTGTCAACGATGGATTATGCCTTCAATTTTGTCTGAATGTCAAGAAACGAACGTAACAACATCCTATTTGATTGACGAAGAAGATTAGCGTCAACCTATCATAGAGTATCTTGAACATGGAATGCTTCCAAAAGATTCTCATCATAAAACTGAGGTACGAAGAAGGGCTGCACACTTCATTTATTACAAGGGAACCTTATATCGTCGTTCTCTTGAAGGAATCTTCCTTCGATGTCTTGGAAAGAAAGAGTCGATAAAAGCTCTAAAGGAAGCGAATGCAGGCGTCTGTGGAGCACATCAATCAGGACCAAAGCTTTAATTTCAGTTGAGAAGAATGAGCTATTATTGGCCTAAGATGGTTCAAGACTCAATGGACTATGCAAAAAAGTGTGATGCTTGTCAATACCATGCAAACATCATACATCAACCTCTAGAGCCGCTACATCCAATTGTGACTTCTTGGTCGTTCGAGGTTTGGGGACTTGATCTGGTTGACCCTATTACACCATATTCGCTTGTTTACGGTGTAGATGTTGTCCTTCCCCTCCAAAGAGAAATTCCATCGTTAAGAATGGCAGTGCAAGAGGGGTGGACTACTGAAAATAATGTCAAGTTACGTCTTCAAGAGTTAGAAGCACTTGATGAAAAGCGATTAGAAGCTCAACAAACATTGGAATGTTACCAATCGAGAATGTCTAAAGCTTTTGATAAGCACGTTAAACCTCGCTCCTTTCAGGTTGGTGATCTAGTACTTGTTGTAAGAAGATCGATCATCATAACGAGGAATACAGAAAATAAGTTCACACCTAAATGGGATGGACCTTACATTGTCAAAGAAGTTTACACAAATGGCGCATACAAGATTGTTGATCGAGGTGGATTAAAAATTGGACCAATCAACGGCAAGTTTCTCAAGAAATTTTATGCTTAACGTCATTGTCCAATATAAAAAAATCAATTGAACTACATTATGACTTGATCCCTATATTATAAAGGGTACATAGGCAACTTAAGGGAAACTTTAAGTTTAGTCACACGTAAAAAAAAAATCTCATGTTTCATTCTCATCTCATATGTAAGAATTTCAAAATAAATGTAAATGTAGCCACACTAGAATTAAAAAAAAAAAAACAAAATTCTCTTTTGCATTATCATTCAACAAATTTTTTTTTACATTTACAAGGATTGCAACAAAAGAAAATGGGGTACAGGGTGCATAAATCAAAGCTTCAACTTGAAGTTCTTAAATTCTTCTTGTGCAGTTTCCATGCTCCTGCAAACTGTAGCCAGAGCCTCAATTTCTTCTTCAGTAATAGTAGAGGTGCTTTCAAGGGTGTTAACTTCATCCTTGAGCTTGACAACTTCTAGTTCTTGTTGGTTTATGGCCTCTGCTTTCTCATAAGATAAGATCGACAGTTGTTCAGATTCAGTATTTATGCTCTGAAGTCTCCTCTCCAGTTCCTTCTTTTCTAAAGATAATTGCATGGCTCTTTCCTAAATAACTTTGGCATCCCCTCGTAGTTGTTCCATCAAAGTTAAAGTTTCCTTGATGACAGAGGTCTTCTCATCTAATTGGCAAGCTTTATCTATTGACAACAACTGTGCAAAATATGAAGATTGCACATCGTTTAAATTGTCTACCCTCTTAAGATAACTATTTAGATACTCTTCAAGAGGAGTCAACCCATCTGCATGGATCTTTTTAATCTTCAACAGAATCGTTGCTATTTCTGGCCTAAGTCTTAGGATATATTCAAAAGGAGTTCGCATTATCTTATCTTGTATATCCTCCTATATACATAAGGCTGTTTTCTTGAAGAAGTTTGAAACCACCTTTTCACCAACCCACTGAGAAGGGTCAGGATTTCTCGTAGTCTGTCTATTAGAAGTGTCTACATGCGATTCAGAACACTTAAGGGGAGCATGTGTCGAGCTGACCTTCTGTAAGGTTTCTTTAGGGTAGGCATCTTCTTTGGATGGAGGACTCCCAATGTTTTTTCTTCCTACTGTCATCTTGCCTCGACGAATCTCCTCGAGAAGAGCAGATGAATGTAAGGACTGTTCGGTTGGTTTAGAGACAGGAGTCTTTGAGGTACCAACTTCCTCCATGGCCGAATCAATTGCATGAGGTCTCGTTAAAGATTCATCGCTGCCTAGCTCTATAAGGCCTTCAAGATGAGCATTCAAAGGTGACCGTAGAAGTAAACAATTAATAAGTCATTTGTGAAGAAGATGAACAAAAAATATTAAGAAAGGAAAATGTGCAAACTAATGGTGGAACATTGGGGTCTCCCAAAGCACTTGAACCCCTTCCGTTGGGATCATTACCTGGTACATTCGCTTTCTTCAAAGGTCTCTTCCAATGACAATCACTTTTTCTGCTATCGCTTTCATCTTTATGCTCATTTATCTCCTCCTCGAGAGTAGCAACCATCGCCTCAACCAAGCGAATTTCATTACCACCCAGGTTGCTCCCTCGGTTCTTGGGTAGTTTGGGCTGTAAAGGGAGATGAATGGCACTACTCATCAAATGATGTATGTTATCATCAAAATAGGTCTCGTGCCTTGTGGCCCACCAGTCTGTAAATCGTTGCGTCACATGCTTGCAAGGCTCTAACAAACGAGCGGACAAGTATAACTTAGATAAAGTGTTATGCCTCGTACATATTCTCCAGTGATATAATATATTATCCAGTGTGATCGTAGGTGACATACCCCTTATATCATTAGGGATATCTTGGTAAAAGTCAAATTATCATCCAAATCAATACGGACTGTATGATGTTATGATCCAGGCATTTCCACAGCAAAAGGACAAGTAGAAGGAATGCATGCTCACGAAATAAGCGAAGTCTGTAAAAATGATGAATCATGGGTATCAACCATGCATTCATGTTTATACTTGTTTTAGAGGTTAGCGTGCCACTAAATTCTTGCACCATTATGGATCAGTTCTCGCGCCTCATATTCGCCAAAATAAATAGACCCATCTTCGCCGAAAAAGTTAGTCATCTTGGGGCCTCGAACTTCTGTGGGAAGTGGATAATGCGTGCCAAAATAATGGGCTGACTAGCCATGGACGTAATGCATGAAAAAGTGAAAGTCCATGCGTCTTATCAGATTGGAGGCTTTGGTTATCAAACCTAGACCATGACATATGTTCGCCAAAACTGGAACTGCAAGACTATAAATAGTGCCAGCAGCCATTAAGTTTGCAGCGCCCTAAATACTTCGAGATGAAGAAATGATCCTTTCTGTGGAAATACGAAAAGGCACAACCAGCAAGTTAGGAAGGCAGCTAAATACGTTTCATTCTTAAGATCGTCCCTAATTCCAAGTTCTGCAAATAACATGTTCTCTCTAGAGGACCATTCACAAGTCCGGATCTTTGAACCCTCAGGGTTCTGAGAAGATTTAGAGCGCGACACCTTCTTTTGTTTCCTTGTGGTTGGTTTATCATAGTTTCTAGACCTAAGGTACCAAAAAGAAATCTAGGAGCTAATAGTCACTTAGGATTCATTCTTAGAGGATGTCGCGGGATCCTTTCTCTTTATACAAACTATTGAATAATACGCCTAGAAAAGATATTGATAGGTCATCGAAAGATCTCGCAAGAAGGTTAATTCCTTAAAAAAAAAGATCCTTTCTTCGTAGAAATCTCCCTTAATGGGAAAACCCCCAAAGGACCATAGGTCCCACAAAGAAATGGATAACTTGCCCGCCATAGTATAAAAAGTATTAGTTGAAGGACACCATGCCCCACAAAATGCTCAAACAACGTCACTATTATGCATAAGTGTACAAAGAAGTTGTTACGACACCATATAAACGAGCGTTGTAAAGAAGTCACACATTTCAACCAACTACAAGCTCTAGCCACTCCTAATAGTTGTCAGTAAAGTAGAACTCTCCAGGGACCTTGGTCACAGCACCCCAACGTGTAGGGTCTTTAATTAAATGTTGTCCGAGACTGTCAGTATTAGGAGCCTCGTTATGGATAGAAGATTGTAGGACCCATGCAGGTTTTTCCTCAATTAAAGGTATCTCCACAAACAATCTGAGAAAAATTAAGTTGTTGTCTAAGCGTGGCCAATGATCTGCAAAAGATCCAGCCCATGGCTTCTCCACAAGGAGATAAGTCCATCTTCTCTTGGTTGATTTCTATCAAAAAATACTACGAGGTGTTGGACTCCAAATAAGAATCGTTCTATGAAGTAAACCATCGTTCTGCAAAATAAGATCACCAGAAGTAAGTTAGTACTGATGACATGGTCTTGGAACAAAGAATATATGAAAGCAAAGTGGACGGAGAAAGGCATCATGATAAAGTTGCATTGTTTATCATGAACAAACCTTAAGAAGCAGTAGGGTGTCTTAATAAAGTTGCATCGTCTATCATGAACAAACCCTAAGAAACAAGAGGGCGTCATGATAGAGTTGCATCGTCTATCATGAACAAACTCTAAGAAGCAGCAGGGCGTCATGATAGAGTTGCATCGTCTATCATGAACAAACCTTAAGAAATAGAAGGGCATGATAGAGTTGCATCGTCTATCATGAACAAACCCTAAGAAGTAGTAGGACGTCATGATAGAGTTGTGTCATCTATCATGAACAAACCCTAAGAAGGAACAGGGCGTCATGATAGAGTTGCATCGTCTATCATAAACAAACCCCAAAAGCTGACAGTCAAAGAAGCAGGACATCGAGAGACTGTAACCTCATATATACTTGCATGGGATCTTCAAAGGCTTACAAAAAAGGAAAAAGAAAGCTCTTTACCTTTGATAGAGCTTCAAGTTGGTGTAATAAATTAACAGCTACTAAACCTGAAGATAAAAAAAGAATTAAGTTAAAACTTAAAAAAAAAAGAAGGAGAAAAGAAAAAAAAAAAAAGAGGGAGGAGAGAAGTTTTTTTTCATACCTTTGTTCTGCTTGATGAGAAAAAAATGGTCAACATATGCGTCATTTATAAGCCTAACAAGTCCAATTCCTAAGAGGACTTGGAATGATTAAATAATAAAATAATATTAAAATTGAATTATTTTATGTTATTTTATTTAGGGAACAAAATCTCAGATTTCACTTTGAGATATTTAAACATATTTTAATAATTTAATTTTTTTTTTAAAAATTCAATTATCTTATCTTATTTTATTTTGGAATAAAATCTTGATTTTCACTTTTGAGATATTTAAACACATTTTAATATTTTAATTTTTTTTTAAATAAAATTAAAATTCAATTATCTTATGTTATTTTATGTTGGAATAAAATCTCGAATTCCACTTTTTGATAATTAAGCATATTTAAATATTTCAAAATTTAGATTTTACCCCTATTTTTATCTCAAATTTAAATTGGAGTCATAAATCTAACTTTATCCTAAGATTGAGATCTCGTATTTATCTGAAAATTAAATTTAGTCATTTTATCTTAAAATTAAAATTGGTCATTCCAAATTCTTGTGCATCTAATGACAAATTAGGATATTCTAAAAACCACATCTTTGTCTCAAATTAAAATATGGTTCCAAATTTTATCAAAAAAAAAAAATCATCAAATTTTTATCCTCAAATCAAAGTAAGTTGAGGATAAAACCTTAGACTTTTCTCAAATGAAGAATTGACCATATTCCAAACATTTATTTCAAATTTAAATCAAACTCATGTATTAGATTCATAGTTTGATTAATTTGATATGTCGAATTGAGCAAAAAAAAAAAGCTCGTATTTGGACTTTAAATTTATCTTTTCGAGATTCACCCATCCATACACTACATAAATCTTGAAAGGGGGCATTTGTTGAATAAGAAATTTTGGTACAAATTACAAATTGCCACGTCATTTACTAAAATAATTGTATTTGAGATTAACTAAAAATTGACATGTGTCCCAAATTAAATTTAAAGACAAATTGGACAATTCTAATGATGTCACATGTCTTTATCATGACAATTGGATTAAATTAATTATTTTGGTTCAATTAAATATTATTTACTTAGGCTAAAAGTCAATTGAGTCAAAAAATGAGCTTAATTTAACCCAAAATTAAATATAACCTAAATCCATGTGATTGAGCCCATGGGTATGGTCCATAAACCAGACCAGGCCCAAGTCCATAAAAACCCACCAGGGAACTTTATAAATAGAGGAATTCTCTTCATTTGTGGAGAGAAAAATTTTCTTGGACTCCAAAACTTCCAAAGAGAATTCTCCCAAGAGCTAGAAGACTCTCCAACTACTGAAGTCAACCACTCTCGAAGATTGAAGCTCCTTTGAAAATCCAAGCTTTCTTCTAAGACTCCAACTTCAAGAACATCACTTGTTTTGCTTTCTTAAATCAAGCATAAGCATCCAGCCGAGAAAGAATCAAATGATCAAATTCTAGAGATCGAACCACATCGCAACAAATCAACATAAATACAACATCAACACAAGTTCAACTCCACGAACCAAATTTCTCCGGAAATCTCGTGTGAACAATAGGTTTTTCTTCTTCTGTTTCAAGCGATGAAGTTATAAGAGACATCTCTTATTATTCTGATTTGAAGGAAAAAAAGTTTATTTGAAAGTAAAGAAGTGCTTTCAAAGTGTTTTTGCATAATAACAGCGAAGAACAACTTTCAATTTGGGACTACAATATCAAATTTGAGGTTATCTTGAATTTAGATGTCTACAAGAAGGCTGCAAATGGTATGTAAGGGAATCTTGTTATAAGAAGAGTGAGCTACGAAAATAGACTTCTGACCATGATTGTTCATTGAGTACTGCCCAAAGTTCTCATATGCAAGCTTCTTCAACAGTAATTAGCAATTGTTAGGTAGATGATTTTAGATTCATGACTACTAATCTCTCCATTCCAAAAGAGATTGTGCATAAGGCTCGTACAAATCTTGGAGTTATATAAGTTACCAGAAAACTTGGAGGGCAAAAGAACATATGGTAAAGATATTACATGGTGACACAGTTGAATCGTATGCATTGATTCCAAGATTCTTTGATAAATTGGTTGAATCTAACACATGTATGATCAGTTTTGTATATCAAATTTAAATTGATTTGTAGATAGATGTGGATAGACTAATATCACAATCTATCTAAATAGACAAATATTGGCATCTTTCATATTCTTTCTGTTTTTTTTTTTGTACTGATAGAAATATGTTTTTAATTATTATAGGTACATGCACTGTTTTAGAAATGGATGATAGTGGTCATTTTAAGTTTTACTTTATGGCTTTTAGTGCATCAATTTAGGGGTGGAGATATTGTAGACCTATTATTTCTGTTGATGGGATATTTTTGAAGTGTAAGTTTGGTGGCATCCTATTAACAGCCTCATCACAAGATGGTAACAATTAAATCTTCTCTCTTGCTTTTGCCATTGTAGATTCTGAAAATGATGTATCATGGACATGGTTTTTAGAGAAGATATGAGGTAGTTTTTTAGAGCGGGATAATGTAGTCATTGCTTTTTTATAGGCATCTTAGCATCCCCAAAGGAGTTTTAAGAGTGTTTCCCGATGTTGAGTACTGTGTGTGCACAAAACATCTTTTAAGTAACTTGAAACTTCATTTTAAGGATCCACTACTTGATAAGTATTTCTTTAGTTGTGCTTATGCCTAAACTTTTGAAGAATTTGAGTACCACATGAGATGCATGGAGTCTGTTTGTTCAAATATTAGAGACTATCTTAGTAGTGTTGGTTTTGAGAAGTGGTGTCGGACATATTCACATAGACGAAGGTATAGAATGATGACATCAAATTTTGCAGAAAGTGTAAATTCAATGTTTAAAGATCTTAGAGAACTATATGTGGCTACGATGTTTTGTTCAATTAGGGATGTACTGCAAAAGTGGTTTTATGATGAAGTAAAGTTGCTTCTACAATGAAGAGTCATTTGACTTCTTGGGCTGGGAATGTTATGCATTTAGAACATGAAAAGTCGAGAAGATTATTGGTAAGATTTTTTTTTTTTATCTTGGACAGTTAGAGATAGATTACTAACTTTGTCTATCCAATAGATAAAGATAAAAATTTGTCTGTTCCTGTCTCAGACAGGCACTGATAGATTGACATCTATATATATCTGATGTATAGAGAAATTGAAATCTATTTCTTCTTAATTTATTAGTTGTCCTTATTTGTGTTATGTATTAGGTTAATCCAATAAGTACGACTGAATACCAAGTAACAGATGAAAATCAACAATTTATTATGAAGTTAAACGTGGGATGTTGTAGTTGTCGAGTATGGGATGTTGAAGAAATTCCTTGTGCACATGCTCTTGCTGTTCTACGAATGCTTAATTTAGATACCTATTCTTTTGTATCTGAGTTTTATTATAGAGAAACACTATCAGCAACATACAATGGTTGTATTCAACCTATTAGATCTCATTTTTATTGGAGAGTTATAGATTCTGTCATGAAAATATTACCTCCAGTCTTTAAACAGCAGGCTGAAAGACCAAGAAAACATAAAGAATTCCATCTGTTGGCGAATTTAGTAGGTCAACCAGATGTTCCAATTGTAATCGTAAAGAACATAATAGTAGGACTTGTAAGCAAGGCAAGGTTTGAACAATTAATGAAAATGTGCACTCTCTCTCTCTTTCATTATTATATATACACGTTTGATATTAAATTTGATGGAGAGTTGATATTGTTTAAACATTAGATATATAAACGATTGCTTACTATTGTTTATGTGTATTAAAAAGATCATTTAGACTTTACTAAACGATTGCTTAAAGATATATGCACGATCTCTTACATTAGTGTGATACATATAAACGATCGCTTAATAATCTTACATGAACGTTAGGAAATCACTTAATATTCTTTAGATATTAGTGTGGTTTATAAAGGATCACTTAATATTGTTTATGTGTATTAAGAAGATGGTTTAAACTTTACTAAATGATAGCTTAAATATATATGTACGATGAACATTTTTCTACATGAATATTATTATATCTTTATACAATTGTTTTGTGATATCTATCTAAACGAATACAAACATTCAGTCAAAAGTACAAGAACCAAATATACATTTATTTACCAAAAGTATTTATTTGTCCAAAGTTCCAGTACGTACTATTGTCTAAACAGTTTCATGTTTTCCACAGTTAGACAATCATGGTCAGCATTTGTTACAAGGCATTCAATAAATTTTGAACAAAAAATGCCACAATCTAATGAACATCCTTTTTGTAATGTGGTATTCGATCTTATTACTGGCCAAGGACTATATTTGAAACGTTTTGAATGGAGATTTATTCCAGTTGCAATTGTGAGTGAGGGGATGCATCGTGCAGGCATTTCAAGAGCTTCATCAACAAGTTTTTTCTCAACGTATTTTGGCATTGAGTTGAACACGTAGATCTTGCATTTCCTCATATCAGGTGCAATAGTCAACCAGTGTTCTCTTATGTTGATCCAGCCAATCACGTAGTTGACATCTCCCCACCCTTCTTTATCTTAGAAATCACCAAGAGCTGTATTAAAATAGTATTCCAAATCTAATTCTGTCCATAGCATTAAGTGTGATATTGTATTTGTCCATTTAGCTTTCTTATTGTCTGCTGTCAGCACATGAGTATCAAAAAGTCGTTGCCAAACTATGCAGTGTTGTTTATTGATTCTAGTCTTGAAGAACAAGTAAAAAATTTAGTCAAAATATAATTATGCAATTTAACTTCTGTAGAAAAAAATAAAGAATAACAACTTACTATAAACGTCGAATCTATTACTCTAAAAGTATACTTGTAAAGTTACTTGATATGCAACATTTTTTTTTTTTGCAAATGGAACAATAGCAAATCCATGGTCTACAAAAAAAATTAAATGATCGTTTAGTAAATAGAAACGATAGTTTAAACGATCGTTTAGTAAATACAAGTGATCGTTTACAACATTCTTTTCCTTACTAAACGATCAGGTAATATATATATAAACGATCATTTAGTGAATATAAGTGATAGTTTAAGTGATCGTTTTGTAAATACAAGTGATCGTTTACAACATTCTTTTCCTTACTAAGCGATCATGTAATATATATAAACGATCGTTTGGTTAGATAAAGTATATTGTAATCGATCATGTAGTTTTATATATAAAATAAAATTTGGAAAGAGTACTTACATCTCCTAGTATCCCTGTGTTTTCTTTATGCTTTTTGAAAAATTCTTTCTTTTTGGTTGTGGACACTACTTTCCTTTCTTCATGAGTTTTTTTTTTTTTATCTTTTCCAAGATAAGTATGTCATCCATAATTTTGGATCCACTTGCCACATGGGATCATATCTATCTACATCTCTGATTACGACATCTGGGACAGGTATTGTAGGTTCTGATATGTTCTCATTAGATGTTGTGGGTGGATTAACTTGTTGATCTTGACCAGACACCTTTTTATTTGCTATTTTACGTAGCTTCCTTCTCTTCATTAGTTTTTGTTGTTCATTTATTTCCTATAATGCACAATGTCGTTAACTAAGAAAAAAAATAAAAAAACAATAATAATTGATGCAAAGTACTTCAGAGTTCTTTTATACATACCAATATAGATTCTAAATCAATTGTAGAACTTTCTTTCTCCGTTACTGGTTCATTTTCAACCAAAGTAACTGCTTCATCATTTTTTTGAATCTCAACCTGTTGTTTTGGTATTTCCTGTAATGTATGATATTAGACAAGTAACAAACTATTAATTTAAAGGACTACACATTTTGTTATGTATACATACCAATTGAGATTCTATTTTTCTAGCCGAAATAGATTGCTGCACATTTCCAATTGTTTGATCCTCAGTTACTTGTTTATTTTCTTTTTCTATCTCAACCAAAGTAACTGCTTGATCATTTTTTTTGTATTTTCTACAATGCATAATATTAGATAAGAAACAAACTCTTAGTTTAAAGGACTACACAGTTGTTATGTATACATACCGGTTGACATTCTTCATTTATAATTGAAATTGATAGTGGCACTTCATGAATTTGTACAGTTTGATCCAATGGAGTCATTGCAAGTTGTTTGAGAGTACTACTTGATAATGACAGTATCTCACAAAGTGCAAGAGGTTGGCTTATAAGTGGAAGGGTAGTAATCATTTCTGGCAGGTCTTTTTCTTTCTAACTCTAACCATTTATATTATTCGATAAATGTCTTATAGTCAATAGCAAGTATGCATCCCTGCCGTCTATGCTAATATCACTACCTAATTCCTCTAGATGTTCTCTAAACAAAATGAGAAAAAAATGAGAAGAAGAAAAAATATAGTTACTTATTTAGAATGTAAGTAATTTTCAACAATATAAAGCAATAAACAATGAATGAAATGTTAACCTTTGGGTTTCCACTTGATGTTTAGTATGTTGTTCTTCAGTATGTTGTTCTTCAACATATGGTTAGTCATTGTCATTCTGATGAGTATGATCATTCCCTTGATTTTGATTTTGATTCTAATAAACAAATAAAAATGAATTGTTAAACGATCGTGTATATAAAAGTAAAAGATGATGTATCCTATCTAAACGATCATGTAATTTTGATAAACGATGTTGAAATTTGATAGACGATCGAATATTTTAGTTAAACGATCATTTATTTAAACAACTGATAAACAAAATACTTTATGAAAGCAAAGTTTACCTTGACCAATCTCTCCAGCATCTGCTTCATTTCAGACAGCTCCAATGATTGCGTTTTAATTGTGTCATCCATCCTAGAGACTATAGAAGTCAGTTTGGATAAATCCTTACGAACTTCTTTTATTTCATTCTTCAATTTTTGTAGGATTTCGAATGACTTTGTTGTTCTTTGACATTGGACTTCTTTGATGTGCAACGTTTCTTGTTGGTGATTGGATGCATCTCAGACTGATCAACCACTGTTTGTCTTTGTTTCCTTCGTGGTGACAGTTGTGGAGATGAGTCTGATTGCTCCAATGATTGATTGTTCATTACATCATCAAGAGTATTGGTATCACTGTTGTTAATATCTGGAATGGATTCATCGTCCTCCATTTCCATGTTATCATCCTCTCAATTCGACTCTCCATCAAAGCTTTCTCTTAGGTTGATAGCTTCAGTTTAGGTTTAGCAACAGTCTACAATGTTACAATCAAAGAATTGTTAATATAAACGGTCGTTTATAAAATAATATGATGCTACATATGGTATTCAATATAAACGATATTGCATTAAGCTAAATGATCGTATATGTTAAAATGTAAATGATCGTGTAATTGTATTAAGCGATCGTGTAATTGTATTAAACGATTGCTGACAAGTTTGACTTACATTTTTGTTGTCGAATATATCCTTCTGCAACATTTTGTAAGATGGAGCTTGTGTGCTCACTTGCAGTTGAGAGTATTTCATAAGCCCACACCTAAAACATTTAAACAAATATGTTAAACTTTGATGTTTAGTTTGTATTTAATTAAAGTGTATAAACAAATAAAAATCACCTGAAAAGCAAGCACGTAGTCTTTGATGTTGTAGTATGTCACTGCTTTGGAACTTTTTGTCTTCTTTAACTTATATGCTTCTTTTTTCCCTTGTAGACTTGTCTTCAAACTGTTGAGCAGACAAGTGTAGAAGAAAGTTGACCAATCAAAGTTCTTAAAAACTTCTTCATCGTCAACTCTTCCTAAAATATCCATATCAAACTTTGGTTTCTTATCCTTCCCGACTATCACAGTTTCAATAAAGATGACCAAGGCAACCTTCATAGCATCATGATCATTTGTAAACTCAAAATTCTTGAAAATTTCCTCAACTTCCAAGCATTTTACTATTTTCTTGTTTTCTGATTCGAATATAAGGCTTTGTAGGCGCTTCTTATCATAATCTTTCTCCAATGTTACATTGGTTGGCCATAATTCAGTTATGATGTTGAATTCCTTTTGGGTGAAACGGATGTTTTTCCCCAAAACTGAAAAAATAGATTCCATTTGCGTTGGCTTCTTTAGGTATCTGCCTCAGCAAGAAATGATGGATCAACTGGCCGTTGAAGATCATGTTGACATTCATTAATGGACCAAAAATTGTTTTGTCGAACATCTGCAGCTATTCTTTGGTCAGTTTATCCTTAATAAGACTGCCAATCTTGTGCACTCGGCATGAGACAGTAGCAGGAAAGTACTTGTCGCTAGGTACAACCATCCTGAAAATAATGATCATAACATACTTTCATTATGTACACGATCATTTATAAAACACTAAACCATAAACCCTAAAATTAAATTATCGTTTACTTGATGTAACAGATCGTTTAATCCAAACAGAAAGACATTCGTAATATATTTAATCGACAAGTAATGATAAATTGAAACATTTTACAATCTCTAGAATAAAAGTTTAAACGAATCCAAAAACCTAAACGCTTGAGAATAAGAATTTAAGAACAGATGATAGTTTGCAAGACAGAAGTTTAAACGTTTGAAATATAAAGAAAAAGAAGCGTAACATTATAGTATGAAAAGTTCAGCAAAATACCTTTTGACGTTGAAGAGAAAAATGGAATAGGAAATCTTTGAGACGAAAAGCTAAGTGATCAGTGCGTTTGTGTATTGCGAAGTGACGGAAAATGAAAAAGGCAGTACGTATATATTGGTTGTTTTTACCAAAGAGGCAATATCGTAAATTTGTGTGCCTTTTTTTTTTTTTTTGAAAAGATACGAGTGAAGGGAGCTAGAGAACAGCCACCCGTTCACTAATTTTATTCCATAAAGATGTCTCGATTATAGTTGTTTACAAAGAAGGGCAACAAAAAGCTTTGATGTTAAGGGAGATTGTGGTCTGGCTGTAGAGCTTGAACAATTTGCTTTTTGTGGACCATAAACCGGTAATGGTGCAAATGTCTTCCCAAGAGTTCTGAATGTTTGTTTCTTCCCAACCAAATTGTCCACAGGGTAGCTATGGCAGCGTTGAAGCTAATGATATTTCTTACATTACTTGTTTTAATCTAAACTAATTTGAAAAGATACAAGCCTTTTTTTAAATGTTAATCACATTCCTTACTGTTATATATGTATATATATATATATATATATATATATATATATATATATATATATATATATATATATATATATAACAGTAAGGAATGTGATTAACATTTAAAAAAAGGCTTGTATCTTTTCAAATTAGTTTAGATTAAAACTATCTTTTCAAATTAGTTTATATAAACGATCGTGTAAGTAAGTCAAAACGATCTTTAAAAGATGTAATTGATCGCATTGTTAAACGAGGAAAAAACATATAATGTTAAACGATGATGTTGTACAATTTACGCAATTGAGAAGTATATTATTTAAGCGGCTATGTATTTATACGATTAAATGATGGTATTGTTGAATATAAACGATCGTGGTAGTAAATGTAATTGATCCCTTTATACGTTTCACAAGATAGTGTAGGATATAAAGGGTGAAATGGAATACAAATTTCTCAAGTATAAGATAAAAAAAATTTCGAAAGTTAAATTTAAAGATTTGAAGCTTTACAAACACTAAAAATCATATATAAAATATTGAGAATTTTGTAGGTCGAAGGATGGAGCAGTATCAATGTATTCTTGAGTTGACATTCTTCTTTCGTTTTTCTTGCTGTTTTCTTCTTGTGTTGAGAGTTTTTTTTTTTTTTTTTGTTGACAAAAATTATTTTTCTTTTGCATTTCTTTAATTTCTCTCTTGTTTCCTTTTGTTTCAACTTCTTGTGGTGCATGCTCTTGACTGCTATCAGTGTCAATTTCTTCTTCAGCTTCAATTTCGTTATTATCAACCTCATCCTCTTCAATCAACTTTGTTTTTTCTTTTTTTTTTTTTTTTTTGTATCTTTTGTATTTTCTTCCCCTTGTTTTTCTATTTTTTTCTTCAACAATTACAATATTTCCCAATTGAATCTGGCTTCGTTTTGTTTTGTCTTCCTGGCTCCTATTTTCAACTTCTTCTTCTTTTTCTCCATCTTTACATTCAATTATCTAAATATAAAAAGAGAATGTGCTGTCAAAATGATTGTGCAAGAAAATGTAGATAGCCGTGCAATATAAAGATGGTTTAAATATGTATATATGATCATGAAACCAGTTGAGTAGCAAAGAATTAAAAAATATATAAATTAAAGAATTACAAACTAAACGAACAGTCATGTAAAATATATAAACAATCGTTTAGTATAGTTAAACGATCATTTAGCTATATTAAACGATCGTTTAGCTATATTAGATTATCGTTTAGCTATATTAAACGATCTTGAAACCAGTTGTATATTAAAAGAATTAAAACCTGTGTCAATACGTGTGTTTTTAGTGTTCCTAAATGAATAAACCAGTTGTTCTTTTCGTCTTCTTCATCTATCTGCAAGCACATAAAGTAAGAATGTTCAGAGACATCATAAAGAAAACACATCCAGATAGATAAATTACATCTGTCTATACGAGTTATATTTATTGTTTGAAAAGAATTAAACCTATGGCTATATTTGTGTTTTGGGTGTTTCTAAATCTGTAGTTGCTATTGTTTCCAAACTACTTTGTGTTTTCAAAACGGCAGTTTCCTGTAAAGAAAAAGAAACAACATAATTGTGTTTTATTCGGAAATTGAGGAACATTAAACAAAACAAAGGAGTACATAATGAATAAGGCACTAATCGTAGGACAATGTATTGCATACTTCACCATTGTATTAACTTGTTCATCATCATCAAGAAGATCAAGGCTACAAGTAGGTGGTTTATTTTTCTCCACGATTTTTGTATATGCAATTTCTTTCTCATTCTATTGTTGTTAAAGTTTGGCTGATGGTGGTGGAACATTCAAGCTTGTCATAACCATTGTCAACATACTTTTATTTCTTTTATTCCTTGTCTTAATAATATTTTTTCTGTTTTTTTTTTTTTTCTGATTTCTCTTATTTTATTTAAGATTTTATTTATTTTATTGTTTTTTTCATTTCTTTCTCTTTTTTTCCTGTTGCTCTGCTTTTTCTTTTCTTTCCTACTTCTCAATATTTTTGAAATATCTCAAAATTGTTTGAGACTCTTCTTCTGATGAGTCTAGAGGTGTCATGAAGAACTACAAATAAAATGATATTAGATTATTAGTGAAAAAGTAGCAAAGGTATTGATAAACAGTGATAGATTTATATCATCATCTATTCAAGATAGACATGGATAGAAAATCTTTCTTTGTCTATCTAGATAGACATATATAAAGCATGCTCTAAGTTTACTTACATTCTCATATTAAAAAATGTCGATGTTTAGAGTCCTTCAGTTACTTGTTTCCAAACATTCCCATGTTACAATTGGTGGCCCTTCTCTTGCAAGCTTTCTTCCAAACCCAACAACTAAAATGAAAAATCTTGGTATTTTCTCAAAAGCCCAATAGATTAAAGTTAGGGGAAACCCTTGAAGGTATACAGCATCATTGTTACTATAGGATGCTTTTTTCAAGAACTGATATGTTAGGATGTATGACAACCTTCCCTATGGATAGGCTTTGAAGATTTCTTCATTATTCAATATGTCTAGATGTAGGTGTAACGACCCAACTTTTCCGGACTAAGCTGAGGTCACTACCAAATACCAAAACTCGACCATTCAACATAAAATTTAAAACGGACCAGATACGATTCATTAAAACGTTATAAACCTTTACAAAAGACAGTTTCGGGCCCTATTTTAAATAATTCAAAAAAATCACAAAATAAAATGTCAAGTCACCAGTCCAAAATCACAGTCAAAATATTCTGACAAAATACATAGCGGAAGCGAAAGAAAATCAGACGCGTCCATATGGCCTTCACGCATCCTTCCTGCCTCTCGTCGGTCTGCCCCTCGCTGTACCCCTACCTGAAAAGTTAAAGAAGAGAAAGGGTGAGTATAAACATACCCAGTAAGGGACCCACTACTGGGCCCGTTAGGGAACAACAGTTAACTTCCTATTCGGGGGTACCCTACATAACAGTCTAGTGGTTCCGTAGAACGCACATATCAGTCTAGTGCTCCCGAAGGATGCACATATCAGTCTAGTGCTCCCGAAGGATGCACGTATCAGTCTAGTGCTCCCGAAGGATGCACATATCAGTCTAGTGCTCCCGAAGGATGCACATATCAGTCTAGTGCTCCCGAAGGATGCACATATCAGTCTAGTGCTCCCGAAGGACGCACATATCCGTAAGGCACACTACCCCATAGATGAAGCTAACCGTTACCCCTCAGTCCAAATTAAACTGTCTACATCAGCTACATCCCAACGGCATTCATATCACAGTCCCGCCATAGGCTTTGTCAGTCAGATAGTATAGGTTTAAACATCTACACCCTCAGTTGTTATATGCATTACCGATTCGCACACCAATAGGGAAACCCTAGGTCCAATCGACTAACCAACCCAAACCGGACTCACTGTCCTTCCCCGTCCAAACTCCATGAACCACATCCAGACCAGTGTTTAATACATACTGAATCGTAACTTTAAGGTCCATCAACATAAAATCTCAATCCACAAATAGCAGTCACAGTATATTTTCATCAGACAAAAAATAATATCAGTACTTAACAGTCAACACGCATACAGATATTCAGTACAGTCACTAACGAGTAATCCCCTGTGGATTACTACGGTTTTAGCCTGGACTCGGGGTCCAGTAGTAGGAAAACCCTTACCTGAAATTCGGTTATGCCCCTCGATCGAAATCTACGCTCAACAGATCCACCTAACGAAACACGAGGTTTTAGTTGATGACTTTAGTAGCAGTTGTTTTAAAAGGTCAGAAGCGCTAACCGTTGACTTACCCAAGGAAAGGAAACTATCTCTAACCAGGCCTGCCGCGGAACCCGAGAACTTAAGCGTCAACTCTATACTACCTTCAAGGGAGAAAAGTAGGGCCACATCTTAATCCAACATTCAAACTCGAATCGGACAAGGTAACATTAGGGAATTCATCAAAACAATCCTTACCGAAGACTCACCGTGAACCGAAGTGGAGGAAGGAAGGCTTAGGTGGCTCGGCTCGGCTCGGCTCGGCTCGGCTCGGCTCGGCTTGGTTCGGCTCGCGGCTCGGCTCACTCGGCTTGCGGCTCGGCTTGGTTCGGCTCGTGGCTCGGCTCACGGCTCGGCTTGGTTCGGCTCGCGGCTCGGCTCACTCGGCTCGTGGCTCGGCTTGGTTCGGCTCGCGGCTCGGCTCACTCGGCTCGCGGCTCGGCTTGGTTCGGCTGGCGGCTCGGCTCACTCGGCTCGCGGCTTGCTCGACTCGCTCGGCTCGCGGCTTGCTCGGCTCGCTCGGCTCGCTCGGCTCGGCTCACTCGAATCGGATCCGTGGCTCGGGTCGGGTTGCTCGAATCGGATCCGTGGCTCGGGTCTGGTTTCACGACCACCTTGGCTGCGCGCGACGACGGACAACTTCAACACGGTGATGGCGGCGACGGCACTCCCCTCTGTGTTCTGCCGGCGTCGGAAAACAAGAGATGGGAACGGAGAGGCTGCCGACGGTTGGAAGCGAGTCGGGATTGGAGGGAGGCCGCGGCGAACGTCGGTGGCTGGCGGCTACCCCACGGATGAAGACGGAGACGACGACGGAGATGGGGACGGAGATGAAGAGAAAAAAAACGGAGATGGAAGAGAAAGAGAAAAACGGAGGCGGACGAGAGACGGTGGGGCGCGGCGTCGGGGAGGAAGAAGAAATGGATGGCGGCGGCTGCGGGAGAACGCGAAACGGAGGGGGAGGGGCGTGCGCGCATTAGGGTTTTGATTTTTTTTAAAAAAAAAAATTTATTATATATATATATATATATATCTTAAATAATATATAATATTAATAATTTAAATTAAATAATAATATATATATAAAAATATAAATAATAATAATAATAATAAAGTAATAATAATAATATATTTATAATATTAATATTAAATAAATAATAATTTATTTTATTGTTTTAGAAATATCACTATTTCTATAATATTAATTTATAATAATATTTATAATGTTAATATTATAACAATTAAAATAAATATTAATAATAATAATAACATCAATATTATACCATTATTATATCAATTTGCACTTTAAATAAAACGAGAAAAATTTTACCTTAAAAAAATTTCGGAACGTTACATTCTTCCCTCCTTAGGGAACTTTCGTCCTCGAAAGTTTTATTCCTCGAACAGCTCGGGATAACGAGATCTCATGACATCTTCTCGCTCCCACGTAGCCTCTTCTATCCGGTGATTCCGCCATAAGACTTTAACCAGAGGGATTTCCTTATTCCTCAATGTTTTCACCTCTCTAGCCAGTATCTCAACGGGTTGTTCAACATAGCTCAAGTTTTCATCAATCTCTAGTGGCTCGTAATCCACTACATGGGATGGATCTGGCACGTACTTCCTCAACATAGAAACGTGAAACACATCATGGACTGTCGAGAGTGATGGAGGCAACGCCAAGCGATAAGCTACAGGGCCAATCCGCTCCAGAATCTCAAATGGCCCAACAAAACGGGGACTCAACTTTCCCCTCCTTTCAAAACGCAAGACACCTTTCATAGGTGCTACCTTTAAGAACACCTTATCCCCTATCTCAAACTCAAGGTCCTTCCGCCTCACATCTGCATAACTCTTCTGTCTACTCTGAGCGGTATGCATGCGTGATCTAATCTTCTGAATTGCTTCGTTAGTAGACTGAACTAACTCAGGACCCATCAATCTCTGCTCACCTACCTCACCCCAGCAAACCGGGGATCTACAACATCTGCCGTACAGGGCCTCAAACGGTGCCATGCCAATAGTAGCCTGATAACTGTTATTATAAGCAAATTCCATCAAATGTAAGTGGGAGTCCCAGCTACCTGGAAATTCCAATGCACACGCCCGTAACATATCCTCTAAAACCTGGTTCAGACGCTCAGTCTGACCGTCAGTCTGTGGATGGAAGGCCGTACTAAAGTCCAACCTCGTGCCCATAGCAGTCTGCAAACCCTTCCAAAATTTGGAAGTGAAACGGGCATCTCTATCAGAAACAATCGACACTGGCACTCCATGTAATCTCACTATCTCAGACATGTACAACTGTGCCCACTTACTAGCAGTATAGGTGGATTTACCCGGAACGAAATGCGTTGATTTAGTAAGTCTGTCCACCACAACCCAGATCACTGTAAAACCCCTCAGAGTTCTCGGTAGCCCTGTAATGAAATCCATGGACACGTTCTCCCACTTCCATTCCGGTATACTCAAAGGCTGTAATAAACCCGCTGGTTTCTGCCTTGGTGCCTTAACCTGCTGACACACCAAGCATCTACTAACAAATTCTGCTACTTCTCTCTTCATGTTACGCCACCAATAAACCCGCTTTAGGTCCTGATACATCTTCGTACTACCTGGGTGCATGGAAAATGGGGAACTGTGCGCCTCAGATAATAATTCTGTCTTAACCGCACTATCTGACGGAACACAGAGGCGTCTCTCAAACAACAGTCCACCATCAGAGGATAATGAGAACTCAACCGCTTGCCCTGCCTCTGCTAGGCCACGTTTCTCAACCAGATAAGGATCGTTACTCTGAGCATCAATGATCCTTTGCCTCAAAGTCGGCTGTACCGTCAACTGGGCTAACTGCATAGTAACTGCCCCCACTGACACTGCAATCTCAGCCCGCTCGAGATCCCGATGCAATGGGGCCTGCTGGGTAATAAGTGCTGCTGAATGTGACACTTTCCTACTAAGAGCATCGGCTACCACATTTGCCTTGCCTGGATGATACAGTATCTCACAATCGTAATCCTTCACTAACTCAAGCCACCTTCGCTGTCTCATATTCAATTCTTTCTGAGTAAAGAAGTATTTCAAGCTCTTATGATCTGTGAATATCTGTATCTTTTCACCATATAAATAATGCCTCCATATCTTCAAAGCAAAAACCACTGCTGCCAACTCTAGATCATGTGTAGGGTAGTTCTGCTCATGACTCTTCAACTGACGAGACGCATAAGCGACCACCTTACCCTGCTGCATCAAAACACAACCCAGACCCTTCTTGGAAGCATCACTATAAATCACGAAACTGCCAGAACCATCGGGTACAGTAAGAACCGGTGCGGTAACTAGCTTCTGTTTAAGGGTCTGGAAACTGTCCTCACATGCCTTGCTCCAAACAAAAGGAACTCCCTTTCTGGTCAACTGAGTAAGAGGAGTAGCTATACGAGAAAAGTTCTCCACAAACCGTCGATAATAGCCTGCTAAACCCAGAAAGCTACGAACCTCACTGACTGTGGAAGGTCGGGTCCAACCGATGACTGCCTCTATCTTAGCTGGATCTACAGAGACTCCAGCCTTAGAAACCACGTGGCCCAGAAAGGACACCTGCTTCAGCCAAAACTCGCACTTCGAGAACTTTGCGTACAACTTATTATCCCGAAGTGTTTGCAAAACCATACGTAAGTGCTCCTCGTGTTCGGCCTCCGTCTTAGAGTATATCAAGATATCGTCGATAAACACAATCACGAAAGTATCTAGGAACTCCCTAAACACTCTGTTCATCAAGTCCATAAACACTGCCGGAGCATTCGTCAAACCAAAAGACATCACAATAAACTCGTAGTGTCCATATCTGGATCGAAATGCTGTCTTCGGTATATCCTCATCCTTAATCCTCAGCTGATGGTATCCCGACCGAAGATCAATCTTAGAGAACACTGTGGCTCCCTGTAACTGGTCAAATAGATCGTCAATCCTGGGCAAGGGATATCTGTTCTTTACGGTTACTTTGTTCAACTCCCTATAGTCAATGCATAGACGCATCGACCCATCCTTCTTCTTAACGAATAAGACTGGCGCACCCCAAGGTGACACGCTCGGTCGAATGAATCCCTTATCAAGCAATTCCTGTAACTGTACCTTCAGTTCTTTCAATTCTGCGGGGGCCATTCTGTAAGGGGCTCTGGATATAGGAACCGTGCCCGGCTCCAACTCTATGGCAAACTCAACCTCTCTGTGCGGAGGTAACCCTGGAAGTTCCTCAGGAAAAACGTCCGGATAGTCCCTCACTACTGGTTCTGATGACAGGGATACATCCGCCTCTCTAGTATCCACCACACTCGCTAAGATACCCCAAGTACCCTGACTGAGCAGTTTACTGGCCCTGATGGCTGAGATTACCTGAGGCAACGACTTTGACCCTCCTCCCTTAAATTTAAAACTGGCCAACGAGGGAGGGTTAAACGTTACCTCCTTACGTGAACAATCTATGCTGGCGTGGTTAGCGGCCAGCCAATCCATACCCAGGATTACATCAAAGTCCAGCATATCCAGAACTATCAGCGTTACCTCAATCACATGGCCTGCTATCTCAATCTGACATGCCTTCACTTTTTCCTTCGACAACATACATTCCCCGGAAGGAGTAGATACTGACAGAACATGGTGTAAGGGCTCTACCTCTAAGCGGGCATGCGACACAAATGCGGAAGAGATAAAAGAATGTGACGAACCCGAATCAAACAAAACTAAGGCGTAATGCCCCAACACTGGGAGCGTACCTGTCACTACTGTGCCCGCCTTCTCTGCCTCAGTCCTGTTGGTAGCAAAGACTCTACCCTGATGTGGAGCACCTGCTCCCTGATTCTGCGCGATCCCCGTGAGTCTCAACGGGCATCTATCAGCTGTATGACCCTCTTGCCTGCACTTAAAGCAGGTCCTGGTCCCGAATAAGCAACGGCCCAGATGGTGCTTCCCACAAGTGGTACACAACGGCTTCCCTCTGGCAGCCTCCCCTGCCTCAAAAGGTTTCTGCTGGAAGCTGCGAAACTCACCACCTGGTCTGAAATTCCGCTATGGCACTGGAACAGGCTGCTGCTCAGCCTTCCTCTTCTGTCCCGACGTCGAACCTCTACCAGCGGTCTTAGACGAGTTGGCCCTCTCCTGTAAACTGAGATCCACTGCCAGGCGCAGTGCATCGGCATGAGTAGCGGGTCTGAAAGCTCGGACCAAACCCTGAATGTCCAGTCTGAGGCCTCTAACAAACTTATCAGCTCTGGCCGCCTCGGTCGCTATCATCTCGGGAGCGAAGCGGGATAACATGTCAAACTTCGCATCATACTGCTCCACTGTCATGTCACCCTGCTCTAAGTTCAGAAACTCCTGCCGCTTGGCATCTCTCAAACTGGCAGAGAAGAATTTCGCATAGAAACTCTCCTTGAACTGCTGCCACGTGATCTGACTCACATCACCACCTAGCATCCTCTCTGTAGTCTCCCACCATGCAGTACCTCTGTCAGTCAACATAAAAACAGCACACTGAACTTTCTGATCCTCAGGGCATTTCATGTAACGGAATATGGTCTCCAAGGACGATAGCCACATCTGAGCTCTGGTGGGGTCCTCCAAAGACCCATCAAACGTCGTGGGATTATACTTCCTGAAATCCCTCAGGTGCTTAGCCTCTACCGACAACTGATCCGGCACAAACTGGGGTGCAACTGGTACCGGAGCCGGAGCTGGAGCAGGAATTGGTGCTGGAGCTGGCGCTGGAGCTGGCGCCGAAGTTGGCGAGGCAGGCTTCTACTGCTCCCGCATTTGCATAATCATATCTCTAAACCTCTGCTCCATGGCGGCTAGGTCCGTATGAGTAACTGGCGCAGCCGGGTCAGGGGCTTGGGCTACAGGCTGCACCTCAGGCTGAACGCGTCCTGCTCCCCTTCCTTGGCCTCCTCGGCCACCCCTTCGTGCACCTCTCCTTGGTGGCATTTCCCTAACAACCACCAACGATTCCTTTAGTCACAAATGGTAATTGAATTTGCAGTTTAACTTAGGTAAGGTAATGCATGTAGAGTTATACATATACTTTCATGAGAGTGTACCTGACGAGCGGCAAGGATCGTTTCAGCCATAAGGACACAAAACACAGACTCACATTATAAGTCAGTCTACAGAACCTAAAACTTAGGCTCTGATACCAACTGTAACGACCCAACTTTTCCGGACTAAGCTGAGGTCACTACCAAATACCAAAACTCGACCATTCAACATAAAATTTAAAACGGACCAGATACGATTCATTAAAACGTTATAAACCTTTACAAAAGACAGTTTCGGGCCCTATTTTAAATAATTCAAAAAAATCACAAAATAAAATGTCAAGTCACCAGTCCAAAATCACAGTCAAAATATTCTGACAAAATACATAGCGGAAGCGAAAGAAAATCAGACGCGTCCATATGGCCTTCACGCATCCTTCCTGCCTCTCGTCGGTCTGCCCCTCGCTGTACCCCTACCTGAAAAGTTAAAGAAGAGAAAGGGTGAGTATAAACATACCCAGTAAGGGACCCACTACTGGGCCCGTTAGGGAACAACAGTTAACTTCCTATTCGGGGGTACCCTACATAACAGTCTAGTGGTTCCGTAGAACGCACATATCAGTCTAGTGCTCCCGAAGGATGCACATATCAGTCTAGTGCTCCCGAAGGATGCACATATCAGTCTAGTGCTCCCGAAGGATGCACATATCAGTCTAGTGCTCCCGAAGGATGCACATATCAGTCTAGTGCTCCCGAAGGATGCACATATCAGTCTAGTGCTCCCGAAGGACGCACATATCCGTAAGGCACACTACCCCATAGATGAAGCTAACCGTTACCCCTCAGTCCAAATTAAACTGTCTACATCAGCTACATCCCAACGGCATTCATATCACAGTCCCGCCATAGGCTTTGTCAGTCAGATAGTATAGGTTTAAACATCTACACCCTCAGTTGTTATATGCATTACCGATTCGCACACCAATAGGGAAACCCTAGGTCCAATCGACTAACCAACCCAAACCGGACTCACTGTCCTTCCCCGTCCAAACTCCATGAACCACATCCAGACCAGTGTTTAATACATACTGAATCGTAACTTTAAGGTCCATCAACATAAAATCTCAATCCACAAATAGCAGTCACAGTATATTTTCATCAGACAAAAAATAATATCAGTACTTAACAGTCAACACGCATACAGATATTCAGTACAGTCACTAACGAGTAATCCCCTGTGGATTACTACGGTTTTAGCCTGGACTCGGGGTCCAGTAGTAGGAAAACCCTTACCTGAAATTCGGTTATGCCCCTCGATCGAAATCTACGCTCAACAGATCCACCTAACGAAACACGAGGTTTTAGTTGATGACTTTAGTAGCAGTTGTTTTAAAAGGTCAGAAGCGCTAACCGTTGACTTACCCAAGGAAAGGAAACTATCTCTAACCAGGCCTGCCGCGGAACCCGAGAACTTAAGCGTCAACTCTCTACTACCTTCAAGGGAGAAAAGTAGGGCCACATCTTAATCCAACATTCAAACTCGAATCGGACAAGGTAACATTAGGGAATTCATCAAAACAATCCTTACCGAAGACTCACCGTGAACCGAAGTGGAGGAAGGAAGGCTTAGGTGGCTCGGCTCGACTCGGCTCAGCTCGGCTCGGCTCGGCTCGGCTCGGCTCGGCTTGGTTCGGCTCGCGGCTCGGCTCACTCGGCTTGCGGCTCGGCTTGGTTCGGCTCGTGGCTCGGCTCACGGCTCGGCTTGGTTCGGCTCGCGGCTCGGCTCACTCGGCTCGTGGCTCGGCTTGGTTCGGCTCGCGGCTCGGCTCACTCGGCTCGCGGCTCGGCTTGGTTCGGCTGGCGGCTCGGCTCACTCGGCTCGCGGCTTGCTCGGCTCGCTCGGCTCGCGGCTTGCTCGGCTCGCTCGGCTCGCTCGGCTCGGCTCACTCGAATCGGATCCGTGGCTCGGGTCGGGTTGCTCGAATCGGATCCGTGGCTCGGGTCTGGTTTCACGACCACCTTGGCTGCGCGCGACGACAGACAACTTCAACACGGTGATGGCGGCGACGGCGCTCCCCTCTGTGTTCTGCCGGCGTCGGAAAACAAGAGATGGGAACGGAGAGGCTGCCGACGGTTGGAAGCGAGTCGGGATTGGAGGGAGGCCGCGGCGAACGTCGGTGGCTGGCGGCTACCCCACGGATGAAGACGGAGACGACGACGGAGATGGGGACGGAGATGAAGAGAAAAAAAACGGAGATGGAAGAGAAAGAGAAAAACGGAGGCGGACGAGAGACGGTGGGGCGCGGCGTCGGGGAGGAAGAAGAAATGGATGGCGGCGGCTGCGGGAGAACGCAAAACGGAGGGGGAGGGGCGTGCGCGCATTAGGGTTTTGATTTTTTAAAAAAAAAAAATTTATTATATATATATATATATATAAATCTTAAATAATATATAATATTAATAATTTAAATTAAATAATAATATATATATAAAAATATAAATAATAATAATAATAATAAAGTAATAATAATAATATATTTATAATATTAATATTAAATAAATAATAATTTATTTTATTGTTTTAGAAATATCACTATTTCTATAATATTAATTTATAATAATATTTATAATGTTAATATTATAACAATTAAAATAAATATTAATAATAATAATAACATCAATATTATACCATTATTATATCAATTTGCACTTTAAATAAAACGAGAAAAATTTTACCTTAAAAAAATTTCGGAACGTTACAGTAGGAGAATTATATGGTTTTGTTGTTGCTTGAGAATTAAAAATGCTTCTAAGATATAGAGGCTAACTAGTTTTTCTTTCAATGAGTCTTCCTCGTTGCACAACGCTTTGAAAGTTCTTTCTATATCCCTTCTTGTTATAGAGTCATCATGATGGAAAAGGGCATTTTTTAGACCATTTTCTTTTCTTTCTCCTAGATTTAACTCAAGAAAGTTGTGATCTTTTAGTCTAGTCACAAAATAAAAGTCTTTCAGCCTAAATTATGCTATATGTCCATTAAAGTTGAAAGCAAGAACATTAGTTTTTTTCGTATGGCATTGTTTTCTTAATAGAAAATTCAGGAATTGTGTTGGTATTTTGGCCATTTTAATTTTAAGGAACTAGCCAAAAGGACTATTTGTCAAAACTCGAGAAAGAATTCTTTTGTTTATTTTTTACTTGATCTGATTCAATGTTTCTAAAGTGTAGTATACGGTTTTTTTTGTTCATCTTCCATAATAATTTGGATAGTGTTTCACCTATTGAATGACATAATAAATAGTATGTTTCAAACAAGGATAAGTTTTAACAAATTTACAAATGCAGAGGGCTATAAAGAAAAAGATACACAAATATACAACGCTATATAGACAGATATTCACATTCTAGTTTGTTACCTTTATTCCTTTTTCCTTCTTCAGTTTTCTTTCTTTTGTCTTTTCTTTACACCTTATTGATTTGCTACACGATGCTTGTTGATTCTTGCTCACCATCTATTTGTAAAAAAGAAGACTAATATAAATTATATTCAATGAAATGCATACAATCAGTATAGAAACAGGCGTCTTTGTATGTGAGATAGATCGTGATAGATATAGAGTGATCAAAATGAATATAGATTAAGACCTCTTTGTATGCGATACAGATTGTGGTAGATATATGTAGATGATGGAGATAGATCGAAATGAATATAGACTCAGACCTTTTTGTATGCGATATAGATCGTGGTAGATATATGCAGATGATGGAGATAGATCGAAATGAACATAGATTCAGACCTTTTTGTATGCAAGTCAGATCGTCGATCGCGATAGTTCTGTTGAAGTAGTTACCAGGATACGATTGACGAGGAAGACGATGAACGAAAAAGTCTGAGCAAGTTCCTTCACCTTTTTATAGCCCCTTCATTTTAATGGCATTTTTGTAATTACGAGTTATTAGAGTTTCTGTAAATGTTCGTTTATACTTATATAAACGATCGTTGAAATTTCTCTACATGATCGTGTATACTTACACTTTTTCATCATCTTTTACTGTTTATTACCTTATCATTTATATATATTGATTATCGTTTATATAATGTATGTGTATGATTATCGTTTATATTTTCAAATGTGATCAGGCGCACATATGAGATAATCGTTAAAGATAATTTTACGCAATCGTTAAAGATAATCGTTAAAATATTTTTTTATCATTTAGCGTTTATTTTTTATGGTTTATGTATTTGGAAATTTACAAGATCGTGTATCAATTATATATTATTCTACATGATGCATCTATAATTAATTATTAACATTAGTTGGACGCGCGCGAACGATTAATCGCGCATTTATTGGGGTATTTTTGGTATTTCGCATTGTAGGTCTATAGACTTTTTTCGTTTCGAAATTGTTCTATAGAGTGTAAATAATTTGCCGCTTTGTTATGTTATTGAAAAGACCCTTGTTACGTTGTAGATTTATTTATTTAAAATATTTCTTTCCACTTTATGATTTGAAGGAGATGCATTAGTGCAAACTTCTAATGGAATTTTCTAACTACATTAACACAAAAAAAATCATGAAACTCTTTATAGTATGAATTAAATTAAAAATAAATAAATTTGCATAAATATAACGAAAGTTGTAAAAATTTATGGTTTGTATAACAATTTAAGAAAAAACTCATAAAGCCTAATTACTTTTTCATAAATTTCTTATTTGCCCTTATGATGCGGGACGGTTTTTCAATTCTTTCACTTCTTTTTCTTTGTGATTTATTAACATGCTCTTTTAGATATTTTGCCTCTTGAATATTCTTCCTCATGTTCGACAATATTCTTCCTCACTTTCGACAATATTCTTTCTCTTGAATATTCTTTATCTTCAACAATATCAAGATTGTTTATCCTCTACCAAGATCGTTACAGTGAAATAGTTTTCGTTAAGAATTCTAAATATCATTTTTGTCTAGATTGTTTAGACGATTATAAAATTTTGTTAAGAATTTTATATTCCATTATGATACTTGTTTTTGTTTTTATTTGTGGTAAGAATTCTAAATTTAGTTTTCGTTTTAAATGTTTAGAAGATTTAAATATTATTGTAAAAATTTTGTATTTCATTACGAAGATCGTTAGTTTGAAGTTTTTCACAATAATTTACATTGAACTAAGAATTCTATATTTCATTATGAAGATCGTTTTTGTTTTTGTTTAGAAGATCTAAATATTAGTGTAAGAATTTTAAATTTCATTTTTGTTTCAAATGTTTAGAAGATCTAAATATTAGTGTAAGAATTATGTAATTCATTATGAAGATCAATAGTTTGAAGTTTTTCATGATAATTTACGTTGAACTATATAATCGTTTACCAATATCAACACGATCGCTTACTATATTCAATACGTTCACCATGGTTAAACGAGTGCGTATCTAAGTTAACACGATCTTTTACTGCATTCAATACGATCATTTACCATGATCCAACGATCGTTTATCATCATCAACACAATTGTTTAATGTATATTATTTCACTGCACTATCATCTATTCTTGCATTGTGTTCATTATTATCGTTTTGTACATTTTATTCTTTTATTCAGTGATAGATGCATATCTATTCTATCTATTTTTTTCTATCACTATTATGATTGATGTTTGTTATTATTTTATTCTTTCTATCACTATATACATAGATGTATATTATTTATATCAGTCGATCGTTTAAATTTGAAGTAATTTTCTTATCGGTTTAAAAGAACTACACGATCGTGTGGATATGATATAAATGATTATTTACCTAGTCAACACGATCATTTAACAAGGTCAACACGATCATTTAGATTTGAAGCTCTTTCCCATCGTTTAAAAGGAATTACATGATTGTGAGGATATAATGTAAACGATTGCATACCATAGTCAATTTGATCATTTACCGTCGCCAACATGATCGTTTAGATTTGAAGCATTTTTTCATCATTAAAAAGAATTACATGATCGTGTATCATTTCCTACACGAATGCGTATCATGATCGTTTAGAAAAGTAATTACACGCACGTGTGTGGCCGATTAGTCGCATGTTGACTGAGACATTTTTTGTATTTCTCATTATGGGTCTGTGGGTTTTTTCGTTTTCAAATTTGTTCTATACATTGTAAATATTTTTTTTGTTTGTTATATTTTTCAAAAAAATCCCTTAAAAATTGAAATAGACTAGATTATTTATAAAAATAAAGATAATATATAGATTCACTGGTAATAAGTTTCAAATCTATTGTAACGACCCAACTCTTTATATTAAGCTGAGGTTATTACTAAAAAGAAACAATGACAAGAGACACTTTTTGAAACGAGGGAAGACTAAATTTTCATTAAAAACATAATGCTGAAACACTGAAACATAAACGCGGAAGCAAAACTGAGTCCCCATATGGCATGTCACGGATCCTTCTCTATCGTTCACCAGCTTTCCTCTACCTTTACTTTCGCCTGAAATATTAAACATAGAAAGAGTGAGTATAAACATCTACTCGGTAAGGGACCTACTACTAGTCCCGTTTGGTGTCTGTTAACTTCCCATTAGAGTCCTGAAAAGTGGTACCCAAGAACTGGCACGTTTTCGAACACGTGCAATCTGTGATCCCGTAGGAACATTTCTGGTCTTCGGTGAACCCAAAGGAATACCTAGGACAATCTGGTCTTTAGTGTACCCGAAGAAAATACTAAGACAATCGGGCTGCGAGTGATCCCGTCGAATCACTCGAATCATGTCTATGTCAATGTCAGACTGGCGGTCCCATCGGACTACGTAGTCCTAAAAAGGTGGTGATCCCGAAGGATACCCATGCAGGTACGACTCTAATAGACAAAGTTAACAGAACACCCTATCCATAGCATGTAGCATAACATAACATCATAACATGGCATGAATATTAATCTTAACGTCCTTAATCATGTGATTAATATATCATGCATTAACATCAGCATCAACAATCATCAACATAATAATCTCAGTCATCATCATCAACATAATAATATAATGATAGTCATTATCAATAGCATCAAATTATGCATTTTAGCTACCATCAATGCATAATCATAATTACATGCGGTCTCTTAAATTCAGTTCGAAGGTCTAGTAGAATAATCTCTTACCTGGAGATTTTAGCCAAACAAAGTACTCCCTAACTGACACTAAAAATTCTCCAATTAACTTGATCCTAATCATAAAAGGAAAACTCAGTATCTTAATCAATAAAATTAGCAATTGGCTAACATTCATAAATTCTCCCGAATTAATTAACTTTCTAAAACCAATTGGGGTTGAAACCAATTCAACCTTGATTGGGAAAAATCCAAGATTTAAATCTTAAAAACTTAGCCAATTAAACCTTTAAAGAAACCTCAAATAGACCCAAAATTAAATTAATAAAATATTAATTTAATTTTATTGGCTTACCAAGGTTACTCAGATGGAGGTTGAAAAATCCTCTTATCCTTGATGGAAAAAATTCAATCACTTTAAATCCTCAAACTTCCAAAGAGACCAATCTTAACTTCAACTGATGAGGCGGCGACAACAGAGGGTTATCTTATAGAAGAAGATAAAGAACCTTTTTCTTTTTCCTTTCCTTTCTAACTTAAGCATTTCAATGCTATTTATAGACCCAAATAATAACAATAATATTTATTATTATTATTTCCTTTTCCTTTTAGGATATATATATATATAATACCAAATAAAATATACATATATCTTTATTTACATTATCTTTCCTAAATAAATGCCTTAAATGCACAAAATCTTAGATATTTATAACCATTAATAATAATAATAATACTTCTTTATTATTATTATTTTTCTCTCACCAAAATCTACAATAAACATATATATTTATTTAAACCATTATTCTCTCATTTAAATAAATATATATATTTTTCGTTCAATCAAATCAACCATCTCTCTTCTCATGGATTATCTTCTTTTCCAAACAAATATAATTATATTTCATAATATAATTAACTAATAATTATATTTCATAATATAATTAACTACACTTTTCCAAATTATTAATTGAATATATATATCCATATATATATACTCAATTAATTCCAATTCCACCAAAACTAACTTTTCCCTCCAAAATCTCAAATTAACTTAAATCCTCAATTAATTTAATTAATCAAATATTTTCCAATAAATCACTTATAAATTGCAACATGAATTATCTTAACCCAACCATAACAACTTCACTCCGTAATCAAGATTTATCTTTCTGCAGAATAATTAATTATCTTCCACAATAATTAATTATTATTTATCTTTCTCCAAAATACAATTATCTTTTCCTTAAATAATTATATTTCAACAAATATAATTATCTTTCTCTTTCACATAATAATTATATATATATTTTCACATATACATATAATTATCAAATCTCCAACAAACTTTTCACCCCACAATTTAATTAAATAACATTCATAATTATTTAATTAAATTCAATATCAACAACACTAAAAATCCACAACTTTACTCAATTCTGTTAACTTACCATTTAATCAAAAACTCAACAAACACCATGTGCCAAAACCTTTAATTAATTAAATATTCATCCAAGAAATATTTAATTAATTTCAATTCCCACATAAATCAATATAATTCTCATTAAATGAAATCAAAATAACGCCTAATTAATTAAATCTAATTAAATAAAATTAAGATAATTAATTTCCAAAATTATCTTAATTTTTGGGGCGTTACAATCTTCCCTCCTTTATGAAACTTTCGTCCTCGAAAGTTCTAATCTTTGAACAACTTGAGATACTTGGCTCTCATGTCTTAGTTAATAACAATTTCTACCAAACTTCATAATCTTTAATTAAATATACACACCCATGTATATATATTTAATTAAACCAACACAAAACACCAAATACATTTCTTAACCTCAAAGTCCACTTAATGTAATACCCATAATAATTTTCCTAAATTTATAGGGTGTTACATCTATATATTAATTTTTTTATTTTCAAATATAGCAAAATGAATCACAAAGTATAATAAAATTTCAAACTAATCACGGATAGAATATGAAACTTTGAAAAACTTTATAAATATTTTTAAAAGTTTTGTTAGGTATAATATTTTTCTATATATACGAAAGAGGAATTATTTAATATTTTTAAATATAACAAGATTCTATATTCTATTAACATTGTGTATATATATATATATATAACAAAAGAAAAAAAAGTAAAAAACCCAACAAAAACAAAAGCGTTGTCATAACTTACAAAGCTAAAATCAAAATATTGTAAATAATAAGAAAGCCTTTTTGAAAATAAAAACTCATATCACTGAACAATCTTGGCTGCAACTGAAATAATGCACCAAAATCTGATGAGCTCATCCAATCAATGGATATTGTCACGTGATAATTTAATTTTTTTTAAGATTATTTGTGTGGTACACAGAAGAGAACATGATGGTTAGATGCAACAAATGCTACCCCTAATTGTTGTTCCCATATTAAAGGCAAGCTTGACCCTTCCCAATTACAATAGTTTTGGCAATAATTACAAACCAATAATTAATTTTAGACCTCCTCTGGTTAACATAATTTGTTATACTTTATAACTTTTAGAAAAATTTAGATAAAAGTGTCTTGAGTTTCTTATTTGGCTGATTTTATAGACCGATTTGATCTTAGACAGATTTGATCTTATTATTACATATCAACGAAAATTGATATAGTTTTTTGCCATAAATATTTTAATTTACATTTATTATTTATATTAAAACTTACATATTTATAATATTAATTATTTAATAGATTTATTTTCATTTAATGTAGTTGTAGTTATTGACTAGTGATCATATGTAAATATGATATATATTGAATACAATTATGGTAATATTTTCAATCATCTTTCTCTCACCCCATTTCTTAACCTTCCGTTGAATTAACATACATTAATATTTCCAATCATCTCTCTCCGTTCATTTTTTATTCTTCCGATAAATTTTTTTAGTGCATATTTCTCTCCAATCATTCAACCAATCTCTCTCTCCGTCTGTTATTTCTTATTTTGTTCATCTCCTTCAAGTTTCCGGTGGGTGCATATTTGTCTCATATTTTTATGAAGTAAATTATAGTATGCTGCTAAAATTTTCCAATGAAGTAAATTTGTTTCATCTTATTCATATTTGTTTCTAGGTATTTCAATTTTTGTTGAATTTGATAGTAATATATTTCAAATTTATACTTATTATATTTCATCCAATTTGCAATGTCTTTCATATACTGAAAGTTAATTTCAGAATTTCTGTTTTATGTTTACATGGATCATTATATACCGAGATATATTGTCCATAATATTGTACAATGATATATATATTTATTTTCTTTTTTATCAAGTATGACCAACATTACATTATGTTATTAAGTTTGGTTGGGTGAGAAAATTAGTATAAAATTTGGATCAATCAAAGTATTTTTGAACTCATTTTAAGCTCAATGATATTAATGAAACTTTTTCAATAATTTCAGGAGCATTTCTTAAACAAAACTTTAACTATTTTTATCCAAATTAATGGTAAGGATACTTTTGAACCCTTTTTAAAATTTGAAGGGCATTTTTTAAACAAAATTTAAACGGTTTTCATCCAAAATTAATGGTAAGGATATTTTCGAACCATTTTTAAAATTTTAATGAAATTTTTGAAACTTTTGAAAATTTAGGGATATGTTTGTGATAAATTACAAAGTTGAGAAGCATTTTTTTTAATTTAATTTTTTATTCAAATTACACGTTTTTTTTTTCTTTGCTAGGTTGAATTAACCAAGTTGAGAATCATAAATATCTGGAAAATATTTGAAAGCCTTCCTTTTCTATAATTTTTTTCGATTTGGTAGATATAGAAAAAAAAATGAATTAAATAGGGATAAATTTGTCTAGTTACAGTGTACTTGCTGTTTTTACATTTTTTTAACAGACATTTAGTAGCAATCAAATCTGTTTAATTTCAATGTTTCTCTTTTTGTAGATTTGTCATTTCTCTTGTCAAGCCTAATATGTATGTGTGTTTAATACATGAATTTTTCAATGTTTAATACATGAATTTTTCTTTTGGATCGGATGACTTTGTGAACTTTTAATGTTTTCTAGGAATGTTTTCTCTGTTTAAAGTTTGCAACAGAGGGCATAGATAATTGATATTTTAACATTTAAGTTTTATGAAATTTTGGTTGTGTTTGGTTGAACAATTTATGGAAATTTACAACAATTAGTACCATCATGAAACTAATTTGAATATACATCACAACTTTAATATATTTACACATATAATCATGAAAAATTTTAGAATTCTAAGTTTGCCCGTCATAGCACATGTTTCCGTTAGACTAATAGCATAACTTTCAAATTGAAAGCTATCACTTACGACAATTATTATTGATATCTACTCATAATAGCTATAGTAATAACCCCTAATAGCAGCTATCAGGAATAGCAATTGATAGTACATTTCTTGAATTGAAAGTCATCCTTAATATTAGCTATCGATGTTATAGACTTATAGCAGTTATTAGTAGCTATTACTGATAGTTGACATAAATAGCTTTCAATTTGAGAAACTGAAAAGAAGTGCATGAGTTAGTTTTTAGCTTTATGAGCTTCAATCTTACTATAAGTTTCATTTTACTAATGATTTTAGTATTTAAAATATCCATACCATAAAACTCGAAGAGTCTATTTCAACGCATTTTGAAGCGCTCGAATTGGATATCAAATAAAGTTGTACCAAAATAAGATTTAAGTGAAAAATCACATATGGTGATGACACGATAGATGTGGACCAATCATGTGACAGTACGAGTTTTGTAAATAGTACAAAGCAAATCAAATCAACTCGATGGATCAAATCATGATGCATGATGTTATAAGAATATTCACTTTTAAAACTAAATAGACTAAAAAAATTGTTGTTTTTTATTTTAAAAGAAATTAAAAAAAGAATGCTCCAATGGCTGCTTTCCTTTGTAAAAAAAGAAAATTAATTAGTTGTTATTTGTTGTTACACTTTGAGTCTATTTCGTGGGTTTTCAATTTCATCAATAGGTATGGGTGCACCCTCTGTTTAAACATAGTGGTTCAATCCTGAACCCTCGATAGGAAAAGGATGGTAATAGATTGGATCTTAAACCTGAAAAGTACCAAAAGTGATGACTTTTGTACTCTAAAAAGAGTGATAATTCGAGTGATAGTACAGTAAGATACCAAAGAATTCTCGAAGAGAGGAGTAGCAATTCCAAACCACTGTAAAATTACAATGTTATTTCTTTTCTTTATTCTTTTCATTGGCTTTCAGTTGCTTAGTATTAAAATTTATTGGCCTAAGATCCTACATTGGTATGGGTTTGAGCTTTTTAGTTTTTAACCAATTTATTACATATGCAATTATTTTATCGTTCTATCAAATATGCTATTGTTTTAGGTTTTTTTTTTTTTTAATTTGACATTTATACAACCAAGAAATTTAAGTATTTTAAATCAATTAAAACAAATAACTTTACAACCCAACTCAACCTAAAATTATACAACAGGGTGGACAAAGAAAATGGAGCTAAGTGAGAAACATACAAAACTTGCTAAAGAATTTCATATATCAAAATGACATCCTAACCATACCACCCACCTGAGTCTCCTAAATTTCTCACCTATACAAGCCAATGTGCACAGCACTCCCTTGGCATGGGCCTAAAGTGAAGGCTATGTTCGTCTTTCTCGACCGCTGTGGACAACAATATAAATCATGATGACAGCCAATGGAGATAATACATCAACCAATTCAATCTGTTTAATCATACATTTCTTTCTAACTTTTCCAAAAGTTCAAAAGCTGACCATCCTGTTACTACCCCGATTGGATTAGAAGCTAATATCCTACAGTTAAATATCTAGATGCTCGAGATTCATCGTACTTGCTGATTTCTGGATAAGTTCCTTTCGAAAATCCACCTGGGAAAAGGAAAGAACCCATATTAATCCAGTGATTGAACAAAAAAAGAAAAATTCGAGCAATAGATATAAGTATGCCAGATGAATTTTATGCAAAAAAGAAAAGCTAGCACGTTACATTGGCATGGACGCACACAAGCACAATAGTTGAACACAAAACTATGAAGGCTTTGTTAAAGCAAAAGCCATTGATGCTAATCTTCTCTAGCTTAAATGAATTGGTTGGTGTCTAAAAAACTTCTGTAGGAATGGTTCCTTATTTTCCGATTGAGCAACTTTTAACATGCATGAAAATACCAAATATCACCAAATGGTAGAAACTGCAGAACCACTTACTCGGGCACCCATAAGAGATGAAAATACGACATTTGCTTCTGCTGCATCCTCAACTGCCAACTGCTTCAGCATCCTTCGTTCTGGGTCCATTGTCGTTTCCCATAGTTGTGCAGGCATCATCTCACCCAAACCTGAAATAAAAAAATATTTAGCATATTTTTAAAAATACAATATAACAATTCTTTATTCATTAACATCATTATTGTCTTGTAGAAAAATAGAACTTCCATCACAGAATCTGAAGAAAAGCAGCCAAACCAGTTTTACACGGTCTCAAAATTTGAGCGCCTTACAGATTTGTCATATTTTCAGATTTCAACTATGTGCTGACCTCTCAAGATTAAACTTCTATCCTGCTTGTTTATTAAATAATCTTTCTTTGTTCTTTTTTTGAAAACGAAACAATATATTAATGAGAAAGGGTGTCTAAAACCCTCTCAAGTACCTATTGAAGTGTTTCCAAACCAAGCACTTGGACTAAAAAGCACCCTAGTGCGTTTAACTTTTACCAAAAGCATCTTTGTTTTTTACACCCACCATGGAGGTTTTGTGTGATGCCTAAAGCACTCTCAAACATTAGCATAATTCAACTAACAAGGATTATACAAGAAGCCACCAAATGGTGTGTACGACATCAGGTAGAGGGGCAACGGCTCTATTGAAAACATCAAGAGGGTGTAATCAACACAAACATTAATGAATACCTTTGAACCTCTGAATATTATATGATGCATTTGATGGGAAGGAACTTTGAACCTTCTTTAGTTCCTTGTCATCATAGCAATAGTATACTTGCTTCCCCCTCTCAACCTGATATTCTCCAAAAACAAGAATAAGGCAAAAGAAAAAAGCCACAGAATGAAATAAAACTAAGCATATGATTTTGCATCTCTGATCCATCAAGTGGGAAACCAAACCTTGAAAAGAGGTGGAACTCCAACATAAATGCACCCTTCCTCAAACAAAGCTTTCTGTAATCACGACCCAAAATCAAATTGGTTTTCATTCCCTCACAAATAATAGTGACAACAACAGTACCTGATAATGATGCCAATTACAGTACCTGATATCGGAAGAAAAACGTTAAGAGCAGAGTTCGAATGTGAGCACCATCGACATCAGCATCAGTTAATATAATTATTTTATGATACCGAAGAGCTTCCTTTTTAAAATCTTCCCCCTGACATCAATGGTAAATGCAAAATCTAAGAAAAAGTAGCAATAATTCAAAATAATGAAAGGAAAAACTATTATAAACCTTGAATCCAAGTCCAAGAGCTCGAATTAAATTATTAATCTCTTCATTTTTGTACATTGCAGCCTCGTCTTTCCTCTCAATGTTTAAGATTTTGCCTCTCAAAGGTAGAATAGCCTGCATTGAGCATTTATAACAAATTAAGGACATTTAGGATATTTGCAGTGGTGTATAATATGTGCATATTCATTTTTGTATTGTCATGCATGCAGGTACTTAACTATAGACTGTATGATAAACATGTGAATACGAATGTATCACAATCCTTATTTCACTGATTTAAAAAAGAAAAAACTTAAGTGACTGAAGGACTGGAGTATTATAAACAGTAGAAAGGAAATGACAATATATACAGCAAGCATATGTTTCAATTATAACACACGCAGACTTCAACCTCATAAAACATGCAGAGGTTCTTTAATGGTTCACTCCAAAATCACGGTGATATCAAAGTATGTATTGTTTCTTGGACATGTACGCATAGCCATGTGTGTCTGACACATGTAGATGCCTATCAGTGTAAAAGTATTTAAAGAACTTTCTATCAGTCTAAGATTATGTTAGGACTCCTCCACCTGGAACACGGAAAAACCCAACAAACTAGAGAAACAGAGACAGTACTCCGTTATGATCTATCTAAAGGAAATCAGAGCAAGTTCTTAACCCAAAGTTCAGCTCACGAACAAGGAAGAAAAAGAAATAACAAGCAAGCAACTATAGAAATATAAAAGGTAACCCTCCAGCAATTTCGACAAGGCTGGCTCTTCTTTCCTAAAAGCTCTCAGCAGCTTTTCCCAAAATAAAACCTAACTTCAGCAATCCACACACATTCTTAAGTACTCCTCCCCAGGTGGGACCCTCAACCGCTATTCTCCTCTCCAGTCATATCCTGATGAGCTGTCCCCTGTGTAATCCCTCTTTTACCCTTGTGTCTGTCTGTATGTATAATAGGAGGTCTCACAGAATACATTATATATGATAGCAACAGTACAGAAATCCTAAATTTTATATTCGTAAAAATGAAAAAAAACAGACAGGATCACAAGTAATTCAATGAACTTGGAGACCTCCTTCTCAACCAAGCTCGACAAAAAATACACTCTTCATTTCCTTACTATTCCTTTCCTCTTCTAGCAAAAGCCTATTCCTCCTACGTAACAAACTTCCATAGAAACCCATCACGTGAATGGAAAGTAGAGAAGTGAAATTGGGATTGTATTGGAATATGAAAGAGAAAATACACTATCGAGGGGGCTGCACCACATCCCAAAACTAATACTAAAAGTTGGCTTCCTTAAATCACTTCACCCTGTTGTATTTATAACTACATTTTTAACAAATTCCTCAGTTGACCACAGGTACGCTCTTATACTTGCACTTGCTCTTAGCTAGAAGGCCGAGAAAGGTATAGTATGCTCTAATACTTTCCTACCAATAAACGATACATTGCCCTGAAAACTATTTGTCCTTAAAGTTGTAGTTGATTGACCAATATCGTGAAAAATAAGGTAGAAAAATAAAAGTATGAGCAAACGGGTTGTACTCATTTTTATGTACGTGCATGCTCGCACGCATATTCCAAAAGACACATTTCACACATGCATACATTTCAAAAGACACACAACCATCAAAATCTGAACCACTGTCATGTCAAATTAAGATAAGGAAAGAAAAAAATAGGAAAGATCAAACAAAAATGGAGATGAGATATCCCCACAAAGCCAAAGGTTTACAAAAAAGGCTCCCACATGGATATGAACAAGACCATAATTGCAAAAAGATTTAGAGAGAACACCAGATGGAGGCAAAGAGCCCAGTGGACTCCCATAACTCATTGAGGTAGCGTTCTTTGAAGATCCTCCTATTTCTCTGATTCCATAACATTCACAGAGAGATCATAATAGTATTGGACTACAAGATCCTAGCCTTAATCATGACTGGAGTTCCAAAAGTCTGTTGAAGCCTAAAAGGGTCCCTTCAACACTACTGGGGAAGTTCCAACTCAAGTCAAATAACATCGAGATCTTTTCCCGAATTAGGCTTAACGATAGACAAGAAAAGAAAATATGGTGCTACTTTTCACCCTTGATTTTGCACGTAACACATCTCTTAAATCACCAATTCACCCAAAAGCTTAAACTAGTGGTTGAAGGCAAATTTAATTATATACCACCAACACTTCTCGCTTGTGAGCTTGAAATATTTGAAAGGCCCAACAAGTAAAAATCAATTTTAACTGGGAAGGAAACAACAAAACATGGACTTGAACATAGGACCTTCTAAACCACCTGCTCCGACACCATCTTAAACCACCAATTCACCCAAAAGCTTAAGCTCGTGGTTGAAAGAAAATTTAATTATATATCACAATTTAATTATATATCACTAACACTTATTTTGGGGATATGATGAGGGTGCTAAGGGTATATCAACCTAGTTAGATATTCAAATGCACTTGTTGACTCCTCATTCTTATTTGCTACTAATGTAGCTTGAGCAATAGTCTCTTTTCATTACATCAATGAAAAATTATCTCTGTTTAAAAAGAAAGTTATGAAACTTGAAATTCTTCAAGGAGGATTCATATTGGAGCTATAAAGTTATTAGCAAATGAGGAACTGTGGTTACATTTTAACTTGAGATCTGATTGGTAAGTGGTAAGTTTGACTTTCTGGGCTTCTGACTGCTTTTGATGTTTCGAGATTGATATTTGAAGATCTTGTCTCGGTGCAGTCAAAGCTCTCAAGATGTCAAGTCGCAAGTTTTGCCTTTGTTAGAAGTCTCTTCGGTTGGAAGGATCTTTTGCCGCGTGAATTCTTGTACCATGATGTTCTTGAAGGCTTGGCCTCCCTTTATTTTTGCATTGCAATTGTTGGTTTCATTTTGTCAAAAAAAAACTATGTTTCCTTTTGAAAAAAAGAAGTGCATTTGACTTGGGTTCCACATCATATCCCCACAAAACACATTTTTCTCCACATTCTTCTACATTTAATCCACAAGATATTGGCTGTCATTTGTGTTTATCAATTTTAAGTCCAGTGACCAACTCAAAAATATTGATAATTCTCTTAATGTGAAGCTTCTCTGCATTGTACTCTTAACTATAGTAAATGTCATCGACAAATTCAATGACTCACATGAATGTCATTCCTAAAGCCATTTCCACACCTTTTATCAAAAGCTTGTCTTTAGTAAAGCTCAAGACACCAATTACAATTACAAAGAAAAGGGAGCTAAGGGTCTCCTTGTCTTAAACCCCTCAAGAATGATTTGTCCACGATCTTTGTCAGTAAACATCAAGAAGAAAGTGTTAGAGATATCCTATGATCTATATGGGATTGCGTTTCTATCATGTAAAAGATATTTTTTTGTCTTCTACTAACTGTTGACTTTCTTTTCCTGTTTTCCCTTTCAGTCGAGAGGACCTGATCTTTTTGCAACCCACCCAATTAGTCACAATTTATTTTCCTTTCCTGCTGGGAGGACTTCTCAACAGTCTATGTGATATACTTTTTATTTTCATTTATTCTCGTTTTCTGTAAAAATAAATAGCTTAATTTATTGTCCTAACAAGCTTTAAGCCTTCAATTGTTGCTATAAGCTAAAAATAAATCTACAAAACTAATCAATCATTAACAATCGGAGAATACCTGGAAGCGCCTATCACGACCCTGTTTCGCACTTCCACCGGCAGAGTCTCCTTCAACAATGAAAATTTCTGTGGGGAGGAGGTAAAATGAGATTAAAAGAAAAATATATTCTTTTTTATTAAAAGGGAAAAAGAAGTCCTCATAATGTAAAAAATGATCAAAACAAGAATGCAATACATTTGGTGATTTTTATTTTTCCATATACAAGAGTATTCAGGCCAGTTTGCTGTACCTCAACAAATCTCACAAACCAATCTTCGATCCTTCATTTAATTATCAAGAAAACTAGTAGAACCCATGCTCTTTAAACCATCTATCATTTACCTTAACCCCTTCCTAAGTGACCACTAAAGCCTAAACCCATGCTCTTTAAACCATCTATCATTTACCTTAAACCTTTAGGACCATCAGGCCAACCACGGAAATTTTGGATGGCACAAATTATGAGTAATTCCCTACATTGATGATGCCTTTTTTTCCCAGGGAAGGAAACTTTGGATGTGTTATGATTTTCTTTTTATGAATATTCAGATATGTCATATTATAAACATTTAATTTCTGCAACATTCGTGAGGCCCGTGAGGGTACTATATGGGTCCTATCTATGGTCGTCTCGCTTGGAGATTTGCAATGTTACGAAAAAACTGGAAGAGTTGGGCAGTATATAATATTTGAATAGACCAAACCCCATAAAATACAATTAATTAATTTTCATATCGTAAAGCCTCAAGAAAATTGGAAATCCCATCCATATCTATTGAAGTATGTATCAATGGAATATTTGTTTCTCGATTTCCATCTAGGAAAAAAAGCTAAATACCTGACTCCTCAGGTTTAATTGATGAACAATCAGCTAGCTTGCCGGGAAGGGATGATGAACGCAAAACACTTTTTTGTCTCACAAGCTCCCTTGCCCTCTTAGCAGCTAACGCTGCCTGAAAATAAGAAAAATAGGAAGTAAAAAAATTTCCATGTTAAGACAAATTCCATAATAGAATCCCACTAATAGAACACTTTTGAAAGGAATAAATCATAAATAAAACTCATTTCTATGGAAAATCACCTTGAGAGCATTTAAAGATTTTGAAAGGATTGAATCAAGAACATCAGGGTGCAACTCCAGATATTCAGTTAGGTGCTCTTGTATAGATTGCTCTACTACTTTTCGCACTTCAGGATTTCCCAACCTGGTCTGATAGGAAGAATTGACAAAAAAGTAAGACACACAATGTAGAGGAGAAAGTAAAAATATAATCGCAGTATAAACTGGCCAAGACTACAACACAAACATTCAAATTGACATAATTTTGGAAAAGCACCTTGGTCTGTCCTTCAAACTCCGGATTTCGGACCCTGACTGATACAACACAGGTTAATCCCTCCCTAACATGTTCACCACTTAAGCTGATATCCTTATCCTGAAAGAAATACATAATTGTGATTAGTTTATTTACTCTATTTATAATTCTTTAGTTGCAGTATAAGAAAAATGAATGTATACGCCACTATCAAGCAAAAGTTGCATCCATTTCTCTGCCTACACACAAGAGTGATACTCATATGTGCACAATTAGTGTTTTCAAAGCACAAGGCGCACCTTAAGGCAAGAAGCAACAAAATGCTGTTGCCTAAGTTAAGCAAGGTGCACTTTAGTAGAGTATAAATAAATATAATTTAAATAGGTAAAACAAAAGTGCATTTAATTTTCAAAATACAAAACATATCGACAAGCTATTAATATATAATAAAAAATTGACTTACATAATTACAAGAAAATATATGTTATTGAGAAAAGATATAGTTCTATACGAGTGAGCTTATGCAATTAAATAAAACATGTTTGTAGTGTCATCTGTTTAGTAGTTGACATTTCTTCTTCAACCACAAAAATACACATATTAATTAGAAAATTATACTACTAAGACATTGATTGGAAAAGAGAAATAAAAGTCCCTCTGTCAGTCATGGAGGAGAGATACTTTTGGATGAGAGAAATATATGGCCATTTGGCATTCATGGAGAGATACTGCATGCAACAAACTCTCTACAGTGTAAATGAGAGTGCATTTTCATAATTTAGACTTTTTTTCCTTCTTAATCTTCTTAGACTCTTACTTTTTCTTCTTTGTACTGTAATTCTTCATTTTTCTCCATTTTCTTCTCCACCTGTTTTGTATCTTCTTTCTCGTTTTTCTTCTTCCTAATCTTTGGATGCTTCTTGCCATCATATAATCAATTCTCATCTTGTGACTCTTTGTTTCACTTGTTACGGACTTTTTCTTAAAAATAAAACAAAAGGAAAAGAAAAGGTGCTCCCCTTGTTGCATGATGAAGGTGCAACAAGGTGACAAAAGGGGCAACTAGGCAAGCATTTAGTTGAAGGTGCTCGCCTAGCTGTCTTCAAGGCGCAATGTCCCAAGGTCGCCTTGCCTTACGCCTTAGGCGGGCACCTTAATAGCTCTCGCATTATATTTTTAGATAAGAAATATTTTATTGAATAAATGAGTTAATGGGAGACCCCAAGCACCTCAAGGTGCTTTACAAAAGAGATTTTCAATTGGGAACTAAATAAGAGAGACCAAAACGTTTAAAAGGATGCTTTGGAAACACTACAAAAACACTCATTATGAACCAATAAAACCATGAAAACCACCTTAAAAGTTTTTGATTTCTTTCCAAGATTATTGAGAGTTCTCGTCAGTGAAGCCTTCATCCCATCTATATGGGTGCCACCATCAATAGTCCGTATGCTATTAGCATATCCTAGAATTGTGTCTGAATATGCATCTGCACACCTAGTAAACAATCAACAAAACCGGTAATAATAAGATTCTTGTCAAATAAGTGTTAGTCTTATTTTTTTCTTTTATGAAATCAACTTTCATAGAGAGAATGAAAGAATAAATTACAAGCGCATACATAAAACAATCCCACCCAAAAGAAAAGGTTTCCAGCTGAGTAAAATGTTACCAAGCGAATAAAAATAAATAGAAAAAAGCTTCGAACTGAAGCCCAAAGTGGAACATAAAACCTCACTAAGGACCAAACCTTGCTAGGGTACTTGTCTAAACCCCTGAACACCCTATTGTTTCTCTCTCCACAAATGTCCCACAACATAGCACACACCCCAGAAAACCACAAAAGACGGCATTTCTCTCTAATTGTGACTATCAAAACTTACAAATCACCCCAACCGACAACAAGAATTATAACTGTTTCTGCCTTGTACTTATCATCTCATACTATGGCTGTGACTTTCAAAACTTACAAATCTGAGCCCTGATAACCCAATAACCAAGAAGAATCAAATCCCAAAATATGGAGAGAAAAAAAACAATGATTTAACCTATTTCTACTATAGAGATTTTTCAATTACTCAGGCATTACAGGTATAGATTATTGGTTCCTCATTGTTCACAAAATAACTCAAAATTTGAGAAAATCCAGTGAAAACCATGATTAAGTAGGTTACCACTGAAGCGCAACATCAATGGCTACTCCATCCGTTTCCTTTCTGAAACCAAAGACATCATGAATTGGATTCTGGAGAAAAAATTACTAGCATTAGCAGTGATTATAGATTATAGTTAGCTTTATAAAACATGAAATGAAAATTAGGGAGGCACGTGACAAGCACTGAAGAATAAATTTAAAAAAAAAAAAAAAAACAAAGGGAAGAGCAATAAGATGCTAAACCTTATCACTGTTCAGCCATGCAACATATTCGACCAAGCCACCAGCATAGCAGTATTCATTGTACTGGTTCTTCTCCCGATCATTATCCTCTTTTGTGAGGGTTATAGTCAGCTGGAAGGATTACATATCACAGGGGTGGTAAGTCGTACATTGTTTGGGAATCTTCCAACATGTAATAGAAACCAATAAACTACCCACTGCCACATATATTTTGTTGCCGATTTTCCCAGAAAAAGCTGACTAGAATTTATCGAGGAAGATGTCATTTTATGTAAATAAAGACAGTATAATGAACAAAAATACCTTGGGGTTTAGAAAAGCTAGCTCCCTAATTCGTCCAGATATTGTGTTGTAATCAAATTGTATTCCAGTAGTAAAGACTGGATAAAAATAGAAGGAACATATTAATTAAAGTGGAAAGAAAGACCAAAAATATAAGTTTTTATGCTTTGTAACTAACTGAAAATTAAACCCACATTAACATTGTTATATGTTAGTCAAAAGATGAATATAAATTAACATAATAACAAAAGAAATATTTCAGACAATGATGGTCAAGTAAAACCTTCTTTGTCAGGCCAAAATCTGATGCGAGTTCCTTGGTGATTTTTCAGTTCAGATGAAGGAACATGGGATGTTAGAATGGAAGCAGGCTTTCCACGAGAATACTTTTGGTGGAACTCCTTCCCATCACGCCAAATAGAAACTTCCAAGGACTGTCAAGCAAGTAAAAAAGTAGCCAAAAATTTCAAAACACAAATACAAAGAGTACAATGTTTGGGATCTTCCAGCAAGGATCAGAGACAGAAAGGAAAAAAGGGAAAAGAATTAATTAGGAAAAGATGTTTCTAAATTTCTTTCACAATACGTGCAATCTTTCCCCCAAATTTTAAAATGTTTTGCCAGTTGGGTAATCCACCTTAAATTAATTAATAGGAAGAGGAATCTGAGACTTGTCAAGTCCTCTTCAATTTCTATCTGTTCAGGCACCCAATGGCTCTTCAAACTTCCTATAAAGAAAATGAACGTCAGCTTTTTACGAGAAGTGAACCAGGTTTTCTTCTGGGCGGGAAGATATGCCAAGGCTGGTGCCTAAGGATAGAAAGCATCGCTTATTCAATTGGCCCGGAGGCATAGTTGCAAGTCCTGAAACTGGCAAAGGCTTTAGTATCATCCACTTATAGGCTAAGGCTAGAATCTACATGGTAGTTCTCCAATATGCTGACACAGACAGATGGTTGTAGTAGAAATTCCCGGCTACCTCATCCTATCTTTTCAAGCACAGAATCTGAAACGTAGTTGATACACGAGTTGGACGAAGAGAGGCAGGAAGGAGATCTTGTGGGATGATCTTCCTATTCTTATTGCTTTGGTCCGGAGATGGCTTGTGACTTGTATGGAGAGGGTGCTACGATGTGGCTGAAGTAGCTGGACTTGTAAACTGCTAATACAAAGCAGTCAAACAAGAAAAAGTACACGAAGGAAAGTCAGAAGGTAGTCAGTCTAGGATATAGCCAAATGAAATGAAAATTAGAAGGGTATGGAACTAGTCTATCTTGATTTTCCTTGCTGGGAATACTGAACTCTCATCCAAGACTTCTAGTTCAATGAATCTATGGTTCTAAATTTTTCAGTTTCATTATGTTAATAGCCCGCTGTTCCTAGATTGACTGACTACTAAGACAGACTAGAATTTCAAGATTTAATCACAGAAAACTTTATAGATCTCACCATCTCATCAAATTTCTATATCGATCTCTCCAACCTCATTTCGAGGCTGAGAAATTGAACTTGAAACTCATTCTTGTATATTCATTAGTTAGTCGGAGAATAAGTAGCTTTCAGCTTTCAGATTAGGTTGAATGAGAAATGAATTAATTCAAAGAATGGCTCAGAAAGAAAGAAGAAGAGCTTCAACTATGAATTATGAGTTTTTCCCTTATTCCCTTTAATGAGTCACTGAAAGAGGAAGCAATAGCAGAGGGGATAGGATCGAATATCCTTTTCCATCATGATCGGTTTCTGCTTGACCTCGCAACAAGGTAATCGAGTCCTTTACCGAGTTTAGGGTATTCCGAATGAGAGAGAACAAGAGGCAATTAGAACTTGTTAGAATTAGTAGGGCTTTGCCCTTAGAGTATGTTTGGAAAGAATAATATATAAGATTTTATTTCCTAAATATTTCCTAGATCTTTTCCTTTCATACTTCTATTGTACTCTATTTATTCTCTCCCTTTGTACCTATTGTATTCCTTCATAAGAAAAATAATTAAAAAAAAGTATCGTGATTTTTCTCCCGGTTCTTGGGTTTCCACGCAAGTCTCGGGTTGTTGTTATTGCTTTCAATATGGTATCAGAGCAAAGCAATAACGAAACTCTAGAAAATTACCTAGGAGAAACTCAGATCAAAACTGAATCCGTGACTGCCGCCGCCGTCGCCGCCATGGAGAAACTGCTCCAGAACCTATAGAAACCATCGATCTACCCAACGGGAGTGGTTCCGCAGCCGTACGCGCCGCCGTCTGACCAGCAGATGCCTCACGCGCCGCCCTGTCTGGCACGTGGGCCCTACGCGCCGCCTCCTTTTCATCTCACCGCCCAGTCCATTCCCTTCTACGCGTCGTCGGATGTCCAACCGCCAAACCCTTCCGGCCATCCGCATCCTCACGTGCCGCCTATGAGCTTCGGACAGCAACCATCAACTGTAAATCTGTCAAATATGCACAATAAGCATCCGCTGTACGTTGACTCTTTACAGCAACCATTGTTTTCTGGTAACAGAATTGATCAACCCCAGAACAGATCGGACATTGAAGCAGGCGAGTCCTCGACGCATTCCAAACCAACCGAGTTGCCGATGTATTCCAAGAACCCGATAACTTCGTTCCCTAATTTACCGTCAAATTATATAACTGGCTCTTTGGGTTCGTCTACAGGGAATTTTTCAGGTGAAAAATTAAATGGGTAAAATTATTTTTCTTGGTCCCAATCAATAAAGATGTTCCTCGAAGGTCGCCACCAGTTCGGTTTCTTAACTGGAGAGACTATACGTCCTCCACCAGGAGACGCCTTGGAACGACTCTGGAAAGGGGAGGACTCAGTTATTCGGTCCATGCTGATTAATAGTATGGAACCACAGATCGGCAAGCCTCTACTATATGCAGCCACAGCAAAAGATTTGTGGGATACAACTCAGACCCTTTACTCGAAACGACATAATGCCTCTCGATTGTATACACTGCGAAAACAGGTCCATAATTGCAAACAAGGGACCCTGGACGTGACTATCTATTTTAACAAGCTCTCTCTCCTCTGGCAAGAGATGGATTTGTGCAAAGAGACAGTTTGGGACACACCAAATGACGGTACAAAATATGCTAAACTTGAAGAGGCTGACCTTGTTTATGACTTCCTTGCAGGACTTAATCCCAAATTTGATACTGTTTGTGGTCGTATACTCGGACAAAGACCTCTTCCCTCCCTAATGGAAGTTTGTTTTAAAGTCCGCCTGGAAGAAGATCGCATTAATGCCATGGGTGTACTGACTACCCCTACCATTGACTCCGCTACCTTTAGCGCTCGGTCCTCAATCATGATAGTGACAAGAATAATGGGAAGTCAATTCCTGTGTGTGAGCACTGCAATAAACAATGGCACACTAAGGATTAGTGTTGGAAACTCCACGGTCGTCCCCCAAGAGGTAAGAAACGGTCCTCCAACGAGAAACAAAACTTAGGACGTGCCTACATTAGTGAGACTACCCCTGCCAGCACTTCTCAATCAACTGATCCTACTGCAAGCCAGACCAAGACCCCAACTCTGGGTTTCATTGCTCAGTCAGGTATGCCTCAGTCCCTTGGGCTTATTAGCGTTGATGGGAAGAATCCCTGGAACTTAGACTTGGGGACTACAAATTACTTGACAGGTTCTTCGGAACACTTTATCTCATATGCCCCATGAGCCGGTAATGAAAAAATTTAAATAGCCAATGGCTCTCTAGCTCCGATCGCTGGCAAAGGACAAATAGTTCCCTTTGACGGTTTTGTTCTCCAGAATGTTTTGCATGTCCCTAAACTGTCTTACAATTTGTTATCTATAAGCAAGATCACTCGTGAGTTGCATTGTAAAGCTATCTTCTTACCTGAATCGGTTTATTTTCAGAACATGAGCTCGGAGAGGACGATTGGCACTGCCCGGTATAACAGGGGACTTTACATCCTTGATGATGATACCTCATGTAGTAGTTTGTCTAGGGTTAGTTTACTATCATCCTACTTTAGCACTTCTGAAAAAGACTGTATGTTGTGGCATTTTCGACTGGGCCACCCAAACTTTACATATATGCAATATTTATTTTCCCACCTTTTTTCTAAACTTGATGTCTCTTCTCTATCTTGTGATGTGTGTATCCGGGCTAAACAACATCAGGTCTCTTTTCCCTCACAACCATATAAACCAACACAACCGTTTACCCTCATCCATAGTGACGTTTGGGGTCCTTCCAAGGTCACCACCTCCTCGGGAAAGCGGTGGTTTGTAACTTTCATTGATGACCATACCCATCTTACCTGGGTTTACCTTATCACAAATAAATCCGAGGTTCCATCCATTTTCCAAAACTTCTATCATACTATCAAAACACAATTTCATACAAAAATTGCAATTCTTCGGAGTGATAATGGTCTGGAATTCCAAAACCATAACCTTAGTAAATTTCTAACCTCCAAGGGGATTGTTCACCAAACCTCGTGTGCCTACACTCCTCAACAAAATGGGGTGGTTGAACGAAAAAACAGTCACTTATGCTTTCCACTTTCCTTCCATCATATCTATGGGGAGATGTTATTCTTACAGCCGCTCACCTAATCAATAGAATGCCTTCTCGTATCCTCCACCTTCAGACTCCCTTAGATTGTCTTAAGGAGTCTTACCCCTCTACTCGCCTTGTTTCTGAGGTTCCTCTTCGTGCGTTTGGGTGTACCGCATATGTCCATAATTTTGGCCCTAATCAGACCAAATTTATCCCTCGGGCTCAAGCTTGTGTGTTTGTTGGGTATCCTCTTCACCAGCGCGGTTATAAATGTTTTTACCCGCCGTCTAGGAAATACTTTGTCACTATGGACGTTACTTTCTGTGAAAACCGACCCTACTTTCCCGTTAGCCATCTTTAGGGGGAGAGTGTGAGTGAAGAGTCTAACAGCACCTTTGAATTTATTGAACCTACTCCTAGTACCGTATCTAACGTTGATCCTCATCCCATAATCTTACCCACAAACCAAGTTCCCTGGAAAACATATTACAGGAGGAATCTCAAAAAGGAAGTTGGGTCCCCTACTAGTCAACCGCCGGCTCCAGTCTAAGATTTCGAACCTCCTGGAAGACAAGATATGGAAAACCCTACAGAACCTTGTACTAATAATACGATGAGTGAGAATGACAGGTCTGATGTTGCTATTCTTGAAAATATGAAAGAAAAGAACCGTGGTGTTGAGACTGAGGTTAGAATAGAAACCAGTAACGATGAAGCTGAACAGGGTCATACAAGGAAACTTGATGAGTATGATCCCTCTCTTGACATTCCAATTGCATTGAGGAAAGGTACCAGATTCTGCACTAAACATCCCATTTGCAACTATGTTTCCTATGATAATCTCTCTCCACAATTTAGAGCGTTTACAGCAAGCCTTGACTCTACCATAATAACAAAAAATATCTACACTGCTTTAGAGTGTCCTGAATGGAAGAATGTTGTTATAGAAGAGATGAAGGCTCTTGAAAAGAATAGAACTTGGGAGATCTGTGCTTTACCCAAGGGACATAAAACTGTAGAATGCAAATGGGTGCTCTCTCAAATACAAAGCAGATGGTACGCTTGATAAACACAAGGCAAGGTTAGTTGCAAAGGGATTTACTCAGACCTATGGTATTGACTATTCAGAAACCTTTTCTCCAGTTGCTAAGTTGAATACTGTTAGAGTCCTACTATCTGCTGTGAACAAAGATTGGCCTCTCTACCAGCTGGATGTTAAGAATGCCTTTTTGAATGGAGACCTTGCGGAGGAAGTCTACATAAGCCCCCCGCCAGGATTTGAAGCCCAATTTGGTCAACAGGTGTATAAACTCCAAAAATCCCTATATGGTTTGAAACAGTCTCCGAGAGCATGGTTTGACAGATTCACTACCTTTGTCAAGTCCCAAGGGTACAGTCAAGGGCACTTTGACCATACTTTATTTACAAAGGTTTCCAAGACAGGGAAGATTGTTATTCTAATAGTGTATGTGGATAACATTGTTTTGACTGGAGATGATCAAACAGAAATCAGTCAACTAAAGCAGAGAATGGGTGATGAATTTGAAATCAAGGATTTGGGAAATCTGAAATATTTCCTTAGAATGGAGGTAGCCAGATCAAAGGAAAGTATCTCCGTGTCTCAGAGAAAATACACCATTGATTTGCTAATCGAGACAGGATGTCGTCCTGCTGATACTCTTATTGAATTCAACTGTAAACTAGGAAACTCTGATGATCAAATTCCAGTTGATAAAGAACAATATCAGCGACTTGTAGGTAAATTAATTTACTTATCCCATACTCGTCCTGATATTTCCTTTGTCGTGAGTGTTGTCAGCCAGTTTATACAAGCTCCCTATGAGAAACATATGGAAGCTGTTAACAGAATCCTGAGATACTTGAAAAATACACCTGGTAAAGGGTTGATGTTTAGAAAAACAAATAGAAAGACCATTGAGGCATATACTGACTCAGATTAGGCAGGATCTGTTATTGACAGAAAATCTACCTCCGGTTATTGTACCTTTGTTTGGGGCAATCTTGTAACTTAGAGGAGTAAGAAGCAAAGCGTTGTGGTTAGGAGCAGTGTTGAAGCTGAATATAGAGCTATGAGTCTGGGAATATGTGAGGAAATTTGGCTCCAGAAAGTCTTGTCAGATCTTCATCAGGAATGTGAGACACCATTGAAGCTTTTTTGTGATAATAAAACCGCTATTAGTATTGCTAACAACCCAGTTCAACATAATAGAACTAAACATGTTGAGATTGATCGGCATTTCATCAAAAAAAGACTTGACAGTGGAAGCATATGCATTCCGTACATTCCTTCAAGCCAATAGGTTGCTGATGTTCTCACCAAGGGGCTTCTTAGACCACACTTCGACCTTTGCGTTAGCAAGTTAGGACTCATTGATATTTACGTCCCAACTTGAGGGGGAGTGTTAGAATTAGTAAGGCTTTGCCTTTAGAGTATTTTTTAAAAGAATAATATATAAGATTTTATTTCCTAAATATTTCCTAGATTTTTTTCATTTATTACTCCTATTGTACTCTATTTATTTTCTCCCTTTGTACCTATCGTATTCGTTCATAAGAAAAATAATAAAAACAAAAGTATCGTGGTTTTTCTTCCAGTTCTCAGGTTTCCTCATAAGTCTCGAGTTGTTGTTAATTACTTTCAATAGAACTCAATAGGAGTATTCGAAAGGATCAGAAATATGGATGCCTATGTAACACCCCAGGCGGTCCTTTCCAGTCTAATGTGAACACGAAATCAGCATTAATGAGAAGAGAATGCGGATGGAAATAATTCTTTGCAAAGTAACCTTCCAACTTCCATCCACGAGGACATGAAAAAGAAAATTAAGAAAAAAAGGTTGTTGAAGTTCCTTAGGTAGTCTGTTAGATACCAAGATTAGTATAGGGTAGGGCTATATGGGTAACTAGAAAAGTAGGCAGCTACTAAGAGTAGTGGTTATAAATTGAAGGTTGGTGAGTGAAGAAAGGAGAGTTGTTGAGTAGCTAGATCTTGAGTAGTACTTTCAAGAGAGAGGTCCCAAGCACCTTAAACTTGGATCATTTTGTAGTACATTAATCCTCGATATATTTCAGATCGTGATTCTTGTTACTAAGTATCCTTAAGTAGTCCCCTAAAGACAACTCAGCCACAACAATTAATCACTAAAGAACACTTCCGTCTTCCAACCATTATCTGAAGTCTTCGTCTGCCTCGGAATCCAGTTGATCTTTGCCAATTTCCAACCAAACAGTAAAGTGAATATTGCATTCCATTCATCCAAGGAAAATTTTAATAATAACCTTCTTAAGCTTCCATCTTGAAATATGGGTTGAAATATCTCATAAGCTTTCGGCTGTCATTTCCTTGCACCAACATATGAAAAGAAACAAGAAGCACAAGAGTTCTAAAGTGTCCCAATGAAGCTCTAATTTGTTCAAGCTTTTTTGTAAACGCTTCGCTAGAAAAAAACTTCATTTAAAAATTCCTGGACAAAAATTATAAACCCCGATTTGCTAGAGAAGAGTTGTCTCAAGATCCAAGTCATTGGTCTAGAACAAAGCAGGTAAGCTTCTTTACCATTAATGAATAAACCCATTTCCAAGCCCGGATGTAATTCTCAAGAGTCTTTCAATTCTACTATACAAGGAATACATTGCACATTTCAGACAATTCCTCATAAAGCTCTGAAAGACTTCGATGAAGAGTCACCGGCAAGTGTAAGCAGTGAATAACTTGAAGAGATGGAGATGAAGAGATAAAAATTAAAGATGAATTGCCTGATGATATGAACAAGGCCTTAGGCCTTTTATTTCAAACTGACGAAGATCAATTACATTCCAAGAAGGAAAGCCTCCCTTTACTCCACGGGAAAAGAAAGACATACCTCACAAGTTGCATTCCAATATTGGAAGCCTGTGAAATTTACTTGGCCTAATGCAAAGGAGAACAGGACAATCAGTGAGATATTTGATAGAACACTGATTTCCTTTACGATTTCTTTCTCTTTATTGAATTCAGAAACAATTACAGTAAAGGATTGAGATTCTCAATCCTTCTCTCAACTCTCCAATGTACTTCTCTCTCTCAAGAAGTTACAAAGGCCTAAACAATTCTAACAGAAATCTCATCCCCTCTCTTCACTCCCCAACTTCCTATTTATAACCATCTAACTACCACCTAACTAATTACCTTTATACCCGACCCTATACCAATCTAGGTATCTAACAATATTCTTTAGGGAAGAAAAATGAAGATTATCTCTTGGAATATGAGAAGGCTTGGTAAAAGATCAAAGTGGCTGATTCTTGAAAGATTACTAAAGAAAATCAATCCGGATATTGTATTAATTAAAGAAACTAAAAGAGAGCATTCAAAAAGCATTCATAAAAAGCATCTGAAGCTCAAAAGAGGTTGGCTGGACTTTTGCGGAAGCTTTAAGGAGATTGGGGGCATTATTACAATGTGGGATGAAGGAAATTTTCAGTGAATGACATTGTTAAAGTAGAATTCTCATCTACAGCTATGTGTTTGAATATTTGCAAAAAGCAATGCAAAGGGTCCAAAGCCTAAGAAAATTCAGCAATTCCTTTGGAGTATTACGGTGAAGGCAGTGATGGCAGATTAATGTTTTGAAAGAAACCAAAGAATCCTCCATGATAAAGAATTTCCTTGGTTTTTCAGATTTGAGACAGCTCGTTTGAATGCATCCCTTTGGTCCTCCCTTTCTAATGCTTTTGCTGACTGTTCCAGTCAGAAATTAGCATAAATTGGCGTGCTTTTCTCTCCGTGGATTTCTAATCACATTATCGAAATCGAGGATTTTGAAGGAAGATTACATTTACATCATACCGGCTGGCTGTTGACATCTCTTTAGCCTATTATTATGCTTTGTACTATTTTGTTCTAAGCTTGTACTTTGTTCCCTTGGGTTTTTATTTTCTTTTGGTTGTAAGTTCTTAAAGACCCGAGTTGTACTGTACATTAAGCTCCTTAAGTTATTTCGGAGATGATGAAGCTAAGAGTGTGTTGACCTAGTTGAGATGCTTCGGTGCACTTTCTGATCCGTAGTTACTTTCATTTTGCTTCCTATGTACTTTGAGCATTAGTCTCGTTTCATTATCCTAATGAAGAAATTTGTTTCTGGTTCAAAAAATAAAAGTGTAACGCCCCAAGTCCAGAATTTGGAACCCAAATTTTGTGCTTGATGACCCTGATATTCCCTGCAACCTAGCTATGTTATCCTTGCTTATCTTGTGAATGCTTTTAAGATTGAAAGTTGTCCTCACAAACCAACACAGGTCCTAGCATGTTTTATTCTCATTTCTCACCCATATGCTTCCTAGGGAAATTTTCCAAGAAGTCACCCAATATAGAATTGCTCCAAGCTACCAAGCTTCACTTTGGAGTTCCAATGGTTGAGCCACAAAAAAGAAAGGTGCATCTTGTTAGCTAAGGTAGTGACTTTAATTCTTTTAAGTCTATCTTAGCCATACTTTCATGTTCCCAAGATCCCTCTCATTCAAATATGATCTCAGTTCATTCATATCCCCCTCTTAAACTTGGAGCGTACACCATGAGGAATCATTTAAGAATGTTGGAATAATGTTTGCTGCATATTTTAAAAACCTATTGAGGCTAACACCTTGAGTCTAAAAGTAGGGTGCGTAATCTAAAGATTATATATAGAAGAATGAACTCACAATAAAGAAAAAGGATACATAAACAAATTTACAAAATGTATAACAGACACAAACCTCAGACAAGGCATTAACCACAGACAGACCCACGCCATGTAGTCCACCTGAGACACTGTAGCCACTACTGGAACCACCAAATTTTCCACCAGCATGTAATACCTGTACAATTCAGTAGCACATGAATCTTCTTAAATCAAAAATTGACCCAAAAGCTTAAGCTAGCATGTAAATGCAAATTTAGTTATATATCACTAATAATTAATAAAGAGGCTTGTTTCCTTTTAAAAAAAAGAAAAGCACATATCACTAACACTTCTCACTTATGAACTTGAAATATTTTGAAAGGTCCAACAAGTGGAAATAAACTTAGTTCAAGAGAAAACAACAATGGAGGTGTCACGCCCCGCCCCAAGATCACTTCATGCGACCATACGGGGGCATGACCACCTAGACACCCAATGCATACCTCCTTGCAAGATAACAAGTTGAACACCTAGGAACTGGATTTAACTCAACAATCAATCTTAACGTAACTTAACAACGCAAGATAGAACAAACAACTTCTCTTTATTACTGAACAACATGCATTCCAAATGCATAATACAATCTTTCTCATGTAAAAACGGCTACAAAAATAAAGCATCCAACACCTAGCACAGCTTCACATTTAAAACGCCTTGCTAACGCCTTAACGCATAGCACCTCGTCTTACCCTTCTTAACTTGGCCTTAGAGCCTTATAAACTGGGGAAGGAAAACTTAAAACATAAGTCCAATTCTTAGTGAATGAGATTCTAGAAATCCTTTTGAGGAATACAGTACAATCAAATAAATTCATTTTCATAAATATGCTTCCAACGCCTCATTTCAAAATCATATAAACCATGTTAGCCTCTACTTATTCCTTTCGCCAAGAACATGAACCATTCCCACTCATAGACTACTGGGATTCATTTCACCGGCATCCCTTGGATAATTTCCCAGTTCATTTCCCATTGCTCAGGTTGCTAACTCAATATGCTCGTTGCAACGCATTGGTCAGCTTCTTAACGCCAAGTGGACATTACGCCTCATGGTTGTCTTTACTCATTATGTGCACATAAGAGCTAGCTCATTGATAGGAATAAAGCCAATGGTTTACTCTCATACATAGTATACACTCGTCAAAAATGAAATATTAGTTTAGAAACTTGTTTTTCGATAATCAAGTATAAACATCAACAAAATTACATTACGCATTAAATGTTTCATAATAACATAAAGACTGGGGAAAAATGTTTTCAAACACTATTCTTTCTTTTGGAAAATCACTCACAAAAAACACTATAAGTTTCCTTCCTTCCTTTGAACACCTACTCCAGATCTCCTTCTCTCTTAGTGGCTTCTCTGCAAGTAAACAGTTAGTAAATTCACAATAACAACACTTTCTTCAGATCCTTCCATCCTATTTATACTAATCCAAGTCATTCTTAAGCTTCTCTTAGCTTGCCAGCTCCTACTTAGCACTTTACACGTAATCAGCTTACTTAGCTTTCCAGACCATGCTTAATCTAATCCCAACATGTAATCAGCTATCAGATCAAGATTAGACATTTCTTGAAATACTTAACTTTCTTCGCCTAACTTCATCTCGCGTTTCAACTCCAAAACGCTTTTTTCCATGCATTGCTTCAACTTTAATGCAACTTTCCAAAACACCTACTACTACTCGAAAAGCCTACTTTCCAAAAATGTCTTCTTCAAAATTCCTTCTATTCCACACTCGAGTCTCACGGCAAGGGTTTGAACACAAGACCTCTTTGGATCAATTGCTCTAATACCATCTTAAATCACCAATTGACCCAAAAATTTATATTAGTGGAAAAAGTTAAATTTAATTATATATCATTAATAAGTCCCACCATTTTGGTAAAGACCAGAGACTTTACAAAGAAAAGATTGGGCTCACAATTTATTTTAGCAATAGCAAGTTCATTAAAACCCTGTAAACATTAATTTCCATAGCAGTACATCAACAAAATGAGAAAATATAATCAGAATAGACTCATGATTCAAACAATTGAGTATTCGAAAAACTTCTTTTATATGGGTATTTGAAAACATCATAACCGAAGTTGAATATTGAAACTATACAAAATATGCAAAGCTTCATTCTTCTTTGTGGTGCTCTTTTTTCTTTTAATATATATGAGCGCCTGCACCAACTTATGCACAGTACGACTAGTCTCATGAAACAAACCCGTCTGGACCCACAACATTTGAGTGTCAAGAAAACTCATGCGATATTAACTCTTAGGTAGGTGGCTAACATGGATAAACCTGTTACTCATGACCTCTTAGCCATTTAGTGAGACTATCTCCTTTTTCACCCCTAAGCCAACCCTCCTCGTGGTGCCCTCTTTTTATAAAGATTAAACCCATCTAAACTCATAAACATTAATGATTATACTAAACCTTAAATTTCGCATCCTTTTGTTTCTTCATGAAAATCTGGTTTCTATTAAAACAAAAAGCCTTGAATCCTTTTCAATATTAATGTGTTGTTTCAGTTGCCTACTTGGCATTTTACTACTAAAGAAATTATCATTTGGTAACATTTTAAAACCGTTCATTGTTGCTTTAGAGAGGAAAAGAATTGTTAATTTCAAATCAAACATGAAATAAGTACAAAATTACTCTGCTCCCTTTTCTCATGCTTTTTTCCATGCAAACTACTTCTAAATTAAAGTTTGTATGTATCTTAAATTAAAGTTTGTATGTATCTTAGGACCATACTCCACCTTTACTGTTTGAAGAAAACACAATTAATATATGCAAGCAAAACCTATTCCATGGTAACTCGAGCAAAATGTTATTCATTGAAGCAATACCGTCAACACAGTCTCCAAGGAAGACTTCTTCGTAACAGGATGCAAATCAGTAGGAATCTGCAACATATAATTTAAAAGATTAGATTGGAAAAAGACTAAAATATTCACTGCAGTTACCCACTAAGCTAAAGTTACATATGATAAACTGGATAAAAACTCAAATATCCACTACAGGTACATATGATAAACTTGAAAAAATTCTTCCAAAAATAGCAGTTCAACATCGATACCACATTCTGCATTAAGCTATAGTTCATTTTTTTTTTTTTTCCTGAAGATGAAGAAGAAGAAATAATGTCACCTAACACCTATTGGCGATTACTGATTGCAACCCAGGTCTCCAATCCGAGATTAAAAACAACTATAATGAGCTTGGGTGCTCTGCTTTACACCAAAAAGAATATAGTAGATGTAGATAGAACCAAATCCATAAATATAAAAACAAAATAATAATAATAATAAAGAATCCTTCAAAAGGCAACCATTTTCTTTCCGATTTCTTTTTAAATTCTCTTTCCGGATATGCCTGCTCTGCAGTAAAACTTTGTGAAAAAAAAAAAAATTTGTCTTTTTTGGAAGCATTGATTTCCTTGGAAGTGATTTTCCCTCCCTTTCTCTATTAATTGATTATGTCGCTGAAATGATAGTATGTTTCTCATCTAGAATAGAAAAAGTAATCCAATCAACATGGCAAGATTATAGTACAATAATTCATACAAAATTGAGTACCAAGATAGCGAATAAACTAAATCAAAATTTCAGAAAAATGTTACCCTCCTCTTATATAATTAAATTTGAAGAACACTGTTCCAGTTGGTATGAATATGAATTGAATGCAATAATCTGACCTCAATGCTGTCAAGCTGAAAATATTTGAGATAAAATGATAAATCATACCCCACGTCCATTGTCAGTGATGCTCACAGAATTATCTGCATGCAAGACAACATCTATCTGTGAGGCAAAACCAGCTTGAGCCTCATCAACAGCGTTATCCAGTATTTCATAGACCTACCAAGATCAATAAAGGCATTTCATCGAACTTTTACTTTTCTCTATCAGGGAAGGGGTGGATTTCCTCCATATTAGAAATAGAAAAGTTAAATACCAAATGATGTAATCCACGAGGTCCTGTGCTCCCAATATACATTCCAGGCCTCTTTCTTACAGGGTCTAAGCCTTCCAGAACCTAAAAATTTCAAGCAACCAAGATGAACCAAGAACGGAATCTGTAAGTATTCTACCCAAGCACTTGACAGGGGGAAAAACCTAAATTATGCTTCCACTACAATTTCTCCTTCATATTCACTTACACGTTATTTACTTTTGTTTGAAAAAGGAGAAAAAGAATGAATGTTTCTATTGATGAATGAAGGGCTCCTTTAAAAACCAGCTCTGTTTCATGCCCACATGATGATATCACTCGTGTTAGTATAATTTGAAGTAAAAAGACTTATAATAATAATAACAAAGAAATGGTTTCAGCATGGAATGAAGAAAACTGCTACATGGAATTATAATAATAATTAACAAAGAAATGGTTTCAGCACAAAGTGGTATCTCTAAATACATAATTAACAAAGAAATGGATCCTTCAGGCAAGTATACGGTTAAATCTTTATCCAATTACCTAATTGCCTCAGACTTAATTAAAAAGTCCTAAAAAGATTCCAAATATCAGGAAGAAAGAGGAGTCCTGAAAATAGAGACGACCAGTATCTTTCACGAAAAATGGTGCTGTACAAGTAACATAAATTTGAAGTTATATGTGCATACAAACATCTTTTGCACAAACCTATTAAAAAATGCCAACTTAACAAAGACAACCACCCAAGTGAAAAAAACATCTAAGGTAAATTTGAAACTCCCAATTACTTGCCTGAATTTGCTCAGACCCATAAGCCTTCGAACTCTCACTTCCCGTTGATGTTTCAGTAGCAGCAGTCGATGACATGAAAGCCTTTGCAGAGACTTCTACATTTGGTACCAGTCGAAGACTAGTGGAAATCTTCATCGTTCGAAATCTCCCCCCGCTAGTTCTATATAAACGATAAGGAATAAGCAAACAAACAAATAACAAAATAATATAACAGCATTCTTGCCCGCGCAAAACTAAGTAAGATAACCAAAATCAAATAGCAACATTATCCACATTCCATTACTAAAACCATTAAAAAATGCATTTAAAACCTCACACCTTCATACATATTACATTCAAAACACCAAAAACAAACGAGGCTCGGAAGTTTCCGAAATCAAATGGCAAAGCGAGAACCAAAATATTATCCAAAATGTAAACACCACAGTATAAGAAAACATAAACAAACACATTCTGGGTATTCGTGGATAATTTCCAAGGAGATGGATAGTGAAGAGGTAGAACCTGAGCTGAAGGAAACTGAAGCGAGGAGCGATAGAGGCGGAGGAAGAAAGAAAACGGAGGTGTATAGAGGAAGGGAAAAGGGAGGTTGAGGAAGCCATGAGGCGAAGGGGAAGATAAGGAGGAGCTCTAAGAAGAAGCTGGCGAAGCGTCATTGAAGGTGTTTTTGTGCTCAAAAATGGAGGAAGGAGGGAAATATGAGGTTGGGGTTTTGGTTGAGAAGTAGAGAGAGGATATAAACCCCTTCTTTGGGAAATTGGGCTTCATTTCATTCATCCAAAATATTTGGACCGGCCCAAAACATAAAAATGGTTTGCCACAAAAATGCGTAGATTTAGGTAAGGGGTTTTAAATGGTAAGTGTAAAATGATATACCATGTTTCAATATGGATCCAAATTTTTCGGGAGTGTCTTAAATGGCTTTTACCTATTACATAAATATAGGATCAATGATCAATTTATCCATTTTTATTAGTAATTGCATATTTAAAAAAAAAAAATAAACGAAAATGGAAGGTGTCCTCAAAGAGTGAAAAGAGAATTACATGAGATACAATTTTGGTATTTTAAAATTTCGACCAAAATTTCCTTATTCGAAAACATTTCGTTCTTCATTCCCATTTCATCACTAAAGAAGGAGACTAGCAGAAATTGTGTGAAAATATACTCGATGAAAAAGATGCTTTACGACGGCCAGCTGAAGTAGAGAAATTTTGAAACTTTTTCAGCAAATATTTCCAATTAGTAAGAATTTACATTTCGTATACGATATGTGATAGGGTATATTAAGTAGATTGAACATATTATAATGGTATGAGACCGAAATCGAACAAAATAAGTATCTAGATTGTGACTACGAATAAATTAGGGTTTATTTTGTTTAAGAGGACTAAAATTGTGGCTGTGGAAGACAATGTCGTCTCGGATTGTGTGCTTAGTTTCTGCAAAATCATTTCATATATTTAATATATGTAGTGTAATATCTAATACATGCTTCGTGAACTAAAAAATAGTTATGTAAACATAATAGTTGTAACTGTAGGGAGAAATTCTAATGTGTTAATGAACATGCATTTCGATTTATATATATTATATGGCAGTATATATGGTAAGGACATCTTTATATGCAGTTCAAAAAATGGTTCATAGAAGCGAAAGAGTTCTTGGATTCAAGGTTTAGGCCAATGAAATCAAACAATGATAATCCAATTCTGATAGATGATGCAGAGGTGAAATTTATTAACTATGTTGTAAATTGATGAACTTATATGGTATATGGTATAAGGGATTCACTAATATATAATTTGTATATATTACGTAGGATGAAAACAGAAGCAATTCTTACTCTTCAGATTACGTGAAGAGATATAAGGATGAACCAAATTACTACCAACCACTATAATCAATTTTCCTAAAAGATGAAAACTACAAACTAAGAGGACTACGCATGAACACAAATAGTGGTCTACGAGGGAAACAAATAAGTCAAACGCCAATCATAGTTATCGAAACACCAGAGACAAAAATGGTCATATATGAGCAAGAGGTATATTTCTTTATGATTAAATATAATATTAAACGTAGTATATATATTAACATATCATTATATACTTTTTTTTTTTTTTGTAAAGATCAATGAAGGAGATAACATAGCTAAGGTCATTACCTATTAAGGATAAGTCAGACTCTAATCAGGTATATTGTATGGATTAAACTTATTGGTTTAAAATATTATTTTGTTGGATTGTACTTATAGGTATTTGTAAAATAAAATTGTACAGAATAATCTACCAATTGTGAAGAAGAGATTGTTTAAAGAAATCTCAAGGGAGAAGGGAAAAAGATTGAATTTGACAATGTATATGTGTGAAACAATTGCATTGTAGTATAAATTTTTAACAAATTGTACATTAATATAACCTTTATTTGATTATTATATGAAATGTAGGTATCGAAAAAGAGAAAAAGAGTTGTTCAAGAAGTAAGGGTTGAAGAAAAGAACCAAACAAATAAAAAGGAATAAAAAACTGAAAAGAAAAAAAGCATTGATAAAGGAGCAAAAAGAAACGGAGAGAACGAAGGAAAAAGAAATTTGGAGAAAATAGGAAAATCAGAAACAAACAAGGTATAGTATATATATACATAAAATGTTTGATCCATACAATGTCATTTATTTTAAAGTATATATGTAACTATGCAGGGTATATTTTCATTTTCTTACTGACATATTATCATGCATTAGTACTGACATGTTATTATCATTCAAAAAGCTAGAGTGGAGATGAAAGTTGGGGAAGGCAGAGCTGCAAGGAGGATCTTTATGAGGTATTGATAATGATATTTTATATATTCTATCTCTTATATATCCATACAATGTCATTAATAATGATATTTTATATATAATGTCTCTTATCTGATATATAATATATCTGTTGTAAAATGATGTATCATTAATGATCTATGATATAACCTTAGTGCTTAATGGTTAATGATATATAATATATAATGTATACTATATGATTTTTCTGTTATGTATGTTTGTAGGGTACACCATTGATTCTTAAAAAGAATAAATGGTCAAGAGTCCAGGAACTAAGTATTTATGCACGTATGGATGCCCTGAAAAACATTAGAAGAAAGTTAAATAGGTAACAATTAGAATTGTTTAAGAAATCACCTTTTGGAAGTTTCCTAGATTTAAAAATAAAAAAATTCAAAGCCAATTGTTGTATCACATCATAAGAAGACAATGTACCTTGACTAAGGAAGATGAACTTTAGTTTAATTTTGAAGAACATATAGCCAAGTTTAGGATCAAGGATTTTGAAGCAATTATTGTATTGAATTGTAGGTCATTGTCCCCTATAGATATGGAAAAATTAAAGGGTAGATTCTTATCCAAATACTTCAAGAATGAAGACCCTATTCCCGGGTCACAAGTCTCATTCATTTTTAATGATTCAAAAAAATTGAAAGATGAGGACAAGGTGAAAATGGCAAAAGTTTACTTCCTGGAAAATTTTTTATTAGGAAAACAATTAACTACGAGTAGATATGAACCATATCAAATTGGTAGATGATGAAAGCTAATTTGATGCATATCCATGTGGAAGAATTGGATATTATGTTCTAATAGATTCTACAAGGAAATCCATAAAAAGAACCTTCTACCCTAGCTGTTGAAATTGCCAAATTTTCTTTTTCTCTTCTTGTGTGGGTGTATGAGTGTATACCTCTTTTGACGGGACCACACATATTCTATGCACAAAGAGTGGATGAGAGGAATGAGAGGATGCTTAACTGGGTTGTTGACAGCCACCCAAAATGGAAGGACCTTGCTGAGAGGGTGTTTGACAATGACAGGTATTGTATTTTGTATGCTATATCTTATTTCTTTTAATATTACTGTGAATATTAACAATGTACCATAATATACTGTACTAATATACATATGTATTTCCTATTATAGTTTGAATTCAAATCAGTGTTACCTGAAGAAGAATTCGTGGAACGAAGCACGTTCCATGAAGGTGAAACTTAAAAAGCAAAAAGCTGAGAAAATTTTCAAAAAATGAGAATGCTCAAGACAAGCTAAGGAAATTAATGTTAGATGCTTGAGTATTTTTAAGATACCAGGAAATAATGTTAGTGTTTGTAGCCAACAACTTGCTTGTTTGTTATTGCAGACTTAGTGAAGTAAACTATATTTCATTCTTTATAATGTGTCATTGATTCAAGATCATTACATATAAAATGCTCCTTGTGAATCTCTTCATTATTCGTTCAACATGATCATTACAAGCAAAATGCTCCCAATGTCTCTATTCATCACATTAAAGTTAAGTCACTGTCGTGTACAAGTTTTCCTATTGCTTATCCAAGTATAAGCGAAATAATAGGTTTATCTGGATGATTTAGAGTCGAACACAGGGAATAATGAACAATGAATAAATAAATGTGAACTGAACTATAATGAACTGAAATAATAGGTTTATCTGGATGATCTAGAGTCAAAGCTTAATTCTAGGATTTACTTATCAATTAGGCGATATAAAAGAATAATGAACAATAAATAAATAAATGTGAACTGAACTATAACTACTTATGTACGCTAGAGATTCTGTAAAGGGGAGTTAGATGAACGCGAAATGGAGATGTGAACTAACTTGTATTAAAAATGAATTAAGGAATGTTTATGTTTGACTAGGCGATTAAGTTGTGAAAGTCTTTACGCAATATGACTCTCATAACTAGTTTATCATTAAGGCGAGCTCCTCTCAGAGTCTTTAGACGCCAAACTTGTCCTCTTGTTGGGGTACAAATGACTTAACCTAGTTAGGTGAGATACATCTAGAAGAACTCACCTATAAAACGTATAGAGCTTCGCAATTAAGGACAACAACTTCTCGAAACCTATTCCCCACACTTGTCCTCCTTTCGAGGTACAAATGATGGTAGCTATCTCGCTAAGGTGGAATTTGTCTCCAAACTCCTCCTTGCATGCATTAGCCATATCCTTGCTACTTACCCTCTCGGGTAGTTGACGATATACCTAGCTAAGTGATGAAAATAGCTCAACTAACGCAATAAGAGTTATAAGCAAAGCAACTTATCAAGAACTTATCATGAAACTAAACTACGAATAACACATTGACAGGTGAACAATAAAGAGATGAATTGATTGAAAAGATATAAACATGTAATATATATTAAAGAATGTAGGTTTTCGGCCATTGTACAATATAAACAACATATATTACAAAGAATACGAAAATGAGAAGAAAAGAGAGTGAAAAATGTTTACAAGTTAGGGGAATTGGGAAATAGACTTCCTTTCCTTCAAACTCTAAGCTCTTACTCACAGTCTGATAGGGGAAGAAGAAGATGACTTTTACAGACGGTGAAAATGCTACTCCTTTCCGTCATTCTCTAGGTTTTGGTCGGAAATCAACATATGACTTTTCACACAACCGGCAACCTTGGCCTATCCGGGCCTCTTCCTTTTTTCTTCATGGTGATGGATCCTTTATATAGTCAACTTTCCGTGGAAAATTTCTATTCTTCTAATCATGTCAATGTCGAAAGTGAAGGGATGAAAACCCTTTACAGCGGAAAATATACAGAAACTCAATTTTAATTAGAACCTTAAAAATACCAATACATTGGCAAAAAATATTGATTAAACATGCTTTAAAAAATTACAGAGAATAAAACTTACGCTCGTTGACGACTCTGAATCTGCAATCACCAAATTTTTGGGCACCACCACTTGAAAACCTTCCTATTCTCTGATTGAGATGGTTTGTGGGAACCAAAATTGGAATAAGGGAATGGAGAGATTTTTTTTTTTTTTAGAGAGAATGGATAGACTTCTTCGCAGAACTCTCTCCCGTTTTTGGAGAAAAAATTTGTTACGCAAAAAAATTCCCTCTTCTTCAGTCGGAAGAAGAGGGAAGTTAGAGAGAATAATTGGGAACGTGGGAAAACCACCCACGTTCCTTATTAATTTAATAAATTAATATTTAATTAATATTAATTAATTAATTAATTATATTAATTATATTAATTAAATAAATAATTAAATAATTAAATCATATTTAATTAATATTTCATTTAAATCATATTTAAATGAATATCTCTCACATAACCTATAGTTTTAATTTAATTAATTTAATTAAATCAAATTTAATTAAATCAAATTAAACAAAAACTATTAATTAATTCTCCAATTAATTAATTTCTAAATTAAATATCTTATATTTAATTTAATCCATAATTTGAATCATATTCAAATATAAATTTCTCTCATAACTTATAGTTTTAATATGTATCATATACACATTAAATTTTAACTTATAGTTTTAATATGAATCTAATTCACATTAAACTGATATTTGAACTTATTCAAATATTTTATTCTCTCATAATTTAATTTTGAATCATATCCAAAATTAAATTTATATAATAAAGTCTAATTAAAATATAAACTTTATATTATAATGTATCAATATACATTATATTAATTCCCAAAGTAAATTTGAACATTTCAAATTACAACCAATATAAATAAATCTCATTACTCTTTATGAGCTAGGAAGGGGACCTAATGGACCTACAGATCAGAAGCTACAACGATATGAGATTAATTGGCTAAACTCATTAACCACATTAATCAATATTCGTTAACTGTGCGTACACTCCACTAAAGACTCACAGCTGAACTCTTCTCACTATAGATATATTTCTGTGTCCACGGATATAGACCAATACCAGTAAGTTAGTCCTTCACAAGTGTTCGTAACTCCAGCTGGGTCAAATTACCGTTTTACCCCTGGGTTACCTCTAGTCCTTAAATACCAGTGCTCCTCTAATGAACAACCTGTTTATGGTCCAACCACTAAACAGAAACCCCTCTCGTGCCATTGAGAGGGTAGGGCCCTTTGTTCAAGTCTCGGAGACACCATTTAAGGGAACACTTATCTACTTACCCTAAAGGTGGGAAGGAGTGAATTCCATCTTGTGTGATTATGTTCCCAGCTCTCCACTCGGTATTGTCCCCAAAATGATAAGAATATTGAGTCGGCAATCTGGCCACTCTCACTCGTATAAATCAAAGGACAATCCCTCGCAAACAGGAGTTCATAATACACTTAGGATTAAGACTAAGTTACCTAGGTCATCCTAATGAAATAGCAATCCAACTAGTTAACGGAGTTACATCTAGTGATTACTATTTCGTGGTCCAGTCTTATGCAAACTCATTGCATAGGATACCCACACTCGCATGTCACATACATGAACGCATTTGATCAATGTGTCTGTATCAAATACAAAGTGAGCCGTATCCATAGTGTTAACAGGATAAGGTACCCAACCTTAACCCTATACTATAGACTCTTTAAGCTGATCTTGAACATTAATCCCTGTATGTCTCTACATACTGTTCAAGACTCATCAAACAGCTTAGGATGTTAGTTTATTGGATTTGGGTTATTAAGACAAAACTAATAAAATAATCAATAACACTTATTGAAATTAAATAATAAAATACTTTATTAATGACGGTCAATTGATTATATTTACTATCTACGAGTTTTAGGACATAAAATCCAACAAACTCCCACTTGGACTAAAACTCTAGTCCTTATGGGATGTACATAATAGAGTAATCCTCAAACATTGGAAATGGTAAAATGTACAAGTATATTACATAAAACGTATATATACAAATACAATAAACTAGGGCATCATCATACCCATTACACATCTCCCACTTGCCCTAGGTTACCTAATGTACATATCTCGTAGACCTAGACTTTCTAGATGACCCTCGAACACTTTAGCCGTGAGAGTCTTCGTCAATGGATCAGCAATGTTGTGCTCCGAAGCGATCTTGGTGACGATCACATCCCCTCGTTGCACAATCTCCCGTATCAGATGATACTTCCTCTCTATGTGTTTCCCTCGTTTATGGCTGCGAGGTTCTTTAGAATTGGCTACTGCCCCACTGTTATCACAATATAGAGTGATGGGCAAGTTCATATTTGGAACAACTTCCAAATCATGTAGGAACTTCCTAAGCCAAACTGCTTCTTTTGCTGCTTCACAAGCAGCGACGTATTCAGCCTCCATTGTAGAGTCTGCAATACATCCTTGCTTGATGCTACGCCATACTACAGCTCCCCCATTTAGGGTGAACACTGATCCCGATGTGGATTTCCTAGAATCCTTATCGGTTTGGAAATCAGAATCAGTGTATCCTGTAAGGATCAAATCCTTAGCTCCATACACAAGCATGTAGTCTCTCGTTCTCCTAAGATACTTGAGAACAATTTTAACCGCCGTCCAATGGTCTAACCCTGGGTTGGACTGATACCTACTGACTATTCCCACTGCATAACAAATGTCTGGCCTAGTGCAGAGCATAGCATACATTAAGCTGCCCACAGCTGAGGCATAGGGAATACGTCTCATATCCTCAACTTCTTGAGGTGTCTTAGGACTCTGTTCCTTAGACAAGTGAACTCCATGCCTGAAAGGTAATAAACCCTTCTTAGAGTTCTGCATCGAATATCGAACCAACAATTTGTCGATATAGGTTGCTTGAGACAGTGCTAGCGTTTTGTTCTTACGATCCCTTATGATTTGGATCCCAAGAACATATTGTGCCTCTCCTAAATCTTTCATTTGGAATTGTGCTGCTAGCCAAGCTTTAACGTCAGTAAGGTAACCCACATCATTCCCAATGAGGAGGATATCGTCCACATAAAGTACTAAGAAAGCTACTTTTCCTTTGTTGATTTTCTTATATACACAAGGTTCATCAACATTCTGGTCAAAACCATAGGATTTGATTGCAGTATCAAACCTAATGTTCCAAGATCTTGATGCTTGTTTCAACCCATAAATGGATCGATTCAGCTTGCAAACTTTTTGCTCTTGACCTTGGGTTATGAACCCCTCGGGCTGAGACATAAAGATACTCTCTTCAAGATTGCCATTCAGAAAAGCAGTCTTGACATCCATTTGCCATATTTCATAATCATAAAATGTGGCGATGGACAAGAGAATCCTTATAGACTTTAACATAGCAACAGGAGAGAAAGTTTCCTCATAGTCAACCCCTTCCCTTTGGGTATACCCTTTTGCCACAAGTCTAGCTTTAAAGGTCTGTACCTTCCCAGCTGAATCTCTCTTTCTCTTATAGATCCATTTGCACCCTATAGGTTTTACCCCTTCAGGTAGATCTACAAGCTCCCACACTGAATTGAAGTACATAGACTCCATTTCAAGGTCCATGGCTTTGACCCATTGGTCCTTATCTACATCATTCATTGCCTGTTTATAGGACAATGGATCCTCAACACCATCATCTGGTATGACAACTTGAGTTTCAGTTAAACCCAAATAGCGGTTAGGTTGTGATACAACCCTCCCACTGCGTCGAGGCATTCTCAACGATTGAGAAGGATGAGATTGACCTGATGTGGTGGTTTCATCAACCCTTGATGAGGGACCAACTTCATCAACAACCCTTGTTGATTCATCAGTAGCTTCACTTAATACTAATTTGCTTCGTGGTTTATGATTTCTCATGTGGTCTTCTTCCAAGAAAGTAGCATTTGTCGATACAAACACTCTATTTTCTTGTGGATCAAAGAATAGACCACCTCTCGTCTCTTTAGGGTAACCAACAAATTGGCATAACCTTGAACGAGGTTCCAACTTCTTGGGATTTGTCACTAATACGTGTGCTGGACAACCCCAAATTCTGAAATGACTTAAACTAGGTTTACGTCCTCTCCATAGCTCGAAAGGTGTTTCAGAAACACTCTTCGAGGGAACATTGTTCAAGATATGAACTGCAGTCTCTACTGCATACCCCCAAAACGAGCTAGGCAATTGAGCGTAACTCATCATTGAACGAACCATGTCTAACAAGGTTCTATTTCTCCTCTCTGATACACCATTTTGTTGAGGTGTACCAGGTGCTGAGAGTTGGGATTGGATTCCATGTTCTATCATATAGTCCTGAAATCTCAAATCCATGTACTCTCCACCTCGATCAGATCGAAGTATTTTAATCTTTTTACTTAATAGATTTTCAACTTCAGTCTTATACTCCTTGAACTTTTCAAGAGCTTCAGACTTATGCTCCATTAAGTATAAATAACCATACCTAGAATAATCATCTATAAAAGAGATGAAGTATTCAAAACCCCCTCTAGCTTTTACATTCATCGGACCACAGAGGTCTGAATGTATAAGTTCTAAAGGCTCTTTGGCTCTATAACCTTTTCCAGTAAAAGGTCTCTTTGTCATTTTACCTTCAAGACAAGATTCACATGGAGGTAATGAAACATCTTTTAACTTGTTTAGAAGTCCATTCTTTACCAATCTCCCGATCCGATCGAGATTTATGTGACCTAATCTTAAATGCCAAAGATAGGTATTGTTATTTGGAGAAATTCTTTGCCTTTTATTTTGAGTATTAGCAGTTCTAAACATCTCATGATTTAAAACTGCTTTTGCTTCATTAGGTCTTAATACATACAAGTTGTTTTCAAGCTTAGCTGAACAAATATGTACACCATTCTTATAAATGAACGCTTCATTCATAGAAAAATTAATTGAGTACATATGTTCAATAAGACAAGAAACGGAAACTAAGTTCCTTTTAATTTTAGGAACTATGTACAAGTTTTCCAAAAACATGAATTTATTTCCGAAAAACAACTTAGCATCTCCCACTGCACGAGCTGAAATGACATCTCCCGTTCCAACCTTGAGTGTCATCTCACTGTCCTCAAGCTGCTTGAAGGAACTAGTTTCTTGTAAAGAAGAACAAACATGGTTAGTGGCCCCTGAATCAAGTATCCAGGCATTTTGGTCATTTTCCACTAAACATGTTTCCAAGACAAGTAAATCATATTTACCTTCCTTTTCTTTCTTCTTAACAAGGTACTTAGGGCAATTTGTTTTCCAATGCTCATCAACATTGCAGTGAAAACATTTCCTCTTGATGGCTACCTTAGCCTTCCCTTTGTCCTCAACAGCAATAGTAGGACCTTTCCCTTTCCCTTCTTTCCTCTTTTGAATTTTCTCAGATCCAGAAGGTGAAGGTACAAACCTCCTCTTAGAATGGGCAACATTTACCTCTTGTTTGATCTGAATGGACGGTTGTCCAAACATCTCTTTAAGAGAGTCCATGATCTGACGTGCAGTGACCATGATCTCATGTTTCTTGCTTAGTATGTCAGACATACTAGCCAAGATGTGGAGGCGAGCCTTGTCATTGGCCTTTGTCCAACGGTCATATGCATCCCTAACACTTTGGGATGCATGTTTAGTGGGGAAAGGAGGACATTCCTCCATTAAGACGAAGCTTAGATCAACGATAACTAAAATCATATTCAGTTTCGATTTCCACGTCGCATAATTTTCACCGGTTAATTGATCTTTTTTAAGCAATGCAATAATTGAGGAAGACATGCTGAAATAGCAAACAATTGACCATATTAGTTATCTTTGTCTTAACCCATTACATAAAACAATCCAATCAATTCAGCAAAAACAAACAATCAAAGAACCCTAATAAAACTAATGATTTAGTTTTTGCAACGATACTTCAGAAGTTTAGAACAAAAATCACCGAAGGGTGATCAATTACTCTTCTTCTGAATTGAGACAATCTCAACTAATTACTAATACCAGAATAACTCTTATTCCTATAGTTCTTAGCTATCGTTGTTCGGTCAAGGATTCATTAACTAACTTAATTCATCCCGTAAGTGTGACCCTACCATTTTCAGATCCCAGAGGTACGCTTCAACAGGCTACCGTTTAGGAAAGACAACTGTTGAAGATTAACCTAAGAAATCCTATCCATTTCTGGAGTTTGCGATGTTCCGACTTATATGATCAAGCCCTCCGAAGGGATGGTCGCTCCAGGACGACACGCAGGCGGATCATAGAAATCTCACGGTGCAACCTAATGGAGGAGACCGTAGGATACGTTGACACGCGTCCTTCTCCCACTTACTATGAACATTTCCCCTATTCACCTTGTTATTGACCCATACAAACACTTTCCGAAAGGAGGCCGCGCCCAGGGCGACACGAAGCCGAGTATGGATCTCACGTGTGAACTCTTAGGGACGTGAAAGCAAAAATAAAAATTGATATATCATATATACCATTTTTCTCCCACTAAAATGTTCTATTAATTTAGGTTTAGTTGCACTTAGCTAAATTCCGGCTAAATGAATCTAACTAAGTCTATTCTTATTATAACACTTATAATAAAACTTTACACTAAAGTTTCTAGGTGTATTAAACCATTTAATTTACCTAGTGACATCTTATGCTAATAGGAATAAGGTTAATTCAACGCCGGTTCCGGGTCAGTTCCCAGGTAGGAGGTGTTCCGTAAACCGTCAACTTAAGTACCCCCAGCCTTAGACAGAACTTTACCGGTGGAGTTCCCTTATAACCTTAAATCCTATTTGTCCTATTTAGTTTCATTAAACTAAAAATAAGACTTAATTCTAATCCTATTAGAATTAATGTGATCTTAGGTCTATTTAATTTTAAACAATTTAAAATTAAACCAAATTAATCCTAAGATCCTACGTTTGCATGCAACTCTTTATTATAGGTTGACGGTTTCTAATAATCAAATTTTATAACTATTATAAAATTAGTTAATTAGCCCTATAATCATACATACTATGGTTTAAATAATTAAAATCAAATTATAATTAAATAAAACCATATTACATGCATACATTATATTAATATAACAATTATATTAAACTATGGATGTAATATGCACAATGCAAATTAATTTTCATCTTTTATTAATATAACAATTATATTAAAAAAAATATGAAAAACAATCAAGCATACACAATACATTAATTTAAATATAACAAATTATATTTAACTAAGTAATGTCATGCATCATGCTTATTCAATTTCATATATTTAAAATATCAACATATTTTAAATTACTCATGAAATTCATAATCATGCATTAAAACCATACATTATAACATTTATAATATATAAAAATGCATGAACATGCTTAACCTAAGGTGGGATTCATCTAAATGACATCCATAAAGCATTAAATAACAATTGAACCTGTAAAATTGGCCTCTAGGATAAAATAAAGCAATAATTACAATAATAAAGCCTTAAAAAATCCTAAAAGTGCTTTCAAAGCTCCAAAACCGGCCTCAAAACCTTCAAAAAACTTCAAACCGGCTAAAAAATGCTTGAACCGGCCTAAAATAGGAAGAACCGGCCCAAAACCCCTTGAACCGGCACCATATGAAAAAATCGGAGTCGAACCGAGCCGACCGCGCCGAGCCGTCCGTACAGCCGAGTGAACCGAGCCGTCCGTACATCCCGAGCCGAGCCGTCCGTACACCCCGAGCCGAGCCGTCCGTACACCCGAGCCGTCCGTACAAGTGCCGCCGAGCCGAGCCGCGGGAGCCGTCCGTACATCCAGTGACGTCACGATGACGTCATCCCTTCTTCAACCTCCAGCCGCGGATTTTTTTTTTTTTTTTTTTTTCGGTTTCCGTACAGAATCGAAAAACTCTCGTTGATGGCCTTCCGGGTGTCCGTTTTGGGCAAATTTGGTGTCAAAAAACTCAGAAAAACACCCCGAATCCAAAAATTGGACTCTAAATTACAGATTTACAAATTAAAATGCCCAAAAACGCAGGGGTCTTTACATTTTGATCTTATCAAAACAGTAAATCTATGGCCAAAATTACAGAAACATTCAATTGCAAAAACCACATTCATAATGCAGAGATCCCACCTAACCAATGCAAATTTTTAAAATTCTCAATTAAAACTGAGATGGCTCTGATACCAATTGAAGGGATGAAAACCCTTTACAGCGGAAAATATACAGAAACTCAATTTTAATTAGAACCTTAAAAATACCAATACATTGGCAAAAAATATTGATTAAACATGCTTTAAAAAATTACAGAGAATAAAACTTACGCTCGTTGACGACTCTGAATCTGCAATCACCAAATTTTTGGGCACCACCACTTGAAAACCTTCCTATTCTCTGATTGAGATGGTTTGTGGGAACCAAAATTGGAATAAGGGAATGGAGAGATTTTTTTTTTTTTTAGAGAGAATGGATAGACTTCTTCGCAGAACTCTCTCCCGTTTTTGGAGAAAAAATTTGTTACGCAAAAAAATTCCCTCTTCTTCAGTCGGAAGAAGAGGGAAGTTAGAGAGAATAATTGGGAACGTGGGAAAACCACCCACGTTCCTTATTAATTTAATAAATTAATATTTAATTAATATTAATTAATTAATTAATTATATTAATTATATTAATTAAATAAATAATTAAATAATTAAATCATATTTAATTAATATTTCATTTAAATCATATTTAAATGAATATCTCTCACATAACCTATAGTTTTAATTTAATTAATTTAATTAAATCAAATTTAATTAAATCAAATTAAACAAAAACTATTAATTAATTCTCCAATTAATTAATTTCTAAATTAAATATCTTATATTTAATTTAATCCATAATTTGAATCATATTCAAATATAAATTTCTCTCATAACTTATAGTTTTAATATGTATCATATACACATTAAATTTTAACTTATAGTTTTAATATGAATCTAATTCACATTAAACTGATATTTGAACTTATTCAAATATTTTATTCTCTCATAATTTAATTTTGAATCATATCCAAAATTAAATTTATATAATAAAGTCTAATTAAAATATAAACTTTATATTATAATGTATCAATATACATTATATTAATTCCCAAAGTAAATTTGAACATTTCAAATTACAACCAATATAAATAAATCTCATTACTCTTTATGAGCTAGGAAGGGGACCTAATGGACCTACAGATCAGAAGCTACAACGATATGAGATTAATTGGCTAAACTCATTAACCACATTAATCAATATTCGTTAACTGTGCGTACACTCCACTAAAGACTCACAGCTGAACTCTTCTCACTATAGATATATTTCTGTGTCCACGGATATAGACCAATACCAGTAAGTTAGTCCTTCACAAGTGTTCGTAACTCCAGCTGGGTCAAATTACCGTTTTACCCCTGGGTTACCTCTAGTCCTTAAATACCAGTGCTCCTCTAATGAACAACCTGTTTATGGTCCAACCACTAAACAGAAACCCCTCTCGTGCCATTGAGAGGGTAGGGCCCTTTGTTCAAGTCTCGGAGACACCATTTAAGGGAACACTTATCTACTTACCCTAAAGGTGGGAAGGAGTGAATTCCATCTTGTGTGATTATGTTCCCAGCTCTCCACTCGGTATTGTCCCCAAAATGATAAGAATATTGAGTCGGCAATCTGGCCACTCTCACTCGTATAAATCAAAGGACAATCCCTCGCAAACAGGAGTTCATAATACACTTAGGATTAAGACTAAGTTACCTAGGTCATCCTAATGAAATAGCAATCCAACTAGTTAACGGAGTTACATCTAGTGATTACTATTTCGTGGTCCAGTCTTATGCAAACTCATTGCATAGGATACCCACACTCGCATGTCACATACATGAACGCATTTGATCAATGTGTCTGTATCAAATACAAAGTGAGCCGTATCCATAGTGTTAACAGGATAAGGTACCCAACCTTAACCCTATACTATAGACTCTTTAAGCTGATCTTGAACATTAATCCCTGTATGTCTCTACATACTGTTCAAGACTCATCAAACAGCTTAGGATGTTAGTTTATTGGATTTGGGTTATTAAGACAAAACTAATAAAATAATCAATAACACTTATTGAAATTAAATAATAAAATACTTTATTAATGACGGTCAATTGATTATATTTACTATCTACGAGTTTTAGGACATAAAATCCAACAGAAAGTCGCCATTGTCAAGTCACATCATCCCCAACTACCATTCTTGTCTTCTAGTGAACCGTCCTAGCGTAATGATAAAGCTCACTGCCTAGCATTTGTTTTTGCTAGACGGGTTCTTCTCTCATAGCTCTTGCGTGTTATCCTTTGTGATTCACTAATCTCTTATTTTGCTTTTATTCCTGCGTTAAACACTGAAACGTGATAAAAGAGACATAGATGCTTATGTAAAGTGTATTTCTAAATACTTATTCTTTTTCAACATAATTATGGCATTTTGATACATTACTTCTACATTTTGGTCTCGTTATTCTATAAAAGAGGCTACAATAACTTGTATTTCTACAAGTTATCAGTTGACCAGCCATGAAGATTTAATATGAAGATAGACAAATTGTTTGTTAATGTTAAAGGCCTAAAAAATCTTTTGAAAGAAAAAAGCAGTGCAACAATTGAAGACAAAGATAGCGCAGAGAGGGATAACAATGATGATCGTAGTGGAGGAAACAGTCAAACAAATAATGGTGAAAATAATGGAGGAGAGGATAATATTGAAAAACATAATTTGGGTGGAGAAGAGTAAAAAAACGAAGAAAATAGAGAAATTCAAAATGAAGGAGAGCATGTATATTATTAATATTAAAATACTTTACTATTACATATAACCATGTTTAGCTATATATATTACATCCTAACTATCACGTTGAATAGGATGTCCATAATGGTTGCATTGATGACGTTGCATGTAACACAACTCTACTGAAAGAAGTTGATAAAATTGAAAAATAAGCAATAAAAATAAAGGTAAGTAGGTTTGTGAAGTTATATATATATTTATTAGTTATGAATTTAAATAGTGTAAAAACAATTAATTTATGTTCAATATGTTTGATGTAGAAAAAGGAAATGGGAAAAGTGCATGTTCTGCCAAGTGGAATTGGGAAAACTACTACAGTGAATCTGCGTTATAGTATAAATGATGTGTTATATATATATATATATATATATATATATATATATATATATATATATATAATAATATAAAATATATACTATGCTAAATTCTATCTAAATAAATAGGCTCGAGGAAGAGATATACTTGCTTAGTAGGCTATGGGGAGGAGCATGAGGAGAGGAATTCTACCTTCAAAGATAATGAGGTCTCCATTTACAACGAGATTTGGATCTACGAAGCCAAAAAAGGAAAAAGCAAAGTTCAATAATGAACACTTTGAAGGACCAAGTTTTAAACTACTTCACAAGGACTTCAGTATATTCAAGTTGCATAGAATAGACTATGTAACGACCCAACTTTCCGGAATAAGCTGAGGTCACTACTTACTGCTAAGACTTGACAATAAAGCACACAAATTCATAAAAGACATGTTACGATTCATTAGAAACATTCAAAATATCACAAAAACAGTTTCAGACCCTATTTTAAATCACCTTCCCAAAGTTCCAAAACATAGTTCGCAAAGTCATCAAAATAAAACGGTAGAATAGATGTTCTAACCATGACTCCATCTGATAATCAAAAGAAATAGGAGTAACAAATACATCAGCGGAAGCATAAAGAAAACAAGACGTGTCCATATGGCCTTCACATATCCTTCTTGCCTCTCGCCGGTCCGCCCCTCGCGTTACCCTTACCTAAAATATTAAAGAGAAAAGGGTGAGTATAAGAATATACTCAGTAAGGGACCCACTACTTGACCCGTTAGGGTAATAACAGTTAACTTCCTATTAAGGGGACTAGTGATCCCGTCGGATACACCTATCAGTTTAGTGATCCTGAAGGATACACATATCAGTCTAGTGATTCCGAAGGATGCACAGATCGGTCTAGTGATCCTGAAGGATGCACAGATTAGTCTAGTGATCCCGAAGGATGCATATATCAATCTAGTGATCCCGAAGGATACATATATCAGTCTAATGATCCCAAATGATACACATATCAGTCGAGGAATCCCGAAGGACACCGTGCCTGCAAGGTACACTACCCCATAGATAAAGCTAACCGTTACCCCTCAGTCTATACTCAACCGTCTACAACAATCACATCACAATAACGTTCAAACTAATGGTTCAATTAATAAGCTTAGCCAGTCAGACAGTTTAGGTTTAATCAACAGTCTCCTCAGTCGCTATACGTACATCCAATTCACTCGTCATCGTGACATTATCTAAACCCAGCCAACTAGTCAAATCATCACTTTGTAAAAATCACCTGACGGTGACTTCGTCTCAGTTTAAACCCTAGCACAACTATAGGTAATCTATGTTATGCATAACGTTCATATTATGCATAACGGTTGTATTCAGTCTACAACACAATCCAACAGCGAATACACAATCTACACTTGAGGTTCCCAAATTTTTAGTCCATCAACGACATAACTCGATAATAAGTAACCCAACAACATACCTCAACTATACATAACATTAAGATTTCCATAATCCCTCGACATCACTATTTCAGTTAACAGCACGACCCATCAACATAACTAATTTACACAGAACGTCTGGGCATCTATACTCCATCGGCAGAACAACCCAAGCACATATATATACATATATAAGCTACAACTAACAATCATGTCACCAATTATGCATACTAGTGATGTTTTCTAGGCATACGTGCATCAGTCAATTAAGTATAGTTGCTATTGTATAACCTTCATATGAATTACTACGTTTCTAGTCTCGGTCTGGGGTTCAGTAGTAAGAAATCCCTTACCTGAAATGTAGCTAAAATCCTTGTTCAATTCAACGTCCAAATGAATCTACCTAAACACAAACATAAGGGTGTGTTTGGGAGAAGGAAAGAGTTATAGAGGAAAAGGATTATAATAATCCTAGGATTAATTCCAGTGTTATGATAATATGTGTTTGGGGGAAAGATTATTATTGGTAGTGTTATGGTAATATGTGTTTGGGAGAAAAAAAATATGAAAGGTAGTGTAATGATAGTATGTGTTTGGAGGAGGGATTATGATAGTAGTGTTATGATAATATGTGTTTGAGGGAAGAGTTATGATTGTAGTAATTTAAAAAACAATAATAAATTTTTTATTGGATTATTTGGGTAGGGTAATGTAGGGTTGTAAGAAAGTAAAAATAGGATAAGATAGAGTTATTTAGGGATTAGGATAATCCTAATACCCCTTTATCATAATCCTTGGGCCAAACACGGTTTGGCCCAATTCCCTAATCTTTTTCCCCTTAAAACCCCACCCCAAACATACCCTAAAGGTTTAAACGATTACACCACCAAAATTCACATTTCAAAATGCTCCAAAGCAACATCTACCGACATACCCAAGTAGAGGAGAGTTGGCTCCAACTACACTTGCCATAAAACCCCAAAACTCGAGTGTCACCTCTCTAACACCTTCAGGGGGCCTGCGTGCGCGGGAGACCAAGGGTTTTTGGGGTTTAAAATATATATATATATATATATATATATATATTAAATAATAATAATGATATTAATAATAATAATAATAACATATAATTTATATTATATTATTTTATATCATATTATATTATTAAAAATTTATACCCTTCATTTTCTTTTTCTTTTCTCTTCTAAACCAAATAAAATTTAACACCCAAAATTTTAAATCCCCAAAAATTAACATAAAAATGTTTAAAAAAATACCTCGAAATTTGGGGCGTTACAGACTAATTGATGAATAGACTAATTAATGAACGTTAAACGTAGAAACATGTTTATGGATTATTAGAATCTGTTTTGGTTTGTTAATATTTTTTGTTGCTAGTAATTTCAAAATTAAATAGTTACATGTGTATATGTTTAATATGATCTAATATATGATATTATAGGATTATTTATTCTGTTTGGTATATCTAATATATGGTGGATGTATGAAATGTATCATGTTCAAGAAATGATGTTTATGTTTACAGGAACATGGATGAGAAACAATTTGAATGAGTGACATTGTTTACTTCGAAAACTTGGTTTATATATGAAAGAAAATGTGATTGTATAATATATGTCATTAAAACATTTCTTGTTCTCTAGTATATGTAATGTATGTGAGAAATAGGAGGTAATAATGTTGAAGGAAAATTGAATATGTTTTCAATGTAGGAACTTTGATGAAAAAATTGAAGATCCAAAGACTTTGATGAGAAGATGTTTGAAAGAGGATAATATGTTAAATTTGTTTATGTATAGTATATATGAAATAAGACTATATATATCTTATGTCTGGGCAATGTAAACAATATAGTATGACGTAATACTTGGATCAATAGTAATTATGTACGAAAGGTAGTATATGAAATATAGTAGATTGAAGGACATTGATCACTACAGTAGATGGAAAAAGATGGAAAGAACATCATTAAATTAATATTTGAAAGTGAACAGGATTGAAATATGAATATTTGAAATAAAAGTCTGAAACAACATAATAAAAGTTAGATAATAAAAAGGAAAAACTAGTTCAATAAGGAAAGTTTGCATCTCTTTTGGTTATGGCCAAAACGTCTACTATGGTCACATTTAACACGTCTCTTAAACTCCATTTTAGAAGGAATTAATCTTCTTGGGTTGGCCAACTGTACGTTTTACATTCGATGGATGGATGACAATCGACATAACATCCTCAGGTATGGCTTTATTGACAAATGCTTCATGGTAAAAACAATACATGCATGCACGCAAGGTATTTGCAATATATCCCACATCCTGCAACTACAAATCTTCGAAGGCAAGTACACAACATATTGAAAAGGTGCCATGGATGACCTGATATTTCATATTATTAATGGGATTGACCTACATAGGTAAATAAGTACAAAATTATATAACGTATATAATTAATATGATTATGTATATTCATAATATAAAAGACAAACTAAATGAAAAATACTTTCATTGATCGACTACGTTCAATTTGTTCCCTTAAAATATGTTCAATTGTTTTTGTAAAATCTATAACCTTGATAATCAGCTTCATTTCTTCGATAAAAAAACCATCTATGTAACATCATTATTAAAACCTCAAGCATGTGACATATTGGTGTCTCTCTAGCCTTGATCATGACAGAAATCTAACTCTCAGATATATTAGTGGAACATGAGATAATTATATCTCCTATGTGGTGAGTACGCACCCACCTAGAAAAACCAATTGATTATAACTCCTCACGTACACCAGGGGCACCAGATTCCAACAAACGCATCTTGTGTTCAAAGTTTCTACAAGATTATAAGTCTTGCCACATGCATGAAATACAGTATCGACTATTCGTTTATACTTCAACTTCAGGTTCCTAAGTAAATGAACCAGACACATGAAATGTAGAACGTTAGAAAATACTACCTCTATGGCTTTGCATATACTTTTATGCCCGTCAGATACTGTGACAATGTCATTCTTTCTACCTATTATTTTCTTCAATTGGTTGCAAAACCACATCTAAGAGGAATCATTCTCAGAATTGACCACAAAAAGCTAGTGGAAATATCTTATCATTGGCATCATATGTTGGAGCAAATAAAAAAGTACCACCGTACTTATTCTTGAGACTTGTTCCATCAATAGAAATCACAGGACAACAATGCTGCCAACAAAAAACTGAAGCAGATAATGTCATAAAGAAGTATAAAAATCTACCTTCAATATCAACTTTATATTCAATAACAGATCCTATAGACATGAAAAATCGGTATATTACAACAAAAAATGTAACAAAGTGTAACGCCCCAAATTTCGAGCTAAGTTTTAACATTTTATGTTAATTTTCGGGAATTTAAAATTTTTTGTGTTAATTTTTGTTTGGTTTAGAAGAGAAAAGAAAAAGAAAATGAAGAGTATGAATTTTTTTAATAATATAATATGATATAAATTAATATAATAATAATATAATATAAATTTTATTATTATTATTATTAATTATATTATCATTATTATTATTATATATATATATATATTTTTTTTTAAAAAAGAGAAACACTAAGCCCCCCTCCCGCGCACCCCCCTGCGTGTTTCTTCTTCTTCTTCTTTAGTTCTTTCACCCGACGCCACCGCCCGCCTTCTTTAATCTTCTCCTTCTTTTCCGACAACGCCAGCACAGCCGTCTCTTTCTCTGTCGTCGTCCACCTTGCAACGTCGACGTCTGCAACCGCATCCCTATTCTTCGTCCGCGCACAGCCAGCCGCTGACGGGTCCTCCAAATCGATCGTCCGACTGTTTGCAAGCCGCCATCTCCGACGCTCTCTCTTCATCTCGTGTATCCGAGCAAGCCGTCGACTCCTCCGCCCCCAACCATTGTTCGTCCGCGTACGCCCAGTCGTCGCCGTCGTCGGTTCTTCTTCTTCCACCTTCAACCCGTTTCGCACTACAACCCGACCCGAGCCACCTTCTCTTTCAATCCGACTGGCAAATCGAGCCGCAAGCCAAGGATTGAGCTGAGCCACGAGCCGAGGATCGAGTCGAGCCGAGCTACGGTCCAAGCCGAGTCGCAAGCTGATCTGAGTAGACTCGAGTCGCGAGTCAAATTGAGCTGAGCCGTGAGTCGAGAATTGAGCTGAGCCAAGCCGAGCCGAGCCACCTCCCAAGCCAAGCCGAACTCCCTGTTCACCGAGCCACCTAAGCCATTTTCTTTCCACGTCGTGTCCCGGTGAGTCTTCGGTAAGGATTATTTAGAGAGTTTCCTAATGTTTCTATAGCCGGTTCGTGTGTAAATGTTGAAATAAACGTTGGACTTATCTGCTGAATTTCCTTTTGTTCCTTGAAGGTGTTAGAGAAGTGACATTCGAGTTCTTGGGTTTCACGACAGGCTTAATTGGAGATAACTCTTCTTTACACGAGTAAGTCGGCGGATGTTGTTTAGAACGATTTAAAGGTGACTTTTACTAGTGTCATCGTTTGAATCCTCATGATTTCGTTTAGGTGGATTCGTTGGACATGGACTCGATCAAGAAGTATAGCCAAATTTCAGGTAAGGGATTTCTTACTACTGGACCTCGGACTGGGACTGGAAACGTAGTAACCCACACGGGAATTATACAATAGTAACTGTATTGGATTGATTGACGCATGTTTGACTAGTACATATCACTTATATGCTCTCGACTGATTAAAGGATGTGATCGTTAGTTGTAGCCTATGTACTATTATATATGTAATGAGTTGTTCTGTTGATGGGTACTGATGGCCTGATGTTCTATGTATTGTGGTTATGTTGATGGGCTGTGCTGTCAATTGGAATAGTAATGCCGATGGATTATGAAAATCTTAATGTTATATAGAGTTGAAGTCTGTTATCAAGATACTGGTTATGAATTATGTCGTGGAGGTACCAAGGGTTTGGAAATCTCTTGGGTAGATTGTGTATATGCGGTTGAGCGGTGCTGTAAACTGAATACGACTATTATGCCTAATATGGACGTTATGCATAAAATAGATTACCTGTAGATGTGCTAGGGTTTAAATTGAGACGAAGTACCATCGGGGGGATTTACAAAGTGGTGATTTGACTATTAGACTGAATTTAGGGAATGTCACGATGAAGTGTGGGTTGGACATACATATAGCGACCGAGGAGACTGTTGATTAAACCTAAACTGTAGAACTGGTTAAGCTTATAAACAAAAACGTTAACTTGAATGTTATTGTGATGTGACTGTTGTAGACGGTTTAGTATGGACTGAGGGGTAACAGTTAGCTTTATCTATGGGGTAGCGTACCTTATAGGCACGGTATCCTTCGGGATCACGAGACTGATATGTGCATCCTTTGGGACCACTAGACTGATATGTGCATCTGTCGGGATCACTAGACTGCTATGTGTATCCTTCGGGATCACAAGACTGATATGTGCATCCTTCGAGATCACTAAACTGATATGGACATCCTTTGGGATCACTAGACTGATATGTGTATCGGACAGGATCACTAGACTGATTGATGTGTGCATTCTACGGAACCACTAGACTGTTTACGTAGGATACCTCTTAATAGGAAGCTAACTGTTATTACTCTAACAGGCCCAGTAGTGGGTTCTTTACTGGGTATATTTTATACTCACCATCTTTCTCTTTAACTTTTCAGGTAAGGGTATGGCGAGGGGAAGACCGACGAGGGGAAAGAAGGATGCGTGAAGGCCATATGGACGCGTCTGGTTTTCTTTATGCTTCCGCTGATGTACTTTGTTACTTGTTATTTTTTATTTGTCAGATCGAGTCATGGTTAGAACATTTGATTGGTGGTTTTGTGTTTTGATGATTTGAGAACTATATTTTGGAACTCTTGGGAACGTGATCTAAAATAGGGCCCAAAATTGCTTTTGTGATATTTTAAACATTTTTAATGAATTGTAACCGGTCTTTTATTAGCTTGTGTATTTTACTATCGAATCTTAGTACTACGTAGTGACCTCAGCTTAGTCCGGAAAGTTGGGTCGTTACACAAAGATTATTTCTTATATGAGGGTGTATATTAAAGATATACTTAGGTTGTTGAGTCCCAACATATAAGCAATTATTGGTAACATCTTGTAGGAGTTTTCTGGAGATCGTCTAACTTCATCCAATACAACTTCATGTGCACACCATGCGTTTTGGTAACTAATGCTTAAACCATGCTCTGAACGAATATAGTGGACTATATCTTTAGGAGTGGACAACTCCAAGCCAACTACATTTACTTTACTTTTTATTAAGTCATTGATTGCAGAAAAAGTAGCATGTTTGTGTTTTGTTAAAGGAACATTTATAGAACATGTATGTTCAGAATCGAACCTTGTAACAACCCATAATGATCTATCCCCATGGAAACAACAAGAAACACATACTGACCATAAACAAGGAAACAACAAGAAACACGTATTGACCATAAACAATCTTTAAATATGCACTGCAAAATTAAAACTTTCTTGTTTGATTTAACTGTAACGCATCAAAAGTTGTCTTTAATCGCAATGGCTTGCAAGGATTGTTTCAACAAAGCTTTCGTTGAAAACATGTCATGGATTTTAAGTTCAAAGGTGGAATCTATCTTAGGCATATATATATTTTTAAAAAAAAACGGCCCCCATCTGAATGGATGTCTGTTTGAAATGAACTAGAAGATGAATAACCCAAAGTAATAGCTAAAAGGCCAACTAAATGAACAATGAGCGCAATGTGTTGCTCAACATTAAATATTATTATATGGTAATCCCATTTAACATCATTATAGTTGGTAATAGCTAAGTCCTTCTCAAGACATTCTATAGAACCTAGGTAGAGGTTTATATCAATATTATTCATATTAATGTAACTACCTACCTTGGATTAAAGATATTGTATAAGTCTTTAAAAGACATAAGTTCAGTCACTAATATTTCATAAACACTATAACTAATTTAGTTGTCAGAATCATTGAAAAAGCCATCAAAATGTACAACAATTTTGGCCATACCTAGCAAGAAATAATAGGACTATATGTGTCACTACATACATGTTATTATTGTATACTGGTAACATCACATAACATATTTAAAATATACAGTGATAAATAATATTAATGATTGAAAATATGTAGGTATATAGATCTAATATATCATAGAATAGAAATAGATTATGAAGTGATATATAATAATATATACTGTTGATGACACATTTAAGAAACAAAAATAAGAAAAGACATAAGTCTAATGAAACGAATATGTACTAACAAGTAATTATATTATACGTGTCACAACTTATGTATTATTGAAAATATGCAGGTGTATATATCTAATAAATCACATAACATAATTAAATTATTTAGTGGTATATGATAGTATATACTGTTGACGACACTTTTAAGAAACAAAATCAATAATATGAAAAAATTATGTGAAAAAGATGACCAAAATATTAAACTCATTTAACTTTTTGTTTATCGGATAATTCAGGGGGAAATTAAACATGAAGTATGTATGGCAAAATTTACATAAATATGTGGAAGAACATAAAGTATATCTGGGAAAATTTACATAAATTAAACATGAAGTATATATGGCAAAATTTCCTTGAGAAATATGAATGAAAATATTCTGCAATTACTGAATATACTTGAAGGAGATGGAAAGGTGGAAGAACAAAATTGAAAGACCAAACGGATAAACTGATAAGAGACAATTGTATTGGTGGACGATGCTGGAAAGTACGTTTGCAAAAAATTGATATTGAGTTGCGGATGAAATTGAATAAAGTGAATTTATAGAAATTATTAAATATACTATTTCCATATTAGATTCAACTTTATACCATATTAAAATTAAATCTCCAATAAATGATTTCCTAATAATAAATGAAAATATAATTGTGGATTATTTATTAGATTAATTATGGAAGTTATAAAATAGATAATAAATTGGAGAATTGTAAAAAATAGCAAATTTGACAAAATATTTACAACATATAACAAAATTTCAGATTCTATTAATAATAAACATTGATAGACATTGATATGCTTTTATTAGTGACATTGATAGACAATGATAGAAATCTATTAGTTTCGATCATTGATAGAATTCAAAATTTTGTTATTGTTTGTAAATATTTTAATTTATTTTGCTATTTTTAAAAATGCCCCTAATAAATTTGGTATAATATAATTATGGTAATTTTCTATTTATTTGCAAAAATCAATTATATTTAATATTAATGTTAAGGTTAAAATGTTAATAAAAAACACTAAATCTTAATTAAGAAAATAAATAAAATTTTAAGACATTTGTGAAAATTCAAGTCTAAAACAGGCGATTTCTCTAAATATTTCTTTAGATAATGAGAAATTAAGAATAAGATATTTGTTCTACCTTTTTCATGAAAAAATTAGATTTTACACAAATTTTCTTAAACTCTCAATTAATATGAATAATAAGATTTGACTAATCTTATGGACCAATTTGACCTTCTCATTAATATTAAAATATTATATATTCACGAAAATTTGTATATTTTGCTGGCATAAATATTTTGTTCTACATTTATTATTGGGATCTTTAAAAAATATAACGAAGTGTCAAGATTTACACTTTGTGGAACAATTTCGAAAATGAAAAAAGCCTACAGGCCCACAATGAAAAATAGTAAGAAAGTCTTCGTCAACAACGCATGTAATATATTTGGTACGATCGTTGTTATTTGGCTATTGTTTGGTATAGGATCGTTTAGATTTGGAAACGATTTTTTGCAAGATACTTTGGTATTTTATCATTAAAATTTGACTACACGATCGTTTATATTTGGTATACGATCATTTAGATTTGCGTCAGATTTTCAAGATTCTTTGGAATATAATTGTTTAAATTTGACTATACGATTGTTTAGATTTGGTTACACGATCGTCAAGATTCTCTGGAATACAATCATGTAGATTTGGTTAAATGATTTTTTTTCAAGATTCTTTGGTACATATTAATTTAGATTTGGCTATACGATCGATTATTTTTTGTACACGATCATTTAGATTTGGCTATTTTTGGTACATGATCATTTATCGATGTTTTTTCTCATGATCTTTTATATTTAGTACACGATCTTGAACAACCAAATAACAGTTTGAAAAAAATAAAAAATAGATCTTTTATATTTAGTACACGATCTTGAACCAAGTTTGAAAAAAATTAAAGAAAAATTACAGAAGAACAGAAGAAAGACGATGGAAAGAAAAAGAATTGCATATGAGAAAGAGAAGAAAGATGATGAAAAGAAATGGTAAACCTCGAATATTTAAAAAAATAGCCAGCTTTATATGCTTTTTCATTTTGTTACACTGGCCGTAAATATTTTGTCGGTTTGTTATATTTATAAAAATTAATTATTTATATTAAGACTTATATATTTAGTCTATTTATTATTTAATATATTTATTTTCATTTAATGTTAAGATATTCATTTATTAGTGATCTAAGTAAGCATAGTATATATTGGATACCATTATGGTAATATTTCTAATCATCTTTCTCTTCCCCCATTTGTTTTTCTTCTAGTGATTTTAGACGAAATTTCTTCCAATCATCTCTCTCTCCGTCTGATATCTCTTCGTCCAATCTTTCTTATTTTGATCATCTCATTAGTTTTTCGATGAATGCATATTTATTTCATGTTATTAAGTTTTATTCTAGTAAATTATAGTTTGTCTGTGTAGTTTTCCTGTGAAGAAAATTTACAATCATCTCTCTCTCCGTCTGATATCTCTTCGTCCAATCTTTCTTATTTTGATCATCTCATTAGTTTTTCGATGAATGCATATTTATTTCATGTTATTAAGTTTTATTCTAGTAAATTATAGTTTGTCTGTGTAGTTTTCCTGTGAAGAAAATTTGTTTGATCTTATTCATATTTGTTTTTATGTAAAATTGTTTCATATTATATTAGTAATGTATTTCTGATTTATACTTATTATATTACATTCGTTAGTGAATAACATTGATAATTTCTTACAGGGTTTGGAAATGTTTTTCGTTTAAATGGATTATTATATACCAATATTGTAACGCCCCAACAAATTTGATTTCCTTTTTATTATTATCTTAAGTGTGGATATGGAAATTTCGAATTTATTTGAAGAACTTGATTAGTTTGACTTTGTGATTAATTAAGGTTTAGAGTTATAATTATTTTGATTTGGATAATAATTGTTTTATTTGGAAAATAAATTTGGTAAAATTATTTGTTGAAGATTAAAGATATTTGGGTTGAGGAGAGAGAGAATTGATTTTTGTTAAAGATAATGGTGAGATATTATTTGGAAAAAGAAAAAAGAAGAGAAGGGATTGATGTGATTGGTTGGAATTGAGATTTTTGGAGAAAAGGAGTAAAGCATTAAATTAAAGCAAAATAAAATAAAATAAAAGGATTTATTTTATTTAAATGGGGCATTGGGATGTGCAATTAATGCACCATCACCATCATCTTCACCAAAGAGAAAAAAAAAAACCCTAGCAAGCTGCCGCCGCCGCCCTTCGCCAGTCACCGTCGCCGCCCTCCGCCAGACACCGCCGTCGAACGTTCGCTGCAGACAAGCCCGAGCCGATCTCTTCCTCGCAGCCGCGCCTCTAAGCCGACCGCATCTCCCCAGCCGCCAGCCGGCTGTTTCCGCCAGCTGCCACTACGAAGTTAGCCGTCACCAGCCGCTCGGTCAGCCACACCGTCGCACGCCGCGCGCCGGTCGTCGAAGCCCCGAAGCTCAGTCGCGCCGCGCCTCCGCAATCCGAGTCGCACAGCCAAGCCGCGCCGCCAATCGTCCTGAGCGAATCGAACGCTCCGCCCCGACTCGTAAGCCGCATCGCTCCGCCCTGACTCGCCAGCCGCGTCGCTCCACGCCCTCGATCCGCAAGCCGCGCCGCTCCGTGCGTCGCTCCACGCCCGCGCGCCCGCTTAGACCAACCAGCCGCGCTCGCGCGCCCCGCTCGACGCCTGAAGCCGCGCCAGTGCCTTTCTTCGCGAACCGATTCCAAGCCGAGCCACGTCTCCCTTCTACCGCAAGCCGAGCCGACACCTGCCTTCAAGCCGAGTCGGTCCCTGCTCCTCCAGCCAAGCCGCCAAACCCCTTTTGAACCACCTAGCCTTTTCGGTCCTTTGCACCTATTTTGGTAAGTCAAATTGGTTTCTTTGCATACCCAGCCGAGACTTGAATTTCAACCTAAATAATTTAATTTGGACTAAATTAAATTATTTCTCTTAAGGAACATCTTGGACCATTTGACTTTGGAGCGTTGGATTTCTTCAGTAAGAGCTCAAGCGTTGCAACCTCGACCTAGGGTAAGTCATCTCAACTACATTTTGGGTCTTAGGTCGTTTGGTGAGTTAATTATGAAATTTGGCGTTATTAAACATTTAGGATCTCACTGCTGGGAAAGCGCCTTTTCTTGCTGTTAGAACTCATTGAGCAAATCTCCAGGTAAGAGATTTCTACTACTAGCTCTACGACTAGAATCATGAGACCGCATGCATTCCTAGTTATGCACTTGAGGACTAGACTGCATAACGATATGTTAATTATTGAGGGCATGGTGTGACTGCTGATGTGAATTATTATATGATGACATGGTATAATGTGTTGACGGCTGGTTATGACTTTATGTTTGGTTATGGTGATGAGATGTGATATGATGATTAGACTGATATGATTACATGATGATGTTATGTATATGTATGCTATGGTTAGGGTACCTGTTAGCTTAGCCTATTAGAGTCGTATCTGCATGGGTGTCCTTCGGGATCACCACCTATTTAGGACTGCATAGTCCGACGGGACGCCGGTCTAGCATGGATATAGATATGATTCGAGTGATTAGACGGGATCCTCGCAACCCGATTGTCTTAGTGTTTCCTCCGGGTTCGCTACAGACCAGTATGTCCTAGGTGCTCCCCGGGACACCGAAGACTAGATTTTTGTTCCCACGGGAGCGCATGTTGCACGTGTTCGGGAACGTGCCAGTTATTGAGTACCATTTTCAGGACCCTAATAGGAAATTAACAGACACCTAGTGGGACTAGTAGTGAGTCCCTTACTGAGTATTTTTACTCACTCTCTCCATGTCATGTTTTTCAGGTAGAGGCCGAGGTAAGGGCAGGGGCAAGCTGGCGAGCGACCAGAAGTGACCGTGGCGAGCCATAGGGATTTCTGCTTCCGCTTACACCCCGTTTTAAACATTTAGTACTTGAGTTTTATTTTTCTTTATTTACTATTTCGTTTCTTTAAAAATAGATAGGGCCCGAGTAGGATTTTAATATTTGTTTACATTTTGCACATTACCCTGATTTGGTTTTTAAATAAATAAAAGTTTGAGGTTTTATTCATTTTAGCCAAACTTTATGACTTTAATTATGTTATTTTCATTTAGTAATGACTTCGGCTCAGTATAAGGAGTTAGGTCATTACAAATATATATTTTCAATAATACTATAAAGTGAGTCAAGGATATATACCACGTTCTTTCCTTTCGGTTTGCTTTGATTTTTATATATACCACGTCTTTTACTAATTTATAATTTATACTTATTATATTACATCTATTTTGAATTGTTTTTCATATATTGAAAGCTAATTTGATAATTTCTTAAATTTTTTTCAATTTAAATGGATCACTATATATTTTCAATAATATTGTTTGGTGATATACCACTAAAATATTGGTACAAAGACTTAATTTAACTTACGGAAGGGATTCTACGAGTTGACTATGTTTTAAATTGCATGTTATTATGTTGCCTCCCCTTAAATAATTGCCTATTCTAAATGATTTGAATTCATTATACAAAAGACCCCACTCAATAGACAAAATTTTTAACCTTTTAAATGTTTGTCTTATTCCCTCCCCCTAGGTAGCTTAGGACATCCGACGTTAAAACTTGCTATCTTAACCGCCTATCGTGCCTCCTTAATTGCATCATTTTGGTAGTGGCCACTGTTATCTCGTAGTTAGTATAGAAACTAGGTGAGGAGAGTTTAAACATTGTTAAGTTGCACTTTGTTCTCTAAAGAGAAACTTTGTATTAATTACCAAATATACTCTTATTTTGAGAATCAATGAAGTTGTCTTATTTCACACCTACTTGCATTCCTCGTTTAAATTTTATTGGTGGTACTCATCTCCGTTTACTAGACACTCAATGATTACCTCAAGAGAGTTACGCGTTGAGAGTGTAGGTGACATGCCTCCCCTTAGCCGTAAAGAGCGACTTTGGGGGCGAGGCATGACAGATAATTTGTGCAAATACACTTTGATCTTCCCCATTGTTAAAAAATTTGATGTTACTATCACTTTTAAAAAATTTAAACCACTTACTGAAAATCAATTAACATTCCTCATTAAAACCATACTGATGGAGGAGGGCAATTCATCAGCAAAAGTCTCTCCTCCTATCTTTAATCCTATGGTATATCCCATCAAAAATCGTGCGCTTATACACCCAAATAAAATGGGTACCCAAAAGAAAACATTGTCATGTAGTTGAAACAACCATCTACCTCATGACTCGTACCTCTGTCCCCTTAAAATTCTGGTTTTTTTTTGCCTTTGCTACAGTTGTTTTCCTAATAAACCAATTACCCTCACCTCCCCCCCCCCCCCCCCCCCCCCCCGACCGACTATAAACACCTCAAAATTGTCGGTTGTGCTAGCTATCCATTAGTCAAACCATGCAATTTTCACAAGTTACAACCAAAAGCATCCTAATGTGTCTTTCTTGGTTATCCCTTAGACCTATAAAGGATGTTTGTGTTACAACATGAGCTCAGGTAAATTTTTCACATCCCATCATGTGATATTTGATAAAACACTTCTCCCTTTCTCTATCCTTATCTCAACAACACCTCCACACCTCACTCATCCAAGAATCACTACCAAAACCCTTTATCTTTACTATTCAATTCTCATTCACCACAACCTATTGAAAAATATTGAAATAAATTTTGCTTTATTAGCCTCTGATAATGAAAATACTGTGAATAACGGGCATGAAACCTTGAGTGATAGAGATGTTATATCTACTATGAATCATAGAAATGGTAACACTAACAATGAAAGTGTTGTATCAATTGCAAATGAAGATATCCATGTTAAAACTCAGTAGCAACCTACAATCAGTGCCCAAGAACATCCAGTAAAACTACTAACACTTACTTTATGTAGACTAGAAGCAAATCAGTATATCAAAGAAAAAAGTCTTTGTCACCACAACAAAACCATTAGCCTCATTTGATATTGAACCAACCTCCTACACGCAAGCTTCTAAAGAATTAGTATGGAAGAAAGCTATGCAAGAAGAGTTTGATGCTTTGATGAAACAACAAACATGGACCCTAACTCAATCACCTCTTAGTAAGTTCACCATTTGCAGTAAATAAGTGTATCGAATTAAAAGAAATTTGGATCGCAGTAATGCTCGTTATAAGACAAGATTAGTTGTTAAAGGATATTACCAACAAGAAGGGATCAGTTTTGAAGAAAACTTCAACCCTGTGGCAAAGAGGCCTACTGTTCAAGTAATACTTTCTCTAGCTACACAATTTGAATGGAAGCTAAGGCAATAACTAAAATTAAAAAATGCATTTCTTATGGGATAACTTAAAGAAAGAAGTATATATGCATCAACCACAAGGCTTCATTAATAAATCTTCACGAAATCATGTATGTAAGCTTTTAAATCCCTTTATGACCTTTTAAACAAGCTTCTCGTGCTTGGTTCGAGTGTTTCGCAACTTATTTACTCACCCTAGGGTTCATTGCATCAATTGCTAACAAATCCTTATTTGTAAGAAAACAAATGACATATCTCCTATTATTAAATAATAATTAAAAAATAAAAATAGTAATAATAATATAATAATAAAATTTATATTATATTATTTTATATTATATCATACTATTAAAACTTTATACCCTTCTTTTTCTTTTTCTTTTCTCTTCTAAACCTAATTAATTTAACACTCCAAAAATTTTTAAAATCCTCAAAAATTAGTATAAATGTCAAGAAATTTACCTCAAAAATTTGGGGCGTTATAAATTCTTAGAGTATGTTTGTAAGCTTCCATTACTTCATAGAGATCCTACATTTTGTTTCTATTTCAAGGATATAATTCTAAGTTCTTAGACTTGAAAGTTAGAGTTCTTAGTTTCAATGTTGTTCTTTTCATTTGTAGATTTCAAGGAGTTGATGATAACAATCGGTGAGACTTTGAGTTTGGAGTTATCTAAGAGTGTGGTCCTTGGAGGAGGGTGATGTCTCTGTTTCTTATTATTACATGTATATTGTGTTTTATGATTAAGAATGATGATCATAGCTCGTTTTGTAATATGAATAAGAACGATGTTTCTATGTTGTAAGTAACCAACTATACATGTAAATTCAAGGATATATATGCAATTTGTTAGTTCTTTGATTGAAAGTTTGAGTTAATTGAATTGTTCAATTAATGTGTAGTTTAGCACATTTGTGTAACTCTCTTGCTTTACTTATGTTCATTATTGTTCGACTTCAAAACAGGTGCATGATAAATTTTATGAATATTGTTCGACTTCAAAGCGTGTCAAGAATAAACAATTCTTGACTTGTAGAAAATGTAAAAAAAAAAAAATTCCCTTATTCTTAACACCGGATTACTTGACGCTTAAAAAATGTTAAGTAATCTCATATACTTGACAAAATTGTCAAGTATAATTTTACTTTATGCTTAAAAATTGTCAAGTAAACCTGTCTTATTCTTGACACTAGATTACTTGATGCATTGATAAACGTCGAGTAAACAAATACTTGGTAGGTAAAAAGCGTCAAATAAACCCTTTCCCTTTTTGGTAGTAGTGTGTGTGATTTAAAACTTCAATATATTGTGATAATTGGATCCTAATCCGTGGAAAGGATCGAGTTGCTCTTGAACCCCAAAATGAAGCAAGTAGCGGTTCGACTTTAATCCATGGAAAAAGCCAAAAGAAGGTTTTCAATCAAAATTGCGGTGTCTTATTCTCTAACTCTTTTCTAATTATTTTTCCATTTAATTTTAGTTGCATATTCTTGTTGGTTGAGATTGATTGCATACTTTATTATGTACTTTTTTCTCAATCTTGTTATTTAACATAAATTAGCTATTTTTTTAAATTTAATTTAAAATTATCTAATTAGTTTAATTTGGATATATTTATTATAAAATTAAAGTTTAATTAAACTCTATTCAACACCCACCTCTAGACTTGCCATATCGGTCCAACACATAAAGGGGTTAACAATAGTTGAGGTTTCCTAGACGATGTTAGAGGTTGAAGATTGAGTAGGCGATGGTGAAATTGTGATTGTTTGAGAGGGAGAAGCTATCTTGCCATCAATGTAATCAAGTAGCTTGCGAGCTTTCAACATCAAAATGAATTGGAATATCCATAGTGTGTAGTTCGTCAAACCAAGTCTTATTGAGATTAGGTTTCCAATGTTGGTGAGTAAGAACAAGGGAGAAGAAAGATCCTTGACAGAGGAGGGAGAGGAAGAATAAGAACTCAAAGCCCCCATGGATGAAGTGTTGTCACTTATTGTGAAGAAGGATCAAGAAGGCCGTGGGTCTCTCCTGCTCTGATACCATGAAATCTTTTGTTATACAGAAATTAACAGCTTAGTACGCTTTTTACTCTGAATTCCAAAACCTATCTTCTTAAATTTGTTGTTTACAAAAAGTGGTTCACATTAAATTTTGAATCCTTAGCAAAAAGCAAGTTCTTCAGTTCAGAAATAGCTAAACACGATTGTTTGTTTGATCCTTGAGAATGATACTCAACCTCTTAAACCGTTTTAATTTTATAACTTGGCTGTGTGGGCATCATTAAACATAAATCTCTTAGAAGGTACATGTTGGTGTAAGACATCTTGGGTCGTTGTAATTTTGTCCTACTTATAGCCTCCGAATGTTAGTTTTCTTCAAAATCTTTTTGGGCAGTCAAATTGTCAAGTTTTGAGGTTGAATTCGCTAGCGAAATTCTTTGTAAAACTGATGAAATTTGAGTTCTTGCTATATTGAAAAAGGCTGCAAAGCGAGGCAGAATTGCAATTATTTTAGCATCCTCTTACCATTCTTTACATTTTCACATGATTCACTAATTAATTAAAGCCAACAAAATACCCAATTAATCCAATAACTTAGACCTCATTTGGCAAGTCATTTGATTTTTTGTTCTTAGGTTTTAAAAATTAAACCTAGTAATATTATTATTCAGTTCATCTCTTGTGTTTATTGTCTTGCAATCTACTTTTAAAAAAGGCTAAATTATATAAAAGAAAAATGTTTAATTTCTAGATGAAAAGTACTTCTACACTTTCAAAAGTTAAAAAAATGTCCTTTAAACTTCAAAAAATTAGTTTTCACATAAACGGTTAAGATTTTGTTTCAAAAATACTCATGAACTATTAAAAAATTTCATAAATACTGTTAAACTTAAAAATTTTAAAACATACCCCAATTAATCCAATTTTTTTCACTAAATTTCTTAGCAGCCAAAATAAAACCAAAACTTTAAGTTGAAACCATAGTTTTAAATTTCCATATATTTCTACTGATATTTTCACATTTTTATGGACTCAATATTATAGGAGGGGCACTACAAAAAGTACGGATTCTAGTGACGCAAAATATTTGTTGCAAATTCCATTTTTTCGTGGAAACCAATTTTTTAGTGTCGAAAAATTTTCATCACATATGTTCTTCTCTCAAGGCAAGTCTGTGATGGGTTTTTTTGGCAACATATCGTATACGTCGGATGGAGCAACAAATTGATAAACGTCGCATATTCATGTGACGGAAAAGGAACGTTGCATTATGTGTGTTGTTTTGTCATTTGTTGCTCAACGCAACGAATGGTAGTTTGTCACATTACACGACGTTTGGTTGTTTATTGCATTATGCGATATTTGATTCGTTGCATTGTACGACATTTTCTGAATTCATTGTCTTATGTTGTTTTACCTTTTGGTACAAATTTGTTTTATCTACAATTTGTTTTATCCCCTTGTAGCAAATAATGGTGTTGCAACTCTATATGTACAAATCATGAAATTAAACAATGGTGGTACAACTCTATATAATTTAGTATCTACACAACAAAAAAAAATTCAAAATATCACCGACACATAACAGTACATTATCACCAAAATATCACGAAATTTTCCAAAAAAAAAGGTTACCAAGTTTAGTTTTGTCCAAAATATATTAGACGAAAACATATCCTTAAAAAAAAGTTCATATTGAATAGTCACAAAAACACGAACCAACATATAAATATACACATTAAATTATTTCTAAAGAGAAGTCATATATTCTTAGTAAAATATTAAATTAAACTTAAACATATTAAGCATAAACATAAAAGATTAATCACTTTTATTAATTGTCAATCACAATTTACTCTTAACCATAATTATCACAACACTCGAGTCACGAAAAAAACATAAAAAGTGTAATAGACGGTCAACATACATAAAACAAATATATAAACACGCTATTCCACATTCATTACAAGAGTACAAAATTACACATATTTTCTAATGATTCTTCTCTTCTCCCCTACCCATCATCGTACTCCCTCCCACAATAATATAACCATGATTCTACTACCCTTCACAATACATAAAAAAGACTAAATCAAACGCTATATGCTCTTGTAAAATGGGCCAACTGCTCATATTTCACCACCTACACAAAAAAGAAACGACATAACTTTCTCTTGTAAGACATGCTTCCATCCCCTGCCCCCCACAACAGAAATTCTACCCCATTCATAAATACTCACACTATCAATTTTCCTATCCCCACACGCCATCGTTTCACAATTGAAAAACAACTACTCATATCCAAGTTAAAAACTAATTAATTTAATTTGAACATAAGTTGATACTAATAAAATTATTTTTGTAAACAAAGAAAACACAATCCAATAGATTAAAAGAACAATTATACTAACAAAAGCATTCATGTCTTACAGAACTATCATGTATAGATGTTCACATAGAGTTTACAACTTTTACACTCACTTTTACAATGAGACCAACACTTAATTCACTCCTAGAATTTATATGACACAAACTTTATCTACAACATTCATATCAATACACCCAATAATAATCCACAAGAAAGCAAACTTAGTTTTATTGGAGTTAAAAATACCAAACCAAGGTCTAAGGGTCAAATGTCTAACATACGTGTTTTATTATTAGTTTTGAAAAGTTGGGTCGTTACACAAATACTTTTTTATTTGACAATTAGCTATATGTTAATTACAATAATAACTATTAAGTTTGGATGTGATCGTGATCTATCATCGCTGGTTAATAGTCAAATAAATTTAAAATTATGGTTTAACTTAAAATTTTGATTTTGGTTGGTGAGAAAATTTGTGTAAATTTTGGATCAATGAAAGTATTTTTTAAACTTTTTTTTAAGCTCAAAGGTATTTATGAAGCTTTTCAATAATTAAGGGGTATTTTTGAAACAAAACTTTAAGGATTTTCATAAAAAAATACCTGCAAGGGTATTTTTGAATTATTATTGAAAGTGAAATTCTTGAAAGTTTGGAGTATTTTTTACACTATCTGCACAAGTTGTTCTGGAGCTTTTTTTTTGTATTTTAGGTTTTCAAAACTAAGTAAAATTTTGGAAAAAAAAATAGTGTAACTTTTAAGAACTTTGATATCGATTTTGAAAATGACAATTTCAATTCTTTTTACATTTTTCAAATATTTCAACTTTTATACTCAAAGAATGATGCACACGAAACAAAAGATTATAAGAAAAAAATTAGAAGAAAAAAAAAAAAAAGAAATGATTACCTAAACTGAACAAAATTTAGAGCCAAAGACAATTCAAGATATATGTGTAATTTGTAATTAATAAAATATTAGAACTATTTGCTTTTGTAGATCCCACCAAATGAACTTGGCCACATTTGTGGTCTTCTACCACATGTACAAAGATTAATTGGAAATCAATTATTTTATAATATTTTTATTGTTTAAAAGTATATTTGTAACGCCCAGCTTTTCTTTTCGTTTTTCTTTTATTTTATTTATTTTTTTTTATTTCTTTTGTCTTGCTGGAATTAATAGGGGGAAACCCTTATTAAACTAAGGTTGGAATTTATTCTATTTTTTTTTATTTATTAAAGGAGGATTTAATCAATTAATTAGTAGCAACTAATTTATAAGCTTGGAAAGGGTCAAGGGTGTTTCATTGAAGAGAGAGAGAAGAGAGATACTTTTGGAAATAAATAATAAAATAATAGAAAGGAAATTAGTTTCTCTCTTATTTAAAGAGCCTTGGAACCCGTGCTAATTTAATTCAAAAAAAAGAGAGAAGAAAAGAGAAGGAGAGGAAACCCTAACTCCCAACCACGCCGCCGCCGCCGCCTGTCGTCCGCCTCAGGCCGCCGCGCCAGTCTCCCAGCCGTCGAGGGTCGGTTCACGCCAAGCCGCCGCACGCCGAGCAAACCGAAGCCACGCAGCCGTAAGCCGACGCCCTCGCCGAATCGAAGCCCCGAGCCGCGACGTCTCAGTCGGGAGTCGAAGCCGCAGCCGTGCCGCTCGTCTGCCGGGAAGCGGAAAAGCCGAAGCCGTCTCCCTCAGCCAGCCGTAGTACCGCGCCGCTTCTGAAAGCCGAAGCCGGAACTCGCCGCGCCGCTTCGATCGGAGGAGGATAGCTCAGCCACGCCGCACCGCTGAGATCCGACGCAGCGCAGCCGGATCGTTCGTCAGCCAGCCGCCGCGCCGACGGGAATCCAGCAGCTAAGCCTCGCGCGCCGCCAGCCGTCGAACCCGAACCCGGAGCCGCTCCGCATCCGCGCGCCCTAACCCGAAGCCGATTCCGCGTGCGAGCCGCGTCCGCGTGCGAGCCGCGTTCGCGTGTGAAGCCGCGCCGCGCGCTTCTGCGTAGCCGAGCCGCGTCTCCCCCTGTTGCAAGCCGAGCCGCACGCGTGAACCCCTGTGTCAAAGCCGAGCCGCGCCTGCGCCAAGCCGAGCCGGTCCCTGTCCTCTTCCAGCCGAGCCGCCAAGACCAATTTGGCTCCATCCACCTACATTTTGGTAACTTAATTAATTATTGTGGCATTTTCCCAGTAAAACTCCCTGGTCCGGACGTAAATTAAATTATTTTAGGACTAAGTTAAGTTATTTTTCCTAAGGGCGTCTTGGACCGAGTGACCGGTGCGACGAGAGACTCTCTTCAGTAGGGACTCATCCACTGCAACCTTCTCTGGGGTAAGTTATTTCAACGTAGCCTTAACCGTTAATCGTTGGTGACCTAATTGCGGACTTTGGCGTTATTAAATATTTAGGATCCCGTTGCTTGGAAAGCACACGTGTCTTGCGGTTAGGACTCGTCGGGTGAATCTCCAGGTAAGAGATTCTACTACTAGTTTCATGTTTGAAGTATGAGACTGTGTATGCCCTATGTTGCATATTGAGAATTTGACAGTATGATGCCTGAAATAAATGTTAGTATGATGCAAATGACGATATAATTGAGCTATAGCCTGTTATGCGTGGCAAGATCTATTATGGTTACGACGAATGTCGGGACGGAGAGTGTAGAAATGATTTATGTGACATGTTATATGCTGATGCCATGTGTATGTTTACTGCAATTAGGGTACCTGTTAGCTTGATTTTGTTAGAGTCGTACCTGCATGGGTGTCCTTCGGGATCACCACCTATTGAGGACTGTGTGGTCCGACGGGACGCCAGTCTAGCATGATATAGACATGACTCGAGTGACTCGACGGGGTCCTCGCATCCCGACTGTCCTAGGTGTCCCCGGGCACCGAAGACCAGAGTTACGTTCCTACGGGAGCGCATGATTGCACGTGTTCGGGAACGTGCCAGAGATTGGGTACCAGTTATCAGGACTCTAACAGAAAGTTAACAGGCACCTAGTGGGACTAGTAGTGGGTCCCTTACTGAGTATTTTTATACTCATTCTCTCCATTTCATGTTTTCAGGTAGAGGACGGGGCAAGGGCAAGGGCAAGCTGGCGAGCGACCCGAAGTGAGACCGAGGAGGGCCATAGGGACTACCGCTTCCGCTTATTTCTTATTTCAGATTTTAGCATTTGAGTTTGAGTACTTTTTATTTTTCACTATCTTTTATGTAGATAGGGCCCGAGTAGGATTTCAGAACGTTTACACATTTTTGCATGACTACCTTGTTTATGTTTTTATAAATGAATTTCTTGAACCGTATGCTTTTAATAAAATTTTTAGACTTAAACCACTTGTTCTATATTTAGTAATGACTTCGATTCAGCATAAGGAGTTGGGTCGTTACAGTTGGTATCAGAGCACAGTGTTTTAGGTTCTGTAGACTGACCTACGATGTAAGTCATTTTTGTTTGGTTTTACTTCACCCTATGGCTATACGGTCCTTCGGCACTCGCCAGGTATGTCTAAAGCCTTGCTAATGTTAAGATTACAATTTTGCCTGAATAGTCTAAGACCTAGATATAGGGTGTTAAGTTCTTGTGGTGAGAAGTTTGTTGGTGAATTTTAGGGAGAATGCCGCCACGTAGGGGTACACGCCGAGGAGGTGGTAGGGGAGGCAGAGGAGCCGGTCGTGGCCAGCCGGAGGCGCCACCTGTTGCACCGGCAGTCGACCCAAACGCACCGGTCACCCAGGCGGATCTCGCCGCAATGGAGCAGCGTTATCAGGACATGCTGCAAGCTGCTTTGGCGCCTTTCCTTGCCGCCCAGCAGAACCAGGCCGCCCCTGTTCAGGCTCAGGCTGTCGCTCCTCCAGCCCCTGAGGAAGCTCAACCAGTACCAGTTCAACTGTCGGCCGAGGCGAAACACTTACGGGATTTCAGGAAGTATAATCCCAAGACCTTTGACGGATCCATGGACAACCCCACAAAGGCCCAAATGTGGTTGACGTCCATAGAGACCATTTTCCGGTACATGAAGTGCCCAGAAGACCAGAAGGTGCAGTGTGCAGTCTTCTTCTTGGAGGACAGGGGCACCGCCTGGTGGGAGACCGCGGAGAGAATGCTAGGGGGCGATGTAAGCAAAATAACATGGGAGCAGTTCAAGGAGAACTTCTATGCTAAGTTTTTCTCCGCCAATGTGAAGCACGCCAAGCTGCAAGAGTTCCTAAACTTGGAGCAAGGCGACATGACGGTGGAGCAGTACGACGCCGAGTTCGATATGCTGTCCCGCTTTGCTCCCGATATGGTAAGAGATGAGGCTGCCAGGACGGAGAAATTTGTTAGAGGACTCAGGCTAGACCTTCAGGGCATTGTCAGAGCCCTCCGCCCAGCCACGCATGCTGATGCACTACGTATAGCACTGGATTTGAGCCTGCCTGAGAGAGCCGATGCGTCTAAGGCTGCCGGCAGAGGGTCAGCCTTGGGACAGAAGAGAAAGGTTGAGACGCAGCCTGACGTAGCACCGCAGCGAACACTGAGGTCAGGAGGTGTCTTCCAGAGACACCGACGGGAGCTTGCAGCAGCCGGGAGGACTCTGAGAGAGCTACCCGCTTGTACTACCTGCGGGAGAGTCCACGGAGGTCGTTGCTTGGCTGGAAGTGGAGTCTGCTTTAGGTGCAGACAGCCGGGGCACACTGCTGATATGTGTCCTCGGAAACCCTTTGAGACGACACCGCCCCAGCCTTCTGCGGCCCAGCAGGGGAGAGTTTTCGCCACTACCCGGCAGGAGGCCGAGCGAGCTGGCACTGTGGTGACAGGTACGCTCCCAATTTTGGGGCACTATGCTTTTGTGCTATTTGACTCTGGGTCATCCCACTCGTTTATATCCTCCGTTTTCGTTCAGCATGTGGGTTTAGAGGTAGAGCCTTTGGGTAGTGTTTTGTCGGTTTCTACTCCATCTGGGGAGGTCCTGTTATCCAAAGAACAAATAAAGGCATGTCGGGTAGAGATAGCGAATCGTATGTTAGACGTGACCTTGCTAGTGTTAGACATGCAGGATTTTGATGTGATACTAGGCATGGACTGGCTATCAGCCAACCATGCAAATATAGACTGTTATGGCAAGGAAGTTGTCTTCAACCCTCCCTCCGAGGCTAGTTTCAAATTCAGGGGGGCAGGCATGGTATGTATACCCAAGGTCATCTCAGCCATGAAGGCTAGTAAACTACTCAGCCAGGGTACTTGGGGTATTTTGGCAAGCGTAGTGGATGTGAGAGAGCCGGAAGTTTCCCTATCTTCCGAACCAGTGGTAAGAGAGTACCCCGACGTTTTTCCAGACGAACTTCCAGGACTTCCGCCTCCCAGAGAAGTAGACTTCGCTATCGAGTTAGAGCCGGGCACTGCCCCAATCTCGAGGGCCCCTTACAGAATGGCTCCAGCCGAACTAAAGGAGTTGAAGGTCCAGTTACAGGAGTTGCTGGACAAAGGCTTCATCCGGCCCAGTGTGTCGCCTTGGGGAGCCCCAGTATTGTTCGTGAAGAAGAAGGATGGGTCAATGCGCCTTTGTATTGACTACCGAGAGCTGAACAAGGTGACAGTCAAAAACCGCTACCCCTTGCCCAGGATTGATGACCTATTCGATCAGTTGCAGGGAGCCACCGTCTTCTCCAAGATCGACCTGCGATCAGGCTATCACCAGTTGAGGATTAGGGACGGTGACATCCCCAAGACGGCCTTTCGATCGAGGTACGGACATTACGAATTCGTTGTGATGTCTTTCGGCTTGACTAACGCTCCTGCAGTATTCATGGATCTGATGAACAGGGTGTTTAAGGAGTTTCTAGACTCGTTCGTCATAGTCTTCATTGACGACATCCTCATTTACTCAAAAACTGAGGCTGAGCACGAGGAGCACCTACACCAGATTTTGGAGACCCTTCGAGCCAACAAGTTGTATGCCAAGTTCTCCAAGTGTGAATTCTGGTTAAGGAAGGTGACGTTTCTTGGCCACGTGGTTTCCAGTGAGGGAGTTTCAGTAGATCCCGCAAAGATTGAAGCGGTGACCAACTGGACCCGACCGTCCACGGTTAGTGAAATTCGAAGTTTTCTGGGCTTGGCAGGTTACTACAGGAGGTTCGTGGAAGACTTCTCACGTATAGCCAGCCCGTTGACCCAGTTGACCAAGAAGGGAACCCCTTTTGTCTGGAGCCCAGCTTGCGAGAGGAGCTTTCAGGAGCTCAAACAGAAGCTAGTGACTGCACCGGTCCTGACAGTGCCCGATGGTTCGGGAAACTTTGTAATCTATAGTGACGCCTCCAAGAAGGGACTAGGTTGTGTCCTGATGCAGCAGGGTAAGGTAGTTGCTTATGCCTCCCGCCAGTTGAAGATCCATGAGCAGAACTACCCTACCCATGACTTGGAGTTGGCAGCTGTAGTCTTTGCACTGAAGATATGGAGGCACTATCTGTACGGTGAGAAGATTCAGATTTACACCGATCATAAGAGCCTGAAGTACTTCTTCACCCAGAAGGAGTTGAACATGAGGCAGAGGAGGTGGCTTGAGTTGGTGAAAGACTACGACTGCGAGATCCTATACCACCCAGGTAAAGCGAATGTAGTGGCTGATGCGCTAAGTAGGAAAGTTGCACATTCAGCAGCGCTAATCACCAAGCAGACCCCCTTACTCAGGGACCTTGAGAGGGCAGAGATTGCAGTCTCAGTAGGTGAGGTTACCGCACAGTTGGCTCAGTTGACAGTCCAGCCAACCTTGAGGCAAAAGATCATTGCGGCTCAGCTGAATGATCCTTATCTGGCAGAGAAGCGTCGCGTGGTAGAGACAGAGCAAGGTGAAGGCTTCTCCATATCCTCTGACGATGGCCTTATGTTTGAAGGACGCCTCTGTGTGCCGGAAGACAGCGCAGTTAAGACGGAGCTTTTGACTGAGGCTCACAGTTCCCCGTTTACCATGCACCCTGGGAGTACGAAGATGTACCAGGACTTAAGGAGTGTCTATTGGTGGAGGGGCATGAAGAGGGATGTGGCAGACTTTGTCAGTAGATGCTTGGTGTGCCAGCAGGTGAAGGCACCTAGGCAGCATCCAGCAGGGTTGTTGCAACCCTTGAGTGTGCCAGGGTGGAAGTGGGAGAGTGTGTCGATGGATTTTATTACGGGACTGCCCAAGACCCTAAGGGGCTACACGGTGATCTGGGTCGTGGTCGACAGACTCACGAAGTCGGCCCATTTCGTGCCAGGGAAATCCACTTACACTGCCAGTAAGTGGGGGCAGCTATATATGACAGAGATTGTGAGACTACATGGAGTACCCGTATCCATCATTTCAGACAGAGACGCCCGTTTCACATCGAAGTTCTGGAAAGGACTTCAACTTGCATTAGGTACAAGGTTGGACTTCAGCACGGCATTCCACCCTCAGACTGATGGTCAGACAGAGAGATTGAACCAGATTTTAGAAGACATGCTGCGAGCCTGCGTACTAGAGTTTTCAGGAAGTTGGGACTCCCATCTGCATCTGATGGAGTTTGCCTATAACAACAGCTACCAGGCCACTATTGGTATGGCACCGTTCGAGGCTCTGTATGGCAAGTGCTGTAGATCCCCTGTCTGCTGGGGCGAGGTTGGAGAGCAGAGGATGCTAGGCCCCGAATTAGTGCAGACGACCAACGCAGCCATACGGAAGATCCGAGCTCGTATGCTGACAGCCCAGAGCAGACAGAAGAGTTACGCTGATGTACGACGTAAGGACCTCGAGTTTGAAGTGGGAGATATGGTCTTTCTGAAGGTTGCACCCATGAAGGGTGTTCTGAGGTTCGCGAAGAAGGGGAAGCTGAGTCCACGCTTCGTAGGGCCGTTCGAGATACTGGAGCGGATTGGCCCCGTGGCTTATCGCTTGGCGCTACCCCCATCCCTTGCTGCAGTGCACGACGTATTTCATATCTCCATGCTGAGGAAATATGTCGCAGACCCAACACACGTGGTGGACTTCGAGCCACTACAGTTTAGCGAGAACTTGAGCTACGAGGAGCAGCCTGTCGAGGTCTTGGCAAGGGAGGTTAAGAAGCTTCGCAGTCGAGAAATTCCACTGGTCAAGATCCTTTGGCAGAACCATGGAGTGGAAGAGGCCACATGGGAGAAAGAAGAGGACATGAGGGCCCAGTACCCCGAGCTGTTCGAGGATTAGAACTTTCGAGGACGAAAGTTTTTTTTAGGAGGGAAGATTGTAACGCCCAGCTTTTCTTTTCGTTTTTCTTTTATTTTATTTATTTTTTTTTATTTCTTTTGTCTTGCTGGAATTAATAGGGGGAAACCCTTATTAAACTAAGGTTGGAATTTATTCTATTTTTTTTTATTTATTAAAGGAGGATTTAATCAATTAATTAGTAGCAACTAATTTATAAGCTTGGAAAGGGTCAAGGGTGTTTCATTGAAGAGAGAGAGAAGAGAGATACTTTTGGAAATAAATAATAAAATAATAGAAAGGAAATTAGTTTCTCTCTTATTTAAAGAGCCTTGGAACCCGTGCTAATTTAATTCAAAAAAAAGAGAGAAGAAAAGAGAAGGAGAGGAAACCCTAACTCCCAACCACGCCGCCGCCGCCGCCTGTCGTCCGCCTCAGGCCGCCGCGCCAGTCTCCCAGCCGTCGAGGGTCGGTTCACGCCAAGCCGCCGCACGCCGAGCAAACCGAAGCCACGCAGCCGTAAGCCGACGCCCTCGCCGAATCGAAGCCCCGAGCCGCGACGTCTCAGTCGGGAGTCGAAGCCGCAGCCGTGCCGCTCGTCTGCCGGGAAGCGGAAAAGCCGAAGCCGTCTCCCTCAGCCAGCCGTAGTACCGCGCCGCTTCTGAAAGCCGAAGCCGGAACTCGCCGCGCCGCTTCGATCGGAGGAGGATAGCTCAGCCACGCCGCACCGCTGAGATCCGACGCAGCGCAGCCGGATCGTTCGTCAGCCAGCCGCCGCGCCGACGGGAATCCAGCAGCTAAGCCTCGCGCGCCGCCAGCCGTCGAACCCGAACCCGGAGCCGCTCCGCATCCGCGCGCCCTAACCCGAAGCCGATTCCGCGTGCGAGCCGCGTCCGCGTGCGAGCCGCGTTCGCGTGTGAAGCCGCGCCGCGCGCTTCTGCGTAGCCGAGCCGCGTCTCCCCCTGTTGCAAGCCGAGCCGCACGCGTGAACCCCTGTGTCAAAGCCGAGCCGCGCCTGCGCCAAGCCGAGCCGGTCCCTGTCCTCTTCCAGCCGAGCCGCCAAGACCAATTTGGCTCCATCCACCTACATTTTGGTAACTTAATTAATTATTGTGGCATTTTCCCAGTAAAACTCCCTGGTCCGGACGTAAATTAAATTATTTTAGGACTAAGTTAAGTTATTTTTCCTAAGGGCGTCTTGGACCGAGTGACCGGTGCGACGAGAGACTCTCTTCAGTAGGGACTCATCCACTGCAACCTTCTCTGGGGTAAGTTATTTCAACGTAGCCTTAACCGTTAATCGTTGGTGACCTAATTGCGGACTTTGGCGTTATTAAATATTTAGGATCCCGTTGCTTGGAAAGCACACGTGTCTTGCGGTTAGGACTCGTCGGGTGAATCTCCAGGTAAGAGATTCTACTACTAGTTTCATGTTTGAAGTATGAGACTGTGTATGCCCTATGTTGCATATTGAGAATTTGACAGTATGATGCCTGAAATAAATGTTAGTATGATGCAAATGACGATATAATTGAGCTATAGCCTGTTATGCGTGGCAAGATCTATTATGGTTACGACGAATGTCGGGACGGAGAGTGTAGAAATGATTTATGTGACATGTTATATGCTGATGCCATGTGTATGTTTACTGCAATTAGGGTACCTGTTAGCTTGATTTTGTTAGAGTCGTACCTGCATGGGTGTCCTTCGGGATCACCACCTATTGAGGACTGTGTGGTCCGACGGGACGCCAGTCTAGCATGATATAGACATGACTCGAGTGACTCGACGGGGTCCTCGCATCCCGACTGTCCTAGGTGTCCCCGGGCACCGAAGACCAGAGTTACGTTCCTACGGGAGCGCATGATTGCACGTGTTCGGGAACGTGCCAGAGATTGGGTACCAGTTATCAGGACTCTAACAGAAAGTTAACAGGCACCTAGTGGGACTAGTAGTGGGTCCCTTACTGAGTATTTTTATACTCATTCTCTCCATTTCATGTTTTCAGGTAGAGGACGGGGCAAGGGCAAGGGCAAGCTGGCGAGCGACCCGAAGTGAGACCGAGGAGGGCCATAGGGACTACCGCTTCCGCTTATTTCTTATTTCAGATTTTAGCATTTGAGTTTGAGTACTTTTTATTTTTCACTATCTTTTATGTAGATAGGGCCCGAGTAGGATTTCAGAACGTTTACACATTTTTGCATGACTACCTTGTTTATGTTTTTATAAATGAATTTCTTGAACCGTATGCTTTTAATAAAATTTTTAGACTTAAACCACTTGTTCTATATTTAGTAATGACTTCGATTCAGCATAAGGAGTTGGGTCGTTACAATATTGTATTTTGTAACTATCACATTAAAATGAATGGTAGACATAATAATACTTTTTAGTTTAGGTATATTGTCAACTCAAACTTTAAAGAGAGAACATGATAAAAACCTAAAGATGTAACATTTATTAATTATACAATACGTGATGTTTGGTAGGGAAATGATGATAGGACTTTACTAGCATTTATGTAAATAATGTACATGTGACTCATAAAAGAGATTGTATAAACTAAAGTAGGAAAGTGTTGTTTCATACTATTTTCGTATAATTTCAATTGTCATCATGCCCTTAAATAAAACATTAATTTTATCTGTTAGGCCTCTAATTTACTTTTATGTTGTTCTTTTGAAGAAAGAAAATAAATTCTGATATAAACTCAAATTTTAATGTAAAAGCACCACATTTTAACAAATATATATATATCAAATTAAAAGTTAATTGGCCAACATCTTATACCTGTGCAAGTTTTGTGTGCCATTTTAACCACAAAAAGGACTTTCTATACTGACAAGTATTCGACCACGTGCAATGCACGTGTGTTTAATAACTTTATTTAATACAATTGTTTTAAGATTATTTATATACCTTCATCTTTTTGTTGTCTGAATTATTAAGTTTTAATTTACCAATGCATACTTTTTGTTATTTAATGTTTTGAGTGAAACGTTTTTAATTATAACAATTGTTATAAACAAAATTTATTTTCAAACCTCTTTCAATTAACCTTCATCTCTTTTACTTAGTTTTATTTAATTAGTAAAATGGGTCTTTTCAAAAATATAAAAAAACGACAAAATTTTATACTGTATAAAATAATTCCAAAAACGAAAAAAGCTCAGAGACCCACCGTATAAAATACCAAAAATACCCCATCAACCACGTCGTCAATAACTCGCACGTAATATATTTGCGATCGTTTAGATATGTTTCAATATATACACAATCGTTTAGATATGATTCAATATATACGCGATCGTTTAGATATGTTTCAATATATACACAATCGTTGTAACGCCCCGAATTTTCGAGGTAAACTTTTATCGTGTTATATAATTTTTCGGGAATTTTAAATTTTGGATTAATTTCTGAAATTCTGAAAATAATATTTGTAAATTTATATAATAATAATATAATAGTAATTATATTATTATTATTATTATTATTTATTATAATCTTTATATATAATTTAATATTAATATTATCTTTTATTATTATTATTATTAGTATTATTATTATTATTATTAATTAATTATTAAAAGTTAATATGTATATATATATATATATAATAATATTTTATATATTATTATTATTAATTATAATTATTAAAAGTTAATATATATATATATAATAATATTTTATTTATTATTATTATTATTTATAATTAATAAAAGTTAATATATAAATATATATATATATATAACAATATTTTATTTTTAAAAAAACCCTAAAGGATCGCGCGCACCCCCCTCTCTCTCTCTCTCTCTTTCGAATTTTTCTTTTGCTTCGTCGTCTTCCGCTTGCGAACGCCGCCTTCATCTCTCTTCCTCCGACGCGTCTCCGTCTCCATCTCCGTCCTTGTGGTGGTCGTCCGTCTCTGTCCACGTCGTCGAAACTTCCCAGCTTCAACGTTCGACCGCCGCGGCCCCCCCCTATTCAGATTTCCTCTCGGGCTCACGACGCCAGCCACCGGCGTGCGCCCCTCCTTCCGCCGACGCCCAGTCGCTCTCCGTCGCATTGAAGCGGAGCCGGTCGTCGAACGCCTCCAAGCTGCGATTCATCACGGTCGTCGAACGTCGGAGATCCGTCGCTCGTGGTTGCCCCGTTTCGCGCTGCAAACCCGACCCGACCCGAGCTAGCCGAGCCACCATCCATACCCGAGCCGAAAACCGAGTCACGAGCCGCGAGCCGAGCCGAGTAGCGATCCAAGTCGAGCCGCGAGCCGCGAGCCGAGCCGAGCAGCGGCCAAGCCGAGTTGAGCCGAGCCGCGAGCCGCGAGCCGAGCCGAGGACCAAGCCGAGTTAAGCCGAGCCGAGCCGAGTTGAGCCGAGCTGTGAGCCGAGGCCAAGCCGAGCCGAGCCGAGAGTGAGCCGAGCTGTGAGCCGAGGCCAAGCCGAGCCGAGCCGAGAGTGAGCCAAGCCGAGCCGAGCCACCTAAGCCATATTTTCTTTCCTCCACTCCGGGTCACGGTGAGTTTTCGGTAAGGATTGTTTTGATGATTTTCCATAATGTTGTTATATCCGATTCGAGTTGAATATTGGAATAAGCTTTGGGCCTATCTTCCATCCCTTGAAGGTATTAAGGAGTTGACGTTTAAGTTCTCGGATTTCCGCGGCAGGCTTGGTTGGAGATAGCTTTCTTTTCCTTGGGTAAGTCAAAGGTTGTTGCTTAGGGCCAAGTAAAATGACTTCTACTAGTATCATAGTTTAAAAACCCTTGTGTTTTCGTTCAGGTGGATCCATTGAGCGTGGACTCGATCGAGGGGCATAACCAAGTTTCAGATAAGAGTTTTCCTACTACTGGACCTCGGAGCGAGGCTGGAAACGTAGTAGTCCACAGGGGATTACACGTTAGTAACTGTACAGAATAAATATATGTGTGCTTGACTTTTAAGCATTGTTATTATACTCTTATCTGATGTAAAGGTAACGCGACCGCTAGTTGTAGCTTGTGTGCTATCGGGTATAAGGAGTTACTTGCTAGTAGACCCAGATGCTGGATGCTCGGTATAGTGTGGTTATGTTAATGGGCTACGTGGTAGATTGGAATTGTATGTCGATGGACCTTGAAGTTACGGTTAGGTACGTGGTAGTCATTGGTCTGGACATTGATCATGGAGTTTGGACGGGGAAGGACAGTGAATCCGATTTTGATTGATTAGTTGATTGGGTCTAGGGGTTACCATAATGGTGTGCGAATTGGAAACGCGTATGGCAACTGAGGGTGTAGTTGTTTAAACCTATACTATCTGACTGGCAAAGCCTACGGCGAAACTGTAATATGAGTGTTGATGGGGTATGACTGTTGTAGACGGTTTAGTATGGACTGAGGGGTAACGGTTAGCTTCATCTATGGGGTAGTGTGCCTTACTGATATGTGCATCCTTCGGGAGCACTAGACTGATATGTGCATCCTTCAGGAGCACTAGACTGATGTGTGCATCCTTCAGGAGCACTAGACTGATATGTGCATCCTTCGGGAGCACTAGACTGATATGTGCATCCTTCGGGAGCACTAGACTGATATGTGCGTTCTACGGAACCACTAGACTGTTATGTAGGGTACCCCTGAATAGGAAGTTAACTGTTGTTCCCTAACGGGCCCAGTAGTGGGTCCCTTACTGGGTATGTTTATACTCACCCTTTTCTCTTCTTAAACTTTTCAGGTAAGGGCATAGCAAGGGGCAGACCGACGAGAGGCAGGAAGGACGCGTGAAGGCCATATGGACGCGTCTGGTTTTCTTATTGCTTCCGCTATGTATTTTTGTCAGAATATTTGGTTTGTGATTTTGAACTGATGACTTGAGTTTTTATTTGAAACTTTTGAGACTGATTTAAAATAGGGCCCGAAACTGTTTTTTTTGTAATGTTTCTAACGTTTTTAATGAATCGTAACCGGTCCGTTTTAAATTTTATGTTGTGTGGTCGAGTTTTGGTATTTAGTAGTGACCTCAGCTTAGTCCGGAAAGTTGGGTCGTTACAATCGTTTAGATATGATTTAATATATACGCGATCGTTTAGATATGGCTATAATTTATACGTGATCGTTTAGATATGGCTACAAGGCAATCATTTAGATATGGCTATAATTTATACGCGATCGTTTAGATATGGTTCAATATATACGCGATCGTTTAGATATGCTTCAATATATACACGATCGTTTAGATATGACTATAATTTATATGCGATCGTTTAGATATGTCTACAAGGCGATCGTTTAGATATGGTTATAATTTATACGTGATCGTTTAGATATGGCTACAACGCGATCATTTAAATATGACTACAATTTATACACGATCATTTAGATATGACTACAATTTATCTTTTTAATTCCATCATTTAATTTTGTTATACGATCGTTTAGATTTGGGGACCCAAATCTAAATGTTTTTTTTTTAAATTTGGTACACGATTTTTTTAATTCTTTCGGTACACGATCATTTAGATTTCTTTACACGATCGTTTAGATTTATTTACACGATGGTTTACTTTTTTTACACGATCGTTTACATTTGGCTACTCCAATTCAAATGATTTTTTTTCAAGATTTTTTTATACACAATCTTTTAATTTTTTTACACGATCGTTTACATTTGGCTACTCCAATCTAAATGATTTTTTTTCAAGATTCTTTATACACAATCTTTTAATTTTTTTACATGATCGTTTACATTTAACTACTTCAATTTAAATGATTTTTTTTCAAGATTTTTTATCTTATGCACAGTCGTTTAGATTTGGTTACCCAAATGTGCGTAAAAAAAAAAGACGATAGAAAGATTAAACGACGTAAAAACGACATAAAAAAGAATCAGAAAAGAAGAATATGTAAATATTAAACGATGTAAAAAAGAATAAAAAAAGAAGAAACGACAGTTGAAAGAAATCATAAAATCAGAAAAGAAGAATTAATATAGAAAGAAATCGCAGTGAAAAAAAAGACATACGATGGAAAGATTTAACGACGTAAAAAAATAATTGAAAAATAAGAAAGATGGTGGAAAGAAATCGTAGAAAAAAAAAAGAGGAAAAGAAGAAAGATGATGAAAGAAATCTAAGAGGAAGACGATGAAAGAAATCACAAGAGAAATCACGAGAAAGAGAAGGACAAACCTAGAATATTTAAAAAATGGCTAAATTTATGGATTTTGTTATACGGGTCGTAAATAATTTGATGTTTTATTAATTTCCTATAAATAAGAATAAATATTTTTTCTTTATCATTTTTTAAATTTATTTTGGTTGCATATTCTACATTTTCATTCATCCATCACTTATGTTTGTCTTTTATATCATTTGTCTTCAATATATTTGTTTTTGGTTGTTCTTTCCTTTCCTCTCTCCGTTTTCTAACATTAATCGCATTCTTCATCTTTTATTGTTTGTTCATAATCATCCACTTTGCAACAACTTCTTCCATTTCTTTTACTGTAAATTTAGGGAGTTTTGATTCTAAATGATGGTGAGAAATTTGAATGGTCGTATGTTTCAATATAGTAACGACGACACTGATAAATTGGTATTAACATGGTATATGCATTTAACATAATAGCTTGTTACAATTTCCTTTGTGACAAACAATAATTATATTATTTCAAGGGATTTTTTAAAAACTATAACAATGTGGCAAAATATTTACACTGTATAAAATAATTTTGAAAATAAAAAAAGTTCATAGGTCCATAATGAAAAATATAAAAAATGTCATGTTAACCACGTCATCAATAGTGCACCAAATCTATTTAGTACACGCTTGTTTAGATTTGGCTATACGATCGTTTAGATTTGGTCATTTAGATTTAGATAGTCAAATCTAAACGATTTATTTTTTCAATTTTCTGTACACATCGTTTAATTTGGTTATATGATCGTTTAAATTTAATCGTTTAGATTTGATCATTTAGAGTTGGGTAGTCAAATCTAAACATTTTTTTTCAAGATTTAGTATGCGATCGTTTAGATTTGGTTAAACAATTTTTTAAAGATTTTTTTGGTACATGATCGTTTAAATTTGTTACACGATCGATTTTTTTTTTAAATTTTATGTACATGATCGTTTAGATTTGACTATTTTTTGTACATGATCAAATATTTGGCTACCCAAATCTAAATCATGTTTTTTCAAATCTTTTATATTTAGTACACGATCTTAAACAATTAAATAAAAGTTTGAAAAAAAAATAGAAGTTTTATATTTGATACACGATCTTGAACGAAAATAACAGTTTGGAAAAAAAAAGTTAAAGAACAAAGACGTGGAAAGAAAAAAAATTGCAGATGAAGAGGAGAAGAAAGACGATAAAGAAGAAGGGCAAACTTGAAATATTTAAAAAATGACTAACTTTTTGAGTTTTACTACACAGGCCGTAAATATTTTATCGGTTTGTTTTATTTATGAAAATTTTCCTTATTTTGATTCTATAATTATAAACCTATAGAGAGTTATGTAAATGATGTATATCCAATTTACTAATTAAATTTTTTAAATCTTTGTTTTTTAGTATAGATCAACCTTGTAATTGTCCTAAAATTAAGAGAAAATCTAGTAGTGAAATATTTCTCAAGATTACAATATTTTTGGCATGAAACATTCTTCTGGACGGAATGTGATTGAAGGAGCGTTCAGACTATTGAAGGGTCATAATGGACAATCATATGTGGAAAGTCACACTACCCAATTCAAGTCCAATGTCATACGATAATGGCTTGTTGTCTCCTGCACAACCTTATAAATAGAGAGATGACTAACAGTGAAATTGTTGGAAGAACAAATGTTGATTATTGTTGTGCCGTGTTGAACCACTACCTTAAAAGCAATTTTTTTTAATTTTTTTGAAAATGTAATATTATGATACAATAAGGAGGACCTCACAGTCTGGGCCAAGACAACAGAGCAGAAAACGCTCACAAAAGCAAGGAGAAATAAAAACATAACAAAAGCACGAAAATAAAGGACCTCAAAGTCATAGAAATACACAAAAACAACAAACTCAAAACAATCCCACCAAACAGGACAAAACAACAAAACAAAGAAAGAGAAAAACCTACAACCTAGGACAAGCAGATAAAAACCGAAAATAAAACAATCTAAATAAGAACTTGAGCATCCTCACACCAAGAAACAACACGAGCACGAATACGAGTACAAATAAGCAGGAATAGAACAATAGGATCACGAGCCGGCCCACCTAACACAACTTCCAAGGTTAACACAAATTTGCAACTCAAGCGTGTACTCGCAGGAGTAGGAATGGAATCAAAAGAAAAAACTTTTGCTCAAAGAGAAAGAAAACTATATTTTTTCTTGAAAAGAATAAAGAACTCCACCACGTTAAAAAACCCTATATTTTCCAAAATCCTTTCTCCAATATATATATATATATATATATATATATATATATGTATATGTACAAAATATAATGATTTTAGAACAACAAAATAAAAACAATTATTATTATTAATAATTTTTAATTGAAACTTCAAATATAAATCAATAAAATGGTAGTCTTTCCCAACAATCCCCTACGAATCACTACCATTGCATTATAGTTAAAATAGTAATAAAGCACTTTCTCTGAGCAAAGTATAATGATTTTAGAACAACAAAATAATAACAATAATAATTATTGTTAATTTTCAATTAAAACTTTAATTATAATTCAGTAAAATGATAGTTCTTCCCAACAATCCCCACGAATGACTACCATTGCATTATAGTTAAAATAGTAATAAAGCATTTTCTCTGAGCAAAGAAATAAGTAGTATAAACTTAAACATCAATATCTTTCAATTTGAATTGATGCATAGTGAGGTGGGGCAACAATCTAATTAAAGAAAGTAAGTTACCCTTTGAACTTTCAATAACTACGATTGAGACCCCTACAACACGTTTTACTTCTTAATTTTCTACGATTCCGCAATAAAGTCTATCACAATAGACACTCAAAATTGTGCAATTTAAGGTCATGCACACAGAACCTCGGGTCAAAGTGAAAGCTCTTAAAAAAGATCCTTAAACTTTTTCATAGAAGGCGGCCACACCTTCACAATCATGTTTTTTGCTTCATCCAGTCTATCATAGTAGATCACTCAAAAGTGAGGTATGAAGACTTCACATCTAATCCACATCAAGACCAACTTCATCAAGCCAGTCAAAGACAAACCACTCAAAACTGAGCTATGAAGATTTTGGAGTTATCCAATAAGTCCATACCAAGACTACCTAAGGAAGGGCTATGGAATTTTCGAAGGTTTTAGTTTCATCTATCAAAATCCATTTAAGGACTACCCACATGTGGCTATGGACCATCAAGCCTATCGTAGTAGACCACCCAGAAAAGGATTATGAACCGTCAAATCTATCGCAACAGACCTTCTAGAAAAGTGCTATGAACCATCAAATGTTTGAGTCTCACACTTGTTGAAAATCCTAGAATTACTCTTCTTGTTAGGTCTTTGGAGAGATGATCTGCAAAATTTCTCATACTTCAAGAAGATAATTCTTTCATTTAACTATCATTTCATAGTTGCATGTTTCAGACGAATATGCCTTCTTTTGCCATAACACACTATTCTTCGCAATAGCTATGACAGCGTATAAATCTCAATAAAGATATATTGGTATAGAGGCCCCCCACAATGGTATGTCTCCCATTAACCTTCTATGTCATTCATACTAATGTCCTCATACAATGGTACATTTCTTATTAAGAACACTTATCCACTAGTAAAGCTTACTTCGTCATTCTAAGTTATCCGATTTACATACACTACCTCTCTAGTATGGTAGACAATTATTAAAATGCAAACCAAAATCTATTGTAACCTTAAGATATCTTAATAAATGATGAAGAGCAATAAAGTAATCTTAATCAAAATTATGTTTGTATATATACTATCTTAATAAATGACGAAGAGCAATAAAGTAATCTTAATCAGGATTATGTTTGTATATATACTCAATCTTCTCACAATATATGCAATAACAAATCTTGTACAATTTATCAAAAACATAATACTTTCTATAATCCTTGCATATTCAGATTGAGAAATATTATCTCATTTATTTTCTTTAAGGCTCTTACTAGCATCCTAAGGTGTTCTTACAAGAACACTATTAAACTATCAAATCTCTTTAATAGTATTCAATGTGTGATTGACATAAATCGAAACATTCTCAATGATACTTAAACGCATCAAATTAGTCTTGCATAAAATTCACTTCAAAATGTATTATGTAACTTTTTAGTATTACTAACATTTATGTTTGTATCACATAAATGTTTCCCATCAACAAACATATAATTACACAATCAACTCTAAACAACTTTGGTAAACAAATATATCAACAATTCACTTCTCAAGATATTGTTTACTAAATTGTTGTTAAAGTTTTTCTCATCATACTTTTAGGAACTAGTTAAAGACCATAAAAAAAAATTGACTCTTCAAAATTATCAATATTATCTTTACATACACTTGAATATTAGAAGACCACACATACAACTACAAACGCTTTTAAGGCTCTATAGTCGCTAATTTGGTCGTATGAAAACAAGCTAAGAATCAAAGCATTATAAATTCCACATTTGATTCAAAATATTTTTTCATAAGTTTCACCTAAATACTCATCATCAGTTTCCTTATCTAATGTGGGACTTTGGTCGCATTCCCAACAATCCTCCCCTCGAACAAAGTTCCAATTGAACCTCCCATAAAATAGACATTCATCCATTTTAACTCTTATCTAAGCTAACTCCTCTCTAGAGCATATTGCCTATTTAGTAGAGCTGATCAATCATGGACAATACCGTGACTATTTTTAAGGTTCCACTACACCTTTGTTCGACCTAGGATTATATGATCAAAAGTCTAGACCAAGGACGACATGACTCTGATTCCACTTTTAAAATCAACTTAGGGTATAAGTCCCCAGACCTTATAAGATATCACATATTCGACAGCTTAAACAATATCTTAAACTTCCATAAATTCCTATGAGCTTCATAAACAATTAATTTGCATATTTTCATGCACGACAAAAGAATTACAGAACCATTACCTAATTTTAATTGAAACCTAAAAATACCAGTACATTAGCAAAATCTAATTTACTTATTAGGTTAAGCATGCTTCTAAAATTAAATTACAGAGAAACACAGAAAACAGTAAACTTACTCATGTTGATGTCTCTGGATTTACAAAACTCTAAATTGGGGCACCACCACTTGGAAGCCTTCCTATTCTCTAGGTTGAGATTTATTTTGTGGGAACCAAATTGGAAGGAGGGAAAATTTTGTTTGGAGAGACTTTTCTGAGAGAAGTCCAATACGCAACACAAAACGGTTATGTTCTAACGTATCGTATCAGTACCTCGGAAGTTGGAGAGAAAAATGGGTACGTGGAAAAACTACCCATGTTCCCTATTGATTTAACAAATTAAATTAATATTAAAATTAAATTAATATTAAAATTAAATTAATTAATAATTAATTAATATTTTATTTAAATCATATTTAAATGTATATCTCTCGCATAACCTATACTTTTAATTTATTTAATTTAATGAAAATAAAATTTAATTAAATAAAATTAAACTAAACTATTAATTAATTCTCTAATTAATTAATTGCTAAATTAAATATCATATATTTCATTTAATTCAAATTTGAATCATATTCAAATATAAATTTCTCTCATGACCTATAGTTTTAATATGTATCATACACACATTAAATTTTAATCTATAGTTTTCTAATTCACATTAAATTAATATTTGAACCCATTCAAATATTTTATTCTATCATAAGTTAATTTTGAATCATATCCAAAATTAAATTTATATAATAAAGTCTAATTAAAATATAAACTTTATATTATAATGTACCATCATACATTATATTAATTCTCAAAGTAAATTTGGACATTTCAAATTACAACCAATACAATTAAATCTCATTACCCTTTACGAGCTAGGAAGGGGACCTAATGGATCTACAGATCAGAAGCTACAACGATATGAGATTAATTGGCTAAACTCATTAACCACATTAATCAATTTTCGTTAACTATGTGTACACTTCACTAAAGACTCACAATTGAACTCTTTTCACTGTAGATATATTTTAGTGTCCACGGATATAGAACAACCTGTTTTCTAATGAACAACCTGGGTCAAATTACCGTTTTACCATTGGATTACTTCTAGTCTTTAAATTCCAGTGCTTTTCTAATGAACAACCTGTTTATGATCTAACCATTAAACAGAAATCTCTCACGTGCCATAGAGAGTGTATGACCCTTTGCTCAAGTCCCGGAGACACCAGTTAAGAGAACACTTATCTACTTACCCTAAAGTCGGAAATGAGTGAATTTCATCCGTTGTGATTATGTTTCCAACTCCCTACTTGGTCTTGTCCTGAAAATGATAAGCATATTGAGTCAGTAATCTGGCCACTCTCACCTGTACAAATCAAAGGACAATTCCTTGCGAACATGAGTTCATAATACACTCAGGATTAAAACTAAGCTACCTAAGTCATCTTAATGAAATAGAAACCTAACTAGTTAACAGAGTTACATCTAGTGGCTACTATTTTGTGGTCCCATCTTATGAAAACTCATTGCATAAGATACCTTCACTCGGATGTCACCTATACGAACACATTGGATCATTGCGTTTGTATCAAATACAAAGTGAGTCGTATCCATATAGTGTTTCCAGGATAAGGTACCTAGCCTTAGCCTTATACTATAGACCATATAAGTCGACCTCGAACATTGATCTCTGTATGTTTCTACATACTGTTCAAGACTCATCAAACAACTTAGGATGTTAGTTTATTAGATTTGGGTTAATAAGACAAAACTAATAATATAACCAATAAGACTTATTGAAATTATAATAATACTTTATTAATAATGGTCAATGAATTATATTTACTATCTACGAGTTTTAGAACATAAAACCCAACAATGCAACCAAAGTTGATTACAAGTAATAGTAATACTTTCAATTTCATGAATATTAAGAACCAAATTACACGACAATTCATGAAGTAATCATGCATAACTCTATCACATACGACATACATTTCTACCCATGTTAACAATGCTAATAGACATGCTCAAGTAGATCACAATAGCGTCTCAATATTCACAAACTGATTTAAATATATAAATCTATATGCAACACTACGAAATATTTATATGCATAACATATTCAAAGTTCAACAATACCATTTTGTTGAGGGAAAACAAAAATTTCATGAACAAATTCATTCAGTTCACAAGACTATTTTAAGTTATTTGTAATTAGAATTTCTGTCTTCTAGTTTTATGCACGATTCATGTCATAAATTATTTTCATCCCAGAATGCATTGACCAATTCAAATTAATCACAATAGCATTCATTACTATGACATTAATTTGTCAATCTATACAAAATATTATAGTATATGCTCATCAAATATATATATGGAATATTATCCTCAAATATAGCATAGAAAGAAATTAGCTAAATTCTTAGACCATATATACAAATTAAATTCGTGGAATACAAACGTATGTAAAGTTCATTCAAACTTAACCACAAAAATCTCAATTGTATTAATTCATACTCGTAAAATATTGTACCAATCAAAATATCTTCACAAGAAAATCTCAATACTATTTTTATTCAAATTAACAATATTTTAAAAAATTATATAAATATATATTGTAAGACGAAAACTTTACATAAATTCAAATGCTAAGTTGTTCACAGATTTATTTGAGTCATTAATTTTCTAATTTATTATGTTAAATATTCACCCATTAAAAATTCCACCTAATGCCAATTAATCAAAACTTTACTCTAAAAATTTGTTAGGCATTATATTTTTCAGTTTTGTAATATGTGGCCGTTTGTAACGTTTATTTTATTTACTTATTTCATATGTATTCATTAACATTTTCTAATTTTAGAAATAAAATTAATGAATGAATCTGGTCAAATAAATAAGAGAGAATTTCTCCTATATTTTAGCCTATGAATCGGTAACAAAATAAAGATTATTCCTTCTGTTCCAACGTTAATCAACCACGTCAACATAATCATCCTTTCTACATTTTTTTTTTTTTTACTAATCTTTCGTGATCTGACGGACGATTAACTACGTAAAGCCAAACAAAAGAACTGCAGTTGCATTTCTCCACCTCATGCTTTTCTCAACCTCGCTTAATCAAGCAATCAAATGAGGGAGTTAGATATATAATTAAACATCTAGCAAACACTCAAATTTTAAAGTGAAGAATTACAATAACATAGAGATTTGATTCAAACATCATTTAGTCATCAAATGGTAAACCTAAAGACAGAGAAGAGAATTACCATCCATGAGAGCGAGGGATATTATGAAATGATGACAACGGGACCTTGACTTTGAAAATCAAGCACAATAGAGATTGGGACAACAAAACAGAGCCGTCATTGGAGATTTTTGCCGACAAAAAATGTTACGTGAAGTTTAAGGTAGGTGGCGTCACCGTCGCCATTGTTCATCGAACTTCCTTGCCCACCAAATGGCTCAAGCATTTCCAAGAAGCTTGATTTCCAAAAAATTTCCAGACTTGATCAACATTTGAAATTTTGCTTTTAAATTGTTAGAAGAACAAATGTTGATTATTGTAGTGTCGTGTCAAACCACTGCCTTGGAAACAAAATTCGGCGAGACCTCGGTGCTAAATCGCATATGCCGGTTGCTCCCCAAGGTTAACACAACTTCCAACTTAAACGTGCTCTTGTGGAAGTAGGAATGGAATCAAAAGAAAAAACTTTTGCTCTCAAAGAGAAAGAAAACTATATTATTTCTTGGAAAGAAGAAAGATCACTACACTAAAAAATCATATATTTTCCAAAATCCTTTCTCCAATATATATATATATATACACACAAATATGTTGGAATTTGTGTCCTAAAACTCATACTTTGTTATTTGATTCAATAAGTTTTATTATTGAATGCTATAATCTTAAAACCAATAATCTTTAAGGTCCCGAGACTATTTACTAGTTTGTCATATATACTTGAACTTTATGTAAATACATAAACATGGATTAAGTTCAAGTTAAAAAAACCCAAATGGTCTATAGTGTATGAATAAGGTTGGGCGCCTTATTCTAGATAAACACTATGGATGCGACCCACTCACAAACGATGTAATCCTGAATCGTTCATGTAGAGACATGGTAGTGGGGGTGTCCTATGTAAATGGTTTGCATAAGACTAGAACCACAAAGTAGTCACTTTTAGTTATAACACCGTAAACTATAAACTGACTATTTCAATTATGATGGCTTAGGTAACTTAATCTTAATCCTGAGCTAACTATGAACTTCTGTTCATTCGGTAGTATCCTTAGATCTACATAGGTGAGGGCAGCTAAACATCGCTAGTCCAATAAGTCTCTCATTTCAAGGATAAGACTGAGTGGATAGCTAGAGACATAGGGTGCAAGATGGAATTCACTGCTACCCACTTCAGAGATAGTAGATAGGTTGTTCCCTTAAGGACTGAATCCAAGTCTTGAACAAGGGGCCCCACCTTCTCATTGGCCCAAGAAGGATTCTGGTTTATAGGTTGGACCTTCAACCAATTGTTCAATAGTGGATCAGTGGGTCTTAAGGAACAAGATGTAATCTCAGGGGTAAAACGGTATTTTGACCCAACCAAGATTACGAACAACCTGTGAAGGATCGACTTACCCATTATGGTTATATCAGGTGGTCAAAAATATATCTATAGTAAGGAGAGTGCAACTAAGAGTTTTTAGTGGAATGACTCTTTAGTTAACGAATGTTGATTAACTTTGGTCTAAAAGAGTTCAGCCAGTTAATCTCGGATCGTTAGAGCCCATGATCTATAGGTCCATTAGGTTCCCCTACTAGCTCATATGGATTCAACTAAGAACAAGTATGTTGAAATAATTCGAATTGTTCGAATAATGATAAGAGAGAGAAACCAAAAGAATATATAAGATATAAGTCGGTAGATATAAACTTTAAGCTTTGTGTTTAAATATGATTTAAATAAATATGAATATAGATTCATATTTAAAACTTGAAAAGTTTAGAAAATGGCTAAAAGTCAACATGTTGATTTTGAACTTTGACCGGATTCATATTCAAATATGATTTGAATTTTAGAAAAGTGAATACGGATTCATACTCGGAAGGTTAGAATTAGTCAAGACGGGAAAAATAGTAAAAAGTCAAAAAGTTGACTTTTGACTAAGAAAAGTCAAAGTTTGACTTTGACTTAAGTCGGTCAAATGACCAAAATACCCCTTTGATTAATTACTTTATTAATTAGTGGTTAATGGGCAATGTGGCAACTAATTATGAATTAAAATCCACTAATTTCATTAAAAAGTTAATGAATTGATTATGTGTTGATAAAATATGAAATAATTTACATGCAAATTTGCATGTAAATTTCATATAAAACTTCTCATTACCGAATGAGAAAAGAATGAGGTTTTCTTTGAAAAACACCTAAACAATTGACTCCCATCTCTCTCCAAAATTCTCTTCGCATAATCGAGTCCCATAACTCTGTTCTTGGTCCTGAGCATAATAGAAGCTTGGTGGTTGTCCTTGCTCTTGATTTTCAGGAAGAGAAGAAGTCTTGGATCAAAGAAGAAGTTGAGAACTACAAAGGTAAGCTCATCGTTTACCTTCCTCTCTCTTCATTTAGATTTATCGCATGGTAGTTGCATGTTAACTTTTAAATCGTTTAGATGTATATAGAGTAAAACATGATCCTTTATTTCCGTTGCAGCATGTCTCTATTGTTTGGTTTTTCCATCAACAAAGTATAATAATTTTAGAACAACAAAATAATAACAATTATTATTAACTTTAATTATAAATCAGTAAAATGATAGTCATTCCCAATCGAAATGACAGAGGATTTCGATGAGGGAGATTCGACCTATGCCACGACTGGAGGTGACGACATTTACTAAATTGAGAACTCGAATGAAAGAAATGTTCAGTGAATGGGAGTTACATAATAATTTGTACCTTTACGGTTGTTTACCTTTTGTGAATGCGTAGCCTATTTCTGCATTTGTTTTCAAATTGTCATTAATGATGTACATTTTACTTGTAAATGCATCATGTTTTGATTTAATATGCATTGTATGTGCATATTATGATAATCAATCAATGACAAATGGAACTTTACACAGTTTAATGTGTTACATAATGTCTTACTTTTGTTACGCACTTCATTAACTTGTTTATGTATATTTACCAGTACGACAAGTTCTTCAAGAGCACCTAAACACATTTGGACCAATAAGGAAGAAGCCAAACTTGTTGAGTGTTTGGTGAAGTTAGTCTCCTCTAATGGATGGAGATCCGATAACGGTACCTTCAGACTTGGGTACCTCGCACAAGTGCAACGGATGATGGCAGAGAAGCTCTCGGGCTGTAACATCCAAGGGGTTCCAATAATACACTGTCAGATCAAAGCCCTTAAGAGAATCTATCAAGCAATAGTAGAAATACGAGGGCAACATGCAATGGATTTGGTTGGAACGATGTATACCAGTGCATACGCAAGGTATTCGACAGCTGGGTGAAGGTATGTATCTCATGATGAACGTTTTACGTCTAGAATCCTAATCAACGACTAATATATTGAAATGTTTCTACAGAGTCATCCTGCAGCCAAGGGCCTCCTCAACAAAACATTTCCTTATTACGATGACATGACGTATGTTTTTGGGAAAGATCGGGCTATGGAAGGACGATCAGAGACCTTCGCTGGTGTAGGATCTAATGTACCTTGGGATTCAATGGTTTTCCCATTATTCGAAGATCCCGACGATGTATAGTAAGTGACTAGACATGTCACCTAATGAGCACATGACCATGTCAATCCAATGAGGGGAGGAATGCTTTAAGTGGAAGCAAAGAGGAAACGTGGAGGATAGTTATCCGAAACAATCGATATCGTTCGCAATGCAATAGAATTTACGAATGACCAGTTGAAGGTCATTGCAGATTAACCGAAAAAGCAATGTGCACCAGAGGATGAATATGGTGAAGACTTCGTGAAACAATTTAAGATATCCCTGAACTAAGTAGTCGCGATAGGGTGTGATTAGCGGATCAAATTTGCACTATGCAAGTCATGAAGGCATTCCTACGAATACCCCCGAAGCTTAAATTGGAATATTGGATTGTGCTGATTGAAGATAATGCTTAACTGACTGTTGATTACTTTTGTTTTTTTATTCTATAGGTGATTGTAGTGGTTTGTTGATTGTAATTTGAACTCTGTTTTACAAAGCTTATTTATCTTAATCAATTCATGTTTGGATAAGTATGTACTACAAATGTTTTTTGTCTTGCTTTCTTACCTAAATGATTACGTAGGCAAATCGTACCGTTGTATGTTTAAACTAATTTCGAACACAATAACCAAAAGCAATGACGAAATGACTTTGTGGAGATTAGCAATAAATTAATCAAATCAGGATCCTAATGAAGAAGATTTAATAAATGAAGATCAAAGTTAACGAGATCTAGTAAAATAAAATTAAGAAAAAATGTGTATTTTAGGTACCATATTTATGTATGGCAAAACATAATAGTGAAAAACCAAGATTAAAGTTAAATTTATCAAACGAACATCCTAATTAACAAGATTAATAAAATCATCTGAAGAAAAATTATCATTTCATGTATAATATAGATGCATGAAAAAGAAGAGTAGTGAAAAAAGCAAGGTTGAAGATAAATTTATGAAATGAACATCATAATTAACAAAATTCAATAAAATTAATTTGAAGAATTTTTTTTACGTACCATATATATGCATGACAAAAAATAGTAGTGAAAAACCAAGTTTGAAGCTAAATTTATTAAGTGAATATAATAATTAGCAAGATTTAATAAAATCAATTTTAAAAAAATCGGTAATTCATGTATAGTATATATGTAGAAAAAGATAGTAAAAAACTCATATGATAATAGTCTCCACCCCAAACACAGCTTATAAAACACAGGTTACAATACTCCAACCCAAATACAGTTTATAATAACACTGATTATAATAGTATACATTCCAAACGCAGATTATTATGATCCCTAAACTATTATATAATATCCAGACTATTATAATTCTCATACTATTATAAGTCACTCCTCCTTCAAAATGACCCCTAAACAGAAACTGAAATAACTTGTACTTCAAATAAGACTATTTATTATAACTCAAACTATAAATAGTCTCACTTAAAATACAAATTATTATAAACTAAATTCTTTTAGTTTGTACTCAAAATACAGACTATTGTAATCTCTATCATAATACAATAACTACCAAATACGGTAACCAACTTAACTCCAAAGAGTGGTTGTTTGGTCACCATGACTCTTAGGCTCACAAGAATAACTCAAGCTTATCATTAATATTTAAAAATATATTCTTTTTACCTACAATACAGTTATGTCTACACTAGATAGGATGTCAACCTTTTCATCGATGATTATTGTTCAAATGCTAACTTTTCCTTAAAAGAAATAGGATAAAAAAAGGTTGCTAACATGGTAATCAACTAAATAGAACACCAGCCATACCACCATGGTGTGTGAATTTTTTCCCTTTTAAGAATAGTGAGTAAAACAAGGGAAGTTGTATCATTTTATTAGGTTACATTGCTATTTTGGTTATTGTATCTTTGGTCCAATTTTACTTGATACATTTTCAATTGATCTTGATGTAGTTCATCAAAATTAATTTTATGAAATCTGATTAATTAATAATAATAATTGAAAAAAGAAAAAGACAAAAGGGTTTTCTTTTTTAAAATATAACAAATCTTGCAAAATATTTACAATGTACAGAACAAATTCGAAAATGGAAAAAGCGCACAGACCCACGATGAAAAATACCAAAACTGCCTCAATCAACGTGCAATTAATTGATCACTCGTGTGTAATATATTTGGTACATGATCTTATAGATTCTTCTATATTTGGTACAAGATGGTTTAGATTTAGCTACATGATCGAGTACTCAAATCTAAAAAATTGTGTACTGATATCCCAACAATTTTTTTCAAGATTTTTTATATTTGGTATACAATCTAGTACCAATATTGTTTAGTTTTGGCTATACGATCGTATAGACAAATTTAAACAATAGTGTACCAACGATTTTTTTCAAGATCATGTACCAAAATCATCTATATTTAATATATGATCTTGAACTAATAACACCTTGAAAAAACTTATGATTGATTGAAAACAAAGATCATGATTTCAAAAAATTATAAAAGAAAAAGTGCAAATGAAGAGGAGAAGAAAGAAGATGAAATTGAAAAGAAAAATTGCAGAAGAAGAGAAGAAAAAAGATAGAAAGGAAAGACAAATTTAGAATATTTTAAAAAAACGGCTAACTTCATGAATTTTTTTATTCTGTTACACGACAATAGTTATTTGGGTACTTTGTTATATTTTTGTGAAAATTAACCTCGCGTTCATATATTTTCAATTTTTTTTAGTGAAAATACTAATAAATAATAATAATCATAATATATATATATATATATATATATATATATATATATATATATATATATATATATATATATTTTTAAGGAACAACGCTAAGCTGTAAAGACTAAATTAAGTCCATCAGATCTGTTGAAAACTAAAACTGGATAGCAGAAAAACCATAAGCTAAAATTGATGATCTAAAGTGCGGAGACAAACAATATTTTAACCAATTTTTTTTTTTCATGCTATCGTAGTACTACAATTTTTTTTATATCTTACCTCTCTCAAAAGATTGGTTGTCTGATAAAGCAGTGAATAACAATCTTACTTTAAAACATCATTATCAAACAAATTTCAATCTTTGTTGACAAGTATAGTTTCCCCCCTATGAAATTTATATCTTCTTTGCCGTTCACTATTTTCTTAATGAATTAGCCAATAAATTTGCTTTGCCCTCCAAAGCCTAAACATAGATATGTTTTTCATCCACCATTTTTTGTTTTGTTTTCTTTACTTATTTGAAAAATGAAAAAGCATCATCAAAGTTCTACGAAAACGACAAACAAAAAGACTACTATATTTTGTCTCCATTTCACAATGATGATAAAATAAAAAAAGAAACGTTAAAAAAACCTATTTCAACAAAACGAAACAAAAAAACATTCGTTAAAAGCAACCATTACCATCGAGATCAGGTCAGGTGACTTAAATCATAATACATTTGGAAGGAAGCACTTAAACCATTCAACAAGACTCAGTAGGCAGAAACAAGCAATCAATCGTTCAGTGGCAACCAGTGATAATTTTCCCAGCGTTGGTGCTTTTATCAATACCAACACACAAGTATAACATGGCACAATCCGTAAAAGGAGAATTTACTGAACCAAATATGAATCCACAGGCAGTAGAAAAAATAAAAGATAAGAAGATAAGGAAATACCTTGAAAAAAGCTGAAACAATCAAAGCGTAAAGACCAACAGAAAGAAATGGGCCAGTCTGAGTTGTCTTCATCAATTGCTGTTGATGAAGGCATCAGTTGAGGATTAACATTTGACCTATTTTCTCCACGTGCTTTACTGTTCCCGATGGAATTGAAGGCTAATTTGGGAAAATCAGGCTCTTTCAAAACAGCTAAAATATAGAGAGCCAATGAGTGGTGGTTCAGCATCTAATCCAAAAAGGTAAGTGGGCATTACAAGTACAGCAGCTTTCACATATCATTTCAACATGTGGAGAATAACATTGGAGAAACCATAGCATATATTATTATAATAAACATCTATCCATACACATGTCTGACCTGTAAATATATAATATAGATTCTCACCAGTACTACATAAAGAGATGGGGAAAATAAAAGTAGACATTCTAGAAGAAACGGGATATGGATGGATGGCTAATAAAATGCATAATCAAGCATTTGACAACCTTATCATTGTTTCTTGAAGTCTAATGTACTTGACTAATCTGCCCAAGGAATCACTTGAAGCACCTCCTTGTCTCAGGGAGATTTCAACCTTCTTCTTCAGCTCTTTGGCTCTCTTTTGGATTTGGATACCCTCTTCGTCCACAAAGAGAGTACGAATGGCCCTGTCAATTTCCTCTCGCAATAATCTATCTTCCAACTGTAAGCCAACCCGCCAGACATGGCTTACGAACCTCGCATTCACCCTTTGATCCCCGACTCTGGGCCAACAAAGCATTGGAACACCTTCTGCTATACTCTCGATTGTTGAGTTCCAGCCATTATGAGTCAAAAAGCATCCAATTGATCTGTGCGCTAAAACCTTTTGCTGTGGCAACCAACTAGCAATTCTGCAGCGACTTCGGGTAGACTCATGAAATTCTCTAGGCAACTGCTCAACTCCATCTGAGCCATTGACTAGACAATCCCTCACCACCCACAGGAAGGGTTGGTCACTATTGGCTAGCCCCCAAGCCATCTCTAATAGTTCATCTTTTGACATGGTAATGACACTGCCGGTGCTTACGTAGACCACAGAACTTTGAGCTTGTTTGTCTAACCAGGCCATGCAACTCTGCTCTTCACTTAAAACATCGGTGGAGAAGTTGCTACTGTACTTTTGAAGAGGACCTACGGGAAATACAGGAACCAAGGTTTCATCTTCGATTTTCTCGAACAAGGCATGTTCAAGACACCAAAGGGAGTTCCATATGATAGCTGAAGCAGTTTTGGTTCCGTTGAAAATGCAGGTTAAAACCTTCCTTGTGTGTTTCTGTGAGCTGAAAAGTGGCATGTCCTTAATTCTCAGAAAGGGAAACCCAGCAACCGGTTCCTCCAATCGGCGTTCTGAAACAAAGTAAAATTTGATTGTCCTTCACATGAGTACACAAACAAGATCGCATTTATCATAATACATATGAGAGAATATGTGAGGTCATGTTATTCTAGTATACTTGCACTCACCTTGGATTGGATGACAATCATTCTCATCAAGAATTGACAGCCCGATGTAGTTTGCGGCACTACTTGTCCGCAAAACAATTCTAAAAATCTGCAAGTCATCAGCCACTGCTGCAGAAAAATACATGACGGAGTCATATATTATACAGGAGATTGGATTGTATTGACTACACAATTGCATTTTTATCAAGCAGTCATGGAATGGGGTTTCACACTTCATGTTTAGTTCTGAAAGGAAAAGCATAACATCCCCACCAAAGGCACTGTAGCTCTCCAACATGCTACCACCAATGGATTCAAAAGAGAACTCAGGGTAATGAGATTGATTTGGAGAGTTCAGTTGTGTGTGAATTACGGTAATAGAGAAACCCTGAGAGTGAAGAAGTTTGGCTAAGTGAAGCATAGGAGACATGTGGCTTGGTAAAGGGCAGGGAACAAGCACCAAATGCCCTTTTCTCTCTTTTTGCTTCTTCTCCATGACTTTTTGGAAGTGTTTAGTATCTGCTAGATTGGTGGAATTCTAGGCTATTTTATAGGGTCTCTCACCACATCTTTTGATATGACAGCTTTATTCCCAAATTGCCCAAGAAGTTGAACTACTTGATCATACTAACATTTAAATATTGATAGCAACTTAAATAATCCTCAAGTCCAACTATTGTACCCTTCTCCTCCTCCTAGTGATAAATCTAAAAATCCATTGTATACGTTTCATTTCAAGTTGTTTCAACTTGAGAATTTTCACCACCCTAGCTTATTTTCTTGCTTGAGTTCAACATCACGTGTCCAAACCCCTGATCCTTTGGTCGAAATGACTAGTTAAAGTTATGCTCATATTGACCATTCTTTTATTTCTATTCTAAAGATATATAACATATCATTCTCAAAACCTAACAACCATTTGACATCAATTCCGTTATATCAACCAACCGTCACAACATGTCTTAAAAAATCTAAATACGCGGTCATCTCTACGTTTCATTTCAAACTGTTTCAACAGAAAGAATTTTCACACGCCAATCCTTGCTTCTTTTCTTTTTCTTTTATAAGTTCGATATCATCTTGGGTGATGATTTTGAACTCTGACCCTTCGGTAGAAATCAAAATAAGTAGTTGAGTCATACTCCACTTTGTTATGGCCATCCAAAGGATATAGAACATATCATTCTCGAAAACCAACGGCCATGTGACATTTATTATATTATATTAAGCAACGGTTGGAACAATTCTTAAAATGAGCTGTCCTGTCATCCTAGGGTTTCAAAGTGAAACACAAAAACAATTCAGTTATTCTTTTCAATCCCAACACAAGGCCAACAAAAACCCTAAAATCTGGTGAAGAATGAAATTCAGTTCTTAACCTAAAATAACCAAATTACCAAATGCTTGAGATTCGAAACAAATCAAAGAACCAAGCATTGTAGCCACAAATCAAAATCAAACAAAGAATATCGAATATCCCCTTACCTGAACATCAAGTGAAGCCAACTGGTAGAGAATTGAATGCAGAAAGCAGGAATCCATGTGATGCTCACGTGAAGAAGAAAGAAAACGATAGGGGAGGGGGAAGAAGAGGACAGGACAACAAGGGGTGGTGGCCGAGATGAGGTGGTTGTGGCCCTCCGAGAAGATGATGATGGTGCGGCCACGGTGGTGGGGAATTGGCCGTCTTTGGTTTTGTGGGCGACAATGGAAGGTCAAATCTTTCACGTTTAGTCTAATAAGAGAAATATGAAACTATTTTGATCATTCATTAAGATTGAGTTAATCTTTTTAGTAGGACCAAACTTAGATAATTAAGATAACAAAAGAGTTTGGGTTTCAAATCTTGCAACTTCATAGATGTTGTTCAACTTAGAAAACCAAAAAAACACAACATAAATTTAGAAATGTTCACCGGATCAGCCAGAGTTTGAGTCTGATTCTTCTTCTTCCCACAAACAAATTTAATTTGCCCGTTTCGAGTTGGTGTAACGTTTAAAATAATTGTTGTATTGTCACACTTTTTGTTGCGAAAAGAAGTAAAATTGAAAATTGTGCCTTTTCATCAATTTTAATTTTTGTCACACTTTATTTCATAAGTTATTTCTTTAGTTAGTTTTTGCTATAGCATTTGCTTAATTGATTAATTAAATCCGGAGAATTTTAATTCAAACACAAATTACTCAGATTTCTTATTCAACTAAATAGCAACCAATACAAATCGGTATATATCATCTTTGATTTCAACCTATAAACCAATTTTTTCCTTACATTTTCGATTCTTAATTTTACGCGTTCAAATTAAATTAAACAATTAAATTACAATATTTTGAAACTTAAAATTCAAATGAAAATTAGATTCAAAATATGGGATCAGAAAAAATATTTTTTTAATATATTTTTTTTACAAATAATAAGATAAAATTCTATTTTGACCTCTAAACTTTGTATCTTTCTTTTATTTTGATCTCTAAACTTAAAAATATATTTATGTTCAGTCACTCAAATATTAAAAATTTCCTAATTTGGTCTATGTTATTAAAATTCGATTAAATCTTTAAAGATAAATGAACCTGTCAAAATTTGTTACAAAATTCACTAAAAAATTAATATAATTACTAAACCAATTTATAAAATGAAAAATAATATAACCACTGAACCAATAATATAATTACTAAACCAATTTATAAAATAAAAAATAATATAAAAGAGGAACTCTTACATGTAACAAAAAAGAATATAACTATTTACAAACTAAAAAAAACTATAATAGATTATAAAGAATTGGATAGATTTTGTAAATAATATCAATTTTTTTGTTATATTAAAAGATACTCCTTTATAAAATGCATACGATGTGAAGGAGCCATCCACGATGCTCCCACTATACCCATCCCCACTACAATATGACATGGTATGTAGTTACAATTTTTCATATAATTGCAATTTTGTAAATCAAATAAATGCTCACAATGTAAGCAAGTTAGAGTCTTCAAAACTCATTTATACATTTAAGAAAATTCACAAGATTTTGTATTGTCAAAAAAAAGAAAAAAGGAAAGAAATGGTTTTAAAATAGCTTAATTATAAATAGATTCTAAAAAATCCTCAAATAACAAATATAAGGAAGAACTCAAGTTTTGAACCAATCAAAAACAAATTCGAAACCTTTGAGATTTTTAAGAATAATTGGGAAATCTGATCATTAGGTATATACCTCTCATCAGCACTTTTTAAAAGTTGAGATGATTTTAACCTAAATAACAACAAATGAAATAGATTAGGAAAAAGAGGCAAACCACATCTTAATTTTCTCTCTCATATTTTTGTTGTAGGAATTCAATCTCAACCACTTAAAAGTAAAAAGATACCTAATTGGGAGCACTCTTATATTAAGTGATTTTTTAGAAAATTTTATAGAAAGCATGAGAGTGAAGAGCAAACATCATAAATAAATAAATAAATATATATATATATATTGGTTTGTTGAATAGTCTTACATTTTTATATACAATTCAAGACAAACAAGAATGACGTAACTAATACTTTGTCCATTGTTCCAAGCAAATTTCCAACAGGTCAAGTATAAAATTGCTACAAGCTAAATGCACTTAACTTTAGAATTTTTATAATCGAACTACCACAAAAAACAAAAAATACACCTTATTCGTATAGATAATAACTTTCAATTCTTTTAAAATTTTAACTATATCTTTATATCTTCCAAATCTTTCGTATATATGTAACTTCCTTCATTCATTTAAATTCCTATCCTTGGCAATGTGTGTTATTTAAATTTAAAATTTCTTAATTATTTTCTTAGATTGTTGCTTAATTATTTTTATAAATTTAAAATTCACTCCTGCAATACTTCTTTCCTTACTAGATATGTGGTTTCAAATTTTGATGGACCATAGGAGGGTATCCATAGTTTTAGTCTATCTATATTTAGTATGAAAAATCATTTGGTATTTTATTTTATTTTATTTTTTCTTTCAAATCGTCATTTTATAATATCCATTCATTTGATATAAAAAATGTACGTTGGTGATATAAGTAGAAGGTTGATCTTGATGACATAATTTATAATTTTTATTTAAAACATTTTTAATGATGCTTTCGTATCTTTAAAATTTGTCTCATTTATGTGCTGTTTCAATTCACTCATGTACCACTTCAAAATTTCAGGTGGTTTACATATTTAGTGATTTTCTTCTTGGTTGATCCTCAAACTACATCAAATTGGATGTTTTTATTTTTATTTTTTTTATTATTCAGATTTAAAATAACCATAATTATTTCTCTGAATTTAAATTTTGCCAGTGGAATCTTTCTTTCCTATCAAATATTTGGTTTCAAATTTTGAGGGTTTCACGATTCCATACTGAGGGTATTTTTGTCCATATACTCTTATAAGACTCCATCTAAATTTAGTAAGAAGACTCATTCGGTCTCTTTTGAAAATGACCAATTGATAGCATCCATTCATTTGATGCCCCCATCTTTCAATCCCATGTTCTCATTTAGGGTTAGATCGGAAACTCAATTCTAATCTATAATATCCATTTATTTGTTTTTAGGTGTATTTGAAATTTTAATTTTAAAATTATCTTACTCAAAATAGCTTTATAAATGCATTTTAAAGCATTTTTATATCAAATAAATATATGTAAAAATGAGTTTTTAGAAAAACATATTTTCCTCAAAATCAATTCATACCTACCCTACATCTACTCAGTAGAATAAAGAATTACATAATAATGCAATGAAAACAATTGAATTTAATAACATCATAATTACATATAATTGAGGGATTAAACATGTTTTTAACTTAGTTTAAAAAAAGAGAGTTTGAATAACTAACCTTTAATAGCTCCAATTGGCCACAAAATTACTATTGAATTTGATCACATAAACTAGCAAACAACAACCCTCAAGTTTTATTCACTATCCTTTTAACCTTAGAATTTGATTATGAGATCAATTAAGGGATCGTTTGATAATGTTTTCATTTCTTGTTCGCTATTCTTCTTTTTTATTTTTTTTAAAAAACAAACTTATTTGATAACTATTTCCACTCCTTATTTTTAAAATTTGAAAAACGCGAAAGTTGGGATTTTTTTTTCTATCTTACCATTCTCAAAGTAAAAAAAAAAAAAATAAAAATAAGGAAGTGTTTTTGGTGTATGGTGTATTGATATCAGACAGCCATGATAATTGTCTTCTTCTTGAAAGTCATGTGTTCAAATCCCACTTGTAGTAATGTTGTTTTTGTTATTTTTTATTACATTATATATATATATATATATATATATATATATATATATATATATATATATATATATATATATTGAAGATTCTGTTCACTTTCTTTATTTTTGCTTTATTCTTACTATCCTATTAACTTTTTATTTACAAAAATAATTCTCCAATATTTATATTTTTGGATTAAAGTTTTTTTTTTCTATATTATAAATATAACAAAACACCAAAATATTTGTAACAAAATAAAAACCCGATGAAGTCGACCATTTTTTTAAATATTTTAGGTTTGCACTTGTCGCTTTTGAATTTCGCATAGCTTCGATTTCTTTTTTATTCCTTTCTATCTTCTTCTGCAATTTTTCTTTTATATTTTTTCAAAATCATGATTATTATTCTATAATAATTATTATTCTTTTTCATTATACTTCTGCTATTATTATCTTTGCTTTTAATCAATCTCAATTTTGTATTTTTTTTAAACTGTTATTTGGTTCAAGATTTTATATTTGGTACATGTCGTGTATCAAGTATAGAAAATCTTGGTATATGATCTTGAATAAAAATCGTTTAGATCTCGGTACACGTCGTATACCAATGTCTAAACTATCGCGTATCAAATCTAAACGAGTGTTGGGATGACAATGGACTAATTTGTGTTGGGATGAAGTACTTGTTAAATGTAGAATGTAAACTCCATTACTTACGTTGTTCATGTAGCGGAGAGTTTTTTATTAGTTTTATGCTGTACATATATTTTATGTCTTGCTGATCTTTTTGTTCAATAAAGGTGATGACTCGAGACTTTATTCATGTCAATTTGATTGAGAGCTAGAAACACTTGGTTGTTTTGGTTACATTTGGTAGTTGTGGATGTCTAATTCTTTTCAGCTTTATTTTTCAGACGTTGAAGACCTCTATCAACAATGTGATTTTTGGTACATGCTTGTATCTCTGTTTGCTTCTTCTTGTCTTCTAAGCTACAAATTTATTGTAAATGAAGTTGAGTTGTGTGTTATTGTTATCTGGAACATTTACTTCTGTCTCCCTCTCCTTTCATTTAATATTATGTGCATTTAATTTGTCCATTTTTTTTTGGTCTCTTGTTCATCACAAGTATTGGATTTTACATTCTAGCTTGATCTTAAGTTTAGACTTATAAAAATGATAAACTTTATATGAATTTCCATAGAGAAACGTGAGATCTCTAAAGAGGCGAAATCTCCTTCCTTCTTCCTTCTCTCTCTCACTTTCATTTTCTGTACAGAAAGCTTTGTTAATGTATTTTAATGTATAAAATGGAATTTGTGAATTTGTTGCTTATAGAACATTTAAAATGGGAAAGAATCTGGGATAAGTTTGGAATCTATTGTTTTGTTTTTCCTCTGTTGCGGAATGATCAATATATGATCATGAATTAGCTTCCATTTACTTCTCTCCTTGATATACATGCCTTGTACATTACACATTTCAATTATCCTTGATATACATACCTTGGTATTGTTGTTTGGGGCACTTAGTTAAATTCTAAAGTTTGGAGTAAATATGTTTGTAGAGTTAGTAAATAGGGTTAAGTTCTTCATTTCCATGTTTTCGGATTCGGTATGTTATATATCAAACTATTTCTTTTGTGGGTGTAATAATTTTCATGAATACTAATTCATTTATTTTTCATGTTTATATATTGATACACGAAAACCATACGCACAAGTCGAGTTAGATGAGGTGTGGGTTGAGTTAGCTGATTTTTGAGTTCGTACATATGATTGCAACTTATTTATGATTCTGAAGTAGGAAACTCTTTGTTGTGACTGATTTTTTGAATTGTACATAGGAAACATGTTCATATGGAGGGGGGAGGGGTTGTTTGGTATACTTTTAAAACCTTTTGTTGTGGTAGCCATATTGAAACTTTGTTGATATATAGATTATTTGTTCATAGGTTAATTGTTCATATGGAGGGGGGATGATAGGTGAATTGTTCTGAAACTTTGTTGTTCTAGCCATTCTGAAACTTTAATGGAATTGTTATATTGGTTTTGTAAATGATAGAAATATTTGCACAGTTTTGGAAATGATATGGTGAAAGGTTTTATATTTGATGTATATTGTCGTTTATATGTATTTATGGAACAATTGTTGGACTACTATACAGGACAAATGGGAGCATAATACAGGAACAAAAATATAATTGAATTACAATTTTAAAAAATAGAAAAATGTTTGATGGTTTTAAAATGTCATAAACAATTGCATTCTTGACGGTTTTTAAATGTCATAAACAATCTCTTTCTTGACAGTTTTTAAATGTCATGAAAAAGCATACTCTTGACGGTTATCAAAATATTCTTGATGATTTTTGTCACGGATACTCATATTCTTGATGGTTCTAAATTGTCATGAATATTTATACTCTTGACGGTTTTAAACTATTATGAAAATTTATATCCTTGACGGTTTAAAACTGTCAACGTTCACTATTCTTGACGGTTTTACCAACCGTCAAGAACTTTGACAGTCATGACACTAGCTTCAATGAAGATTTTAAAACTGTCAAGAATAATGATTCTTGACAGTTTAAAATCGTCAAGAGAGTCTGTTTTTGTAGGAGTGAAAGAGAAGAATAGGAAAGGAGAAACAAAGAACAGGTAATTGGAATATTATCAACTGGATCCTTAATATGATCAATTTTTAGTAGAGAAGAAGACATAGTCATAAACGAATAAACGAATAAACGAAGAAAGCTTGAAAACACATTGTTTAAGCATAAACGAAAACATAGTCATAAAGAGGTTTAAGCGAAGGTAGTTTCCAAGCGATATCATAAAATAATATATATATGCACAAAGAAAGCTTGAAAATGAACCGCTTACTATCAATGACTCGATCCCCTAGGATTATACGCTTTTCCCACTTCAATTTGGCCTGAAACAACAATTAAGGTCTCTCAGTCATCTACACATGTCAAGATGTCACAACTATCTCTAAAACACTTCAATATGACAATTCAAGGTGTTTATGGCTCAATGAGTCGAATTCCAACTTTCCTTATTAAACCTGTATCATTCCCACTTTAATTTAAGCTAGAATTCCACTTTTGGACCCTTAACTTCAACTTAAACTCTTAACACCTTAAGCATCAAACTTAAGTTAATTTTAGTGGGCCTTTTAATTCCATACGCTTTTATTTCAACTATCGATGATTTTTTAGATTTAGTTCCATTATGTCAACATGAGCTAATTAACCTTAAACACTTCATAAGATCCCCTAAACCATTTTATGTTTCAAACTTGTAAAAAAAACATCCAAGCGACCTCCAAAGCTAAAAGAAAGCCTTTTTTTTTTTTTTTTACTTCTAACGTTCAACGATTTTAGGACTTGAGTATTATGAGTAATCTAATCTTAACGCTTAGATTCAATGGGCATTTAGGAACTTTAAGAAAACTCACTCAAGTCACTCCAAACCTCATCAAGAACTTAGCAAAGTAACCTTAACTTCAATCTAGATCACCTTAATGACCTTCCAAATTCGAAATCCAGGATTTGATTGAAGGTTATTAGAGCCTTACGTAGCGGAATAATTAACAGAACCATAAACTCAATTTAATTAGAAACTTAAAAATACCAAATACATTGGCAAAAGTACAATTACAGAAACAAATTTCTATCCTAAACATGCTTTTTTAAAAAAATATAGAGAAGAGAAGACCCACTTACATTGGTGACTCTATATTTATCAAACACCAAATTGGGGTACCACCACTTAGAGACCTCCCTATTCTCTGAGATGAGATTTTGGTTTGTGGGAACCAAAATTGGAATGGAGATTTTGCTTCACAGAGAAGTAATTTCTGAGAGAATTGCAAAGTACCAAGGTAACAGAAGCCTTCTATCCATTTTTTTCTTTGTCGTACTGATATCTCCCTCTTCTTGAGACTAAAGAAGAGGGAAGCTAGAGAGAATATGGAAACGTGGGAAAACCACTCACGTTCCCTATTAATTTAATGAATTAAATTTATATAATATTAAAATAATTAATTAATAAAATCATATTTAATTAACATTTCATTTAAATCATATTTAAATGAATATCTCTCACATAACCTATAGTTTTAATTTAATTAATTAAATTACGTTAAATTTAGGGAAATTTTCATAAATATGACAAACCATTAAAATATTTACGGCCCATGTAACAAATTCATGAAGTTAGCCATTTTTTAAATATTCTAGGTTTGTCCTTCCATATTTCTTCTCCTCTTCGATGTGATTTCTTTACCCAAATCTAAACAATCGTGTGCAAAAAAATAGTCAAATCTAAAGGATCGTATATAAAGAATCTTGAAAAAAATCGTTTAGATTGGAGTAGCCAAATCTAAACGATCGTGTAAAAAAAAAAAATAAACGACCCTATAGACAAATCTAAACGATCATGTACCAAAAGAATTTAAAAAAATCGTTTAATCAAATCTAAACGATCGTGTACCAAAAGAATCTTAAAAAAATTCATTTAGCCAAATCTAAATGATCGTGTACCAAATTTTGAAAAAAGTCGTTTAAATTTGACTACCCAAATCTAAATGATCAAATCTAGTCAAATCTAAATGATCGTGTAATGAATTTTAAACGATTGTATAACCAAATTAAACGATCGTTTAACCAAATTAAAGGATAGAATTGAAAAAAATAAATCGTTTAGATTTTGCTATCCAAATCTAAACGATCTTGTAATAAATATATTACGCGCGTGGTTGACAGGGTATTTTTGATATTTTTTGTTGTAGGCCTATGAGCTTTTTTCCTTTTTAGAATTATTCTATATAGTATAAATATTTTGCCGCTTTGTTATATTTTTGAAAAGACCCCTTAAATTAAATTAAACAAAACCATAGAATTAATTAATTGCTAAATTAAATATCTTATATTTAATTTAATCAAATTTAAATAATATTCAAATATAAATTTCTCTCATACTAGTTTTAATGTGTATTATATACCCATTAAATTTGAACCTAAAGTTTTAATATGAATCTAATTCATTTTAAATTAATTAATTTTGAATCATATCCAAAATTAAATTTATATAATAAAGTTTAATTAAAATCAAAATTTGTATCATAATGAATCACCACACATTATATTAATTTCCAAAGTAAATCTAAACATTTCAAATTACAATTAATACAAATAGATCTCATTATCTTTTACGAGTTAGGAATGGGAGTTAGTGGACCTATAGATCAAAAGCTACAACGATATGAGATTAATTGGTTAAACTCATTAACCATATTAATCAACATTCGTTAAATGTGCTTACACTCTACTAAAGATTCACGGCTGAATTCTTCTCACTGTAGATATATTTCCGTGTCCATGGATATAGATTAGTAACAACAAGTTAGTCCTTCACAAATGTTCGTAACACCAGTTGGGTCAAATTACCATTTTACCCATAGGTTACTTCTAGTCCTTAAATACCAGTGCTTCTTTAATGAACAACTTGTTTATGGTCCAACCAATAAACAGAAACCCCTCTCGTGTCATAAAGAGGGTAGGACCCTTTGTTCAAATCTCGGAGACACCATTTAAAGAAACACTCTTTACTTACCTTAAAGTTGGAAAAAAGGGAATTTCATCTTATGTGATTATATTTCCAGCTCCCCACTCAGTCTTGTCCCCAAAATGATAAGTTTATTGAGTCGACAATTTGGTCACTTTCACCCGTACAAATCAAAGGACAATCCATTGTGAATAAGAGTTCATAATACACTAAGAATTAAGACTAAGTTACCTAGGCCATCCTAATGAAATAGGAACCTAACAAGCTAACGAAGTTACATCTTGTGGTTACTATTTCATGGTTCGGTCTTATACAAACTCATTACATAAGATACCCTTACTTGCGTGTCACCTACACGAACACGTTGGATTATTGTGTTTGTATCAAATACATAGGGAGCCATATCCATAATGTTATCACGATAAGGTACGTACCCAGCTTTATCCATATACTATAGATCCTTTAAGCTGTATCTCGAACATTGATCCTTGCATGCCTCTACATATCAAGACTCATCAAACAACTTAGAATGTTAGTTTATTGGATTTAGGTTATTAAGACAAAACTAAGAATATAATCAATAACACTTTATTGAAATTATGATAACATTTTATTAATGACGATCAACAAATTATATTCACTATTTATGAGTTTTAGGACATAAAATCCAACACTGATACCATGTGTTAACCTATATTAGCACAAAAACTAAATGGGTACGCAACACCCACTCCAAAAAGGTTAGAAATTTACCCAAGTTGTGTGAAAAGACCAAATTTCAAGCTTCCTAAAGGATGAACAATGGCTAAAATCTCCAAATATTTCTAATCTAACGACGAAATATGATGGGTATTGCAAAATCAAAGTCATTGTTAGACGTATTTAAATAATACGTATAAATAAAGTGTGGACTATGTATGTAAATTAATAATTTATCAAATTGGATTATTTTATTTAATTGGCCCTATTATGTGATCTGTTTAATTAAGACCCATTATTCCTAATTGAGTATGGACTAAATGGGTAGAAGCATATAAACTAGTATATAAAAAATAAGCACTCAGTCTTTCTTTTATTCAATCAAGAGAAAGATCCCACTTAAGGGCATTCAGGGTTTTGGTTGAGGAAGACAATAGCCATTTTTACAGTCATCATCAATTCAAGAAGATGGATTATGGTATGTAATTTATTCTTGACAATGAAATCTGGTTGGTAACTTATTTTTGACAATATAGCATGAATTATCTTGGGTTAATCTATTATATAGATTTAAAGTATTTATTCTAACAAGTGGTATCAAAGCCTGAATTTCATGTTAAATTGTTGAAATATGTTTGATTTCTATTGGTTTCTTGATTCAAGATTTGATTAAACATATTGTGATTTTAAGTTTAATTGATCTTGATTCAAGATTTGATTAGTCATATTTGATCATGTTGTAGTTTCAAGATTTGATTAAACAGATTTTGGTTTTAAGTTTAAATGATCTTCATTCAAGATTTGATTAATAATGTTGTAGTTTCAAGATTTGATTAAACATATTGTGGTTTTAAGTTTAATTGATCTCTATTCAAGATTTGATTAATCATGTTGCGATCATGTTGTACTTTCGAGATTTGATTAAAAATATCGTGGTTTTAAGGTTAATTGATCTTGATTCAAGATTTGATTAATCATATTGTGATTATGTTGTAGTTTCAAGATTTGATTAATCATACTGTGGTTTTAAATTTAATTATTTTAGATTCAATATTTGATTAAGATAGTGTGGTTTTAAAGATTTGATTGATTATATGGTGGTTTTAAGTTTAATCATTCTAGATTCAAGATTTGATTAATCATATTGGATTTTTTTAAGTTTATTTATTCCAGATTGAAAGATTTGATTAATTATCATCATGTTGTGAATACAAGTTTAATTGATCACGTTGTTAATTCAAGATTAATTGATCATCCTATGGATTAAACTTGAATGGTGAATTTTTTTAGGGATATTCACATGTTTATGTTGCATTACTTGTATTTTAATGTGTGCAATCATATGGTGAACTTTGGTAAAGATTATTTGGTGTTCTTTCTCCGTTATTTTTTTGCAATAATAAAATAATTATTATTGTGTCTTATATTTTAGATTGAATTGGTTAAAATAACATGTTGCCATAGTAGACTATGTTATCTAGATTAGTTTAATTCTAAAATATAGGATGTGCATATGTAACGACCCAACTTTTCCGGACTAAGCTGAGGTCACTACCAAATACCAAAACTCGACCATTCAACATAAAATTTAAAACGGACCAGATACGATTCATTAAAACAGTATAAACCTTACAAAAACAGTTTTCGGGCCCTATTTCAAATAATTTCAAAAGTCACAAAATAAAATGTCAAGTCACCAATCCAAAAATCACAATCAAAATATTCTGACAAAATACATAGCGGAAGCGAAAGAAAATCAGACGCGTCCATATGGCCTTCACGCATCCTTCCTGCCTCTCGTCGGTCTGCCCCTCGCTGCACCCCTACCTGAAAAGTTAAAGAAGGGAAAGGGTGAGTATAAACATACCCAGTAAGGGACCCACTACTGGGCCCGTTATGGAACAACAGTTAACTTCCTATTCGGGGGTACCCTACGTAACAGTCTAGTGGTTCCGTAGAACGCACATATCAGTCTAGTGCTCCCGAAGGATGCACATATCAGTCTAGTGCTCCCGAAGGATGCACATATCAGTCTAGTGCTCCCGAAGGATGCACATATCAGTCTAGTGCTCCCGAAGGATGCACATATCAGTCTAGTGCTCCCGGAGGATACACATATCAGTCTAGTGCTCCCGAAGGATGCACATATCAGTCTAGTGCTCCCGAAGGATGCACATATCCGTAAGGCACACTACCCCATAGATGAAGCTAACCGTTACCCCTCAGCCCTTACCAAACTGTCTACATCAGTCACATCTCAACGGCATTCATATTACAGTCCCGCCATAAGCTTTGTCAATCAGATAGTATAGGATTAACATCTACACCCTCAGTTGCTTTACGCATTCCGATTCGCACACCAATAGGGAAACCCTAGGTCCAATCGACTAACCAACCAAAACCGGACTCACTGTCCTTCCCCGTTCAAACTCCATGAACCACATTCAGACCAGTATTTGATACATACTAAACCGTAACTTTAAGGTCCATCAACATATAATTTCAATCCACAAATAGCAGTCACAGTATATTTTCATCAGACAAAATATAATATCAGTACTTAACAGTCAACACGCATACAGATATTCAGTACAGTCACTAACGTGTAATCCCCTGTGGATTACTACGGTTTTAGCCTGGACTCGGGGTCCAGTAGTAGGAAAACCCTTACCTGAAATTCGGTTATGCCCCTCGATCGAAAACCACGCTCGACAGATCTATCTAACGAAACACGAAAGTTTTAGTTGATGATTTCAGTAGCAGTTGTTTTAAAAGGTTATCCGCTGACTTACCCAAGGAAAGGAAGCTAACTCCAACCAGGTCTGCCGCGGAACCCGAGAACTTAAGCGTCAACTATGCACTACCTTCAAGGAAGAAAAGTAGGGCCATATCTTAATCCAACATTCAAACTCGAATCGGACGAGGTAACATTAGGGAATTCATCAGAACAATCCTTACCGAAGACTCACCGTGAACCGAAATGAAGGAAGGAAGGCTTAGGTGGCTCGGCTCGGCTCGGCTCGGCTCGGCTCGGCTTGGTTCGACTCGCGGCTCGGCTCACTCGGCTCGCGGCTCGGCTTGGTTCGGCTCGCGGCTCGGCTCACTCGGCTCGCGGCTCGGCTTGGCGCGGCTCGCGGCTCGGCTCACTCGGCTTCGCGGCTCGGTCGGCTTGGGGCTCGGCTCGCGGCTCGCTCGGCTTGGGGCTCGGCTCGCGGCTCGCTCGGCTCGGCTTACTCAGCTCGGCTCACCCGGATTGTGTGGCTCGGATCGGAAACGGCTCGGGTCAGTTGGAACCGGGTCGGGTCTGGACGAAGGAAAATGGGCAGCACGGTTTTGAGGACTTTATCTCTTCCGGCGACGGCGGCGGTGGCGAAACGACGCTGGGAGGCGTTCGACAACGGGGACGGAGAAGAAGAGAGGGATGGTGGCGGAGACGAAGGCGGAAGAGAACGGAGTGGTGCGGCGGCGTCGGGCGATTGAAGCCGAGAGGAGATCCGAAACGAAGGGGAGCCGCGGCGGACGACGGTGGCCGAGGCAGACGACGACCACACGGACGGAGGTGGAGGAACCGGCGGCGATGCAGAAACGAGGAAGAAAGCGATGGAGGAAGAAGAGGAAATGGATGGTTCGGGTGGCGGTGGCGCGGCGGAACGGAGAAGAAGAAGAAAAATTTTCGGGGGGGGGGGGGGGAGAGAGGAGAGACGGCGCGTTTTTAGGGTTTTTATTTTTTAAAAATTTATTATATATATATATATATAAATCTTAAATAATATATAATATTAATAATTTAAATTAAATAATAATATATATATAAAAATATAAATAATAATAATAATAATAAAGTAATAATAATAATATATTTATAATATTAATATTTAATAAATAATAATTTATTTTATTGTTTTAGAAATAACATTATTTCTATAATATTAATTTATAATAATATTTATAATATTAATATTATAACAATTAAAATAAAATATTAATAATAATAATATTTATAATATTAATATTATAACCAATAAAATAACATTAATAATAATAATATAATTAATATTATATTATTATTATATCAATTTGCATTTTAAATAAAACGAGAACAAAATTTTACCTTAAAAATTTCGGAGCGTTACAGCATATTCATTGATTTATGCGAATAATTATCGGTCCAAAGAAAGATAAATATTTGGCCAAATTATGAGTATGCGTGTGGTAGTGAGTAGGTGACAGTTATAAGGATTGCTCATGTGAAAAATAGTCAGTCCAAAGAAAGGCTAATTTTTTGACAGAGCTTATCGTCAGTACTTTGATTAATACGTTGAGAGTACCGTTTATAGTTGATGTCTCTACCCAAAGGTTGAACATCAATGTTGTGTTAGGTATCTTGTAAATGGGGCCCACTATATATGTTAATTTATTTTGTCATATTTTATTTTATAACACCTATTAATTATAAGTATATAATTTATTTGCTTGTTCTTTGTTCAGTTAATATTGCTTAAATATTGGTAATCTGAGTTCAATCGCAAAGTTGAATGGATTGAATTTCAAGATTTGGAAGGAAAGTTTAGAGATACTTCTCGGGTGTATGGATTTGGACATTGCATTAAGAACCAATAAACTTACTTCTACTAAGGAACAGTCGAATATGGCTAATATTGAGAAGTGGCAACAGTCAAATCGCATGTGTCTGATGATTATTAGGTACTTCATTCCAGAGTCTTTTTGGGGTTCTATCACTGAAAGTGAAAATGCCAAAAAGATCCTTGCTGAAATTGAAAAATATTTTGCTAAAAATGAAAAAAAGGGGAAGCAAGTAGTCTTTTGACTACTTAAACTTCCATGAGGTATAAGAGCAACGAACGTATCAAGGAGTACATTATGGAAATGTCCAATCTTATTAGTAAACTAAAGGCACTTGATATCGAGATAATTGAAAATTTACTCATACATTTGGTACTTATCTCTCTTCCTGCATAATTCACTCAGTTTAAGATAAGTTATAATACTCAAAGGATAAATGGAGTATTAATGAGCTTATCTCACAATGTGTGCAAGAAGAAGATAGGATTAAGAGATAAATGACAGAAAGTGCTAACTTGGCAACAAACCTTCATGGTAAGAAGAAAAGGAAACCTACTGATGCTGTAGAAGAGACATTTCAGTAGAATAAGAAACAAGCTATGAAGAATCCTTGTTTCTTTTGCAAAAAGAAAGGTCATCTCAAGAAAGATTGTCCCAAGTACCCAAAATGATGTGTAAAGAAGGTTAAACTTCTTATTTTGGTTTGTTTTGAAGTTCATTTAGCTTTTGTACCTATAGATACTTAGTGGTTAGATTTTGATGCTATTACTCACATAAGTATATCCATGCAGAGTTGCCTGTGGAGCCGACCACCAAATGATGCTAAAAGATTCATCTATGTGGGCGATGACAAAGCAGTTAAATTTGTAGCAAGATACATTTTTGTTCTAGCAAGATATTCCATCAATCTTTTATTCCAATTGAGGCGTAATCTTCTAAGTGGTAAGAGGATCATGGGTATTCAATTTATTTGAGAGTTTCTTCCATTTTTCTTCTAATTTAGCATGTTTATTTTTTAATTTTTGTTCAATAACGAATTCAATTTCATGTGATCTCTAGGAAACAATCTTTTAATTTTCTCTTGATTGTTTAATTAGTATGCAAGATACATTTTGTTTAGAAAACTAAAGTACAAAATTCAAAATTGATTATCTTTGTCTACAAGAAATATTTGTTGATCCAATGAAGGGGTAATCTTCTAAGAAGTTGTAGATACAACATTTTGTCCTTTATTTATTATTTTATTTTATTTATTTACTTTATTTTTATTTTATTTTGAAAGTTGGATTTGAATTTGAATTTGAATTTTTCTTTTTAAAAACAAAAACAAAAATAAAAAAAAATGAATATAAGTCTCTTCCCTATTTTTCCTCAACTCACCCAATTTTCTCTCTCACTCCCACCTTCTCCACTCTTCTCTCTATTTTCACTCAACTAACCCAAATTTCTCTCCACTCTCCTCCCTATTTTCCCTCAACTAACTCAATTTTCTCTCTCACTCCCACCTTCTTCACTATAAAAACAAAGGAGGATTTTTTTGGAGGGTACGTTTGAGATCAATTTGAAAGATCGAAAAAAGCTAAGGAAACTATTATATCAAAGATAACTTTTGTTTTAATTTATCAAAGGTAACTTTTGTTTTAATTTCCTCTCTTTCCCTTCCCTTAAGAAAACTATTTTGTCAAATTGGTCTTCAAAGGTAACTTTTTTTTTTCTTAATTTTCTCTCTTTCCCTTCCCTTTTGAGAGTGTGATCAATTATAATGATGTAGTTTTTCAAGTTTGTTTTTGTTGTAATTTTGTTAATTAATTTTAAGGTGACTTTAATTTTGTTAGGGTTAGGCCTGTTACACTACAAGAATTTTTGGCTCTGGCGACAAATTTTTTTGGCAACGAAAAAAATGTGGGGAAAGATATGATGTGCCGACGTAAATTCAGTTGTGAGGGCACATCTTCATTTTTGCCAACAAAAATATTTACGTGGGCAAAAGGTTGTGTATTGTGTGGGCACATCATAGTTTTTGCCAACGAAAATATATACGTTGGCAAAAAGTTGTGTGGTGTATAGGAAAACTTTTAATTTAAATTTCTAGCGATGTTTATTGTAGTTTATGGCCACGTTTTGTGTGTGGACAGATATTTTAAATTTTTGCCGACGTAATTTACGTGGCAAAAAACCCATTTTTTTTTTACATATTCTTGGCGACGCAAAAGTTATACATATGACGATGTAAGAATAATAACGTGGGCAGAAGTAATTTAAAGAAAAAAGCCCTAATTTTCCCTCCCTTTCCTTTTTTTCTCTCACGCACACAAACAAGCAGCTGCCGTTCTCCCTTCTTTTCTCTCACGCACACAACACAAATTAACGCCCAATCCTTTGCTTCACCCACCCAACTTCAGCAACCCCAACCTTCACCGCCAACCCTGCGCAAACGACGGCCAACAATTCTTCTTCCCGACAGCAACTCCGCACGAAGTCCTTCTTCTTCACGGCAGCAACCCCGCGTGAAGTCCTCGTTCTTTCCGGCAGCAACACGGCAGCAACTGCATGAAGTCTTCTTGCGTCGCGCAAAGGACGACAGCAACCCCGATAGTCCTCCTCGTTCCTATCTTTCCGACAGCAACACGGCAGCAACCTCGCGGAAAGGACGGCACAAACCCCGCATTCTTTTCGGCAGCAACTCCGCGCGAAGGACGGTGGCGCAAACCCCTCGTTCTTTCCGACAGCAACACCGCGCGATAGTCCTTCTTCACAGCAGCAACCCCGCGCGAAGGACGACACGAACCCAGCATTCTTCCCGGCAGCGACTCCTCAGATCTATAAGTTCGATCCAATTTATATAGCTTAACTCACCCAATATGTTTTGATTTTTGTTTAATTTTGTGACATTTTTTATTGGCATTTTTAATCTTGTGGCGTTCTGTTATAGTTGTGTATTCTGTTTAGATGGTGTATTTTGTTATAGCTTGTTTATTTACTATGTTTTGTTAATTCAAAGTGGGATATAGTTGTGTATCTTATCTCCATTTGAATATCCACCAATTATGTAGGAGCTTGTGACAATTCTAAGAATAAATATATTGGGCAAGGAAAAGTTTGGTGAAATGAATTCCTTAATTATAGGAATGTATTGGAATGACAAAAATTATATACTTCAAAAAGTATCCAAAAAGTTCATGCAAAACAATTTGGTGTTTGAAACTTTTAAGATTAATTATATACATAAAAAAATATCCAAAAAGTTCATACACTTTATATTTTTTGCTTAATAGGTTTTCTACAATATGCCTATTAAACATGAAATTAAAAATTTATGAATCCATTTGATACAAAATTAAAAAGTTTAGATATATATTGATATAAAATTGAAAGTCTATAAATGTGATAATATTTATTTGAGGTGTGCTTAGATATGAAGAAGTTTATGTGACCATAGTTGATTGGAGGGAATGAGAAGAAAATTCCATGTTGGAAGGGAAGTATTGAGGTGGTGTATGAAGTATGTGTTAGGTTGTGTAAAATATGTGTAATGGTTGTATTTGTTTTGTAAGGTTTTTTAACTTGTTTTTTTTTTTTAAAGTGCCACTTAAACAATTGTTTTTGAGTTAAAATGTCATTTAGACTCATTTTAGAGAATTTGTATTTGGGTATGATTTTTTAGGCCGATCCTAATTAAGCTAATATTTTGTGGTAATTCCTACAGGGTTAACTTTTTGTCCATTCTATTTGAAGATGAATAGGGATTGGATTAAACTAAAAAATATATTTTCAAGTGATTATATTCATGGGGTTGCTCAATTTGGAAGTGGCTAAGTGTCATGTAAATGATGTGGGAAAAACTAGGTGCCCATGTAAGTATTGTCAAAATTCAATGACACAAACATTGGACGTAGTAGAGCGTCATTTATTTACATATGGAATATCCTCTGTATATAATAAATGGGTTTATCATGGAGAAGCAACCAACTTAGCTCGATTTGAACGGGGTGCTAGTTCATCAGAAGGTGAAAGATTAAGTAGAGAGTCTAATATTGGCGACGAGGACGATGATATTTTAGATCTTTTAACCGATTTGCAAGGATCAATGATAGCAAGGGAAGAAAATTTTGATGACGGGGATGGTTTTGATGATGAAGTTCCAGAAGATGTTGATGAAATTAATACTAGTAACGTTTTTGAGGAGTTGATGAATGAAGCACGTAACCCATTGTATCCTGGATGTACCAAATTTTCCTCGTTAAATTTTTTGGTGAAGTTAATGCATATCAAGGTTTTGAATAATTGGAGTAACAAATCGTTCGATATGCTTCTAGAATTATTGAAAGATGCATTTCCAATTGGTACATATATACCTAAATCATTGTATGAAGCTAAGAGAAGGTTATGTGACATAGGGTTAGGATATGATTCAATCCACGCTTGCAAATATGACTGTGTACTATTTCGAAAAAAATTTGCTAATTGTCAAAGTTGTCTAGTATGTGGTGAATCTCGATATAAAATGGATAGTGGAAAAGGAAAGAAGATTCCAAATAAGGTTCTACGTCATTTTCCATTAATTCCAAGGTTGAAACGTTTGTTCTCATCAAAACATATTGTTTCTGAGATGAGATGGCACAAGTATAAACGAGTTGACACAGAGGATGTTTTACGACATCCAGCTGATGCTGCAGGATGGAAGCACTTCGATAGAGAATTTCCTCACTTTGCTTCAGAGCCAAGAAATGTTCGTTTAGGCTTAGCTTCAGACAGTTTTAATCCATTTGGAAATATGAGTATTGCATATAGCATGTGGCCAGTACTGCTTATACCATACAATTTGCCCCCTTGGAAGTGTATGAAGGAATCCAATTTTTTCATGTCTTTGCTTGTACCTGGACCCAAATCTCCTGGAAAAGAGATTGATGTATACTTGCAGCCTTTAATTGATGAGTTGAAAGAGTTGTGGAATAATGGTGTGCGGACTTTTGATTGTACAGATGAGGAGTACTTTCGATTACATGCATGTTTGTTGTGAACAATCAATGATTTTTCTGCTTATGGTCACTTATCGGGATGGAGTACGAAAGGATATCAAGCATGCTCTACTTGTAAAGAAGATACGTCATCGTTTGGGATAAAAGGAAAAATATATTTTATGGGACACCGACGTTATCTTCCTTCTGATCATATTTGGCGTCGAAGTCGACAACATGATGGAAAACCCAAACGCAGGCTTCCACCAAATGTAATGAGTGGAGATGAAATCTTAGAACAAATAAACTCCATCAACTTTCTAGTGTTAAGTAAGCATCCATTGAAGACGAATAAGAAAAGAAAGCGTACTATTAATTGGAATAAGAAAAGTATATTCTTTGAACTTCCGTATTGGTCTAAACTTCTTTTGAGGCATAAGTTGGATGTTATGCATATTGAAAAAAATGTTTGTGACAACTTGCTTGGCACTTTATTAAATATTGATGGTAAAACAAAGGACACAATCAATACCCGTTTAGATCTAAAAGAATTGAATATACGAAAGGATTTACATCTACAAAGGCAAGGAACTAAGTTGATAAAACCACATGCTACGTATACATTAATTGGTAGCGAAAGAATAGACATTTGTAAGTTCTTGAAATCAGTTAAATTTCTTGATGGATTCGTCTCAAATATATCACAATGTGTGAGTGTCAATGATGGAAAATTATAGAGACTGAAGACTCACGACTCTCACATTTTACTCCAATGACTTATTCCCATTGTTGTACGAGCTTACTTATATAAGGATGTGTGTACTACTATAGTTGAGTTATGTAATTTTTTTCGTGATCTGTGTGCGAAGACAATACGTATCAGCGACCTGAATCGTCTGGAAGCCGATATTGTGCTCATACTTTGCAAATTTGAAAGAATTTTTCCACCTGCGTTTTTTGACGTAATGATACATCTTCCAGTTCATTTACCGGTTGAGACAAAGATTGTTGGTCCAGTATGCTATAGTTGGATGTATCCTATAGAGAGAAGCTTGCAAACATTAAAACAATATGTTCAAAACAAAGCTCGTCCCGAGGGTTCCATAGTAGAAGCATTCATTATGAATGAATGTTTAACCTTCTGCTCGATGTATCTAACAGGAATAGAGACAAGATTCAATAGGAATCCACGGAATGATGACTCAATGAACAGATAAAAAGGTTGTGGGGACTTTGATGTATTTAAAAAAATGTGCGACTAATGGGGGAATCAGTTGTAAAGACGTTATCTGAAGATGAGAAAAGAATGTGCCATTGGTATGTTCTGAACAACTGTTCTCAAATAGAATCGTATCGCCGGTACATTTTGTTTAGTCAATTACTTGTTAGTTCATATATTGTATATGACTAAGTCAAAATTCTTTTTAATGTTTGATATGATTGCTAAGCAGAGAACATTTGAGATTTATAAATACCAGAGGAGGGGATGGATTAGATTTATTTAGAAGGCACCAATTAGAATTTCCTAATTGATTTAGAGCACATGTAAGTGTTGTTTTCATCTTTAGAGGTATATTAGTAGTTATTCTAACCTACATAACATTATGTAGATGTATTCATTACGTGAAAGAGGTGAAGCATCTGATGATCTTTACTCCATAGCGTTGGGACCTATTAATCAAGTTCGCACTTATAGTGGTTGCTTTGTAAATGGATTACGTTTTCACACAATAGAGCGTGACAATTGTCGGACAACTCAAAATAGTGGAATCATGGCATATGGAGAAACCAAAGCCGATGAAACGAATTATTATGGTGTATTGCAAGAGGTCTTGGACTTAGAATATCCTAAATGTAGACGTGTATGTCTTTTTAAATGTAATTGGTTTGACACGGATGTGAAGAAAAATATTCGTTGTGATTTAGGGTTTAAAATAATTAATGCTTCCCATTTCTGGTACACTGATGACCCATACATATTAGCTACTCAAGCTGTGCAAGTATTCTACATTAACGACCCAAAACTCCACAGTAATTGGAAAATTGTGCAAATTGTCCCAAATAAACAAGTATGGGATGTCCCAGAAGTTGAAGAATTAGAAGATGATAGACTTGAGTTGTTAGAAGCATCTAGTTCAATTAGGGTCGATGAATCCATACACGATATCCCATTTTGTAGAAGCGATAGATCATGGAGAGATAGATAATCAAGATCAGTCTCCAATCGATGACAACTTTATAAATGATGAACTTGAACAACTAGAATCTTCGGATTCAGATGGTAATGAATAAGGGTATCTATTCTATACTTTTGACATAACTATTTTAAAATCTAACCACTAATACTTGATTTTGCAGCGTAATGGTACGTCCAGATCAAGCACAATTGGCATTGACTGAAGTTGAACAAACAAACCCTCCACCAGTCGATCCTTCCACTCCATCAGGTATTAATATGGTATGTAAGTTTATTTTTAAATGTTATTGTGCTTATCTAAAATTTATTTTACTTTTAGGATCTCAATCACGAACTAAAAAGCGAGAAAGGGGTGTGAGAGAGTATGGACGAAACATAAAACTAGACAAGTTTGTGGAAAAGCATGGAAAGGTCAAGATAGAGATTAACGAAGAGGAAGGAAAACCAGTAACTACTTTTGCCCCTAAAATTGCATTAGGCATTGGTACTGCAGTTCGAAACACTATTCCATTGAGTTGTGAGAACTGGAAGGCGGTACTTATGGACGTAAAGAAGCTCGTGATTGATCGGTTGGAGGTACATTTATGTTTCTTTTATGCATTTTTATACTATTCTAAATGTAAAGGCGATTCATTTACACATATTGTAACGCCCTGAATTTTTCGAGGTAATTTTTATCATTTTGTGTGAATTTTTTGGAAATTTAAAATTTTGGTGTAAATTCTTGGTTGGTTTTGAAGAGGGAAGAAAAAGAAATTTAGGGTTATGAATTTCTTTAAATTTAATATTGTGTAAATTGATATAATAATAATATAATATTAATTATATTATTATTATTATTTAATATTATTATTATTATTTAATATTAATAATAATATTATTATTTAATATTAGTATTATTATTATTAATTATTATTATTATTATTTATTTTTATTTAATATATATATATATATATATATATATATTATTTAACGCGCGCATTCGTCTGCCCCCCCCCCCCCCCCGACTTCTTCGTCTTCACGCAGCCGTCGCTCCATCTCCCTCTTCCGCACGCGTCTTTACCTACGTCCGCGTCTCCGCCTCTGTCTCCACCGCTGTCTCCGTCTCCGTCTCTGTAGTGGTACCCGTCTCCGTCTCCGTCGTCGCCTCCGTCTCTGCATCGAATAGCCGTCGCGACCACCCCTATTTGTGAACTCCTCTCGGGCTCACGCGACCAGTCACCGTCGTGCGTCCCCTCCGTTGGCCGTTTGCCGCGTTGAAGCAGAGCCGATCGTCGAACTCCTCCAAGCCACGAAACGTCACTACCGTTGAGCGCCCAAAGACCCGTCGCTCGTGGTTACCCCGGCTTCAAGCTGACCCGACCCGAGAACCCTCCTCCAATCTGACCCGCAGTTCAAGCCGTAAATCCAAGTCGAGCCGCGAGTCGCGAGCCGAGCTGCGAGTCGAGCCTCGAGCCGAAGACTGAATCGAGCCGCGAGCCGAGTCAAGCCGAGCTGAGCCGAGAGCCGAGAGTTGAGCCGAGCCGAGCCACCTAAGCCATTTTCTCCCTCTACTTTGGGTCACGGTGAGTCTTCGGTAAGGATTATTTTGGTAATTTACCCAATGTTGCTATAACCGATTCGAGTTTAGATTTTGGAGTAAGACATAGTCCTACCTTTCGTTCCTTGAAGGTATTAGGGAGTTGACGCTCAAGTTCTCGGGTTCCACAGCAGGCTTAATTGGAGATAGCTCTCCTTTTCTCGGGTAAGTCAACGGTTGTTGCTTAGGACCATTTAAAAATGACTTTTACTAGTATCATCGTTTAAACCCTTGTGATTTCGTTTCGGTGGATTCGTTGAACGTGGACTCGATCGAGGGGCATAACTAAGTTTCAGGTAAGGGATTTCCTACTACTGGACCTCGGATCGAGGCTGGCAACGTAGTAATCCACAGGGGATTATACGTTAGTAACTGTACTGAATGAATTGACGCATGTTTGACTATTAAATATCGCTTTATGCTCTTGTCTGATTAATGGTAACGTGATCGCTAGTTGTAGCTTGTGTGCTATCGTGTGTAATGAGTTGTTTACGGATAGACACCGATGCCCGGATATTCTGTGTATAGTAGTTATGTCAATGGGCTATGTTGTGAACTGGAATTGTGTGTCGATGGACTTAAAAGTCTTAAGGTTAGATATGTGGTAGTCTATTGTCTGGATATTGTTTATGGAGTTATGTCGTGGAAGGACGGTGAGTCCGATTCTGATTTGACTGGTTGACTGGATCTAAAGGATATCACAGTGATGTGTGAATTGGATACGCATGTAGCAACTGAGGATATGGTTGTTTAAACCTATACTATCTGACTGACGAAGTCTATGACGAGATTGCAATATGAATGTTGTCGGAGCGTGACTGTTGTAGACGGTTTAGTATGGACTGAGAGGTAACGGTTAGCTTCATCTATAGGGTAGTTTACCTTACGGATAGGTGTATCCTTCGGGATCACTAGACTGATACGGCATCCTTCGGGATCACTAGACTGATACGTGCATCCTTCGGGATCACTAGACTGATATGTGCATCCTTCGGGATCACTAGACTGATAGGTGTATCCTTCGGGGTCACTAGACTGATATGTGCATCCTTCGGGATCACGAGACTGATGTGTTCATTCTATGGAACCACTAGACTGTTTATGTAGGGTACCTCTGAATAGGAAGTTAACTGTTGTTCCCTAACGGGCCCAGTAGTGGGTCCCTTACTGGGTATATTTATACTCACCCTTTCTCCTCTTTAACTTTTCAGGTAAGGGTACAGCGAGGGGCAGACCGACGAGAGACAAGAAGGATGCGTGGGGGCCATATGGACGCGTCTGGTTTTCTTTATGCTTCCGCTGATGTATTTTGTTACTCGTTATTTTCATTGTTGGATCGAGTCATGTTTAGAATATTTGGTTTGTGATTTCGATGTTGATGAGTTGAGTACTGTATTTTGGAACTCTCGTGATTGTGATTTAAAATAGGGCCCGAAACTGTTTCTTTTGTAATATTTCTAAAACGTTTTTATGAATCGAAATCGGTCCTTTTTTTAGTTTGTGTGTTTTTTGGTCGAGTCTTAGTACCGAGTAGTGACCTCAGCTTAGTCCGAAAAGTTGGGTCGTTACACATATATTATTGAATATGCAGACACATTTTGAATTTGATCCCACTAATATGATTGTAAGAAAATACCTAGAAGAAAAGATGCATAATACTTTTAGAGAATTTAGAGCGAGCTTGCACAAATATTACTGTAAATTTGATGATTTTATTGAAGCTCGTGCCAATCCACCAAAGAGGATAACACATGAGAATTGGAACATGATGTGTGATAGATGGGAAACAGATGCATGGAAGGTATGTATTCCTTACTTGAGAAAATTATTTTACATGAATATTTTGTACTTTAATTAAAAAAAACAAGAGACAAACAAAAGAAGTCGCTCTGCTGTCAAGTTCAACCATGTCACTGGGGCTAAGTCATTCCTCCAAGTTCGACATGAATTGGTATGATGCATTGTAATTATCTTTTGTACCATTGTATGCATCTTTTTCTAGCAATCTTAATTGCATTTTTTTTGCAGAAGAAGAAAAAAGGTTATGATGTTGATGAGGTAGAGGTATTTCATGAAACAAACTTTCGTGAAAAAGAAGGATGGATCAATGATAAGGCAAAGGATGCATACGTAAGTTTGTTTTATCATGGCTAAGTAAATTCATGTGTTGTTAAATATATTTAATCTAACTAGATCTTTCATATAGTTGGAAATGAAGAGAATCATTGCAGAGTCAACTGAAGCTGGTGTTCTGACGATCTCAAGTGCGAAGGCGTGCGAAATTGTATTAGGGAGTCGCTCAATGCAAACTGTTAACCCAAAAAGTGGCGAATCGTTAGGTAGTAATGTGTCATCTACACGTGAGAAAGAGAAGAACGAGATGGCATACCTTAAAGAAGTTAATGAAAAATTAACCCATGAACTTGCAAAATGGGAACAAAGGTGGAATGACATAAAAAAGAAGTTGGATCTAGGGGCGGAAGGCGAAGAGGAAGAGGAAGATAATGCACCTTCAAACACTTAGGTATTTTTCTAAACTAAAAATAAAAAATTTATATTGTTAAAGTATGTCTTAATATTATGTGTGGCTATCCTGCAGTTATGGTAGCCAATCATGCATACATTTTACATTTATTTATGTACTTGAGTTGAAATATTTTGTGGCTATCCTGCAGTTACGGTAGCCAATCATGTATATAATGGCATTTGAAACAAGTAGTTAGAGTTTGAGTTTGAAAATCACACTTTAGGTCATATCAGGATTTTATATCTTAAATACATGTCATTTGTTTTTACTTGTTTTCATACTTGATTCATTTAAAACAAGTAGTTGGAGTTAAGACACCTATTTAGCACACTTTTTAGTTAAACTTTAGTTTTAAAGTTGCACTTGGGCATGTAAGTGTTGTTTTAAGACTTAAAATTTCACCTAGACACTTTTTTAGGGCATGTAAGTGTTATCTTAAATACATATATCATTTGTTTTTACTTGTTTTCATACTTGATTCATTTGAAACAAGTAGTTAGAGTTAAGACACCAATTTAGCACACTTTTTAGTTAGACTTTATTTTCAAAGTTGCACTTGGGCATGTAAGTGTTGTTTTAAGACTTAAAATGTCACCTAGACACATTTTTAGGGCATGTAAGTGTTATCTTAAATACATGTGTTATTTGGTTTTACTTGTTTTCATACTAGATTAATTTGAAACAAGTAGTTAAGATTTAACATGTTCTTATTCATTTTAATGTATCTTTTTCAGGTTTATGTACTTTGAAGAGGTGGGAAGATACTATCTTTTTTTTTTAAGGCTTTCTAACTGAGTTAACCATTTTTTTGTGTATTTAATATATTTTTTTGTTCATTTTGGTATGCCAAAATGAAATTTAATATAGCTCAGGTTTATATATTTTGTTTTTACAACTAAAAAATTATGGTTTATATATTTTGTTATTACAACTAAAGAATTATTGTTTGTCATATTTTGACAAAATATTAATGGTTGGAAATATTTTTATTTTTAAATTGTTGCAATGTTTGATATATTTTGTTATAGTCAGGAAATTCATTCCACATTTGAAAATTAATTTAGAAGCATACAATATTAATAATAAATATGAAAAAATATTAAATTCGTTTCTGGCGACGTTTTGACACATATCTAACGACAAATTTAGCGTGAGGAGAAATTTTCTTTTTGACAACAAAAATCTTTTCTATGACAGAAAAAGTTTTTGCTCACAAAACTAACGTGGCTAGAAAGTTTATTTTTGCCCACGACATTATTATCGTGGGTATAAATACCTTTCTGCCGACATTTTTCTCGTGGCCAGAAAATATATTTTTGCCCACGTCAAGTTGATCGTGGGTAAAAATACATTTTTCTCGACGTTTTTTTGTGGCCAGAAAATCTATTTATGCCGACGTGATGATAATCGTGGGCAAAAATGTATTTCGACCGACGTTTTTTTCGTGGTTAGAAGTATTTTTCTGCCCACGTTTTTTATTTGCGTGGGCATTTTCTGCCGATGAAACGTCAACAACGTGGGCAAAGGAAAAGACGACGGTGTTTCGGCGACGCACGGTGCCTACGTAAAAAAAACGTCGGCAGAAATTCTGCCCACGTTTTTCTGCGTCGGCAAAGACGAAAATTCTTGTAGTGTTAGGCTTAGCCAATTGGGTTGACTATGCTTTTATTGTTACTTCAAATTTAGGACAATTGGGTTTACTGTGCTTTTAGTCAATTGAATTTATTGTTGTTTAGGTCAATTAAATTTATTGTTGCATCAGATTTAGGCCAATTAATTTCAATGTGCTTCGAATTTGTTAGATTTAGGTCATTTGAGCTTTTAATTTTGCTAGGTTTAGACCAATTGAATTTATCGTTGCTTCAAATTTAACAGATTTAGGCCAATTGATTCAAATTTATTAGACTTAAGCCATTTTATTCTATATTCTTTAAATTTGTTATGTTTAAGCCAATTGATTTAATTTAGCTGTTATTAATTTTATTAATTGTAAAAGACAGAATAGTTTGTTAGGTTAGATATTTCTTTCATAACTTGTATATTATATTATATATATTATTTTATATTATATCCGATATATTATTTTATATTATTTCTCAACCTATATTATTTGTTAATTATATTGTTTGTTGTATTATTTATCAAATCATTTGCCAACCTGTATTATTTTCCAACCTGTATTTGTCATATTTCACATTGTTTTTCTATTATTATTATTATTATTATTATTATTATTATTATTATTATTATTATTATTATTATTACTATTATTATTATTATTATTATTACTATTATTATTATTATTATTATTATTATTATTATTATTATTATTATTATTATTATTATTATTATTATTATTATTATTATTATTATTATTATTATTATTATTATTATTATTATTATTATTATTATTATTATTATTATTATTATTATTATTATTATTATTATTATTATTATTATTATTATTATTATTATTATTATTATTATTATTATTATTATTATTATTATTATTATTATTATTATTATTATTATTATTATTATTATTATTATTATTATTATTATTATTATTATTATTATTATTATTATTATTATTATTATTATTATTATTATTATTATTATTATTATTATTATTATTATTATTATTATTATTATTATTATTATTATTATTATTATTATTATTATTATTATTATTATTATTATTATTATTATTATTATTATTATTATTATTATTATTATTATTATTATTATTATTATTATTATTATTAGGGAAATTGTACTGGGTGACAAAATAAAAATATAATTTAGCAAAATCAGCACCAATCTTTTCAATTTTGCAGATGTAGCAATTTTTTAATTTTTGTTGATATTTCTTATTTCATTTTTTTCATTATTACAAAATTACCCTTCTGCTGCTTTATCTTGTTCTTTCGATCTTTTCTTTATCGTTCTTCTCCTTCAATCTCCATTCTTCGTTTTCTCCTTCAATCTCCATTCTTCGTTTTCTCCTTCAATCTCCATTCTTTGTTTTCTTCTTCAATCTCCATTCTTCGTTTTCTTCTTCTCTACTGTGTCGTTCTTCTTCGCGATTTCTCCTATTTGCTGACTTCTCTTCTCCTCGTCTTCTTCAGCGTCTTGTTCACCATTCTTTCTTCGTTTTCTTCTTCTCTACTGCGTCATTCTTCTTCGCGATTTCTCCTATTTGCCGACTTCTCTTCTCCTCGTCTTCTTCAGCCTCTTGTCCACCGTTCTTTCTTCGTTTTCTTCTTTTCTACTGCGCGTTCTTCTTCGCGATTTCTCCTATTTGCCGACTTCTCTTCTCCTCGTCTTCTTCAGCCTCTTGTCCACCGTTCAAAAGAATCATGTATGTATTTGCCCTAATATCATACAACAAGTTAGTATATTATTTATTAAAATTAGGGCTACGATTTGTTATTACTCATCTCTTTTATTTGTTCATAATATCTACGATTTGGTTCTGTTTTCCCGACCCAACATGATTTGGTTCTGTTTGGTTTTGTTTTTTTTTTAAATTTGTATCAGTTTTTTATATCAGTTGTATGATATACTTATATTATATGTATTAATTGACTGATATACTTACTACGTGTTTTTTATTTTCCCTAAATTGTTGCAGTTCATTGTAGTTATGGTTAAGCTTGCAGTAATTGTTTTTCATAGTGGTCAATGGGATGAGCAACAGTCCTACGTGGATTACAAAACAAATTGTGTTTTGGTTGATGAAGTAATATCATCATTTGATTCTTTTGTGAACTTGATACGTACTGAAATTCAAGTTGAGTCGTGTATTGAACTTTCGGTTTTGTTGCCTATAGGTAGTAATAGTGTTCAACATGTTCTAAAGATTGTTGAAAATAAAGATGTGAGTTGGTTCTTAACATTGGTTAAGGATCAATCTACCCAATATCCTTTAGTTGCTCATTTTGTAAATACAGTTTTGGATGTTTCAGTTGGTTCTTCTTGTTCTTCTTCCATAGTTGAGGTTGATTTGGGAGATGAATTAGTAATTTTTAGAGATGTTGATATTACTAATAGTAAGGATGGGTTGACTTTTAAGGAGAAGGATTGATTTTGCAGTAAAGAAATTTTGCTGAAGTCATTTCGCTTTATAGCTGTCAAGAGTAATTTTGAATTTAAGACATTGAGATCTAATTCAAGATCAATTGAGTTAAGATGTAATGAAGATGGTTGTCTTTGGTTTGTTAGAGCATCGCGTTATAAAAGAAGTGAATTATGGATGATTCGAAAATACGTTAGTGATCATAGTTGCTCAATGATTGTTCATTCTTCTCATAAGCAAGCATCTTTAGAATTTGTTAGTCATTGTATGATTGATTATTTGAGGTATAGTTATTCTCATTCAACACCAAAAGATATCATCCATCGTATGCGTATGAATTATGGAGTTTCTGTTAGTTATTATAAGGCTTGGAGAGCAAAAGAATCTGTTATGAAGTTGTTGAAAGGAGATGCCGATGATTCTTATGCTTTGATTCCAAAGTTCTTCTCAAAGCTAAAAGAAATAAATTCAGGTTTTTTTTCTACCAATTGTTATATTGTTCAATTTATTTCGTTTTATACTATTGCTATTTTTCATTCATTATTTTACCTGTATAGCTGGTATACTTACTAGTTGTTGTATACCAGTTTAGTGTTTAGTGTTTTATATTAGTTTACTGATATATCTATTATGAAGTATACTTGTTGTATGATGTATGCAATATTGGTTATATGTTTTACTATTTAGTGTTTTATATCAGTTTATTGATGTACCTATTATGAAGTATACTTATTGTATGATGTACATAATGCTAATTATATGTTTTACTATCTAGTGCATTTATTAAATTGATTATTCTATTTTGTTCCCTTTTTGTAGGTTCATTTACTGCATACGAAATAGATCCAAATGGCCATTTCAAATATTGTTTTATGGCTATTGCATCATCAATTGAAGGTTGGAGATATTGTAGACCAAATATAGCCGTTGATGGGACATTTTTAAAGTGTAAGTATGGTGGAACATTGTTAACTGCAGCAACTATGGATGGTAATAGTAAAATTTTCCCTCTTGCATTTAGTATAGTAGATTCGGAGAATGATGCTTCTTGGAAATGGTTTTTTGAACAATTAAAACTTTCTTTTGGAGATCGAGAGGGATCGGTTATTATTTCTGATAGACATATAAGTATTCCAAAGGGTGTTTTAGACGTGTTTCCATTGGTACAATACTGCGTTTGTGTAGAACATCTTTTAAAAAGTGTGAAGTTGTCATTTAAAGACTCTTTAATTGAAAAGGTTTTTCGTCAATGTGCATACTCGTATACAATAGATGATTTCGAGTTATATATGAGATGGATGGAGCCGATATACCCATCTATTAGAGGATATCTTATGAAAGTTGGTTTTGAGAGATGGTCACGCGCATACTCTAGAAAAAGAAGATATCAAATAATGACAACGAATATTTGTGAAAGCTTGAAATCTAAGTTGAAGATTGATAGAGACTTACCAGTTGCATCCTTGCTTGAGGCCATTAGAGAGTTTCTTCAACGGTGGTTTTATGAGAGAAGAAAACCAGCCTCATGTTTAAAGAGTGTTTTGAGTTCTTAGGCTGAAGGACTAATAAGAAAGCTAGTTGATGAATCAAGAAGCTTCATCGTAAGTGTTATGTTTTAGATATTTGTTTATAATAGTCAATTATCGATATACTGTATTGAAGTGTAATGATTAGTTAATACACTGATGATATACCATAATTTTTTGTGTTCATGTGAATCCTGTGAGTGAAGTTGAATTTCAAGTAGTTGATGGAGGCAAGAATTTTTTAGTAAAGTTGAATTGTAATAGCTGCAATTGCCTTTTTTGGGATCTAGAAGAAATTCCATGTGCTCATGCTCTTATTGTCATTCGTAGTCTTAATTTGAATCCTTATGCATTCGTTTCACAGTATTACTATGCTACTGTATTGTCTGCAACTTATGGTGGTTTAGTTCGTCCAATTGGTAACCATACTGATTGGAGTGTTGTGGAGGTGAAAGACAATATATTGCCTCCAGTATTTAGACGTCCAGCAGGAAGGCCTCGAAAAAGAAGGATTCCTTCTATTGATGAAGTTTCAAAGAGCTTAAAATGTAGTCGTTGTAAGAGAGCCGGTCATAATATTAGAACTTGTAGATTTGAACCTATTTGAACAATTTAATTGTTTTGAAATTTAGCAATTATTTAAACAATTTACTTATTTTGAAATTTAGCAATTATCAGTGATGTATTATTTGAACAATTTATTTTTGAATATTTTCTTCTCTACTTCATTTTTTTTTATTTTTGTTCTTAGTTGATACACTTGATATAAGGTATTTAAAGTCCAATACACCTGTGATATACCCAAGATAAAGTCTATCAACATCAGAGAAACATTCTTTTTCTAAGTGATATATGCAATATAAGATACTTCAAACGCAAAGATACCAAAACAAGATAAGGTACATCAAATACCAAAGATACCTATGTGATTTAAGATAAGGTATATCACATACGAAAAGTACTTATGTGATTCAAGATGAAGTATATTACATACGAAAAACACCTATATGATTTGAGATAAAGTATATCACATGTGAAAACATATCCCAAAAGAAAAGTTTATCAAGGTAGCAAATCAAAACTTGGTGGTTCAAATGCAACATTTGACTTTTTTCCCTTTTTGGGAGATTTATGCTTTTGGGCCAATTCCAAATCAATAGCTTTTGGTGTGGGTTTCAATTTCCTTTTCGGCTGCTCATGTTGCACATGTTGCACTTTACACTTTTCATCATTGGCAGCAAGTTGTGAAGCTTTCCTTGTAAGTACTCTATTTTGAGTAGCCTAAAAATATAACAATTTTATTTATTAGTATTTTACAAAAGAAAATTAAAATTTAAAAATATTATAGTTTAAAAATTATTTTACCACTTGTTTGCCTTTATCGTTCTTTCCCTTTGTCCTCCCTTCTTCATTTTGTTGGTGTTTTTTCTGTGTTATCACCCACATCCAATGTATAATAATAAATCAACATGTATCAGAAAGTTTATGTACATAGAATAATAAGGTGTATCAGTCAATAAGCTTAAGTTTAGAAAAGTTATAACCTCTCGAATTTTGAGGATGTCTTCAACTAATTTGAGGCTTGTTTCCATTAACTCCTTTCCATCTAACTCTCTTTCATTTGGCTATTCTTCAGATTCTCCAATCTTTAAATGAAAAGTATGAAATATGTGAATAAGTCAGATGATATATCTAATATTATATATTTTATCAAAATGTATCAAGATGTATACTAAATTACTTACGGTTGGGTGATGTGCTTCTTTTGAAACTTCATTCATTTGCTTTTATTCATTGTTTTTTTCATTCTTTAATAAATAAGTAGAAAATTTTATTAAATCAAGCGTAACAATAAAATGATAGACCTTATTGTTCTATGAAAGTATATTATAAGTTACTTACATTTTTGTCTTCATTTTCTGGATTCATTGGTTGATCTTCTGCATTAACTTCTTGATTCTCTATTTCTTCCTCATTTTTTTGGCATCTTCTTGATTCTTTTATGATTTATGAAAATGTATAAGTAAATTGAATAATTAATATCCATAAGAAAAATAAAATTATTGCAGGTAAACTAAATGTATATTACATTGTTGATGAACTTATCAATATTCTTGATTGCTTGCTCCAGTTCTTCTGCATTCTGTTCTTGTTCAATTTCTTCTTCATTAATCTGTAATATCAGTATATCAGTATCAACAAATGATGTATATCAGTATGATTTATATAAGTTGTATGTTATATTGGTACGTTGATATACCTCAAACAACAATAAATTTACCTCAATTCAAAAGAAAAATAATATATTTACCTCTGCATCATCCAAGTTATGAATATTCATTCTTTCCTCAAGACGTTGCAAACTTAAAGTTGGAGCATGGTTTTCATGGTACGATCCTTGTGATTGTTTTTCTGTTAGCATTCTTTCATTGATTATGGTGATTATATTATTTAACAATTCCAATACTTCATTTTGTCCATTTTCTTCAGTATTCTTCAAGCTTTCCAAGTCCTTCTTCACTTCTTGAATTTCTTTTCTCAACGATTTTTTTGTCTCATCATTTACAATTTCTTCCTCATCACCTTTGTCATTCTCATCTTCTGTTTCTTCACTTCGTTCTTTCTCAACTTCATTTGGTGCATCATTTAGGAAGAATTGAAAGTTTGGAGAGGTTAGTTCATCGCTAGTTGGAGTGAAAGGGATAACTATAAACTGTATTTTTAAAATAAAAGTAACATCAGTTGATACACTTCATATGAAGTTAACTAGGTACATAAACAAAGTGATATACCTACAATGTAGTATATAACTAATTAGGTTGTAGAAGAAAAAGAACTTACATCACTTGACTTGAAGTAATTCTGTTGCAGATATGTCTAAACAGGTTGCTGTTCTAATTTCCAATTTATGATTCTTGGGCTTCGATGTCCAATTCTTGTGGCTATCCCATTTGGACTTTCAGAAAGCTTTGGGATGATTTCTAGTGCCCAACAAACTAAAACGTGTGGAAATCCTTGTAGTGAGAAATTGACGGTCAAGTCTTCTACAACTTTTCTCATATATTCAACAGTTAAGTTAAAAGACAACCTACCCCATGGAAAGTTTAGCAAAGTTTCCTCATCATCTATCATTTTAAGGTGTTTCCAATCTACTACATTATGGAGTTGTTTGCAGTTGATGAAACAATCTAAAATAAGAAGATTTGCTAATTTAACCATGAGTTGGTCACTAAGTTGTGCTATACTAAAGGCTGCAAGGCTGCAATAATTTTGTTTCTGTCTAATATATAATATTACTAAAGCAGGCGGTTCTCAATTCACTATTGAATTCCTCCTTGATATTTGAAGTTGTGGATTGTGGGAATGGTTGACAATTCAGTCCGCTTATTAAATGAAATTCTCCCAATCCAAATTTTACTATATTACCCTCTAGATTGAAAATCAAAGTGTTGTTAGTTGATTGCTTAGACAGTCTTCTAATCAAATGAACTAACAATTGTCCAGGACACTTTTTGATTTGAATATCAAGAAGGTGCCCAAATGGACCCTTCCTAAATATTTGCATTTGCTCTTTGGACAACTTTTTGACAATTGACTCTATTATTGTCAACTTTGAATAGTAATGAACTTTGTTTGCAAGGTTCTCTTCAGCATTAACTTGTTTAATATACAAATCAATGTATTATCAACAAAATATCAAGTGTATCAACATATCATAACAAGTGTATAAGTACATCATAACAAGTGTATCAGCAATCATAACAAGTGTATCAACATATCATAATAAGTGTATCAGCACATCATAACAAGTGTATCAGCAATCATAACAAGTGTATCAACATATCATAACAAGTGTATCAGCAATCATAACAAGTGTATCAACATATCATAACAAGTGTATCAGCAATCATAACAAGTGTATCAACATATCATAACAAGTGTATCAGAACATCATAACAAGTGTATCAGCAATCATAACAAGTGTATCAACAGTATATAAAGTATATCATGCTTAGTGGAGCAAGTGTATCAACAACATATATTGGTGTATCAACAATATATATTGATATCAGTAATTACCTCTTTCTTCAATGATCCTTTATTCTTTCTTTGTCCTTTTCTACTCTTTGAACTTTCTTCACCCTTCTCAAAATTTATTTTTCTTTTTTTCGTTTTAACTTTTCCAATCTTTTCCCTGTTTTGTTTGTATACCATAAAAATATATAAAATATTAGTTCCAAATTGTTTGTATTCAACAAAAATATAAAATACTAGAAAAAGAAATAAAAAATACCTTGCCATTTTTCGACTGAAGTTCTCAAGTGTATCAACAGGATGTTTCAAGTGTATAACTTAGAAAAAAATCAAACAATGGTTTCTGTAAAGTGTAGAATATGAAATACCTTGCCATTTTTCGACTGAAGTTCTCAAGTGTATCAACAAGATGTTGCCGAAGTTTGTTAAACGTGAAAGGGAGAAAGAAAATAACAAGTTCGTCCGAAATCTGTTCGTTTTCTTCTTCGTCCGAAGTCTGTTCGTTTTCTTCTTCGTCAGATTGAATTTTTTTTCCGTCCGATTTGAAGCGAAACCCTAAATTTTGGGGATGAAAGGGAAATTCCACGGAAGGGAGCACGGGAAGGGAAATTCCACGGGAGGGAGCACACGGGAAGGGAATTACATTGGGTAATTTTGTAATTTTACAAATTTTAAACGTGAGCTGGGCTTTAATTTGCCATGTTTGCAAACTTAAAAGATTGTGTGCTATATACTTAATTTATTAAATTAAATGTGCTATACCTGCAAGAGCCCCTTATTATTATTATTATTATTATTATTATTATTATTTATTTTTTAATTTCTATAATTGCAAAATGTATGAAATTTTTTTTTGCCATATGGATATAAAAATTTGAGACGGGAAAGAATAATGTTCATTTATGGATTTTATGGTTCTTGACTTGCAACTAGTATATTACATTTTCTAATTAGTAATAAAATTTCATTTTTCCTTACTTAGATGAATTTTTTTGCTTTTTCGAACTTCTGTCAATCTATGAAGTATCATGTTGTGCAAGTTTCATTATCATCTAATTTTAACATTTACGAATAGTGATAGACTAAATTAAAAACTACAAGAGGATAAGATACAAAACTAGGACTTCTCAATTTAACTCATTAAAGATTTGCTTATGTGTTGTATGTCAAAGAAGATGTTTTCTTGTGCTATGGTTTCCAGGAAAAAATAAGGATTATTTAGACCAATATATTGTCTACTCGATTTTTTGGGTTGAATTTGATAGAAGAGGAACTATAAGAGATCTTTGATAGCAATACTTCCCAATCCTCATGGTAAGAAAGTTTTGAAACTTACTTATTTTGCAATTGGATTTTATATATTATTTGGATTTTTGGAGTATGTAAAATTTTAAAGTGTTTGTTATTTGTTACATTGTTTGTTGTTTTCTCATAACATTGGTTGGAATAACTTTGAGAATGATGTTAACTTAATTTATCACGAACTCCGTTAGAGATCAAATAACGAGAGTTAATATATTGCATGTGAAACAATAATTGTATAAGTTATGTAGTTTGCTATTCATTATTAGGGCTTCCGAACTTGCAAGAAAGAAGAAGCCTATGTGGAGGGTAATTAAGATATGGGGGTGGGGATTTAGTAAAAGAACGAGGCAGGCGTGCTTTATGTTTTGTAACGTAACTTAAATATTTTATTTTAGGAATCATGTTAACATGTACTTAGGAATGTTGCTTTGACTATCCTACAGTGGTAGCCATTGAAAATCTATTTTGTGCGATCCGCTTAGACATATGTTTTAGGAATCATGTTGACATGTACTTAGGAACTTGATACTTTGTTGTGTTGACTATTCTACAGTTATGGTAGTCATTGAAAAGTTCTTTTTTTCAATCCGCTTAGACATATGTTATAGGAATCATGTTGTTCTGTATTTACTTTAGAGGAGGGGGGCTAAGGGTAAGTTTGTGCTAAGTTTCAACTTGATGCAAACTAGAACATTACTTGGTCTATAACAATTGAATCAAAACTTACATTTGCAACATTTATATACTATGCTTATGCCTATGCTTATTTAGTTGGTGTTTTTTTTTAATCTTTTGCATTCCTTATGGGTCTTTTATTAAAAACCTTGGTTATGAACTTTGGACGCTTATTTTGAAAAGTTTATTGGTCTTGTAACGCCACAAAAATTAAGATAATTTATTGGGCGTTATTTTGAGTCCATTTAATGAGAATTATTTGATTTAGGTGGGAATTGAAATTAATTAAGTATTTCTTGGATGAATATTTAATTAATTAGAGGTTTTGGCATGTGTTGTTTGTTGAGATTTTGATTAGATGGTAAGTTAAGAGAATTAAGTAAAGTTGTGGATTTTTAGTGTTGTTGAAGTTGAATTTAATTAAATAATTATGGATGTTATTTAATTAAATTGTGGGGTGGAAAGTTTGTTGGAGATTTAATAATTATATGTATATGTGGAAATATATATATAATTATTATGTTAAAGGAAAAGATAATTATATTTGTTGAAATATAATTATTTAAGGAAAAGATAATTATTTTTGGAGAAAGATAAATAATAATTAATTATTGTGGAAGATAATTAATTATTTTTGGAGAAAGATAAATAATAATTAATTATTGTGGAAGATAATTAATTATTTTTGGAGAAAGATAAATAATAATTAATTATTGTGGAAGATAATTAATTATTTTGGAAGAAAGGTAAATAATAATTAATTATTGTGGAAGATAATTAATTATTCTGCAGAAAGATAAATATTGATTCTGGAGTGAAATTGTTATGGTTGGGTTAAGATAATTCATGTTGGAAGTTATAAGTGATTTATTGGAAAAGATTTGATTGATTAAAAGAATTGAGGATTTAAGTTAATTTGAGATTTTGGAGGGAAAAGTTAGTTTTGGTGGAATTGTAATTAATTGAGTATATATATATGGATATATGTATTTAATTAATATTATGAAAAAGTGAAGTTAATTATATGATGAAATATAATTATATTTGTTTGGAAAAGAAGATAATCCATGAAGAGAGAGATGGTTGATTTGATTGGACGAAAAAGATATATATTTATAAGAGAGAATAATGGTTTAAATAAATATATATTTATTGTAGATTTTGGTGAGAGAAAAATAATAATAATAAAGAAGTATCATTATTATTATTAATAGTTATAAATGCCTAAGATTAAGGCATTGATTTAGGAAAGATAATGGGAATAAAGATATATGTATATTTTTTGGTATTATACATATATATATATCCTAAAAGGAAAAGGAAAAGGAAATAATAATAATAATTATTATTATTGTTATCATGTGAGTCTATAAATAGCATTGGAATGCTTAAGATGGAAATAAAGGAAAAAGAAAAAGGTTCTTCATCTTCTTCTCTAAGATAACCCTCTGCTGTCGCTGCCTCATCAGTCGAAGTTAAGATTGGTCTCTTTGGAAGCTTGAGGATTTAAAGTGATGAATTTTTCATCAAGGATAAGAAGATTTTCCAACCTCCATCTGAGTAACCTTGGTAAGCTAATGAAATTAAATTAATATTTTATTAATTTAATTTTGGATCTATTTGGGGTTTCTGTAAAGGTTCAATTGGCTAAACTTTTTAAGATCTAAATCTTGGATTTTTCCCAATCAAGGTTGAATTGGTTTCGACCCAATTTTTAGAAAGTTAATTAATTTGGGAGGATTTTTGGGTGTTAGCCAATTGCCAATTTCATTAATTAAGATACTAAGTTTTCCTTTTATGATTAGGATCAAGTTAATTGGAGAATTTTACTGTCAACTAGGGAGTACCTTGTTTGGCTAAAATCTCCAGGTAAGAGATTCTCCTACTAGACCTTCGAACTGAATTCAAGAGACCGCATGTAATTATGATTATGCATTGATGGTAGCTAAAATGCATAATTTGATGTGTAACGACCCAACTTTTCCGGACTAAGCTGAGGTCACTACCAAATACCAAAACTCGACCATTCAACGTAAAATTTAAAACGGACCAGATACGATTCATTAAAACAGTATAAACCTTACAAAAGACAGTTTCGGGCCCTATTTTTAAATAATTCAAAAAAATCACAAAATAAAATGTCAAGTCACCAGTCCAAAAACCACAATCAAAATATTCTGACAAAATACATAGCGGAAGCGAAAGAAAATCAGACGCGTCCATATGGCCTTCACGCATCCTTCCTGCCTCTCGTCGGTCTGCCCCTCGCTGTACCCCTACCTGAAAAGTTAAAGAAGAGAAAGGGTGAGTATAAACATACCCAGTAAGGGACCCACTACTGGGCCCGTTAGGGAACAACAGTTAACTTCCTATTCGGGGGTACCCTACATAACAGTCTAGTGGTTCCGTAGAACGCACATATCAGTCTAGTGCTCCCGAAGGATGCACATATCAGTCTAGTGCTCCCGAAGGATGCACGTATCAGTCTAGTGCTCCCGAAGGATGCACGTATCAGTCTAGTGCTCCCGAAGGATGCACGTATCAGTCTAGTGCTCCCGAAGGATGCACGTATCCGTAAGGCACACTACCCCATAGATGAAGCTAACCGTTACCCCTCAGCCCTTACCAAACCGTCTACAACAGTCACATCTCAACGGCATTCATATTACAGTCCCGCCATAGGCTTTGTCAGTCAGACAGTATAGGATTAGCATCTACACCCTCAGTTGCTTTATGCATTACCGATTCGCACACCAATAGGGAAACCCTAGGTCCAGTCGACTAACCAACCAAAACCGGACTCACTGTCTTTCTCCGTCCAAACTCCATGAACCACATCCAGGCCAGTGTTTAGTACATACTAAACCGTAACTTTAAGGTTCATCAACATATAATTTCAATCCACAGATAGCAGTCACCGTATATTTTCATCAGACAAAATATAATATCAGTACTTAACAGTCAACACGCATACAGATATTCAGTACAGCCACTAACGTGTAATCCCCTGTGGATTACTACGGTTTTAGCCTGGACTCGGGGTCCAGTAGTAGGAAAACCCTTACCTGAAACTCGGTTATGTCCCTCGATCGAAAACCACGCTCGACAGATCCAAGGAAAAGAAGCTAACTCCAACCAGGTCTGCCGCGGAACCCGAGAACTTAAGCGTCAACTCTGCACTACCTTCAAGGGAGAAAAGTAGGGTCATATCTTAATCCAACATTCAAACTCGAATCGGACGAGGTAACATTAGGGAATTTATCAGAACCATCCTTACCGAAGACTCACCGTGAACCGAAATGAAGGAAGGAAGGCTTAGGTGGCTCGGCTCGGCTCGGCTCGGCTCGGCTCGGCTTGGTTCGGCTCGCGGCTCGGCTCACTCGGCTCGCGGCTCGGCTCACTCGGCTCGCGGCTCGGCTCACTCGGCTCGCGGCTCGGCTCGCGGCTCACTCGGCTCGGCTTGGACAAGGATGGCGGCTCGGCTCGAACAAGTATCGCGGCTCGGCTTGGCAGCGATCTCGGCTCGGCTTGGACCGCGATCTCGGCTCGGCTTGAAGCGGTTTCGGGTCGGGTTGCTCGAATCGGATCCGTGGCTCGGGTCGGTTTTCTTTCCTTTTTCTTTGCTCCGCCCGACAACGCTCGAGTGAGAGACGTCGACGGCGGACGTGGGTGGCTCTCCTCGGCGTTCAGTGCTGCGTCGGGAACCGATTGAAGTGAAGCCGTCGACGGTGACAGAAACGGAGGAAGAAGAAGAGCTGATGGCTGCCGGCGGTTGGGGGCGAAGCGAAATCGGATTGGAGGCCGCGGCGGACGGACGCCGCTGTCGTCGGTGGGGGCTGTAAGGAAGAAGAAGGAGAAGAGAAGGAGGGATGGTGGCGCTGCGGTCGGAAGGGGAGGAGAACTGGGCGGCGGCGCTGGCGGAACGGAGAAGAAGGAGAAACGGAAGAGAAAGAGAATTTCGAGGGGGGGGGGGGGTTAGGCGGCGCGCGAGGTAGGGTTTTTTAAAAAAAAATTTTATTATATATATATATATATATATATATATATAATTCTTAATAATTTATAATATTAATAATTTAAAATTTAAATAATGATATATATATTAAATATAAATAATAATGATAATAATAAAGTAATAATAATAATATATTAATAATATTAATATTAAATTATGAATAAGGGTAATAATAAATACCAATAGTAATAATAATATAATTATTTATTTTATTACTATTATAAAATTTACAAATATAAATTTAAAATTTCAGAAATTAATTCAAGATTTAACATCCCCGAGAATTTATATAAAACGAAAAAAATAAATTTTTACCTCGAAAGTTCGGGGCGTTACATGATGATAATGATTATACTGAGATTATGATGATAGTTGATGTTGATGATGATGACTGAGATTATTATGTTGATGATTGATGATGATGACTGATGTTATGTTAATGACCGGTAGTATGTTGTTGATGACTGTTGATGATTGTTAATGCATGATATATTAATCACATGATTAAGGACGTTAAGATTAATACTCATGCCATGTTATGATGTTATGTTATGCTACATGCTATGGATAGGGTGTTCTGTTAACTTTGTCTATTAGAGTCGTACCTGCATGGGTGTCCTTCGGGATCACCACCTATTTAGGACTGTGTGGTCTGACGGGAGCCCAGTCTAGCATGTATATAGATATGATTCGAGTGATTCGACGGGGTCCTCGCATCCCGATTGTCTTAGTATTACCCCCGGGTTCACTACAGACCAGCATGTCCTAGGTGCTCCCTCGGGACACCGAAGACCAGATTTTCGTTCCTACGGGAGCGCATGTTGCACGTGTTCGGGAACGTGCCAGAGATTGGGTACCATTTTTAGGACTCTAATGGGAAGTTAACAGACACCTAGCGGGACTAGTAGTAGGTCCCTTACTGAGTATATGTTTATACTCACTCTTTCTATGTTTAACATTTCAGGCGAAGGTAAAGGTAGAGGAAAGCTGGCGAGCGACAGAGAAGGATCCGTAACATGCCATATGGGGACTCAGTTTTGCTTCCGCATTTATGTTTCAGTGTTTTAATATTCCATTTTTTAATGAAAATTTATTCTTCCCTCGTTTCAAAAAGTGTCTCTTGTCATTGTTCCTTTTTAGTAACGACCTCAGCTTAGTATAAAGAGTTGGGTCGTTACAGGTCTGCTTATTAAAAAGGTAATTTTTGTTTGGCATGTACTTAATGTTTATGCTTATGCTTATGCTTATGCTTATGCATTTTCCGTAATGAATGTTGGCTAAGGTTCATTTTCTTCAAATTTGCAGGTAGTTGAAGGATCTATGGACCATGGTATCGATCAAGTTCTCATTTATGCACCAGTTTGATTAGATTAGGTCACACATACATGTAATATTACGGTAAATTTATCTTTTGGATTATTGTAAAATCTTTACCGATAATGTAAGTTATATTTTTTTATTATCAATATAAATATATTTCCAAACATATGTAGGTAATGCTGAAATTTAGTATTTAATTTTTTTGAATGAAGAAATATATGACAGAAAAACATGTGTTGCAAAAAATGAAGAATAACGACACCAAACATGTGTCGACATATAAGCCTTTATTAAACAAAATTCGTGTCGTTAAAGCACATTTCTTGACAACAATTTTGTGTAACGAAATATTTACAACGACAATATATTAGTGTCTAGTTATATTGAAAAGTGACACACTTAAAGCATCGTTATAAGAGTATTAATGACAATATATTGGTGTCGACTGATAGATAGCGATGACACATTTAAATTGTCAATGTAATAGTATTAATGAAAATATATTTGTGTCAAGTGACAGATTAAGGTGACACATTTAAAGTGTCAATGTAAGAGTATTAATGACAATATATTTGTGTCAAGGTATAAATAATGGTGGCATATTTAAAGTGTCAATATAAGGTTATTAATGACAATAAATTCGTGTGAGTAATAGATAACGGTGACACATTTAAAATGTCAATCTAAAGTATTAATGACAATATATCAATGTCAAGGTATAGATAACGGTGACAAATGATTTGCGTTAATATAAGGGTATTTATGACAATATATTGGTGTCGAGTTATAGATAACGGTGACATATTTATTGTGTCAAGATAAAGGTATTAATGACACAATTTTTGTGTCATCTAAGCATATTTAATGACACGGTTTTCAAAGTGTCGTTAAATAGCCTTTCTTGACAGTGGCTTCAATGACGCGAAAATTGTATCGTTGAAAGTCTTTATGATGCAAAACTTGCATCGTTAAAACCCAAACATAAACAATAAAACATGTCATCATCTTGGCAATGAAATCTTCAACAATAAAGTATAATATCATCTTGATGTCAAAGAGAAAATAAAAAGTAATATCATTTTAGCATGTAGTTTTCTTCATATGATGGTCTAATATTCTCTTCAACACTTCCAAACATAAACATATATGTACATATATATATGTATCTATAGTTTAATAATATTGATTGTGACAACTTAATTTAACTCTTTCAAATAACAATTACAAGATGATATTTGTCGATGTACATGGATATAAACTATATTATATTTGGATGAACCATCAAATATTTCTTGTCTTTGACATAATAAACCAAATTTAAAATTGATATTCATTGGATCAGAATATCGATCAAGTTTAATAAGTATACGTTAGAGTGGTAGATGTCAATCACTTCAACAAATTATTAGTATTATAATTATTAGTATTATAATTATTTTATTCCTTTTAATAAATTTAGTACCCTATTAGCTTTCCAACGAGAGAATAAGTCTTCACTAATTGAATTGTACTAACATGTATCCTAAACATATATCCTATAGAATATGGAAAAAGAAAAAAAAGGTCACTTTAAATGATCCAAATTAAATTTAGGAGATGAACCTACAAAAGCAGTCTTTGAAATGATACAAATGAAATTTGGGAGATGAACCTACAACACTAGCCCAAAGTTGGGATTGAATGGTCTAATTATAATATATTCCTCTCTTCTACCACTTTTCCTTTCGTGCAGTTGAATTGCGATTCTAAGTGTTTATTCCTTTTTTATAAAAATTGAGAAAAATCAATATTTTTTTTATGAACCATTCAAAATAGATTTTAAAATAAACTAAAATATGAGTTAATGTTAAAATAAAATATGAATTAATGTACCAAGTTGGTTTTACAATAAACACTTTGAAATCAACTTTTAGAAAATGAACTTAAGTGTTTAATGGTTAAACTTTTCATAATTTGTATAATTTTTAAAATTACTAAAACGTCTCAAAAGTCATCTATCGTACTTTACTATATTTGCATGGCTAACACTGTAAACACCCTCCACTAGTTATCATTGTCAGTGACCAACACCAACTATCAACTCCAACTTTCAAAACATCCCGTCTTTTTTTAATTTAGTTCAAGTATTAATTTGAGATAAACCAAACAAATTTTGGACACACAAATATTTTCGAGAAAGTGTACCAAATAATTGAGTTTTTTTTTAAGCAAATTTATTATCATAATAAAGTGTTTAAATGAAAATGGGTTTTTGATAAATACTTCTCTGGTCAATCCAAAGAGATCCTAAACTTTGGTGTAAGATTATTTTCAACTTTTAAAGTGATTATTGTTAACTTATTGTGCTTTTACAAAAATGTTAGATACAAATTTAAATTTCAAGCCTTGAAAAGTAACTAAATTAATGCTCTCCTTGAAATTGTTGTAGTTTTTAAAATAATTGTTGAAAACATAATTTGTTTCAAAAATTCGACTGTTAAATGAAACAAATTAATGGTGGTAAATTTTAACTTCATAAAATACAATTAATAGATTTTATAAATTCAAATGGTAATGCCCCAAAAGTAAGATAATTTTAGAGTTAATTATCTTAGTTTTGTCTAATTAAATTTAATTTATTGGGCGTTATTTTGAATTTATTTAAGGAGAATTATTTGACTTTGTTGAAATTGGAATTAATTAAATATTTGTTAAATGAATATTTAATTAATTAGAGCTTTTGGATTGTGGTGTTTGTTGAGAATTTGATTAAATTATATATTATGAGGTTTAAATAAGAGAAACTTTTGTAAATGTAACAAAATACCAAACTATTTACGGCCTGTATAATAAAACCTATAAAGTTAGTCATTTTTCAAATATTCCAGGTTTGCCCTTTCATCTTTCTTTTCTTCTTCGCGATTCGTTTTCCTCCTGCAATTTTGTCTTTCTCTGCAATTTTTTTCCATCGTCTTTCTTATTTTGCAATTCTTTATTTATGTCATTTAATCTTTCTATCATTTTTCTTCTTTTTCTCTTCCTTTTTTCGCTTTTCCATCGTCTTTCTACTTTTTCTCTTCTTTTTCTTGCTGTGATTTATTTCCATCGTCTTTCTTCTTTACCTTTTTTTTACGTCGTGTACAAAAAATAGCAAAATCTAAAAGATCGTGTATAAAAGAATTAAAAAATCATGTACCAAATTTTGAAAAAAAATCATTTGGATTTGGGTCCGATCAAATCTAAATGATCGTGTAACCAAATTTAAACGTAACCAAATTAAATGATCGTGTAACAAAATTAAACGATGGAATTGAAAAGATAAATGTAGTCATATCTAAACGATCGCGTATAAATTGTAGTCATATCTAAACGATTACGTATCAAATAAAGATTGGAGTAGCCATATCTAAACGATCGCGTATAAATTGTAGTCATATCTAAACGATCACGTATCAAATAATAACCAAATCTAAATAATCACAAATATATTACGTGCACGTGGTTGATGGGCCATTTTTGGTATTTTACACGGTGGACCTCTGGGCTTTTTTCGTTTTTGGAATTGTTCTATAGATTGTAAATATTTTTTCGCTTTCTTATATTTTTGAAAATACCCCTTTAAGAAAAGCTATAAAATTTTGGTGTTGTTGAAATTGGATTCAATTAAATAATTTTGGGAGCTTATTTAATTAAATTGGAGATATAAGTTTGTGTTTATGCACATGACCTTGCCTGTATTAAACTACAATAGCTTGAATGTCATGGATTTAATGGTGAAAGATTTGGAGGTGAAATTTAGGAAAAATGTTGCCACGTAGAGGTACTCAAATAGGTGGCCGAGTATTCAAAAGAGTAGGACGTAATCAACCTGGTAGACTGTTTTGTGACTGAAAATCTAAGAAATAAGTTATGTTGGTGGTTTTAAAGGGAACTAAATACATTGGTAAGTTCAAGTATATCAAGCACATTAAATTATGTTTAGAATTGAGATATTAAGGTGAGGGAGCAAAGTAAACTTTAGTGCATAGTTATTTTGTTGAGGCTTCAAGAAACTATTTTGAGTTTACAATGCATAATAAGTTATAGCTTGTTTAAAGTTTAAGTGATGAAATAACTAACTCCTTTAGAATAACTAGCTAAGTTGATGTCCTTAAAGGAAGCCTATGGTTGGACATGAGTTTGGTCTTGATTAAGGAAAAAAAAATTAAAGAACTTATAATGGGTATTACATTAAATGGAATTGGAATTTATGGAATTTATTTGGTGTTAGATTAATTAAAATTAGAAGTTAAGGAATATATTTGGTGTATTGTGTTGGATTAATTAAATATATATACATGGTTATATATATTTAATTAAAGATTTTAGAATTTGGAGGAAATTGTTATTAATTATGACATGAGAGTCCAGTATCATGAGTTGTTTGAAGATTAGAACTTTTGAGGACGAAAGTTTCTTAAAGGAGGGAAGACTGTAACACCTCCAAAATTAAGATAGTTTTGGAGTTAATTATCTTAGTTTTATTTAATTAGATTTAATTTATTGGGCGTTATTTTGAATTCATTTAATGAGAATTATTTGATTTTGTTCAAATTGGAATTAATTAAATATTTGTTGAATAGATATTTAATTAAATAGAGGTTTTGGATTGTGGTGTTTATTGAGAATTTGATTAAATTGTATATTATGAGGTTTAAGTAATGTGGATTTTTGGTGTTGTTGAAATTGGATTAAATTAAATAATTTAGGGAGCTTATTTAATTAAATTGGAGAAGTGGATTTTTGTAAAGATTTGAAAATTTTGTGTATGTATGGATATATATACACATAACTATTATGGAAAATGAAAAGGATAATTAATTATTTTAGTGAAAGATAAATATTGATTGAGGAGACAGAGTTGTTTTGATTGGACAAGAAAAAATTATGTATTTAATTAGGAAAAGAATAATGGTTTAAATAAATATATGTGTTTATCATATATTGTGGTAAGAGAATAATAATAATATTAAAAAACGGCAAAATATTTACACCCTATAGAACAATTCTAAAAATAGAAAAAGCCGAGAGGCACACCGTGTAAAATACCAAAAATGCCCCGTCAACCACGCCGTCAATAACGCACGCGTAATATATTTGCGATCGTTTAGATTTGGTTATTGTTTGATACACGATCGTTTAGATATGGCTACAATTTATACGAGATTGTTTAGATATTGTTCAATATATACGCGATCATTTAGATATGGTTCAATATAACGCGATCGTTTAGATATAGCTACAACGCGATCGTTTAGATATGGCTATAATTTATACGCGGTCGTTTAGATATGACTACGCGATTGTTTAGATATGACTACAATTTATACGCGATCGTTTAGATATGACTACAATTTATCTTTTCAATACTGTCGTTTAATTTTGTTATACGATCGTTTTAGATTTGGGGACCCAAATCTAAATGATTTTTTATAAAAAAAATTTGGTACACGATCTTTTTAATTTTTTTGGTACACGATCGTTTAGATTTAATTACACGATCTTCTGGATTTATTTACACGATCGTTTGCTTTTTTTACACGATCGTTTACATTTGGCTACTCCAATCCCAATGATTTTTTTTCAAGATTTTTTATACACGATCTTTTATTTTTTTTACACAATCGTTTACTTTTTTAAACGATCGTTTACATTTGGCTACTCCAATCTAAATGATTTTTTTTCAAGATTCTTTATACACAATCTTTTATTTTTTTTACACGATCGTTTACATTTGGCTACTTCAATCTAAATGATCTTTTCTTCAAGATTCTTTATACACAATCTTTTATTTTTTTACACGATCGTTTACATTTGGCTACTCCAATTTAAATGATTTTTTTCAAGATTCTTTATACACGATCTTTTAGATTTTGCTATTTTGTTGTACACAGTCTTATACACAGTCGTTTAGATTTGATTACCCAAATATAAACGCGTAAAAAAAAAAAGAAAAGAAAAAAGATGATGAAAGAAATTACAGTGAGAAAAGTAGAAAGACGATGGAAAGAAATTGCAGCGAAAAAAAAAGAGAAAAAGTAGAAAGACGATGGAAAGAAATCGAAGCGAAAAAAAAAAGAGAAAAAGTAGAAAGACGATGGAAAGAAATCGAAGCGAAAAAAAAACAAAGAGAAAAAGAAGAAAAACAATGGAAAGATTAAATGATATAAATAAAGAATTGAAAAATAAGAAAGATGATGGAAAGAAATGGCAGAAAAAGAGAAAAGAAGAAAGATGAAATCGCAAGGGAAGACAAAATAACAAGAAGAAGACGAATCATGAGGAAGAAAAGAAAGACAGAAGGGAAAACTTGGAATATTTAAAAAATGGCTAACTTTATCAGTTTTGTTACACGAGCCATAAATAGTTTACAATTTTGTTACATTTATGTAAGTTTCCCAAAGAAGTATTATTATTATTATTATTAATGGTTATAAATGCCTAAGATTTTGTGCATTTAAGAAATTTATTGAGGAATGATAATGGAAATAAAAATTTATGTATATTTTGGTATTTTATATATATATACTAAAAGGAAAAGGAAATAATAATAATAAATATTATTATTATTATTTGACTTTATAAAGGTATTGTAATGCTTAAGTTGAAAAAAGAAAAAGGTTGTAACACCCCAAAATTTGAGGAATTTAATTCTATTATCTTAAGTGTAATTTTGAAATTTTTGGTGTTATTTAAATGTTGAAGTATTTTACTTTATGGAGATTTGATTCTATTGGATATTTGAAAAATATCAAAGTTGGAATTTAAGTTTGTTTTGGTTATTTATGTTAGGTATTATTTTGGCTTAAGGATTAATAGTTGTATTATGAAATAATATAGTTATTATGAAAAAATAGTTTGATAAGATAAAGATGATTGGTTGGTTGAGGAGAGAGAATATATGATTTTATTTGAGAAAAGATAAAAAGAAGATAAAAAGGGAGATTTGGTGGGTTTTAAATGAAGAGAGAGAGTGTGAAGATTTTGGGGAAAGAGAATAAAGAAAAATAAAAATAAAAGGAATTATTTTTATTTAAATAGGGTATTGGAATGTGAGCATTTAATGCTCCATCATGTTCTTCACCAAGGAAGAGAAAAGAGGAAAAAAAAAAAAAGAAAACCCTAACCCTAACCCTAATCCACAGCCGCCGCCGCGGCTCGACTCGTCGTAGCCGATCCGTTCGTAGCTGCCCTACCTTCGTAAGCAGCACGTCACCTCCATCGTTCCGCTGGCTGCCGCGTCTTCGTCAGCACCCCGCCGCAAGCCATCGATCGCTGGCTCGCCGTCACGATCGTCACTTCGTGTCGCCAGCAAGCGTCTCCAACGGTCGATGCGTCACCTACCCAGCTGCGCACTCCCAAGCCGTACGCACGTCCAACCCACGCCTCCAGTCGCTCCGCGTCGCGAACCAACCCGACTCGCGCCTCCAGTCGCTTCGTGCCGCGAACCAACTCGACCCGCACCTCTTCTCCGCGAACCAATCCGACCCACGCCCCTACTTCGTGAAGCGAACCAACCGAGCCGTACCTCCAGCCGCGAGCCGTGTCTGCCTTTCAGTCGAGTCGCGCCTCTAGCCACGAGCCGCGTCTGCCTTCCAGCCGAGCTGCCAAGCTTTTAAGCCGCTTAACCTGTTTTTTGACTTTTTCCACCTATTTTGGTAAGTTTTGTTTGAGTTTTGGTTAATTCCCAACAAATCTTAGTTTTTGGACCCTAAATAATTTAATTTTGGATTAAATTAAATTATTTCTCTTAAAGAACAGTTTGGACCAAGTGAATTTGGAGCGTGAGATTTCTCCAGTTAAGGGCTTATTCGTTGCAACCTCGACCTCGGGTAAGTTATTTCGACTGAATTCTTGGGTCCTTGGTCGTTTGATGGTTAATTTATGTAAATTGGTGTTTTCTAACTATTTAGGATGTCGCTGCTTAGAAAGCGTGATTTTACTGTTAGAATTCGTTCGACCAAATCTCCAGGTAAGAGATTCTACTACTAGACCTTCGCATTACATTCACGAGACTGCATGTATGAATCTATGGTTATGTATCAATGGTAGCTAAGTGCATGACTCGAGGTTATTGAGAGAGAGGTGGATATTGTAAATGCGTCTGGTGGTTGATTTTATGGTTAACGCTGATAGTATGTCGATGCTATCGCCTACGTCCTAATGACATAGTTTTGTGGTTGAGGATGACATGATATGATATGTTATAGTATGATATGTTATGGCATGATTTGTTGTAGTATGACATGTTATGATATGGTATGTTATGATGATGATATGTTACGTGCATGCTATGGATGAGGTGTATGTTAGCTTTACCTATTAGAGTCGTACCCATACGAGTGTCCTTCGGAATCACCACTCTATTTGACGACTGTGTAGTCCGACGAGATCACCAGTCTGACATTGACATTGACACAAACATGATTTGAGAGATCCGATGGGATCGCTCACACTTATGACTATGTAGTCCGACGGGACCATCGGTCTGGCATTGACATTGACATATACATGATTTGAGTGATTCGACGGGATAACTCACAGCCCGATCGTCTTAGGTGTTTCCTTGGGTTCACCAGAGACCAGCTTGTTCCTACGGGATCACAGATTGCACGTGTTCGGGAACGTGCCAGTTCAGGGGTACCACTCTTCAGGACTCTAATAGGAAGTTAACAGACACCTAGCGGGACTAGTAGTGGGTCTCTTACTGAGTCTTTTTATACTCACTCTTTCCATTTCTATTTTTTCAAGTAAAGGCAGAGGTAAGAACAAAGGCAAGCTGGCGAATGATCAGAAGTGACCGTGGTGAGCCATAGGGATACGTTTGCTTCCGCTTATGTCCTAGTTTAGATTTTAGTAATTGCATTTTTATTTTATTCTTTATTTGTTATTTTACTTCTTGATATGGCCCGAATTAGAATTTTTTTTGACTTATTTCTAAATACATTTGTTTATATTTTAATGAGAAATTCGAGGTTTTGTTTTATTTTTCTATTTTAATTTTATAAATTTTATTTATCTTTTAAATTAGTAATGACTTCAGCTTAGTATAAGGAGTTAGGTCGTTACAAAGGTTCTTCATTTTCTTCACTAAGATAACTCTCTGCTACCGCCGCCTCACTAGTTTTAGTTATGATTAGTCTCTTTGGCAAAACTTAAAAATTTAAGTAATAAATTTTTCCATCAAGGTTAAGATGATTTTTCAACCTCCATTTGGTTAAGTTTGGTAAGTTAAGGGAATTAAATTAGTAATATGTTGGCAAAAATTGTTAATTTAATTTTGGATCTAATCTAGGTTTCTTTAAAGGTTCAATTGGGTAAATGTTTTTAGACTTAATCTTGGAATTTTCCGAATCAAGGTTGAATTGGTTTCAACCTTAAATTTTGGATAAGTTAAATTGAGAAATTTTAGATACTAGCCATTGATCAATTTTATTAATTAAGAATATTAAAATTTTTCTCTTACTGTTTAAGATCTGCTTTAATTGGAAAATTTCTATTTATGATGTTTATGATACATGATATATTAATCACATGCTTAAGGACGTTATGATTAATATTCATGCCATGTCATGATATTTATGTCGATGTTAGATACTTTGGATTGTGGTGTGTCTGTTAACTTTATCTATGGGGTCACTCGCACAATTAGGGGTGTTCCTATGGTACTACTCGCACGAGTTAGGGGTGTACCTACGGATCACATGCATAGTTAGAAAATAGTTATATTGTGTATATGTGGTCACTCACATAACTAGGGGTGTTCCGACGGGACCACTTGCACGATTAGGAGTGTACCTACATATTAGAGATATATTTATAGAGTGTGTATCTGCGATCACTCGCACGACTAAGGGTGTTCCTATGGGACCACTCACACGATCTAAGGGTGTTCGTACGGCTCATTCACCTAGGTGTGCTCCATTGGACACACGACATTATGACGATGTTTCTAACGGGAAGTTAATAGATCACCTAGCGGGACCAGTAGTGGGTCCCTTACTGGGTATATTTATATACTCACTCTTTTCTATGTTTAATATTTCAGGCTTAGGTAGAGAACTTGAGAGCGACAGAAAGGGATCCATGGTATGCCATATAGAGACACAGTTAGCTTCTGCGTCTATTTATATGTTTTTTGATATTTTAAATTTTAAAAATTTTACTTAAGATTTTGTCCTATTTATTTATTTTTTATTTTCTTTAAAATTGTTAGAATCCGCAAGTCACGTTTTCAAATTATTTTTGTTGGTTTTGATAATCTTATTTTGTGAAAATATTAATTTTATAAGAATTTTAGTTGTCTGTCTCTTCAAGAAAGTGTAAATTGTTATTCGTCTTTTTGAGTAACGACCTTAATTTAATTTAAAAGTTTGGGTCACAAACCAAATTAGTTGTGACAACACTATAAAGATTAAATTAAATACTATTTAATTATTTATATAGTATTCTTTATGGAGAATTGTAAAAAATAGCACATTTGACAAAATATTTACAAAATATAACAAAATTTCAGATTCTATTGATGATAGATATTGATATACTTCTATCGGTCATAGAAGTTTATCAGTATTTGTCATCAATAGAATCTAAAATATAACCAAATATTTAGTTTATTTTACTATATTTATGTAATGCCCTAAATTAAGGTAATTTTAATCTTAATTATTTTAAGTCTAATTTTGACCATGTTGAAATTTTTGGGTGTTATTTGAGTAAATTATTGAGATTATTTGATTTTGTAGAAATTAAAATTAATTAGATATTTAGAAAAATATTTAATTAATTATTTGAAATTTGGAACTTGTGGTGGAAAGATTTGATTAAGTGAATTGTGATTGATTATGTATGTATGTATGTATGTATGTATGTATGTATGTATGTATGTATGTATGTATGTATGTATGTATGTATGTATGTATGTATGTATGTATGTATGTATGTATGTATGTATGTATGTATGTATGTATGTATGTATGTATGTATGTATGTATGTATGTATGTATGTATGTATGTATGTATGTATGTATGTATGTATGTATGTATGTATGTATGTATAATTAATTAATTAAATTGTGAAAATGATAAGAATAATTATATTTTTGGGAATAATATAATTATTTGAGATAAAATATATTTATTTTGAGAGAAGAATAAAAGAAGATAAATGTATGATTTGGTGGGAAGAGTTATTGAAAAGAGAGAATATTTGAGTTTAAAAAGGAGATTTGATTGATTTTAAATGAAGTGAGAGAAGATATGATTGGGTTATTTGGAAAAGATTGAGAAAAGAAGGAAAAAATAAAAGTAAAAATGATAATAATATTATTATTATTTTCTTTAAATAGGACCTCGTGATACGTACCATCACTATTCATCATCTCCTTACCTTCATTAAAAGAAACCCTAGCCGCCAACAAGGACCCGGTACCACCATCTCCGCCGTTGTTGGTTTCTTTCTCCATCGCTGCATTTTCGTCCAAAATGTCGTCACCATTTGCAAGCCGCTCGTCTCCTCCTTCATCCGTCGATCGTACCGACTCTTCATTGTGTGTCGTCTTCTACCGCGTCGTTCCGTCGAGCAGGAGCGCCCTTGACGAAGCCTCATCAGTCGCCAGTCGTCGCGTTTTGCAAGCGTCCGAGCCAGTTCCTAATGCTAGCCGATTGTCCATGCCGCCGAGCTTTCGCGTTCCGCTCGAGCCTGTCCTCCCTTGCAAGCCGCCCTCAGTGTCACACCTGAATCATGCTTAGCGTCCGAGCCACACGTGAGCCGCTTCCTGTCTTCAAGTCGCACCTAAGTCGATCCCCTTAGCCAAGCCGCAAGCCTGTATTTTGGTCTTTTTCCCCTTTTTTGGTAAGTATTTAATGAGTTTGGGTAATACCCATGAGATATCAATTTTGGACCCTAAATAACTTAATTTTGGATTAAATTAGATTATTTCTTCGTGAAGGCTCGATTAGCTCTAATTGGAAGAACTGAGAACTTTGATTTCTCCCCAATCAAGTTTGAATTGGAATTCAACCTCCACTTTGGGTAAGTTTGAATTAAATGACTTTTAGATCCTTAAGTAACTGTTAATTAAGTTATTAAACTTAGTATACTTTTACCCTTACTGTTTAGGATTTTTCTTGAGAAGTTTGACCTTGCTATTATGAATATTTTTTTGATTAAACTAATCTCAAGGAAAGAGATTCTCCTACTAGACCTTCGAATTAAAGTAAGAGCTTGCATGTAATTTTTCCATTAAGCATTGATGTAGCTATGTGCATAATGTGTTGATGATGAGAATGAATGATAGTTATGACTAAGTTATGTTGATGATGATTGATGACGTTAATGTTTAATGCATGAAATATTAACCTCAGGATTAAGAATGCTATGATTAATATTCATGTCATACTTATGATGTTATGTTATGCTACATGTTATGGATAGGGTGTACTGGTAGCTTTATCTATTAGAGTCATATCTACATGTGTGTCCCTCGGGATCACCACCTTTTTATGGCTGTGTAGTCCGACGAGATCACAAGTCGAGTATGAGATGATATGTATAGGAGTGACTCGATAGGGTCACTCATAGCCCGATTGTCTTAGTGTTTTTTCGAGTTCACTAAAGACCAACTTGTCCTAGGTGTTCGGTTGTATTCACCAAAGACATTTTTTGTCCTAGATGTTCCTTTGGGTTCATTGAAGACCAGAGATGTTCCTACGGGATCACAAATTGCACGTGTTTGGGAACGTGCCAATTTAGGGGTATTACTTTACAAGACTCTAATAGGAAGTTAACAAACACCTAACGAGACTAGTAGTAGGTTCCTTACTGAGTATATTTTTATACTTCTCTTTAAATGTTTAATTTTACAGGCAAAGATATAGGTAGAGGCAGAGGAAAGCTGCCGAATGACAAGAAGAGACTGTGGCGTGCCATAGGGAAACGTTTTGCTTCCGCTATTATGTTTTTAGTTTTGGTTTCAGTATTTTCGTAATTTCGTTATTTCTCTTTTTAAACTAGATAGAGTCTGAGCTAGGATTTTATTTTAGAGTTTTATTTATACGTACATTACTTTAATTATGATTTGAATGAGTACTTGAGGTTTGATTAAGAAATTTTGTTTTATTTTTTCATTTTCATTTTAAGAAAGTTTTATTTCCTTTTAAGTAGTAATGACTTCAGTTAGTATAAAGAGTTGGGTCATTACAATTTAGAAATATTGAAATTAGTTATTTATTTATAATTTTTTATAATTTAAATCACAAAGTACATTTTATCGAAAATATAAATCTATATAAACTATGTTTTACCAAATATTTATTTAAATTACAGTAGATTTCTGAGTCAATAAAGATGTTATATGATAAGATATCAATGGAAAAGAAATTTAAGGGTGCGTTGGGGGAATGGTTAGGTTATGGAAGGGTTAGTGTTATGATAAAACTAGTTTACTAGTTTAACTAGTTTTATCATAACCCTTGTTTGGGGGAAATGTTTAGAAATGTAGTTTTATGATAAGAGGTGTTTTGGGGAAGAGTTATGTGGGAAGGATTATGGTACTGTTATGAATAAGATGTGTTTGTAGGAAGGGTTATGTGGGAAGGGTTATGATAGTGTTATGAATAAGATGTGTTTTGGGGAAGAGTTAGATGGGTAGGTTTATGGGGATTTAATGATAAGATGTCTTTGGGGGAAGAGTTATGTGGGTTGGGTTATGAATATATTTTGTTTATATAGTAATTTTTTTAATTCACATTTTATATATAGGAAATAAATTATTATTGCATATTTTTTTACGAAAGCGTCGAACCCCTCTTATTGCAATTTTTTTCTATGTCTAATGTTGTTGAATTACTGAACACAATTGATGAATTTCTAAATAATTTGTTAACTAAGTGTACTAATTTTATTCTAAGTCATTTTTTAGAAATACAAATTTAATTATTGCCTATTTGTAATTATTGGTAGCGTCCTACATTTGTTTTTAACAAATTTAATTACGTGTTCTAACGCATGGGTCCATATTTATATTTATTGATTACATTACTTATTACATACGACTTGAAGTAAATATTCTGCAAATTGTTACTATTTGCTGTAATTTGAAATAAACATGTTCAATCGAATTGCCATTGATGTAAAAGGGAGAAAAATAAAACATATCCATTAAGGGTATTATACATACTAAAAAATATGTTCTACAGTAGGAAAACAAATAAATCAACAACATAGTGCAAGTGTAGTAACAAAATAACAATGATGGCAGCAAAGTTAGGACATAAACTATCTAGAGATGTCGCTAGGATGATTCTGCAAAAGCTCCCTCTCTCATCATCAGGCATCTATATAAAACCCCACATGTCGTTCATACAAGACAAGAGGTGCCTTTGCAACAATACTCTATCCAAGCTGGTTAGTTCCTGCATTTCACGTAATATGCAGAAGAATTCCTGGCGCACATGATTGTCATTGGCAAGGGCGCGTGCAGGCCACTCCGCAATCGTCCTGAGTTGGTCGTTTGTACACTCCAGCGCCATAAGTATGACTTCAAGCTCGGCCTCTCGCTGGCTTTCCCTCTTCCTCTTCGATCCGCTTGATCCGACCCTAACCTCAGATGTGCGAAAAGGTTGTAATGCGTGTACATCCTCCTCGGACATGTTAATCCCCTGGTTGTACACTGATGGAAAGTCCTCGTTCCCATGGACTTCTCAACCCCTCATATCTGGTAGGCTCATTAGACCCCACATCCGCGAACGTCTTAGTGAAGTGACCCGTCGCCCTATTGCAGCCGAACACATATGCAAGTTCATCGTAATAGGGAAACAATTTGTTAAGGAGCCTCTTCGCTAGAGGATGCGACTGTATAAAAAAGAGGACCATTTAAAAGTACTCATACAAAATTTGTGAAGTAAATATACACAACACAAGTAGCAGGACATTTAGTTTATGTTTCTTACCCTAACCCAGTTATCGAATAGTTCCTTCTTCGCAATTATGCATTTTTCTTTATCGTTCCAATCGAACTCATTACACGCTTACCCTCGCATTTCTGCGATGGCCTGGAATGTCCGCTAAAGTGTCTTTATTTTGCAGTCGATTACAGTGGTTGCGCGGACTCGACATCCAGGTAATTTTTCGGCCATCATGCATACTAATTGGGCTAGGTAACCTGGCAGGAACGTCCATTGTCTGATTTCCACCCCCCCTGGACACCAAATCCACTAAACACTCTACAAGAGTGCCTTCCTCCTCCTTCGTCCATACATTCTTTGGGGCCACGTGACGATGTTGCCATATTGAGAATGACAAAGGGCAAAGAATTCATGGAACCCGTTAGTAATTTTTCATTTCAACATTTACGATACAGAAACAAAAAGGAAACAATATTGTGACATGTAATATATATAAATAATGAACGATTACATTACATGTAAAATAACAACAAAGTCTACGTAATTTTAAATGCACTTTAGCTAAGCGGTACACAACTGCCATTCTGTGAACATTACTTCAACTAAATCGTCGTGCCAGTTAGACCACTGGTTGTCATGTCAATGAACTGAATGTCCTCTATAGCCGTGGTCATGGCGTATGCAAAGTCCCCCTCGTCAACTTCGTCAATGTCGTCATAATTTGTCATTTCTTTATTTATCAAATTATGTATCAAGCAACATGCAAGGATGGTGCGACACTACACTTGGAGGGGATCGTAGAACTTTCCACGAAGTATTGCCCGACGACCCTTAAGAATACCGAAAACATGCTGAATCATATTCCGTGTGGAAGAGTGCTTCATGTTGAAATATTCCTTTATAGTCGTTGGGTCATTTCCATCACCATGCCACTCTTACAAGTGGTAGCGTTGGCCTCTGTATGGGGTGAGAAATCCTTCAGCGTTTGGATAACCCACATCACATAGATAATAATATCCTGTATCGAAAAGCAATCCTCTATGGACATTCCATACGTAACTTCCAAAAGGGCAACGAAAATGAGAATTGTAAATACCCTTTGGCACTTACACTTCGTTTTGTCAGGCAATGGCATCCTGAAGAATTCGTGAGGACGTATACGAAATTCCCTTTGGTGTCTGAACGTACGCCGATATACAATTAAGTTTGATAATGAATACAATATTTTATTCATATTAAAGAAATTACAGTGAAACGAACGGTGAAGATATTTTTTTGTATGCATGTGGAAATAGCTTAATTTAGTGAACCATGAAGTTTAGGGTTACTAGTATAAAGATATTAAAATAACAAATTGGGGTTCAATTTGAAAATGTGTTTAAAACAAATTAAAATAACAAATTGGGGTTCAATTTGAACATTCATTTTACATATTTGTTTCATGGTATGAAATAATTAGAAAGAACTCACATGTGTAAACTTTATGAAATTTTTCTTGTTAAGGAATTTGAATTTTATTTCATTAACTTTGTAACATTATATGGCTCATTATTTACATCTTTCAAATGATAATGATAAGGAGTGATGTAGATTGGTGTTTATATTATGAAAAATAGGATTTTACGTTAATTAATTTTAAATATACATTACTTGATTATTGTGTTATAGGTACCTTTAATATTGTTATACTAATTTCATTCATAGTAGTTAAATGCATAATATGAAGATACTAGTTTTAGAAAAACATATATTGATCGTGCATATTAAAAAAAAATAGGTAAAGAAGATTTTGATAGTAAATAATGCATATACTGAAGCATAATAACAATGTTGAACAAAATATGCACTAACAAATTTATACAAAATCGAGTAAAAAGAAAATAACAAAATAAAAATTGAAGTTTGTAACAATATAAAATAAATTACAATCATAAGTGTAACTGACCATAAAATATGAAAATAACAAAATCATGCCTACAAATGGCCATTACAATAGTACCTCTTAGAAGAGTATACTCGTGAATGGGGACATCCTGCATAAGATAAACAACATTGTTAAGATTTGTACATAAGACACGATATGGAAGAAAAGAATGGAAAGAATAATATGTATATATACCTTTTATGACGACCAATAGGACCCGAAATGAACAGTAAATGAGTAAAGTCATTAATAATTAGCATGGAAAGGATAAGAAAATGCAATTTTATTTTAAATTGGTAGCCTCAGAGATTTGAAATCCATTCAAAATAATGAATGGAATTTTATAGTAGTAGAAACATCAATGGGAATGGAAATAACACAAAAAAGATAGACAAATAAACAAAACGCATGTAAATAGAAAATAACAAACAAGAGGATGGACAATGGTAATACATTAAAAACATCCAAGAAAGTGAGAAAGGAGGACAGAAGCATATAAGTAGAACATGAATACAATAGAGGGAAGTATGATACATACAAAAGAAGGCAGATTAAAAGGAGAATGAGAAGAAAAAAAAGTACCTAACCAAGGAGAATATACATCAAAGGAAGTGAGAAAAGAGGACAAAAGCATATAAGAAGGATATGAATACAATAGAGGAAAACATGATACATACAAAAGAAGGCAGATTAAAAGGAGAATGAGAAAAAAAAAAGTACCAAACCAAGAAGAATATACATCTAAAGAAGTGAGAAAGGAGGACAGAAGCATATAAGGAAAACATGAATACAATAGAGGAAAACATGATACATACAAAAGAAGCCATATTAAAAGGAGAATGAGAAAAAAAACAGTACCTAACCAAGGAGAATATACAAACAGAGAGAAGAATACAGGGAAACAGAAGTGGAAGTGATAAATGAAAAGAGAAAACGTGGTGTATATATAGAGTAAGATGGGGAAAGTTAGGATGATTTTAATGAAGACAAACCAAATAATACAGAGGAAAGTAATAGACTAACTAATAGACTGCACTATACATCAATACAATAAAGAACTAAAAGATAGGAAATCTTTGGAATAACAGACTAAAAGCATAGGGAAGTCAAAGTAGTCAAAGGCTATGTACTGGAAGCTACACCAAAAAAGAGAATCTGAACAGATGGAAGAGACAAAACAATGTTGAACTCAGAGATTCTATGTAGCCACATATTTTTAACCCAAAAGATTAGTGATGCAAGAAAAGTGTGTAAAAAACTTTAAACATAATACCTAAACCCCAAATCAGGCAGCAAAATTGATAGCAAATGAAGGGTTCGATTAATATAAGGAAACATAAAAGTTATTGCCAATATACATTTATGAAGAAAACTAAGTAAGCCATTAAAGAAGATAGAATCAAAGGGCAGAATAAAGTAGAAGGAAACATACAATCGATTGACAACATAATTTATGAAGAACAATATGTAAAGCATTCAAGAGGACAAAATCAAAGCCCAAAAATGAAGAAGATAATTTAACAGGACAGAATCAAAGGCCAAAATCATTGCACAGGAAACAAATTTAGATATTGTCAAATTGTACTCATTATCGGCTTTCATTTAAAAAAAAAGAGTTTACAAAACAGAAAATATACCTCCCTACCATGCCCCAAACTCACTGAATGCCACAAAAAATGGGTGTGTCGTGTAGCATCCATCCAAAATCAGTGAAGGCGAAGAGAAATTGACAATGGAAACACCCACCGATAAATCGACAAATGGAGTGGCAAGCCGAGTTCAAATTTTGTAATCCAACATGTGATTACGATTTCGAAGGCAAGGAATACTCCCCACCGGTCAACGAAACCCAACAACTGAAAACCCAAACAAATTTGCAAGTGAAACCTTTCGACCAAGCCTTTAACAAATTCGTGAAGAGTTTTGGAGAGTGAGAGAGAAGGTGAACAGAGATGTAGATACGACAACCCCATAGGCAAATCGAAAAACTTCCAGTTCTGAAAATTCAACATGCATGTGGACGAAGTACACCGAGCCAACATGTGGGTTGAGCCAACATGTTGCAAGGAATACTCCCCATCGATCAACGAAACCCTAAGCCAAAAACCAAAATGAATTTGGAGGCAAAACCTTTCGGCCAAGCCTTCAACAAATTCGTGAAGGGTTTCGGAGAGTGAGAGAGAAGGTGCACATAGATGTAGATACGGTAGGCGTGTCATCTAAAGGGAAAAACACAAATACGGAGAAGAAAAACAAGAATAACGTCGAAAATCGAAGGGTGTTTAAGTCGCCTGACGCAATACACATCGATTTCAACTTGGAATCGAAGAGAAACATGGAGAAGAAGATGATGAAAGAAGAAGGGCGCAAGTAGGGTTCGGCGATTGAAGAGAAATCGAAAAGGCAACACGGGTTGAAGGGATGAGTGGAGACATGTTGAATGGGGAAGTGGAGAGGCAGATGTTTCGACAGACTGAAAAGAGAAAGATGGTGAAGACGCGTTGAATGAGGAAATGGAAGAGTGCTAAACTTGGTTTATGGAAACACTAAAACTAGAGTTTCCATAACCCTAGTACCAAATGCGGGTTAGGGTTAAGTAACCTTAACCTCATAGTACTGTTAATTTGTTGCCCAAACGCCCCCTAAAAGGTTAACAAAAAAGTTGTAGAAGATTACTAAAGAAAGTGACGTAGAGAAAAGAAACATTACGGGAAACCAACGTGTCAAACATCAATCAACTACTGTAGCACCTCACGTCAAATAAAAATTTCCTCAATCTATTTAAAAACAAATTTCTAATTCATCTAATTTTAGATAATTTTAAATAAATAATACTACAAAGATATTTAATATAAAATTAAAATTTATCAAGGAAAAAAATCACCCACGAAAAATGATAAAAGGAAGGAAAAAGAAAATGGCCATCGAGAAAAGAATGATTATTGAAAAAAAAAAAGTAAAAGGTAGTAAAAGAAAAAACTTGAGTTGTGGTTGTTCTTGAATTTGTGTAACTTGATTTCGTGCTCTAGTGAAGTATTAAGTTACATGGTCGAAAAAAAGAGAGAAAAATAATAGAAAAGAAATAAAATAATTTATTGTTTTAAAAAACAATTGATTGTTAGAGAATCTAAAATGAATAGCAATCTTCATTCAGCCACTTTTAAAAATTGAAAGATTTAAAATGTGATTTTACAAAGATTTGTAACAAATACCAAACATATAAAACAGTTAAAAGATCAATTTTAAAGGACATTTTTTACACTTCTACCACTACCACAATGGCGAAAGGCATCTTACCCATATTTGGTAAATAAGTACTACATTCGCCTTACACCTTTATGATTCAGTTGAACTCACAAGTTGGAATCTAAAAAGAGTGATTAAAGAAGAGGTTCATCTTGTTGTACAAAATGAGATGGTTTAGGTGTCAACCCTCCTTTCTACTTTGTTTGCAAGTAATTTTCTCTCTCTTTCTTTTATGTTATTATTATTTTGTGTAACATTTTCTTTTCTTTCGTAATATTGCAAGTTTTATATATTACATTAACTTTAAATTTTAATTTCTTTATATTTAAATTTATATATTATTTCATTTTCTTTGGTATACTTAAATATATCTTTTTCAATCGTTTAATTTTTTTTTTTTTTAAGCTTTGCGATACCCATATTTACATATTATTTTAATTTTTGTTTTGTTACATATGCAACTCGTTAAAACTTTATAATATAAAAAAAATTTAAAAATAAAAAAAATAAAACATTTGACAAAATATTTACATTCCATAGAATATTAAAATATAATTAGTTTTATCTTTTAAAATCCAATAAAATGTAGGAAAACTTTCATTAATGTAATCAAACACCAAAATATTTATGGCCCGTGTAACAAAGTCCATAAAGTAAGCCATTTTTTAAATCTTTCAGGTTTGCCCTTCCATCTTTCTTCTCTTCCTCGCGATTTCTTTCATCAGTCTTCCTCCTGCGATTTCTTTCATCGTCTTTCTTCTTTTTTTCTGGTGCGATTTCTTTCCATCCTATTTCTTCTTTTCCCCTTCTTTTTTTTCTGTTGCAATTTCTTTCCATCGTCTTTCTTCTTTTCTGATTCTTTTTACGTTGTTTAATCTTTTCATTGTTTTTCTTCTTTTCCTTTTTTTTACGTCGTTTAAATTTGGGTAACCAAATCTAAACGATTGTATACAAAAAATAGCAAAATCTAAAAAAATCGTGTATAAAGAATTTTGAAAAAAAAAATCATTTAGATTAGAGTAGCCAAATGTAAACGATCGTGTAAAAAAAGTAAATGATTGTGTAAAAAATGTAAATGATTGTGTAAAAGAAATAAAAGATCGTATATAAAGAATCTTGAAAAAAAAATCATCTAGATTGGAGTAGCTAAACATAAACGATCGTGTAGAAAAAATGATAGATCGTGTATAAAGAATCTTGAAAAAATCATTTAGATTGGAGTAGTCAAATGTAAATGATCGTGCAAAAAAAGAAATGATCCTGTAAAAAAAATTATCATTTAGAGGAATCTACCAAAAGAATTAAAAAAATCGTGTACCAAATTTTGAAAAAAAAGTTTAAATCTGGGTCCCCAAATCTAAATAATCAAATCTAAACGATCACGTAACCAAATTTAAACGTAACCAAATTAAACGATTATGTAACAAAATTAAACAATATAATTGAAAAGGTAAATTAAAGTCATATCTAAACGATCACGTACCAAACAATAACCAAATCTAAACGATTGCAAATATATTACGCGCGCATTGTTGACGGCGTGGTTGACGGGACATTTTTTGTATTTTACACGGTGGGCCTCTAGACTTTTTTCATTTTTGGAATTGTTCTATACAATATAAATACTTTGTCGCTTTGTTATATTTTTTAAAAGATTCCTAAAATGCAAATAGTTTGTCGATGTTTTTATTTTTAAAAAATCTCCTATATTTTTCTTTCACCAAACAAATTCATTACACTTTGTTTTAATTACGCATGGCGTGGGTCAACTTTAAAATATGCTACATTTATATTTTGTTTTAATCTTGAATCTAAAAAATTTTCTAATATTTAAATTTATATCTTGTTTTAATTTTTAATATGCACACATGTTTATATATTTCAACTTTTGAGTATTAAAGTTTTGAATACGTGCGTCTATATATTATTTTAATTCTAATGTTTTTGGTGTATGATATGAAACTGAGTATAATTTTACAATGAATAAATGTTGTTGATTGAGAAATTTATTTATCCTGCCACATCATTTACATAATTAAATAATTAAGTTGGATTTGACTCAAACATAATTTAAGACAAATTACTTCAGTTAGAGATACAATATTAATCATATTTGGCAACATAAGGAGGACATGATACAAATTTGTTATTATATTTTAGTTGTCATCGAGACTTACTTGTATTAGATGACATAAACTTTAGTTAATATCTTTTTCGATGTTTAATATAGGAGTATTTTAAAAAATATAACAAAATGGTAAAATATTTAAACAATTTCAAAGATAGGAAAAACTCACAAGTCCACGATAGAAAATAGAAAAAAATACCCCATGATTAATTGACACCCAACAAGGAATATATTTCCAAACGATCGTTTAGATTTGGCTATTCTTTCCTACGATCGTTTAGATTTGACTATCCAAATCTACATGATTTTTTTTAAGATTCTTTAGTACACTGTAACGACCCAACTCTTTATACTAAGTCGAAGTCATTACTAATTTTAAAAAAACAAATAAAGTTTATAAAGTTTGGATAAAATGAAACAAAACCGCAAAAATTTTAATTATTTAAAAGCCTAATCAAAAGTAATTTGCGATATGTGTAAAGGTAAAATCGTAATTTGGACCCTATCTAATTTTAAAGAAATAAAATATCAAATAAGGAATAACTAAAATGCAAACATTTAAGGTCTGAACTCGGATATAAAGCGGAAGCAAAAGATCCCTATGGCTCGCCATGGTCACTTCTGGTTGCTCGCCAGCTTGTCCTTGCCCTTACCTCTGCCCCTGCCTGAAAAAAATGAAATGGAAAGAGTGAGTATAAAATACTTAGTAAGGGACCCGCTACTAGCCTCGCTAGGTGCCTGTTAACTTCCTATTATAGTCCTGAAAATGGTACCCAAAAACTGGCACGTTCCCGCACACGTGCAACATGTGACCCCGTAGGAATAAAATCTGGTCTTCGGTGACCCCCAAAGGAACACCTAGGACAAATTGGTCTGTAGCGTACCCGGAGGAAATACTAAGACAATCGGGCTGCAAGGATCCCGTCGAATCACTCGAATCATGTCTATATCAATGCCAGACTGGCGGTCCCGTCGGACTACGCAGTCCTAAATAGGTGGTGATCCCGAAGGACACCCATGCAGGTACAACTCTAATAGGATAAGCTAACATGCACCATAACCATAGCAATGATAATTTGGCTTAACTATACTTATAAGCATTTTGTAAAGGGTCATTGCACCGTTTAGTGCAAAGAATGCAGCAGTTGGTCTTTAATGGAGTGAACGACATTTAATGAAAGTTGATTCATTTAATTAAAGAGTTTAATTAATAAATCAAGTACCATTGAGGCTTTAATCTATAGGTCATCTAGATTCCCTTGTTAGTCCAATATGGATTAAGGAGAATCAAATTTTTTGGATTAAATTTCAATTGTTTAAATTAATTAAAATGAACTAATTGTTATAGAATTAGTATAATGTATGTGATACATTATAATATAAAATTCAATGAGAAAAATAAATATTGGACTATGCTTCAAATATGAATGAGATTCTTGTATGAATTATAGATAAAATTAATATGAATATGAATTCAAATTAAAACAGTAGGTCATATAAGAGAATTAAAGCAATTGTCTGTTATATTCTATGTGATCTATATAAGCTATAAGTTATATGAGATATAATATATAGTTTAAATTTATTTATATTATCTAAATCAATATAATATAAAATGGAATCGTTACGAGTAGCAAAATAATAATAATAATAAAACTATTTACAAAATATAGGAAAAAAACTTAAAATTAGATGGATTTTGTTGTTTTTTAAAAAATAATTTTAATATTTTGCTCAAATTTAAAATTTGCTTTTACTAACTCCTGTAACTTTATTAGAGGTTACTCACGTTAGTTGAGAATTATTTAAAGTGAGTGGGAAGTGATTCCATACTAGTAGGGAGTTATCCTTACATCTCTCACATTCATTATCTTGTATTTTCTCAAAAAAATTATAGGGATAATTAAAGATTTAGCACTATTTTCAGGGCCCATTTTGGAAAATGGGAAAACCAATTTTTTTTTTCCAAAATGCATGGTATTTTTTAAAATACTAAAATACCCGCATTCACGGCTGTAATTATTTCAATATTTGTGCTATTATCAGAGGTCTCTCTAGTGTAATTAATCTATGTTATCCACTTATGAGTCTGTAATTAATTTCAACGTGTTAATTATGTGTACAACCCTTATCATAACATTTTTCTAATATATTGGTATTTTACAATTTGGTTGAAGATTTTAACGACTTTATTCATTTTTTTTAGTTTCAAAATAACAGTATTATTATTTTTTATTGGTTGAATCTCAACCCTTGTTTTTATTTCAAAATAACCTCAATTGGCTGAATCCCAACCCTTAATAATTTGAAAATTAAAATTAGTTTTTGCAGTAGATCTTGTTTATCCCCTCTATTGAACTATCTATTGTCATGAACCCTAAACGTTTAAGAGTCTTGTTCAATGGTAAATGGGATGAAAACTATCGTTATCATAACTTCCATTTCATTGAAGTGCATGTCCCTTTGTACACATCTTTCAACTAGCTTGTTTATCTAATTCAATTTGAACTTTTTCCCTCTTCCGAATATTTAATTTCTAGAATTACATTGTATCATGATAGTTAAAGCAATCTTAATGTTATTGCTATTTTCGAAAAGACAAAAATGTGTTGTGGTTGTTGTCCTTTCTTTCTAATTCCTCATTTGATGATGTTTCTATTGTTATCGACCATGTCCCATCCTGTTTCAGCAAATTTTCCTATTTCAGGTTCCATATTAAGAAGTTCCAATTACACATCTAATGTCGTTGACTTGATAGATTCAGAGTTGTGTGTTGTAGACTTCACATAAAAGAAGGCTCAATTTTTAACAGTGAAGATGCCTTAAAGAAAGCTATTCATTTGTCTGCTATTCAGCATAATCTTGAGTTTAGGATTGCCAGCTCCAACCAAACTTCTCTGGAACTTTCTTACAAAGACAATTCTTGTAAATGATGTTTTAGATAATCATTTTATAAGAAGAGTTCTGTTATCGTCCCAAAGTCACTTCATGCGACCAATTGGAGGCATGCCACCTAAACATTCTTTGTCACGCTCCACCCTACTGGCCACTTCATGCAACTAAAAGAAGGCCTGCCACCTAGACACTTAACGTGTATTTCTCCGCGAGATACAAGTTGAATGCCCAGTAAGCATAACTTCAATGCATAGCCTTGAACGCTTAAATTTTTTAACTCAGGAGATCTTTACAACTCAATGCAGCGGAAAACACTTAAACAACCAACTTAGCTTAATCACATAGCCTTGAACGCTTAAACTCTTTAACAACTAAACGATAGGCACAACAAAGATACACAACCCAATACAACGGAAAGAAAATAGAAAACATAAATCTTCTTTTATTACTTGATCCAATATACTTTACAAATACGTCCCTTCTCTCTCTTGCAAGGCACAAAAATAAAATCTAAGCTCTAAGCTCCCTACCTTCCTTCATCCACGGGATTAGTACTCTTCGATCAAGGTGTTTAAGAGTATAAGAACCCCTTTCTTATCCTTCTCCTTGATCGTAGCAACCCATCTCGAAAACAAGATTCATCCCACACACAAAACTGGAATGCAACCCTCCCTACACGTAATAAGTTTAAATCATCAGAAGACGGATAACTTGATCAACTTTCTTGGGTCACAATCCATCTTACCTTTCCTTATTTGGCCTCAACGCCTCAACATCTGAGGAAGGAAAATTTAAATGTGTAAGTCAAATACTTAATGAGTGAAGATTTTGGAAAATATTTTTGGGAATACAAGTTAAGCAAAAATTCATTTTCATTTCTCAAACGCATCTTCCAAAACCTCATTTCACAAATCACAAAAATCTCACACTAACGTTTCTTATTCTTTTCTACCAAGAATATGAATCCTTCCCCTAGCCAAGCCTATTGCGATTCACTCTCGCCATATCTTGTGATTGACCTGCTGTGATGTTCACTCCGTATACAACATCTAGGAAGTTTCATGATTCATTTCTTGTTGCACCGGTTGTCTACACAATTCCATTCACATTATATGCACACCACATAATCACTGCTCATTTGATAGGAATAAGACTAATGGTTTATATGCATTCATCACAATCAGCACATAAAAAATAATTGTTTTCTTTTTTCAAACAATAACAACAACAACAACAATAATAACAAAGAGAGAACAGAATGTGTTATGCATAACTCTGACTCGGAAGGAATTTATTAAGAAAATATTACAAAAAGTTTAGTTTAAGGTCACTCATGCATGAGTGTTTAGTTTAAGAAGGTCACTCACATAGGAGCGTTAATTAGTTTAAGGTCATTCACATAGAAGTGTTTAGTTTAAGAAGACCACTCATACAAATGTTTGATCCTCTTCTTCTCCAAATACCTCTCCTTGCCTAATACTTCCTCAGCATAACTCAACTCTTTGCACTCTCTTGGGAAAACCTCTAAACAGCAGCACTTCACTTAGGGTTTCCACCCCTATTTATACTAATCCTTTTGGATCGGTTATTTTCTTTACCCGTCTGTTTCGACATTTTAAACGATGTTCTTAGATCAAATCTTGCTTAGAGAATACGAAGACAATATGATGTTCTTGTTGTGGGAGCATGTACAAATCCAATACCTCTTAGAGTTTGAGTTTTTTTTCTTTTTTTTTTTCACTTTTAGCTAATGTTTTTTATTTGGAATATTTATGAATTTTAAGTGTCAAGTAATTATGAAATTGATTTTCTTATGAATTTTATTATGTTGATTATATATATACTTGAAATTTTATTTCATTATATATTTGCAATAATAGTTACATTGTAATTATCAGAAATATTTGAATTTATCTTTATGTAATCTTTTTTATGCCCTTTTTCTTTTAGTAATAACTTGCTAATTTGTTTTCAATGTTTCTTTTTGAATTTAAAGTAAATTATTCTTAAAATTTTTGGAAAATTAGACATGCGCAGTGATATACGGATCGATTTTACTCTTATTACATTAAAATAAAAATGTAACCCTAAATTAATACAAATTAGAGTTTTTAGAGTATACTTAAATTCGAAGCTCCAATTGATTCTTGAATTTTCATCCGAACTCGAACAAGACCATCACTAGTATTTAGCTACTAAGCTTCAGACTCAAAACTGAGTTGTGGGACCTATTGAATGAAGGAACCGAGAGAGAGAGATGGAGATGGAAGTATGGATTAGGATTGGGTTTTATATATATATATATATATATATATATATATATATATTATCTTTACAAAGGAAATTCAGTAGTCTAACTTTTCTTCTTAAAAACTCTACTCCATTCAAAGACCCAGAAGCCCATATTTATAATGATTTTACATGCAAAGTTGCACATGTATATGTAAGTTCATAGGCCAACAATACACAACCTATTAACAATTAGTGGGCTTAATGTCTTCATAGCATGGCAACACCTAGCCCACTAAAATTATATTGTTATTTGAATTATCCAACAAAATGTTGGATTTTTCCACTAACTTAGTTAAGGGGCATTTTGGTCTTTTCCTAAAATTGGTCAAAGTCAAAGTTTGACCAAATAGTCAACATTTGGACGTTATACTATTTTGTCCATCTTGACTAATTTCGACCTTCCAAGCATGAATCTGCATTCACTTTTTCAAAATTCAAATCACATTTGAATATATTGTCGATCAAAGTTTTACTTTTCAAAGTCAAAAGTCAACCTTTAACTTTTTACAACTTTGACCATTTCCATCATTTTCGACCCTAAAAAAATAAATTTGTATTCATATTCTTGAGATTTAAATCACATTTAAACATAATCCTCAATCTCAAAACTGATAATCAATTGCTATATCACATATATATGCCAACTTCTCTCTCCTTACGTAATTCGAACATTTGAATCATTCCATCATAGAGTTATAAGTCTATTCCATACAAGCTACTAGGAGAACCTAATGGATCTATAGATTATGGGCTTCAACGATCCGAGATTAACAGACTAAACTCTTTTAGATCGAGCAAATCAATATTCGTTAACTAACGGGTCATTCCAGTAAAGTCCCTTAGTTGTTCTCCCCTCACTCAATAGATATAATGGGTAGGAGTGAATTTCATCTTGCACCCTATGTCCCTAGCTATCCACCCAATTTTATTCCTAAGATGGGAGGCTTATTAGACAATTGCTAAAGAGCTGCCCTCACTTATGTAGATCAAAGGATAATTTCGTGTGAATAAGAGTTTATAGTTAGCTTAGGATTAAGTTAAAGTTACCTAGGTCATCAATAAAAGAAATAGACAGTTTTAAATAGTAAACGGTGCTAAAACGTAAAAGTGACTATTTCATGGTTAAACCTTATGTAAACTATTTACATAGGATGACCCCCTACTTTCATGTCTTTATATGAACGATTTAGAATCACATCGGATGTACTAACTACATAGCGGGCCTCATGCATAGTGTCCTCAAAATAAGGTGCCTAACCTTATTCATATGTTATAGACTATTTAGGCATCCAAATAAATCAGTAAAATCTCAGGATCACATCGAGTGTATTAACTATAAAGCTTTCAACACTGGCGTGTCACAACTTGCCCCGCACGTGACTTGTAACTCACTATGTGACACTCGACGTGATTAAGAAATCTTGAAGCTTCAAGTTAAAACTACTAGAACGCTCAACTTAAGTCCTTGAACTTGAGCTTAATCATGTGTACAACTTAAATTAATTTAGAACTTAAACTTTAAACTTAGGCTATAAGTAAACAACATAGTGCATTTGATAAAATCAACTACTTCTTTATGTTATTAAAAATCATGCATTCTGCGATACAATTTCTCATTTCCTTAAATACAAGAATCCTAAGATTAAATTTAAAATCGCCATGATCAACTTCAATGCATAGAAACTCATCTTAATCTTCCCTACTTTGCCGGAACGCCTAATTACCTAAGAAGGTAAAACTTAAAACATAAGTCAAAGACTTAGTGATAATTGTGGAACATCCTTTTGAGCATTTTAATAGGGTTTAATACTTAAAACATGAAATCAATTTCATTAAATAGGGTTTAACACCTCATTTCAATAAATCATAAACACATATTATTCTTTCACATCCCATCGTCAAGAACATGAATTATTCCCATGCGTAGATTACTGTGATGACTGCATCATCATCAATATCTAATGAGATTTCACTGATTCCTTTTTCGTTGCTCAGGCCACTAACATAACCACATTGGTTAGCCTCTTATCATCATGTAGTCCTCTCACCCTAGGATTGTCTTGACTCATTACGTGCACATAATTAGCTAGTTTATTGGTAGGAATATGACTAATGGTTTACCCTCAAATATAGCATACGTGCAAATCATGACATAAAAACTCAGCTTAAGAAACTTTCTTTGAAACTTTCTTTGGAAATCATTCAAACTTTCTTATAAACATTAACAAAGTTGTATGACAATACAAAAATTTGAAAGAAAGCTTTAGAATCGTTAAATCACTTTGAATGATTTAAGAGTTTTAGTTTAATCCTCTTTTCTACTTACCCTTCTCACTTATATATGTGTAATTGAAAGACTAAAGATATTGGGAGCTACAGAATTTGCTAGAACATCAGAACTAGAGCAAGCTGAAAAATGGATTAGAACTCTAGAAAAGTGTGTTTTCGTGTTATGCAATTATCCGAAAGAGAGAAAGGTAGATTTAATTGTTTTTCTACTTTAAGAAGGGGATAAAGATCGATGGATCTTGAAAGAGAATAGGCGAGGGCGAGTATGTTGGGAGGAATTTAAAGAAATATTTGATAGTATTTCTTAGATACTTACCAAGAAGAACGGTGAGATGATTTTTTGCGTTTTAAACAAAGAGAGATCACAATTGTAGAATATGAAAAGAAGTTTACAAAGTTAGCCAAGTATGCATTAATGTTAGTAACAATAAAAAAAGAAAGATGTAGGCGATTTGAATGTGGACTAAGAAAAGATTAAAAGGAAAAAGAACAAGTTTAACATTTATCTGTGAACAAGAGAAATAGAGTACTGAAAGATATAGCAAGCATCCTAAATCAAGCGTTAGCCAAGGTTCAAGTTGAACAGGTGAACAAAGACAAAGATGCAAGGAGTGTGCGAAAAGATATCTAGGAAACAATAAGCGATGTTTTAATTGTGGAGAGGTTGGTACTTATCAAAAGGAATGTAAGGAGAAAGGTAAAATAGACAAAGAACCAACTCAAACTGGAGTGTCCTCCCACTCAGTACAACAACCTACGCAAGGAGGTCCAATATTTGATAAAGGAAAGAGGGTTGTAAACATAGAGTTTCAAGGAGAAATTCTTGAAGGTGGGGAGAGTTGTAAGACCGTGTTGGAATACAAGAGTCAAATTTGGAAATAAAAAGTTAAGTAAAAAGGTTGAAGATGGTGTTTTGGGACAAAGTATGTATTTTGAAAAGTTAAGTGTTTATTGAATTGTGTTAAACAAGGCAACGCAAAGAAAGCAGAAGGAATTTTGATTTTTGTGTAAAATGAAGGTAACACAAGGAGAAAGAGAATGCGAGTTAAAGTTAGGCGATAAAGAGTTAGGAAATTTCGGGAAATTTCCAAAATATACTTAATGGGTCACGTGTGAAGTTTAATCTAAGCATGGTTAAGATAAACATAGAGATGAGACGTGTAGCATTTCAAATAAGAGTTTGCCACTTATTAAGAGCTCAAGGAATGACTAATCTATTTTTGGATTAGTATATATAGGTGAAAATGGTCAATTGAAAGGACTAAGCTAAAACTTTTAAAGTGTTACTTTGCTGAAAAGAAGAAGTGTTAGGCGAGAAGAAGGGACTTGAAGCTAGGTGTTCTAAAGGAAGGGGGCTTAGTATAGTGAGTGATTTTTAAAGTGATTCAACAATTTTAAAGCTTTCTTTCTAATTTATGTATTGTTATACAACTTTGTTAATGTTTATAATAAAGTTTCAATGATCTCCAAAGAACGTTTCTTAAGTTGAGTTCTTATGTGATGATTTGCATCGTATGCTATGTTTAAGGGTAAATCATTAGTTATATTCCTATCAATAAGCTAGTTAATTATATGCACATAATGAGCCAAGGCAACCATGGGATGAGCGAACCACATGGTGATAAGAGGCTAACCAATGTAGTTGTGTTAGCAGCCTGAGTAACAAGAAATAAATCAGTGCTTACCTTAAAGCCTTACACGTGGCCCATTAATTAAGCATAATTAAGAAATTTCTTAGAATTTTCTTAACTCCCAACACTTGGCTTCTTCTCGCCTTATACCAAAATGACTCCTCCTTTCCTCGCGCCGCCTAGCTTCACCTCAATCCATCAAAACGCCTAACTTTCTCAAAACACCTTCTTCTCGATGGGTCTTTGGAGGACCCCACCAGGGCTCAGCTGTGGTTATCGTCTTTGGAGACCATATTCCGATACATGAAGTGCCCTGAGGATCAGAAAGTTCAGTGTGCTGTTTTCATGTTGACAGACAGAGGTACTGCATGGTGGGAGACTACAGAGAGAATGCTAGGTTGTGATGTGAGCCAGATCACGTGGCAACAGTTCAAGGAGAGTTTCTATGCGAAATTCTTCTCTGCTAGTTTGAGAGATGCCAAGCGGCAGGAGTTCCTGAACTTAGAGCAGGGTGACATGACAGTGGAGCAGTATGATGCGGAGTTTGACATGTTATCCCGCTTCGCTCCCGAGATGATAGCGACCGAGGCGGCCAGAGCTGATAAGTTGAACAAGCGTGTCACCTTGGGGTGCGCCAGTTTTATTCGTTAAGAAGAAGGATGGATCGATGCGTCTATGCATTGACTATAGGGAGTTGAACAAGGTAACCGTAAAGAACAAATATCCCTTGCCCAGGATCGACGATCTATTTGACCAGTTACAGGGAGCCACAGTGTTCTCTAAGATTGATCTTCGGTCGGGATACCATCAGCTGAGGATTAAGGATGGTGATGTACCGAAGACAGCATTTCGTTCCAGGTATGGACACTACGAGTTTATTGTGATGTCTTTTGGTTTGACGAATGCTCCGGCAGTGTTTATGGACTTGATGAACAGAGTGTTTAGGGAGTTCCTAGATACTTTTGTGATCGTGTTTATTGACGATATCTTGATATACTCCAAGACGGAGGCCGAACATGAGGAGCATTTACGTATAGTTTTGCAAACACTTCGGGATAATAAGTTGTATGTAAAGTTCTCGAAATACGAGTTTTGGCTGAAGCAGGTGTCCTTTCTGGCCACGTGGTTTCTAAGGCTGGAGTCTCTGTGGATCCAGCTAAGATAGAGGCAGTCACCGGTTGGACCCGACCTTCCACAGTCAGTGAGGTTCGTAGCTTTCTGGGTTTAGCAGGTTATTATCGACGGTTTGTGGAGAACTTTTCTCGTATAGCTACTCCTCTTACTCAGTTGACCAGGAAGGGAGCTCCTTTTGTTTGGAGCAAGGCATGTGAGGACAGTTTCCAGAACCTTAAACAGAAGCTAGTTACCGCACCGGTTCTTACTGTACCTGATGGTTCTGGCAGTTTTGTGATTTATAGTGATGCTTCCAAGAAGGGTTTGGGTTGTGTTTTGATGCAACAGGGTAAGGTGGTCGCTTATGCGTCTCGTCAGTTGAAGAGTCATGAGCAGAACTACCCTACACATGATTTAGAGTTGGCAGCGGTGGTTTTTGCTTTGAAAATATGGAGGCATTACTTATATGGTGAAAAGATACAGATATTCACGGATCATAAGAGCTTGAAATACTTCTTTACTCAGAAAGAATTGAATATGAGACAGTGAAGATGGCTTGAGTTAGTGAAGGATTACGATTGTGAGATACTGTATCATCCAGGCAAGGCAAATGTGGTAGCTGATGCTCTTAGTAGAAAGGTATCACATTCAGCAGCACTTATTACCCGACAGGCCCCATTGCATCGGGATCTCGAGCGGGCTGAGATTGCAGTGTCAGTGGGGCAGTCACTATGCAGTTAGCCCAGTTGACGGTACAGCCGACTTTGAGGCAAAGGATCATTGATGCTCAGGGTAACGATCCTTACTTGGTTGAGAAACGTGGCCTAGCAGAGGCAGGGCAAGCGGTTGAGTTCTCATTATCCTCTGATGGTGGACTTTTGTTTGAGAGACGCCTCTGTGTGTCGTCAGATAGTGCGGTTAAGACAGAATTATTATCTGAGGCTCACAGTTCCCCATTTTCCATGCACCCAGGTAGTACGAAGATGTATCAGGACCTGAAGCGGGTTTATTGGTGGCGTAACATGAAGAGGGAGGTAGCAGAATTTGTTAGTAGATGCTTGGTGTGTCAGCAGGTTAAGGCACCAAGGCAGAAACCAGCGGGTTTATTACAACCCTTGAGCATACCGGAATGGAAGTGGGAAAACGTGTCCATGGATTTCATTACAGGACTGCCGAGAACTCTTAGGGGTTTTACAGTGATTTGGGTTGTGGTGGACAGACTTACTAAATCAGCGCACTTCGTTCCGGGTAAATCCACCTATACTGCTAGTAAGTGGGCACAGCTGTACATTTCGAAGATAGTGAGATTACATGGAGTGCCAGTGTCGATTGTTTCTGATAGAGATGCCCGTTTCACTTCCAAATTCTGGAAGGGTTTGCAGACTGCTATGGGCACGAGGTTAGACTTTAGTACAGCTTTCCATCCACAGACTGACGGTCAGACTGAGCGTCTGAACCAAGTTTTAGAGGATATGTTGCGAGCGTGTGCATTGGAATTTCCAGGTAGCTGGGACTCCCACTTACATTTGATGGAATTTGCTTATAATAACAGTTATCAGGCTACTATTGGCATGGCACCATTTGAGGCCTTGTACGGCAAATGTTGTAGATCCCCGGTTTGTTGGGGTGAGGTGGGTGAGCAGAGATTGATGGGTTCTGAGTTAGTTCAGTCTACTAACGAAGCGATACAGAAGATTAGATCACGCATGCATACCGCTCAGAGTAGGCAGAAGAGTTATGCAGATGTGAGGCGGAAGGATCTCGAATTTGAGGTAGGGGACAAGGTGTTCTTAAAGGTAGCACCTATGAGAGGTGTCTTACGATTTGAAAGGAGGGGAAAGCTGAGTCCCCGTTTTGTTGGGTCGTTTGAGATTCTGGAGCGGATTGGCCCTATAGCTTATCGCTTGGCGTTGCCACCATCACTCTCGACAGTTCATGATGTGTTTCATGTTTCTATGTTGAGGAAGTACGTGCCAGATCCATCCCATGTAGTGGATTACGAGCCACTAGAGATTGATGAAAACTTGAGCTATACTGAACAACCCGTTAAGGTGCTGGCGAGAGAGGTGAAAACGTTGAGGAATAAAGAAATTCCTTTGGTTAAAATCTTATGGCGGAATCACCGGGTGGAAGAGGCTACATGGGAGCGAGAAGATGACATGAGGTCCCGTTACCCTGAACTGTTCGAGGAATAAAACTTTCGAGGACGAAAGGTCCCTAAGGAGGGGAGAATGTAACGCCCTGAATTTTCGAGGTAAAATTTTTATCATTTTATGTAATCTTTCATAAAGTTAAAATTTTTGTAAAATGATAAAATAATAATATACTATTAATTATATTATTATTGTTAGGTATTATTATCAGTATAAATTAATATTAATACTTTTATCATTATTTAATATTAATATTAATATTATTATTTAATATTATTATAATCGTTTAATATTAATATTTTATTATAACTTATTATTGTTTTATTTAATATATATATATAAATAATTTTTTAAAAAAAAAACAATAAGCGCGCGCGGCACACCCCCCCCCCCCTCGTCCGTTTCGTTTTCTCTCCCTCGCGCCGCCGCAACCTATTATCCTTTCCTTTTCGTTTCAACGCCGCCGCCCACCATCTCTTCCGCACACGCCGTCGCCTCCGTCCCCATCTCCCCCGTCACGTTCCGTCTCCATTTCCGCCTCCAGCGTCGGCAACGTCGTCAGCTTCATCGTGTTCGTCCGCCGCGGTTTCCTATCATTTCGGGTCTCCTCTCGGTTTCAAACACTCGGACGCCGCCGTGCGTCCTTCGTCCGACCGTGTCTGCCGTTAAACCGTCGCCCTCCGCCGTGTGGAAGCAGGGCCAGTCGTCGGACTCCACCCAGCCGCGACGCATCTCCGTCGTCGAACGCCCGAAGGTTTGTTGTTGTGGTTGCCCGATTTCAAGCCGACCCGACCCGAGAACCCGTTTCCAGTCCGACCCGTGTTTCAAGCTGCGAGCCGCAAGCCGAGCCGCGAGCCGAGTTGAGCCGAGCCGCGAGCCGAGTTGAGCCGAGCCGCGAGCCGAGTTGAGCCGAGCCGCGAGCCGAGTTGATCCGAGCCGCGAGCCGAGTTGAGCCGAGCTGTGAGCCGAGGCCAAGCCGAGCCGAGCCGAGGGTGAGCCGAGCCGAGCCGAGTCGAACGCCTCCAAGCCAAGCCGAGCTCCCTGTTCACCGAGCCACCTAAGCCTTCCTTCCTCCACTCCGGGTCACGGTGAGTTTTCGGTAAGGATTGTTTTGATGATTTTCCATAATGTTGCTATATCCGATTCGAGTTGAATATTGGAATAAGCTTTGGTCCTATCTTCCATCCCTTGAAGGTATTAAGGAGTTGACGTTTAAGTTCTCGGATTCCGCGGCAGGCTTGTTCGGAGATAGCTCTCCCTTCCTTGGGTAAGTCAACGGATGTTGCTTAGGACCATTTAAAATGACTCTTACTAGTATCATCGATTAAAACCTTAGTGTTTTCGTTTAGGTGGATCCATTGAGCGTGGACTCGATCGAGGGGCATAACCGAATTTCAGGTAAGGGTTTTTCCTACTACTGGACCTCGGAGCGAGGCTGGAAACGTAGTAGTCCACAGGGGATTACACGTTAGTAACTGTACCGAATAAATATATGTGTGTTTGACTTTTAAGCATTGTTATTATATTCTTGTCTGATGTAAAGTAACGCGACCGCTAGTTGTAGCTTGTGCGCTATCGGGTATAAGGAGTTACTTGCTAGTAGACCCCGATGCTGGATGCTCGGTATAGTGTGGTTATGTTAATGGGCTACGTGGTAGATTGGAATTGTATGTCGATGGACCTTGAAGTTACGATTAGGTACGTGGTAGTCATTGGTTTGGACATTGATCATGGAGTTTGGACGGGGAAGGACAGTGAGTCCGATTTTGATTGATTAGTTGATTGGGTCTAGGGGTTACCATAATGGTGTGCGAATTGGAAACACGTATGGCAACTGAGGGTGTAGTTGTTTAAACCTATACTATCTGACTGGCAAAGCCTATGGCGAAATTGTAATATGAGTGTTGATGGGGTATGACTGTGGTAGACGGTTTAGTATGGGCTGAGGGATAACGGTTAGCTTCATCTATGGGGTAGTGTACCCTACGGATATGTGCATCCTGCGGGAGCACTAGACTGATATGTGCATCCTTCGGGAGCACTAGACTGATATGTGCATCCTTCGGGATCACTAGACTGATAGGTGTATCCTTCTGGATCACGAGACTGATATGTGCGTTCTACGGAACCACTAGACTGTTATGTAGGGTACCCCTGAATAGGAAGTTAACTGTTGTTCCCTAACGGGCCCAGTAGTGGGTCCCTTACTGGGTATGTTTATACTCACCCTTTTCTCTTCTTAAACTTTTCAGGTAAGGGCACAGCGAGGGGCAGACCGACGAGGGGCAGGAAGGATGCGTGAAAGCCATATGGACGCGTCTGATTTTCTTATTGCTTCCGCTGATGTATTTTGTTAGAATATTTAACTTTGTGATTTTGAGTTGATGACCTGAGTTTTTATTTGAAACTTTTGTGACTGTGATTTAAAATAGGGCCCGTACTGTTTTTGTAATATTTCTAACGTTTTTAAGAAATCGTAACCGGTCCGTTATAAATTTTGTTTTGTGTGGTCGAGTTTTAGTACTGAGTAGTGACCTCAGCTTAGTCCGGAAAGTTGGGTCGTTACATTTATATTCATCTATTATATTGATGTTTACATTATATTTAACATGACATGTCTTGCATAGTAAATAGGGATATTTAACAAATTAGTAAGTATAGGGTCTTAGTAAGTTCATAATAAGCTTTAATTAGGGATTTCTGACAATGTATATGGATATTGTACTAATTCACTTAGTACATATTTTTTAGGAAAGTTTACATACTTTGTAATGGATCAACAAACACTTCTTGTCATCTTAACTACATTCACGCTGGCCCAACGTCAGATATTACTAACATTGGAGCTACTAATGAACGATAGTAGGCATATCACGCATACACCGTCCGATATACGCCATAGAATAAGGCAGCTTGCGTACTCGCATGATACACAAGTCAGATTTTGTGTGTTGCCAAACCACGCACATGGACAGGCGAACATTCGCAATTCTATGCCATTTACTTCGGACTGTTTCTGGTCTTTCGTCGATCCAAATTGTTGATGCTGAGGAAATGGTAGCAATGTTCTTGCACATCCTTGCGCATGATGTGAAGAATCGCGTCATTCAAAGGGAATTTGTACGGTCCAGTGAGACAGTATCTCGACATTTTAACCTCGTACTATTGGCTGTCGTTCAACTATATGAGGAGTTAATAAAGAGACTTGTTCTGGTAGCAAACAACTGCAATGATCAACGTTAGAAGTGTTTAGAGGTAGGCATGGTACAAGTTTAATGTATTTGAGCTTAAGGTACATGGCACTTATTTCGGCGTGTTTATTTCAACCTACAGAATTGCCTCGGTGCGTTAGACGGAACGTACATAAAGGTGAACGTCCCCGCAGCCGATCGGCCTACATTTAAAACCCGTAAGGGGGATATTGCCACAAACGTACTAGGCGTCTGCGACACGAAAGGGGATTTCGTTTATGTCCTCGTCGGTTGGGAAGGATCCGCGGCAAACTCGCAGATTCTACGTGATGCCCTTGCACAAGAAAATGGACTACAAGTGCCAAAGGGTATTGTTTATTTATAATCAAACAACGTTCATTTCTACTTACATATTCTAAGCGCATAAACGAATGGTTTTAATAACGGGATATTATTATCTGTGTGATGCAGGTTATCCAAACGCGAAGGGATTTCTCGGCCTATACAGAGGCCAGCGGTGCCACTTGCAAGAGTGGCGTGGTGCTGGAAATGCACCAACAAATGCAAAGGAGTACTTCAACATGAAGCACTCTTCGGTAAGGAATGTTAGGTGTTCTTAAGGGTCGTTGGGTCATTCTTCGTGAAAAGTCGTACTATCCCCTACAAGTCCAGTGTCGCACCATACTAGCATGTTGCTTGCTTCACAATTTAATAAACAGAGAAATGACATATTGCAACGACGTTGACGACGTGGACGAGGGGGACTCCGCGTACGCGACGACCACCGCTACATAAGACATTTCACTACATTGAGACGACAAATGAGTGGTCTCAGTGGCGCGACGAACTAGCTGAATTGATGTTCACAGATTGGTAGTTGCGTAACGCTTAGATAAGAAAATTTTACATTAGAGGTCATCGATTGTATGTGCATTTTATTGACCTGTAAAATGTACTATTGCATACAAAATGTACGCGTGTCATTTCTTTGTGACTGTTAAATGTGAAACTCTGATATCACTAACGTACTCCATATATTTCTTGTAATTTGTCATTCTTAATATGTCAACCTCAACCCGGGCCCCAAGGCATGTTTGGACGAAGGAGGAAGAGAGCACTCTTATGGAGTGTTCAATGGAGTTGGTATCAATGGGGGGATGGAAATCCGATAATGGTACATTCCAGCCAGGTTACCTGGCTCAGTTGATACACATGATGGCAGAGAAACTACCTGGATATCGTGTTCGTGCAACGACTCTAATTGACTGTAGAATAAAGACACTGAAGCGGACATTCCAGGCCATCGCCGAAATGCGGGGACCAGCGTGCAGAGGCTTTGGGTGGAACGATAAAGAGAATGCATAATTGCGGAGAAAGAATTATTTGATAATTGGGTTAGGGTAAGGAAAATAATATAAACGTCACACGACGTTCGCAATGTACATTTACTTCACAATTTTTCTATCAGTACTCATAAGTGATCTTTTTTTTCCCCGCAGTCACATCCTACAGCGAAGGGACTCCTGAGCAAACCATTTCCGTATTACGACGAACTTACATATGTATTCGATCGCGATAGGGCGACGGGTCAGTTCGCTGAGACATTCGCCGACATGGGGTTTAACGAGCCTAGCGGGTATGAGAGATTTGACATAGCGAATGGAAACGAGGAGTTTCCGCCCGTATACAACCAAAGGATTGACATGTCGCAAGACGATGTACGCGCATCACGACCTTCTCGCGTTTCAGAGGGTAGGACCGGATCGAGTGGATCCAAGAGGAAGAGGAGAAGTCAGCGAGAGGTGGATGTTGAAGGCGTATCTGACGCTCGACCAAACAAACGAGCAACTCAGAATGATTGCGGAATGGCCTGCACGCGCCCTTGCCAATGACAACCATGTGCACACAAAATTCTTCCGCATATTGCGTGAGATGCCAGAACTAATGAGTTTTGGATAGGACGTTATTGCAAAGGCATCTTCTGTCTCGTATGGACGACCTTCGGGGTTTTGTACTCATGTCTGAGGATGAAAAGGAGGATTTTGTAAAGTTCTCCTACGAGATAGTTTGTGTTTGTACTAACCTGGGTTGCTTTTTATTTGCTTACTTTTTTTTCTCTATGATATTGACTGTTTATGTTTTTGCTATTGTAGACAACTATTTTTTTTTCGTTCATAATGTTTATTTAAAATTAAGGAAAATAGTAAAAATTTCACCCAGCGTTGTACCAGGTAATTATATATGTTCAAAATAGGGAGAGGTCGCTATCGTCAATTACAAATAGAAAATAATTAATTTGTCTTTCTAAAAAATGAATTTTAATAAATTTTTCACAAATCAGAAATTAATTTCTAATTGGAACTGTCTTTACTAATTTAATAACATTACACATACAATAAATTATTTGCAATAAGACGGATTCGATGTTTTCGTAAAAAAGTATGCAATAAGAATTTTTTTATCATATTTACAATCTCATTTAAAAAATATTATACTACATACAAAAAAAAATTATTAACCCGACCCATATAATACTTTCCCAAATAAATTTTATCATAAATTTCACATAAACCTACCCACCTAACCCTTCCTCCAAACACATCTTATCATAAATTTTTCATAAAACTACCCACATAACCCTTCCCCAAACACATCTTATCATAAAATTCTCATAACCCTTTCCATATAACTCTTCCCTCAAACACATCTTATTCATAACACTATCATAACTCTTCCCATATAACCCTTCTCTCAAACACCTCTTGTCATAAAACTACATTTCTAAATTCTTCCCCCAAACAACGGTTATGATAAAACTAGCTAACCCTTCCACAAATCAACTCTTCCCCAAACGCACCCTTAGTTTTCTATTTTTTCTTAACTTAAGTGATTTATTATAGCTCACTCAACCCATTTCAAATTTAAACTCCAATTGCCCCTTATATTTTTGTGATTTTGAACCAATTAATATTATTAATTAAACCCCATTCTTACCTTCAACGCACAAAATTAAGAAGATAATGGCCATCGGATAAAGAAATGTTGTCTTTTATTTTGATTTCTTCCCTCAAAAATAAAGCTAGAGAACGATCAATAACAATCCAAATAAATTCTTTGAGAAATAGAGAACCAGAACATAATCAAAACAAATATAATAATATATTAATCATATAACACGTGTATGCAGTTCATGTCAAAAATTCAATCCACTTCTAGGAGACAGATTACAAAGTTATTAATCACCTGACACATAAAATTCATGGCATCCCCTTTTAACTTGTATTTTTTTTCTGTTCTTCATACCAATGGTACAAAAATATACAGGACAGGATGAATTCCTAGAAAAACTCATGTTAGTTTCTTTACAAATAGATAAAAACTAGACAAGATTGCTCAAATGAGAAGGGCCAAAGGAAGAGCAGAGTTTTATGACATAATAAAATACAATTATATTGACAATACAGTCGATAAGAAGTCATTTCATCAATGTTTAATCCCATGTTGACGCCCTATCTGTTTCGGATATTCCTGGAAAGTTGAAGGTTCAAATACAAGGGGTAAATAATAAATCTACAGTAAATCCAAAAATAGTAAATACTATCAAGATTCACATTGAAGCAGTAGGTGAGTACATCGCAATGAAGCTAGTTTGAAGTCAAATGATGTAAAAAATATTTCTTAAAAAGAGTGTTCCACCTACATGAAGTTAGAGGGAGCTATTACAGTCCACCCCTTGTTTGGGGCTCCAAGTATATTAGTTGATCTTTCCAATTACTATAACTTACAATTAACTACTATATTATTATTTTAAATCTCTATCAGTCATAGTGTTTACTATTTGTTACAGTGTTTACTATTTCCTACTCATTTCCTCTTTTTATCTTTGTCATAGTATGGTCGTGTGGTGTTTTCTATTCTTATTTAGACTAAAATAATCTACACACGAAATAAAGACTATTATAACCCATACTAAAATAGTCTATATCTCAAACACAAACTAGTGTAATCTACAAACTGTCATGAACACAGACTCCAACCAATTCAACACTCCAAACACCCATCTAAGAAACTATCCTTTTATAAACAAATAAGGGCACCAATATAATGGACAGGGTAGCAAGGCAGCATATTCTGCACAAACATATTTTTTGTGTTCTTAGGTCATATTAGTTACTTGTTTCCAAAAGTTACCATCACAAATGGCATAAATAAGCGCCTCCTAGGACTTGCACAAATAAAGGAACTCACCTGACAGGAAGCGACTGAGAGCTAACTACAGCCCCCCTGGGAGCACTCTGGCGTCGTGGCCTTTGATCGCTTTCCCTGCTTACACGCAGAGCAGCAAGTTCCTTCTCCATTGCAACTACTTCTCTTCGCATTTTCTTTCCTTCGACTTCCATTGCTTTATTCAAAGTATCGACCTTCTTTGCCAACATCTGTACAAGACCAAAATAAATGAATAATAAGCTTACATGCAGAAATACTGGAGAATATGGATAATCTTCACCTCAATTGCATCATCCTTGTCTTTGAGGGTTACATCTTTTTCGTTGCAAGCTTTCCTAAGAGATATGACTTCTTTCTGTAACATGTCATACAATGCTCCAGAAACAAGATCCTCTTGCTCTGTTTTGGTTTTCTCAATTCCAATACCATCTTCATTCTCTTCATATGGAGCAGTTGTCTCAGAAAATTGAATCTCACCACTGGTTATTTTGGTTGAATTATTTTTTACCACCACATCTTGTACAAGTTTGTCTCTTTCCAGTGATCTACTACCACCGTCAAATGATCTAGAAGAGATCTTTGTGGTCTTCAACAATGCACTGGCACTATTTGATTGGAGCGACCCTGTGTGTGAGTTTGTATTTCTTCTGGATAAATAGCCATTTGAAGTCTGTCTAGTCAGTTCTGCTCCTCCAAGAGATTGACGTCTGGAAACACCAGTGCTTATGCCTCTTCCTTCCAAAGCGAGTTTTGGGTTGCCATTAGATGATCTGAGCTTTTCCTCTAAAACCTTGAAGCGTAATTGATATTTTTCCTAAGTTGCCAATCAACAAACCAAACGAAAATTTGTAAACGGTTCGCAAGGCACCACTAATAAATGATTGAAAAAGTTAATTTTCCTCACTTTCATTTGTGCTTCAGCTTTTGCAGTGCGCTCAGCAACTGCTAGTTTCTCACGAAGTTGCTGCATTTCTCCCTGCAAGTGTATGCAAGACAACTTTAAGTAAGTAGAGTAATATAGCTATTCCACACGGACCTAAGTAACAAGTTTTACTATCACAAGTATATCCTCCAATAATGTAGCTACGACCAAGCTCTACATTGCAAACCATTACGGCGTTTCAGGAGTAAAAGGTTCAAACTTAATCTGAACTGAAATTTTAAAATGTTTCAAAAACAGACATGGCAACAAAAGGAAGAGACTCTTGGTCATAAGAGGAGAAGAGGCACCAACCCAACTGTTTTAGTATATGGATGGAAACCACTCCATTCCTTTCTTTTATTTGCAAGAGCAATAATTACTCAAGTACACGGGTAATATAGAAACGAAGTACAATGTCAAGGATATAGATAATGATTTCCATCCATATACAAATGGTAAGAATACTTTTGAACTCTTGTGAAAAACTTAAGAGTATTATTGTAACATTTAAAAGTTCAGGAGTATTTTTTAGACAAAATATTCATCATATTTTTTATAAGTTAGTTTATACAAAAAATAAACAATTACAGATGAACTACACAAATACACGAAAATTCATTAGATTCCCTATTTACTTGCTAGAGTCCCTCCATTCCCGCCAGATAACTAAGTTACAAAGGAGCCAACACTTGCTTTGCTCCATCTCCATTTCCATAAACTGAATTTCTACCAAGTACCATTCGCTCCCTGTTGCATCCACACATTTGGACTACTCCCATAGAAAATCTGAATTTCTAACTTCCCAGGACATACAACCATGGATACTGTTCATGGTATCCCCTTCAAATTCTACAACACCCATCGCTCCTCCCCTGGCAGTTGCAATTAGTTAGTACCCTTACGAGCAGTTTCCAAGGATCTGCTGTTGAGTTCTTGATTTCTTGAAAAGTGTTTGGCGATGGTTTCCTCCAATGGGAAAGCCTACAGAATTTAGGGGTCTAGATTGATTTTCTTCCTAATTTTTATATAGATTGTTTTTGGTACTTTCATAAACAATTACATTTTTTGAAATCTGTTCAAACCCCTTGAGGGGCACATCAATTGAACCCATTGACTTAATCTTTTTTAGAGAAAGAAACATTTTATTGAAAAATTAAAATATTCCTTCTCTAAAAAGAAGCTAAACATTACAGTAAGTCAAATCTATGATGGTTGACTGGAGATTTAATATAACATTACAGTAAGTCACGTGTTAGAAGCCCCTCTAAAAGCAATTCCCTCTCCAAATAAAATTAATTTCCACTTCTTTAACCTTCTACATGTTTTCAAGCTCACAGTAGAAGGGAGTATCAAAGTATTCTTATGATTAAATTTTCCAATTATTGTAATCATTAAAAACTAAAAAATAAATAAAAGTAAGAAAACCACAATTGTATAGTGAGAATTCAAATTTCCCGAATATAAGTGCGTATCATAAGGTGTTGGTATTTCTTTCTGACAAAAACTTACGATTCTATTTCTACGAGGAAGAAATAGGCCTTCAAATTAGATTATAAACCCCAAATCTATGAAGCGTGGACAGTTGGTTTTCCACAAATGTCGAACATGAATATGTCAAAACACTCTTTGAATGTGTCTGACACACTAACAAACATGTTGAGAGAACAAATCTAATTTTTGACATAGCTTTGGACAAGGCTAGCCATGGCCGAAAGATATTTAAGCTGAAAATTAGGGGAAAATTTGAGGTTCTTTTATAGATCAAGTTGCTCATATTTAGGATGATATCCACATCCCCTATAAAGTGCACCTAAATTTTTTTATATCTTTTAAAATTGTAAAGGTTAAAAAGCACTATTGGTCCCTGAACTTTGATAAAAGTAACAATTTAGTCCCTAAACTTTAAAAATAGTGATTTAGTCCTCGTATTTTCGAAATGGTAACAATCCTTCCTTCAAAATTCCTCAAATCTCTAACCCTTCCATTAACTTCTCTTTCCTTCTTTTGAATTCATTTGATTCTTGTTACTCTACTGTTTAAAATGGTTGAATTTTCAAATGCTTTCAAAATAGGACTCCACAGATAAGCAATATATAATTTGTAAACAGGGACAGAGGCTGCAAATCAGAAGTCCCTACTCTTTGTGAACGGTCTCCTGGGACACAGAGCAACATGGACCAAAAATAAAATCTATCTTCATGGAAAAAATTTCTTTAACTACTACGAAATGATCACATCTGTCTTAGAAATTAAAACATCGCTACTTGTACTTAATTCATCACGAGTTTGTAGAGTTGCAGTTTAATTTTGCTCAAATTCTCGGCCTTATCCAGCAGTTTGCGCCCACAGATATTAAGAATTTCTTCCTTAGCTCTGTTTTGCCATTATTAATGTTTTGCTAATCGCTTAAGAGCCGAAGTTAAAAGAAATACAGTGTCCATTCTTACATACATTCATTTATGAAATTACTTCAATTTCACTTCTTTCTTCTTCTACATTGTGCAGTTTTTGGTAGGACGGCACCACCAAATTGAGAAGATTAGTTAAATATTCCATTTCTTTGCTGTTTGTCTCAATCTCAATCAGGATTTGCGGCTTACATTTATAGAAAAGTATACAAACAATCGAGCGCTGTTTTCTAGGCTCTAACTTCTTTTATTCTTTTTGACAGGGAGAAATTATACTTTCAAGTTTTTAATTCAAATTCAAGAGTGAACAGCAAAACATTGTCACAAAAGAGAGAAAAATAGAAGAATTTCCAAAATCCTTATTTCTAAAGATTTATTTTTGTTACTTTCAGAAAAACGAGATTGACCTAAAGCTTATAAACTCATTTCTCCAAGAAAAGAATAAAACAAAAATAGTTATAAGACTAGTCAAGTTCAGAATTGAAAGAGAAACAAAATTAACGAATAAGTTCAAGGGTTTGGTGTCTTTGTCCTGAAGGGAAGTGAAGAGGAGTTATTTCCCGGAGTTGAGCAACTTGAATAAAGGTATTAGAACAGAAAAGAAACAAGTGATGAGAAGGTGAGAGAAGTTAGCAGAAGCATTAGAGATTGACGGAAGTTTGAAAGCAGGGATTAAGTTGTTCCATTTTCAAAGTACAGGAACCAAATCGTTAGTTTTAAAAGTTTGGGAACTAAATTGTTACTTATATCAAAGTTCAAAGGCGAATAGTGATTTTTAACCAATTTTAAATATCGTCAATTTACTAAACTTAGTCTGTTTTTAATCAAGTACATTTTGTTTTTAAGTTAAGTTTACATGTTTTTATCTATAAAGAACTATTAATATATCAAAGAAAAAAAAGTGTGTCCCCAATGTGTGAGTCCTACTTTTTAAGAAATTGATGTGATACTGGTTTCGTGTTAGATTAGGTGTCTGTGTTTCTGCTTCTTGGCCTAAAATCCTAACAAAAGTAAACCTCAATTGATCGTACTTCTTTGAGGAAGAAATAGTCCTACAAATTGCCCTAAAAATTATATTATTATTTAGAGTCATTAAGCTTGAGAAAGAGCAAATAAGCATCACACAAAAGAAATGTTCTTCCCACACTCCTCTGTTCCTAGCTATCTCCGCCGCTACAAAATGCACAGGTTTCTTCAATACCACAACTTTCCCATCCAATACCACCTCCTTGTCACCAAATATGATATAGCCAAATGCTTCTGCGGATGTCACCTTCATTTCTCCATTAAGACTATCTTCAGGTACAAGTTAATAGCATCTTCAAATCCTCCTATATTACCAATTCTGTCAATGATGACCAATTGATGAATTTACCTTTGTACTTAGCTTCTCTTGGATTTCTGGATATTTGAAGATGTTATCACCTTTCATCATCACTAGTTCACTAGTGTAGAATAACGTTTCCGTTTGAGAAATTCTGCAGATAGACAGAAGTTTTCCCCTTCTTCAAGCTTCTGATTCTCTTTTGGGAAGGGTAGGTTTATCGAAGTATCAAGATAGGGAAAAATGCATCAGAATTCTATTTCTAAGCCTAATTAGACGTTTCTTTGTTTGAATCTGCATGTACTTCTGTTTACTTGGCCTATAATTAGAGGAATTATTGCTGTTTTGATTTTGTTTCCAAGGGTTCGGTGTTGGTTCTAGAGAATGGGGGAAAGGGAGGGTGAAGATGCCTCATTTTCAGCTAAAGAGAAGTAGCAGGTATTGGACTGCACCTAAATACTTGCAACAAAGAATCATGGTCCAATTGTAAGCTTCAGTGTGCAAGGGGTATGCTGTCACATTGAAAATGAAAACACGGGGGTGGGCTTTGAAAAAGATGGCAATGGTGGTCAGTAAGATGGGGGAGGTGGTGGTGGTGAGCCAGGAAAGGGGTGGGTGGAGAGAGTGAGATTTTTTGTGAAATTATGTTTTTTTCTTTTAATTATTATAATTAGAATTATTTTTACTTTAAAAGTTGTCACAACATTCTCTTTCCGTGTCTGCTGAACCTATTCGTCTAACTTGTAAAAGTTTTTAAGAAAAATCAACTCCACATGTCCAACTTAAGTCTAATTCCATGTGTAAAAAGATAATGTAAAAGAAATGAAGCTTTAAGGATTAATGATTATGTAAGAACTTGTACTCTGTTGGGTTCATTCAATTGTTTAAAGCCTTCCCAATAGTTCAGTACCTATAAATTTAACTTAAAAATTAAATTACCAAACTCGTTCCAGATATTTCAATGTTTATATACATATTATGACATACCTGAAAAAATCTTCTTTCTTCAAGCCATTGTTTTACTGGCATCACTTTATCATTTGCATCTTTCCATTCATTAGCAACAACAGTAGCAACCCTGTTGGCAGTAACTTTTGCACGAGCTACCTCACGTTCTAAAGTTCTTCTTTCCTCCTATACAAGCAACAAAATTATAAGTTGATGGGAAAGTTCGTAACATGTTCTAAGAATGAAAATAATAAAAAATTTAATTCAGGATTATTACACTCATCTCTTGCACTTTTCGTTGGTAATCACGCACAGCGTTGGCAGCAGCGCCACCAGCCAAGACAGCCTCCTCTAGCTCACGGACAGTTTGCATTAGCTTTTCAACTTCTGCGACCTTTTGTCGGTGCAGCCTGTCCAGTATCTTATTCTCCTCCTACCATTGTGGAGTATACAAGTTAAACTAAAGCATTCTGTCAGATATTTAACAACCAAGTGTACACCAATAATTAAGGAGGTGCCCTGAAAACTACTCAAGCACTTTTGTGTTATCGAGAAACCTGGCATATTTCAATTTGCTTCATTAACTCTTGGTTCTTATTTTGTAAGTCATCAACCAGGGATGCTTTTGCCAAAGCAATCTGGACGGTTCTCTCAGCCTCAAGTAGAGCAGCCTCCTTGGACTTCGTAAGTCTATCCAGAGCTCTATTGTCGTCTTGCAACTTTGCCACCTAGAAACCAGACAAGCATTGCAAGGTTCAAAAGGTCTTTCTTTTCCAAGACATATGGCAAATAATCACTCTCATTACGTTGTAATGGCATAGCAATGTACACTCAGATGAAAAATGTAAGACAGAAGTTTTAATTCTACCTCCAACCGGGCAAGCTTAAGCTCTGCCTCCAATGGAGCTATAATAGCCTCAATTGGAGGCATTTCATCATCTTTTTGAGCTGCGTGCACCCTTCGAAGGGTGGCTTCAGCAGCAAATTGTGCAGCTAATGCAGCTTTTTTCTCATCATTAATCTTCTTGATCTCTAGATTCTACACTTGCAATAAAAATAAATGACATTAGTGGATGTAGCAATAGGGGATGATTATGGAACTATGAACACCTATCAAAAGATAATATCAACTTCATACATTACCTTGCTTTCCAAAAGAGCTTCAGTCGCCTTGAGCTTTTCATCTACTTTCTTCAACTCGTCCGTTAACTGAAAATATGAGTCAAATAGAGAGTGAGTATAATCTACTAACTAATTTCTTACCGTCATAGATTAGGTATCACTAATCCAAAGTTTGTAAATTAGACATTGAAGAATTTTCATAAAAGAAAACATCAAAAAGTGGCTTCGTCATAGATTAGGTATCACTAATCCAAAGTTTGTAAATTAGACATTGAAGAATTTTCATAAAAGAAAACATCAAAAAGTGGCTTGCATTTAGCAAAGTCAATAGCATGTTGGATAAGCAATTGAACTTGTTATAGTGGGCTTCAGGAGTTTTGTCCTAAATATTCTTTCCTTTTTTTCATTTCTTTCTACTTTTCTATTTATTCCATCTTGTATCTATTGTAGTATTATCAAAAAATAATAAAAAGAAAAACATCGTAGTTTTTCCCTCAACACTCAGGTTTCCACGTAAATTTGTGTTTTCTTAGTCTCTACTTTCAATATGGTTTGAACAAACCTTAAACAACACAACTAGTGATGGAAATCAAACAAAGAGGACAAGCGCCAAATTTAGCACCATCGTCGTTGCCGCGTCGATGCACAAACCAACATGGCAATGGAAGAATGGCTCCACCACATTCAAAAAACGTCAAGAATCATAATTCCACATAATTTTTCGTCGTCCGCGCCGCCAGCAACCAGCCTCGCGCCTCCCACGTGCTGGCCCATCCTGTTCAGACTCCACCGGCCGACCTAACTGTGCCACCCCCATCTTCATCCGCAGCCTGTAGTGTCCCCCACATGTCGATTAATGTGCTGCCACCTAGTTCCGACCGGCCACCACCGCTTTTGCAATCAAATCCATATGTCCTGCCACCCACTGACCTTAGTTATCATCTTGATGTTAGGAACCCTCAAATTGCCTCAATATTTGACGTTGGTGAACCTTGGGCACATGCCAACCCTAACGTGCAAGCTTCCTCTTCTTTGGGAATAGCTCAACAGCTTCGACAACAGATTACAGCAATTGAGGCTACCCTAGGGACAACATCCAACCTTGTACCGATGTATTCTGAGAATCCAATAACCTCGTTCCCTACTTTATCCTCTTCCTATGCGAATGCTAGTCTAACCACACTTGGAGTTATTGTCCAGTCAGTATACCTCAACCCTTTAGTCTCATTAGTATTAATGGTAAGAATCCTTGAATCTTGGATTCTGGTGCCACAAATCATTTAGCTAGTTCCTCTGAACACTTTGTGTCCTACATTCCGTGTGCTAGGAATGAGAAGATAAAAATTGTTGATGGCTCCTTGGCTCCCATTGCTAGGAAAGGGCAGATTTCTCTTTTTAACGGGCTCCCATTACACAATATGTTGCATGTGCCACGAATTTCATATAATCTTCTGTCGATTAGCAAGATTACTCGTGAATTAAATTGCAAAGCAACATTCTTACCTGATTCTGTTTCTTTTCAAGACCTGAGCTCTAGGAGGATGATTGTCACTGCTCGACACAATACGGGTCTTTACTTACTTGATGATGATGCCTCCTTTAGTAGCATTTCTAGGACGAGTCTTTTATCTTCCTACTTTTCCACTTCTGAAAAAGATCTTATACTGTGGCATTTCCGTTTAGGCCATCCCAACTTTAAATATATAAAATAACTATTTCCTCATCTCTTTACTAAAGTTGATGTTTCTTCCTTAGCTTGTGATGTATAAAAGCTAAACAACATCGAGTCTCATTTCCCTCACAACCCTATAAACCAACCCGACCTTTTAATCTTATCCATAGTGATGCTTGGGGACCATCCAAGGTCACTACCTCCTCCGAGAAACAATGGTTTATGACCTTTATTGATGACCATACTTGTCTTACTTCGGTTTTCCTGATCTCTGACAAATCCAAAGTTACGTCCATATTCCAGGACTTCTATCACACCATAGAAAAGCAATTCAATACAAAGATTGCAATCTTGCGGAGTGATCATGGTCGTGAGTTTCAAAACCACTCTTTTAACAAGTTCTTATCCTCTAAAAGAATTGTTCACCAAAGTTCCTGTACTTACACCCTTCAACAAAATGGAGTTGCTGAACGAAAAAATCATCACATTTTGGAAGTTACCTGTTCGCTTATGTTGTCAACTTCTCTCCCTTCCTATCTCTAGGGTGATGCCATTCTCACTACTGCTCTTCTCATCAACTGCATGCCCTCTCGTGTCCTTCACTTCTAGACACCGTTAGATTTCCTCAAAGAATCCTATCCCTCCACACATCCCTGATGTTCCCCTTCAGGTGTTCAAATGCACTGCCTATGTTCATAGTCATGGTCCTAACCAAACTAAATTCACTCCTAGGGCTCAGGCTTGCGTATTTGTTGGGTATCCTCTGCACCAACGAGACTATAAATGCTCCCACCCATCTTCACGTAAGTACTTCGTTACCATGGATGTCACCTTTATTGAAGATCGTCCTTTTTTTCCCGTTAGCCTACTTCAGGGGGAGAGTGTGAGTGAAGAGTCTAACTATATGGTTCCCTTAGAGTCTACTTGCCCTACTGTGGTTACCTTACCTGACCTTAGCCCTTACAGTACAATCCTACCCACAAATCAAGTTCCCTGGAAAACCTACTAAAGGAGCAATCTCAGAAAGGGAGTTAAGTCTCCTATTGTTTAGATGGCCCCAATCCAGGATTCTGAACCAATAAGAGATCAAGGTATGACTGATTCCATTAACTCACATAGTAATAACAGAATGAGTGAGAATGATAGGTCTGAGACGTATTCAACCGACTCACATACTAACAGTAAGGTAGGTGAGAATGACAGGTCCGAACAGCTATTCTGGAAAATACGGGTGAGCATGGCAATATTGATGGGGTCATTATCGACAGAGAGGACAGGATTGATGAGAACGAGGTGTTGCTAAACATACTGGAAACGAAACTAAGTCAAAACATTCTGGAAATACTAGCAAGTATGATCTTTCTCTTGATCTTCCTATTGCACTGAGAAAAGGTACTAGGTCCTATACAAAGCACTCCATATCTAATTATGTTTCATACGAGAATCTCTCACCAACAGTTTAGAGCTTTTACTGCCAGCCTTGACTCTACTACAATACAAAAAAATATTCACATTGCTTTAGAGTGTCCAAAATAGAAGAATGTTGTCATGGAAGAGATGAAAACTCTTGAAAAGAATAATACTTGGGAGATTTGTACTCTACCCAAGGGATACAAACCTACGAGATGCAAATGGGTGTTCACTCTCAAATACAAAGCAGATGGAACAAGAGTGAACACTTGACAGACACAAGGCAAGGTTAGTTGCAAAAGAGTTTACTCAAACCTATAGTATTGATTATTCAGAAACTTTTTCTCCCGTTGCTCAGTTGAATGCTGTCAGAGTGCTTCTTTCTGCTGTTGTAAACAAGGCCTCTATATCAGCTAAATGTTAAGAATGCTTTTCTGAGTGGAGATCTAATAGAGGAGGTTTACATGAGCCCTCCGCCTGGCTTTGAAGCTCAGTTTGGTCAGTAGGTTTGTAAACTCCAGAAATTCTTATATGGTCTAAAACAGTCACTCAGAGCATGATTTGACAGATTCACTACCTTTGTCAAGTCTCAAGTGTACAGTCAGGGACACTCTGATCATACTTTATTTACAAAAGTTTTCAAGACAGGGAAGATTGCAATTCTGATAGTTATGTGGATGACATCGTTTTATCTGGAGATGATCAAGCAGAAATCAATCAACTTAAGCAGAGAATGGGTAATGAATTTGAAATCAAGGATTTGGAAAATTTGAAATATTTCATTGGAATAGAGGTGGTTAGATCTAAAGAAGGTATCTCCGTGTTTCAAAGAAAATACACTTTTCATTTGCTAACCGAGACAGGTATGTTGGGATATCGTCCTGCTGACACTCTTATTGAATTCAACTGTAAACTAGAAAACTCTGATGATTAAGTTCCAGTTGATAAAGAACAATACCAGCGCATTGTAGGTAAATTGATTTACTTATCCCATACTCGTCCTGATATTTCGTTTGCTTGAGTGTTGTCAACCAGTTTATACATACTCCCTATGAGGAACATATGAAAGCTGTCAAAAGAATTCTGAGATACTTAATATTAAAAGTAAATAATACCAAAACGAGACTTACATGGAAACCCGAGAACCAGAAGAAAAACCACGATACTTTAGTTTTATTATTTTTCTTATGAATGAATACAATAGGTACAAAAAGAGAGAATAAATAGAATACAATAGATGTAAGAAAGGAAAAGATTTAGAAAATAAAATCTTCCATATTATTCTTTTCGAAAATACTCTAAGGACCAAGCCCTACTAATTCTAACACTCCCCCCTGAAGTTGAGACATAAATATCAATGATTCCCAACTTGCTAACACAAAGGTCGAAGTTTGGTTTGAAAATCCCCTTGGTAAGAATATCAGCAACCTATAGGCTCGAAGGTATGTACGAAATGCATATGCTTCCACTGTCAAGTCTTTCTTTGATGAAATGTCGATCAATCCTAACATGTTTAGTTTTATCATATTGAACTGAGTTGTTAGCAATATTAATAGCAGCTTTATTATCACAAAAAAACTTCAATGGTGTCTCACATTCCTGATAAAGATCTGAAAGAACTTTTTGGAGCCAAATTCCCCCGCATATTCCCAAAACTCATAGCTCTATATTCGACCTCACCACTTCAATAGTTTTTCTATCTGTTTTTCTAAACATCAACCCTTTACCAAGTGTATTTTTCAAGTTTATTAGAATGTTGTTGACAGCTTCCACCCGTTTCTCATTGGGAGCCTACATAAACTGGCTGACAACACTCACAACAAAGGAAATATCAGGACGAGTATGGAATAAGTAAATTAGTTTATCTGCAAGGCGTTGATATTATTTTTTATCAACTGGAACTTGATCATCAGAGTTTTCTAGTTTACAGTTGAATTCAATAGGAGTGTCAGCAGGACAACATCCCAACATACCTGTCTCGGTTAGCAAATCAATGGTGTATTTTCTCTGAGTATGAAGATACCTTCTTTAGATTTGACCACCTCCATTCCAAGGAAATATTTCAGATTTCCCAAATCCTTAATTTCAAATTCATCACTCATTCTCTGCTTTAGCTGACTGATTTTTGTTTGATCATCTACAGTCAAAACAATGTCATCCACATAAACTATTAGAACGGCAATCTTCCCTGTCTTAGAAACCTTTGTAAATGAAGTGTGATCAGAGTGTCCTTGACTGTACCCTTGGGTCTTAACAAAGATAGTGAATCTATCAAACCATGCTCTAGAAGACTGTTTCAAACCATATAGAGATTTCTGAAGTTTACAATCCTGCTGACCAAATTGGGCTTCAAATCCAAGTAGGGGGCTCATGTAGACTTCCTCCACAAGGTCTCCATTTAAAAAAGCATTCTTAACATCCAGCTGGTATAGAGGTCAATCTTTGTTCACAGCCACAGAAAGCAGGACTCTAACAGTATTCAACTTAGCAACTGCAGAAAAAGTTTCTGAATAATCAATACCATAGGTCTGAGTAGATCCCTTTGCAATTAACCTTGCCTTGTGTCTATCAAGAGTACCATATGCTTTGTATTTGAGAGAACACTCATTTGCATCCTACAGTTTTGTGTCCCTTGAGTAAAACACAGATCTCCCAAGTTCTATTCTTTTCAAGAGTCTTCATCTCTTCCATAACAACATTCTTCCATTTAGGACACTGTAGAGCAGTGTAGATTTGAAGCTCTAAACAATAGAGAGAGATTATCATAGGAAACATAATTGCAAATAGGATGTTTAATACAGGTACCTTTTCTCAAAGCAATGGGAATGTCAAGAGAGGGATCATACTCATCAAGTTTTCCTATATGACCCTGTTCAGCTTCATTGTTACTGGTTTTTGTTATGACCTCAGTTTCATCACCACAGTTCTTTTCTTCCACATTTTCAAGAATAGCAACATCAGACCTGTCATTCTCACTCATCGTATTATTAATACAAGGTTCTGTAGGATTTTCTATACCTTGATCTCAAGAAGGTTCGAAGTCTTGGACTGAAGTCAGCGGCTGACTCAACTTCCTTTCTGAGATTCCTTCTGTAATACGTTTTCCAGGGAACTTGGTTTGTGGGTAGGATTATGGGATGAGGATCAACGTCAAACACGATACTAAGAGTAGGTTCGATAAATTCAAAGGTGTTGTTAGACTCTTCACTCACACTCTCCCCCTGAAGATGGCTAACAGGAATGTAGGGTGGGTCCTCATAGAAAGTAACATCCATAGTGACAAAGTATTTCATGGACGACGGGTGAAAACATTTACAACTGCACTGGTGAAGGGGATACCTAACAAACACACGAAGAGGAACCTCAGAAACAAGACGAGTAGAGGGGTAAGACTCCTTAAGACAATCTAAGGGAGTCTGAGGTGGAGGATACGAAAAGGTATTCTATTAATTAAATGAGTTGCTGTAAGAATAGTATCTCCCCATAAGTATGAAGGAATGGAAGTTGAAAACATAAGGGAACGGGCTACTTTCAGAAGGTGACGGTTTTTTCGCTCGACAACTCTATTTTGTTGAGGAGTGTAGGCGCACGAGGTTTGATGAACAATCCCCTTAAAGGCTAGAAATTCACTAAGGTTATGGTTTTGGAATTCCCAACCATTATCACTTCGAAGAATTGCAATATTTGTATGGAATTGCATTTCAATGGTATGATAGAAGTTTTGAAAAATGGATGAAACCTCTAATTTATCTGTGATAAGGTAGACCCGGGTAAGACGGGTATGGTTATTGATGAAAGTTACAGCCCACCGTTTCCCCGATAAGGTGGTGACCTTGGAAGGACCCCAAACGTCACTATAGATGAGGATAAACAGTTGTGTAGGTTTATATGGTTCTAAGGGAAAAGAGACCCGATGTTGTTTAGCCCGATACACACATCACAAGATACAGGAGAAACATCAAGTTTAGAAAACAGATGGAGAAATAAATATTGCATATATGTAAAGTTTGGGTGGTCCTGCCGAAAATGCCACAACATACAATATTGTTCAGAAGTGTTAAAGTAGGAAGACAGTAAACTAGCTCTAGAGAAACTACTACAGGAGGTATCATCATCAAGAATGTAAAGTCCCCTGCTATGTCGAGCAGTGTCAATCGTCCTCCCTGAGCTCATGTCCTGAAAATAAACAGATTTAGGTAAGAAGATAGCTTTACAATGCAACTCAAGAGTGATCTTGCTTATAGATAACAAATTGTAAAACAGTCTAGGGACATGCAAAACATTCTTGAGAGCAAAACCGTCAAAGGGAACTATTTATCCTTTGCCAGCAATCGGGGCTAGAGAGTCGTCGGCTATCCGGATTTTTTCTTTACCAACACACGGGGCATAAGAGATAAAGTGCTCTAAAGAATCCATCAAGTGATTTGTAGCCCCAAGTCTAAAATCCAAGGATTCTTCACATCAATGCTAATAAGCCCAAGAAACTGAGGCATACTTGACTGAGCAATGGCACCCAGAGTAGGAGTCTTGGTTTGTCTTGCAATAGGACCAATTGATTGACAAGTGCTGGCAAAGGTAGTCTCACTAATGTAGGCACATCTTGAGATATGTTTCTCGTTGGAGGACCGTTTCTTACCTCCTAGAGGACGACCGTGGAGTTTCCAACACTGATCCTTGGTGTGTCATTGTTTCTTGTAGTACTCACACACAGGGATTGGTTTTCCATTATTCTTGTCACTACCATGATCCAAGGACCAAGCGCTAAAGGCAACGAAGTCAATGGTAGGGGTAGTCAGTACACCCACGGCATTAGTGCAATCCTCTTCAAGGCGGACTTCAAAACACACTTCCATTAGGGAGGGAAGAGGTCTTTGTTCGAATATACGACCACAAACAGTATCAAATTTTAGGATTAAGTCCTGCAAGGAAGTCATAAATACCATCAGCCTCTTCAAGTTTAGCATATCATGTATCGTCATTTGGCATGTCTTAAACTGTCTCCCTGCTAAGTCCATCTCTTGCCAAAGAAGAGAGAGCTTGTTAAAATAGGTAGTCACGTCCAGGGTTCCTTGTTTGCAATCATGGACCTATTTTTATAATGTATATAACCGAGAGGCATTCTGTCGTTTCGAGTAAAGGGTCTGAGTTGTATCCCACAAATCTTTTGTTGTGGCTGCATATAGTAGAGGCTTGCCGATCTGAGGTTTCATACTATTAATCAACATGGACTGAATAAGTGAGTCCTCCCCTTTCCAAAGTCGTTCCAAGGCGTCACCCGATAAAAGACATACAGTCTCTCCAGTTAAGAAGCCGAACTGGTAGCGACCTTCGAGGAACACCTTTACTGATTGGGACCAAGAGAAATAATTTTGCCCATTTAATTTTTCACCTAAAAAGTTCCTTGTAAACGAACCCAAAGAGTCAGTTATATAATTTGACGGTAAATTAGGGAACGAAGTTACCGGGTTCTTGAAATACATCAGCAACTCGGTTGGTTTAAAACGCGTCGAAGACTCGCCGGCTTCAATATGTTCTGGGGTTGGTCAATCCCGTTACCAGATAACAATTGTTGTTGTAAAGGGTCAACATACACTGGATTCTTACTGTACTGATTTGACAGATTTACAGTTGAGGTTTGTTGTCCGGAGGGCATAGGCAGCGCGTGAGAATGTAGATGACCGAAAGGGTATGATGATTGAACATCCGACAACGCGTAAAGTGGAATGGGCTGGACGGTGAGATGAAACGGCGTCAGTGCGTGGACCTACGGCCGAACAGAAGCGGCGCGTGAGACATTTTTTGGTCAGACGGCGACGGATATGGCTGCGAGACTACTCCCGTTGGGTAGATCGACGATTTTTGTAGGTTTTGGAGCAATTTCTCCATGGCGGCAGTGACGGCGGTGTCCACAGTGGTAGCAACAGTGTGACGGGTTCAATTTCAATCTGGATTTCTCCTAGGTTAGTTTCTAGGATTTCGTTATTGCATTGCTCTCATACCAAACTTCGACTTTTGTGTTAGCAAGTTGGGCCTCATTGATATTTACGTCCTAACTTAAGGGGGAGTGTTAGAATTAGTGGGTTTAGCCCATTTGGAGTTTTGCCCTAAATATTCTTTCCTTTTTTTCTCTTTGTACTTTTCTATTTATTCCCTCTTATATCTATTGTATTATTATTAGAAAATAATAAAAAGAAAAATATCGTGGTTTTTCTCCCGGTACTCGGGTTTTTACATAAATTTGTGTGTTCTTTGTCTCTACTTTCAATAGAACTCATGGGCCATCAATAATATATCAACTACTTCCATAACTTTTAAGAAAATATACCACAAAAGGAGAGCTAACATGATCGTTTTCTTTGAAAGCAGCATGTTGTCGATTTTTCTGCTCCACTTTGTTTTTTTTAGTTCAACAATTTATTGGGCATAGGAATCAGGACCTAAGAATTTTGGATCAAGGGGGCCATAACTAGTTAAGCTATGCTTTTGTCGATATTCCATTTTGGTTCATAACGAACTAAGAACCGTGACAGTTGCCACAAAATTAAAATAGTACCTCTTCAACCGCCTTTTCTTTGAGTCGTTCTGAATTTTTTAATGACTTAACTTCAGCAAGAGCCTCCCCGAGTTCCCTATCTTTATCTGTATTACATAAAAAAAAATGTATTCAATAGGATCCAATGGTCCAATATGTTGGGGGATAAAAGCTTCCCACTTCTACGGAGGAATAAACAAGAAAAAATGACAGAAATTAAAAGAAGCAAATAAAATAAGAAAAACAAGACAAGAAAACTCCAAAATTGGAAAAAAACCACAACCCGCCGAAAAGAAACTCCACCATTAGAAAAAATGGTTACAATCACACAAAATACGCTCTTTGAGCGCAGTTAAAAAATACAATCTCAAAGTTTTATACCTAATGTAGCAGGAATAGGGTATTATGATCAAATTCTTAATATATTAGGATTAGGATTAGTTTCTTTTATTTATTAGGATTAGATTAGTTTCTTTTATTAATTAGGATTAAGATTTATTTTTTTTATAAATTAGGATTAGGATTAGTTTGCTTTTCAATTATAAATAGAGTACTTGTTTTCTTGTCTTCACATTTTTTGAACGTTAATAAAATTCTCTCATTTGGTATATAAATCAATTTTGGTATCAGAGCAGATGTCTAGAAAAATGTTGACTGCCATCGATGGATGACCGAAAAACTCTACATCGCCGATCACAAGAAAGAGCTTTGTGAGTTGTGCTCGTTGCCAACACATATCTAACAAGAGGTACCCTTAAAATTCCAAAAAAAGAAACCAGAGATTAGTCAAAGATTTTGCATGAATGAAATTTTACAGGAGAACTACTACAATTTGGGATAGAAATTATTATAAAGAACAACTTAAGAGAGACCGAGAAATATTAAAGAAATTCAAGAATCGGTCCTACAACAATTATGATGAAGAAGCTTATCCAAGAACATTCGGTTTGTACATAACTCAGTGAAGTTTTTGAACAAATGAAGAAGTCAAGAATGTCCAACGCTTGTTGGAAGAGATAACTCAAGAAATGGAGCAGTCTTCAGAACATTTGCAAGAACTTAAAAAAGGCTTAATTCAAGAAATTTAGTGCGAGGAAGAAAACAATGAACAAAAATCAGGGAGCCCACACAAAAATTCAAAAAAAGAAAACACGATCAAAATTCTTGAGGCTGAAGCGAAAATCATTCGAAGAAGACAAGCAGATCGGGATTCAAGTTGAAGAATGTGATAAACCAATTAAAGAAGAAATAACATATGGGAACAAAATCGACAAAAATACTTTTAAATTAGAGATTGTGAGACTCAAATTGGAAAAGAAATCAATTTCGAAAATGGAGGATAGTGACCCAATCCATGAATCTCTCCACAACATAAGAGATGTCAAAATAAAAGATGATGAAGGGGTAGAAGAAGAGAATACTAGTGGGCAAACTTATTTGAATAAACTTGAAACCCTAAATTCAAGTTGATTGTGAATCAATGTGGGAGATGCCATGTTTGGAATTGAAAAAATGCAGGTATTCCAGCAAAATCGCCGGCAAGGCTGAGATGGTTGAACTGACAGACCCGACAAAGAAAGGAGAAGATGATGAAGCAATGCGTGACTTGGTTATGATAGTAATGGATCTCTGGAACAACATAATTCTAGGATTTTGCTGAAAATATTATTTCGTTTGAAAAGAGAAATTTTGGCTAAACTTCTGAAATTTGGACGTTGTTGATATTAGTTTTTCAAAGTAGTTTCCGTTCAAACAGTTTATGTTTTTATTTTTACCTTCATTATCATTTTAAAACTGAGGACAAGTTTTTTTTAGGATGATGCAGTAGGAATAGAGTATTGAAGTCAAATCTAATCTGAACTTTTTTTTTTTTTTGAAGACTAGCCTCTTTATTAATAATAAATGGGACTAATGCTCAAAGTACAAGAGTATTATACTAGGAGCAAAATAAGAAAAAGAAAAAATCATCCGAACAAACAAAACAAAGATAGACTCAGGCAACACGAAGAAACCATCACAAAGAAGAAACAACGAAAGAAACAAAGCAATAAAGAGCTGAAACATTAGTAAAGAGCTTAATACAAAGAAAATATAAACACTTTGACAAAAAGCGTCTACTTCAGACTGAAATTTTGAATTACACATGCTTCAATTTGAAAGGAGAAGGGAACTCCAACAAGAGGCAATTGGCTGCTTTAAAAACTACCCAATCTAAATAATTTTTGCCCAGAGATCTTTACCCTCCACCGATAATCATGATGATGAAGAAAAAATATTCAAAAAGTTAACTTTTAAGCTTAACAACATCAATCAAAAAATTTTGCTCTTTCTTGAATATGAGAGTACCGTTTTGAATTAAGTATTCAAGAATCTTGAATCCCAATCTCTTTATTTGCAACCTTCCAACCTTACAAAGTACCCGATTATTGGTCCAAAAGGTGACTGAAATCAGATCTCAAACGAAAACTAATTTGCATTTTTCTACTCTCAACTTTAAATGGACTAGAATTTCGCAATGCCTAGGTTGAGAGGGGTTTCCAAAGGTCTAATTTCCGTTAATCAAATCTTCTTCATTCTACTAGGATTCGGATTAGTTTCTTTTATTAATTAGAATTAATATTAGTTTCTTTTATTAATTAGGATTAGAATTAGTAAGATCAGGATTAATTTTCGTTTTTTATTATAAATAGTACTTATCTTCGTGTATTCACGATACCACTTACACAACTAGAGTTAGTATGTGGCTTAAAGTGTTTCAAATTGGGACCGTAGGCTCCTTTTGTAGTACTTCAAGCCCATCACTTTCTTAACCCTTTCAGATGTGAGATTACTGTCTTGTAATATTTTGCCAAAAAATAGTACTTGCCATAGAAACCTAAGAATCTTTTCATTCTTGCCATACTTCCTTCTTCGAACTGAGAAAAGACTATTTAGCATTTCCAAAACTCAAAAAAGTTTTGGCATAAGGAATAAGAAATGCGAAACATGCAATATAGAATGGTCATTTAAAAGGAAGCGATCCTATTACTATTACTCATAAGTACTAGTAATAGATAAGCTTAAGATCATTGCACAACGCATGAAAACAAGCATTAGCAGGAAATCAAGATGCAATGCGAGCCATAAAATCAGTTATCGAGGAAAAAAGGCAATAATTTCTGTTCTCGAGGTAAATTATTTGGTGTGAAGCTGCCTTATTGTAATCTTCAATAAGGCATACTATAATCTGATATGTGCAGGTCATTAATAGTCTGTAGTGAAAGACTGAAAGCAATAACTAATTGTAGTTAAATGTTGCAAAAACCTAACACTTAACATTGTTGAATAACGACATAGTGTAAGAATGCAGCAAAGGTTATTTACAATTTTGTTTAAAAATTAATTATTTTTTGGGGTGACATGAATTCAATATTATTTTAAATGCTTTCTTGAAACTTTCCAACTTATATGTTGGCTCCTGATGTTTCAGGTACAGCCAATTTTATCATAATATCCCTTTCACACAATTTAGTCCTTTTAATAACAATCTCCGATAATAAAGACATAATTGATGGCAGTTCCATTTCAACCTCCTTAGGTCTAGGGGTCAATATACAGCCAGTGATAAAATAATAAACCCTCACTCCGAACAAATTTTGAAGACCCAAAAATAATAGCGTTTAGTACAATCTGACAGTCTAAGTTCAAAAGTTGAACAGTGAAACAAAAAATAATGAGCAACGAGTTGCCCGGATGCAAGTGACAAAGAGAACAACTAATTAAAGCTTGAAACAGATAGGATCACCTCACAGAGATATCAAAAAACGCACGTTGTACTATAAAAGAATTCAGCCACAAAGTTCTTTCCAAAATGATCCTTTCAACATTAATGTTTGACGAATTTCAGCACAAATATAGTAGCAATCAGCTATTTTCAAGGGGGTAACGAAAAATATAGAAACTTTTGCAAAATATTTATTAAAAAATGTTACACGATTACCACCTTCCAGATTGGAGAGCTCACGTAGAAATTTTGGTCATTGACCCACTGGATGCTTTCCATAAATATTTTTTTGTTATTTCCAGAAGTTTTGTGTTCCTGTTTTATGTATATAAATAGACTGCTGGTTTTTTTAGTACAAAATTGGAAAAGAAAACGAATAAATAAAAATCCTGCAAGCATTTTCAGGAGAAAATGGAACACCATCATCATTAAGCTAGAAAATAAAGGATTACTTTCTTCTAATGCAAAAAACAATGAAATTCTCTTCAACCATATCCAGCGATTTCCTCAACTATGAACTGATAAACCCAAAATATAAATAAACAATCCAATTTACAGAATAAGACATGCATATATATCAAGAAAATATCGAGGTTAAAAAAATGAAATCGGAAACATTATGAAATCATGATGCAGAAAATTCCGCTTGCTCGTAAGCAAATACACCGGCTCAATCTTAATAACAACATACATTGCAGAATTCCGTCATTAATTTTGTCCAAGGTGGATAAGTTCCCAGCTCGGATACAATTTTCCAGAAGAAAAATAAATTATCCAAAATGTAGATGCACAAAATTCAAAATCGATCCAACATCTGAAGGCAACAAACACATCAAATCTGGAGAAACAAAGAATAAAACACAAACCCCGGTGGAAAAAACACCAAATTCAATCTCAACAAAACAAAAGACTAAAAAGAACCCACCCCCTCCCCACATAGTAAATCAATTTCATATGAACAACAACCATTTTGCACGAGCATTCCAAAACAAAAGCAGAAGACACAAACAAAAAAAGAAGATGAAGAAGAAGAAGAAGAAGAAGAAGAAAAGAGAAATGACCTCGAACTTCATTCTCGAGGCGATTGAGCTCGACACGGACTGGATCAGAGCCGTGCAAGAGAGTAATAATGTCATCCACATCGGACCCAGCACGTGAAATTGGCGGAGCAGCAACATTAGGCTTCTTACGAGCAGCCTTGAAAGAAGCAGAGGAGGAAAGGGCAAGCTTAGCAGAGTCAAGGACATCCCCACCGAAAGCAGTGGAGTTAATGTGGTTACTACTCGCCATTAAAGATCTAGCTCAAAACTTTCCCGCGTTCTGTCATAAAGCGAATTTCTGGTGCAGCAGCCCTAAGAAATGGCGAAACGCAGAAGGGGATGGGAACAAATGAAGAAAGAGATGGAGGAAAGAGAGTGAGATGGGGGAAATGGGTAGTGAGAGAAAAGGTAGACTAAGAGTGGGGTTTAAGAAGGGGATTTAAACGAGAGAGATGAAGATTAGTTTTGAGGTTAGAGAAGCTTGAATTTTGATTTTGGAATGTGGAGAGAAAACAGGGTGGAGAGAGAAGAGAGATGATTGTGTACGGTGTGATCTGATTTTTGAACTGTTTGTTACCGTCTGATCGTATTAGATTTAAGGATTCATGTGATTGTGGGGCCTCTAATTTGACTTCATCTCTACATCACTATTGACTCTGGTCTTCTATTTTATTTTATTTTTATTTTATTTTTTCTATTTAGTAATGTCCTATCCCATCAATCAGAAACTGAAAAATATTTAAACATAGTCCATTAAAAAAATATATGCCACAGACCAATTAATCACTGAGTTAGGTTCTTGAACTTTTGATTATATATTTATTATTAAATTTTTTAGAATTTTTTGTTTTCACTCATATATTTTTTTAAGGATGTCACTCAAGTTAAACATATTTCATATAATTAATCCATAGAAAATAGTAGTTTTCCTAATCATAATTTCATATTCTCATGAGTCTCACACTTGAATGTGATATTGACTATTCATTCATGTACTCCTAAATCGAGCAATACAAAAAGAACGGATGCATTGACGATTTCCAAACTACTTAGCAAATAGTCTTAAATTGATTTACTTATAACAATTAAGAAGTTTAATTGAAACAATTATAACTCACAAACTTTTTTTTTTCCTAATGAAATTAGTATCAGGGTGTAAATTTTTTATACTTGAATGTCATTATTAATGTTGCGAAATCAACAATTAAACCATAAAAGAATGTAAAGATCGACACACATATATACGTGGTTCACTAACTAGCTAGCTATGTCCATAGGCAAAGGGAGAACAAATATTATTAGAGATAATGCTTTCGAATATAATATGGCACCACCATGTTAAATAGTTTATGTACGCACTTCTTTAAACCCTAAAGTCAAAATTGTAAATGATGTGAATTCAACAACGATAGAACCTTTGCATATGCTTGAAGGACCAATTACCAGAAGCAAAGTAAAAAAGATTCAAGAGATTTTTACGCTACACCTTCAAAAGCTAGTGTTTACACAAGATTTTCGAACGAATTTGGTTCGTGGAGTTGAACTTGTGTTGATGTTGTATTTAGAGATGTCCATTTAACGTGCGGGGCTAGGGTCCCGTGAGGACCCACCCCAAACGGAGCGGGGAATCCCTAATTACATGGAAAATAGGGGAGAGAGCGGGAAATTTTTTTCCCTGTTGGCAACACAGGGCCGGGGACAGGGAATACATTCCCCGACCCCGATCCTGCCCCACCCCGAACATAAATATAATTAATATAAATAAATAAACATAGCAACTCTTATTGACTGGAGAATTGGAAATGAATTCAGCCCCTGCTCATGAAATAATCAGATATCAGTCTATTTAAGGCCTTTATCAACTTGCCTTCTCTTCCCTCTCCAGCTGGCACCTTTCTTATCTTATTATAACTCTTTAGTATGATTCTTTCATTCTCAGTCATAAATTTCTCTCTTTCATTCTTTTGATAAGGGATTCTTTCCCTAGTCCTATCTAGTCTCGATCGAATCTACTGCCTAATTGCTTTACCTGATCGAAGCCTTAAGTTCGGCTTGTTTAGCTTTTTCTAGGAGTGGATAAGAGCGGGAAAAGAATATGAAGTATTAGCGTGAAAGAGCAAAGAATGAAACTAAAGAAAAGGGAAACTAAAAGGCATAGTGTACTCATCACGAGCATTTCTTATTATACTCACCCCAAGCATCACTAAGTAATATCTTTGCTCGAATAAGAGAAGTATTCCTTACGTAAGTAAATGTTACTTCTTTATGATATATATATATATATTCACACTTTTTAATTAGTAGTAAGTTGGTGTGTGCAATTAATTTATTGTAGGTACTTATATTCACTCATTATTGATTTGAAGAAGGTTTTAAAGTATGTTTTTGTAAATTCATCTCTTATTTTAGCTGGCCATAGTACTCGAGAGATTAGAGCTTGAAACCTTTGTAGTAGATTATGACTTCCGAACAAAATCAATTGGTTGTTGCTCCTTATAATCCTAGGTAAGTATATTTTTTTTTTTATCAATTTAAACTTGCATTAGTACCAAAATACTAATTACTTGCATATATATTTTTAATTTAGGGATCATTGATCATTAGTAGTCATGAATCCATATGATGATGTGGTGTACCATCTTAACTCGTTGAGAACAAGCTCCCGAGATGATATTAAATATGTAACGAATATGTAAGCTAACTATGTTTAGGTTTCTTTTATTTTAATCGCTAAAGAAAATAGTTCATTTTGATTTATACAATACTTTGGGAAATGTAGGTCCTTGACGATTTTCCAATCTTAGAAGAATTTGAAAAAAAAAAAAACAACATTCTGGAAAGCAGTAAAGGTAAATATATTTATAAAATTATTTACAATTCAACTTAGCACACTATCTAATATGCATTATTATTTGGTTTTTTGTTATAGTGTCCTTTACAAGTAGGTATTGTTGAATGTGGATATTATTGATGGAAAAAACAACAAGAGACATGCTACAGCGGAATAAAAAGAATCATGCTTTACTCTATATGCAACTAAACGATTTAGAAGTTGTCATGCATGTGTTATGCGATGGACCTAAACGAAGAGCATAAGAGGTAAACGATGAACTTACCTTTTATAGTTCTGAACTTCTTCTTTGCTCCAAAGCTTCTTCTTTGCCTGAATATCACGAGCAAAAACAACCACTAAGTTGACCTATTAAGCTCAGGACCAAGAACGGAGTTATGGGACTCGATTTGTGAAGTAAAACTTTAAGAGAAAGAAGGAAGTAGTGTATCGTTTAGGTGGTTTTTTAGAAAAACATCATCATCTCTCATTCTGTAATGAGAAATGTTTTATATGAAATTTACATGCAAATTATTTCATACATTTTCAATATCTAATTAATCCATTAATTCTTAATGGAATTAGTGGCTTCAAATTCACAATAATCTGCCACATTTCCTATTAACTGTTGATTAATAAAGTAATTAGTCAAAGGGGCATTTTGGTCATTTGACCAATTAAGTCAAAGTCAAACTTTGACTTTTCATAGTCAAAAATCAACTTTTTGACTTTTTACTATTTTTTCGTCTTGAATAATTCTGACCTCTCGAGTATGAATCCGCATTCATTTTCTTCAAATTCAAATCATATTTGAATATAAATTCGGTCAAAGTTTTGTTTCTCAAAGTTAAAAGTCAACAAGTTAACTTTTACAACTTTTACCATTTCGAAACTTTTCAAGCTTTTTAAATCATATTTAAACACAAAGCTTAAAGTTTATATCTACCGAATTATATCATATATATTTGTCGGTTTCTCTTTTTTTTTTTTAATTCGAACAATTCGAGTTACTTCAACATATTGTTCTTAGTTGAATCCATATGAGCTAGTAGAGGAACCTAATGAACCTATAGATCATGGGCTCCAACGATTCGAGATTAACTAGCTAAACTCTTTTAGACCAAGCTTAATCAACATTCGTTAACTAAAGAGTCATTCCGTTAAAGATTCTTAGTTGCACTCCACTCACTATAAATATATTTTTGTCCACCTGATATAACCATGATGAGTAAGTTGATCCTTCACAGGTTGTTCGTAATCTTGGTTGGGTCAAAATATCGTATCCACTATTAAACAATTGGTTTAAGGTCCACCTATAAACCTGAATCCTTCTCGGGCCAATGAGAAGGTGGGGCCCTTTGTTCAAGACTTGGATTCAGGTCTTAAGGGAACAACCTATCTACTATCCCAGAAATGGGTAGAAGTGAATTCTGTCTTGCACCCTATGTCCTTAGCTATCCACTCGGTCTTATCCCTAAAATTGGAGGCTTATTGAGTCAACGATGATGTGCTGCCCTCATCTATGCAGATCTAAGGATACTACTGAATGAACAGAAGTTCATAGTTAGCTCAGGATTAAGATCAAGTTACCTAGGTCATCATAATTGAAATAGTCAATTTATAATTTACGGTATTATAACAAAAAGTGACTATTTCGTTGTTCCAGTCTTATGCAAACCATTTAGATGGGATGCCCCCACTCCCATGTCTCTACATAAACGATTCAAGATTACATCGTTTGTACTAACTACGGAGCGGGCCACATCCATAGTGTTTATCCAGAATAAGGTGCCCAACCTTATTCATACACTATAGACTATTTGGGCTGTTAACTTGAACTTAATTCATGTTTATGTCTCTACATAAAGTTCAAGTGTATTTGACAAACTCAGTAAAATAACCTTGGGACCTAAACTTATTGGTTTTAAGATTATAGTATTCAACAATAAAATTTATTGAATCAAATAACAAAGTACGAGTTTTAGAACACAAATTCCAACAATTATGTCATGAGATACATGTGTGAAATCGTGAGTAAGGACACAAGCATTATTACTGATGTGGTATATTTTTAAACTACTTACATTGTAACGTTATAAATAGTATAATATGACTTATTTTTATTTTTAACAAAGTGTCTATTCGACTTTTTATGTTTTATAGATTGGTACAAGAAACTCATACTCACAGCTCAAATTGGATGAAGTACGAGTGGAGTAGGCTGAATTTTTAGCTCGGTACATATGATAGACACACCTAGATATGATATTCTTAATTTTGTAAATGGCTAACATATGAGAATGCCCATAACCTTTTTTGTGTAAATGTTTTGTTCATAACCATTATACTTATATACATGAGGCAATAAATGCAAGGGGATAGACTTTAGTTTTGGTATACAACACATGTTTTTGGTTATATAAGATAGCTATTATTATTGTTGATTTTGGAATAGGCCACATATAAGAAATTTTAGTTGGTTATATTTCGATTGGAATTATGTAATTGTTGATGACATTGTTGAGAAGAATGAAATTATTGTTGATTTACTTATTATACTCAATTATTTGTCTTTTTTTTTTTTTGTGTAACTATTAGTTGGAAAGTTTATTTTGTTGATGGATATGTTTTATTGAAACGAATGTACCTAATGCAGGAAACAGAAAATGAAAAATTTGTATATTTAATATACTAATAAAAAGTATACATAACGTTAAATACATGTCAAGTATACTATCTTACTTGAATCAAATATACTATTTTACTTGACAGTTTTTTAGTGTCAACTATACAATTTTAATTGACGTGTAAATAATGTCAAGTAAACGGTCTTACTTGATGTGTAAATAGTGTCAAGTATACGATCTTACTTGACGTGCAAAAGCCGTCAAGTATACGTTTACTTGACACATAAAAGACGTCAAGTATACAATCTTACTTGACACATAAAAAACATCAAGTGCGATGGATTATTTGACGTTAATACAGTGTCGAATAAACATATACTTGACGATGTTTTTGTGAGTGTTTGCAAGGATCCTAGGACCTCTAGCTTTGCATCTAACAAACATAGTGGGCTCTTATCAGTAAATAACTACTTATGCACAATTACGAAAAACTAAAGAATTCAAGGCATTTCTGCATTGTTTGTAGCTCTACTCAGAGCATTTCAAATATTAGTTTAAAATTTAAATTGATACATTTTTCAAAATTTAGAGATATAAATCGATATATTGCCTAACTTATTTGAATTAAAATGTGATCATTAAAGAATGTCTTTTAGTACACTGAAAAACAGCGTGAGATAATCAAATAAATCTTTAGTTAATTCTACAGTAATTAACTGTTGTAATAGGTAGACGAACAACAGAAGAAAATAACACAGAGAACTTTGATAACCCAATTCGGCAAATATGACCTACGTCTGAGGAGTTGCGCACAACTCAGATGAGTAATATTATAAAGATTTACAATAGTCAATACAAATCAATACAACAAGCGATCTCTACTCAAATATATGACTATTTTAATATGTTTAATAGCTTAAGACTCCAGGCTCTCCCTGAACGTATGCGCGAACCTACTTGACGAAGTCTTCATACTCCCCTTAAGTTTACGGTGACCTCTTTGATCACTGTTTTGTCTTACTCATCGTTAATTCATCACATGGTCAACATGTTGATACCATTGATAATAGATCACACTACCTTCTTTACACTTGTAGCTTCTGCGAATATACACTCGACTAATCTTCTGCATGAGCTTACTGTTCCATTTATAGTCATAAAAATCACAAGTTCCGTAGTATATATATATATATATATATATATATATATATATATATATATATTTCTTCAAGAATAATCTCAAAAAGATATTGATACAAAATTCCTAAAATAAAGAAATATTTTTTATCTTTTTAGAATTTAATAACTCATTAATAAAAGATAATCTCATAAAATCTTTATGGTAAAATCCCAACAAACTCCCCTTTTTGTCAAAAAGAGAAGATTTCTTTTCAAGTTCAAGTCAACGTTTCTCAATGACTTCTCTCGGTGCAACAATCATCAAATAACCATATTCAACCTTATAACAACACATCAGATCAATACATTCAACAACAAATAGTCATACAGTACTGAAAAACAACATTTCATTTTACTAGTTCGTAACCATCACAACAGTAGCAAAAAGAAATAAACACCATACGATTATATAACTTCGTATGATCCCCTTACAAACTTGAAAAGAACAATCAATAAAAAAAAAACTTCAAAACCACATCAAAACTACATAGTATCAGCTTCAACAAAAACAACAACCAGCTCCAGTACTCCTACCTTATTTCTCCCCCCTTAAACAGAAAAAAAATTTTACTCTTGATCTTAAGCTCCAGAACTAGAGGAGGGAATCAGTGTCTTCAAATGACAAACAAGTGAATCAACCTCCAAACATCTTTTAGAGAGCAAATTTATAGATGTAGAGAGAGCTCGAGACTCAGTTGTAAGTGTATTTATAATTCGTGATGCTAAGTCTTGATGAACGAAAAATCCTTCAGCGCCCTCATCTACATTGATCATCAGTGATTCATATCCAGCCATAAGAGCTCTTCACACTCTCCCATCTAAGGTTTTGATAAACAAAATTATATGAGGTTTCCAGTACGAATAATTTTTGCGATTGAGAACAGGAGGGCATGAAGCTGAAGGTCTTTCCCTGAGTGTCTCCATGGATTTACAACCCGCTCTGATACCAATTGAAAAACAATGTGAGATAATCAAATAAACCTTTAGTTAATTCTAAAGTAATTAACTATTGTAATAGCTAGAGGGACAGCAGAAGAAAATAACATATAGAACTTTGGTAACCTAGTTCGGCAAATATGGCCTACGTTTGGGGAGCTGCACATAACTCACATGAGTAATATTATTAAGATTCACAATAGTCAATACATATCAATACAACAAGTGATCTCTGCTCAAAATATATGACTATTTTAATATTGCTTAATAGCTTAAGACTCTGGGCTACCTTTCTACTGGACGAAGTCTTCATACTCCCCATGAGTTTAAGGTGACCTCTTTGATCACTGTTTTGTCTTACTCATCGTTAATTCATCACATGGTCAACATGTTGAAACCATAGATAATAATTCGCATGACCTTTTTTACACTTGTAGCTTCTACGACTATACACTTGGCTAATCTTCTGCAGGAGCTTACTGTTCTATTTACAGTCACAAAAATCATAAGTTTCGTAGTAAATATACTCAGTAAGGGACCCACTACTAGTCACGCTAGGTGATCTGTTAACTTTCCGTTAGAAACATAATCATAACGTTGTGTGTCCAATGGAGCACACCTGAGTGAGTGAGACCGTACGAACACCCCTAAATCGTGTGAGTGATCCCGTAGGAACACCCATAGTCGTGTGAGTGATCGCAGGTACACACTCCATAAACATATATGTAATACGTAGGTACACCCTTAATCGTGCGAGTGGTCTCGTCGGAACACCCCTAGTCGTGCGAGTGGCCCCGTATACATAATATAACTGTCCCTTAACCGTGTATGTGATCCGTAGGTACACCCCTAAATCGTGCGAGTGATCTCGTAGGAACACCCCTAGTTGTGTGAGTGGCTCCGTATACACAATCTAATTGTCTCTTAACGGTGCATGTGATTCGTAGGTACACCTCTAAATCGTGCGAGTGATCCCGTAGGAACAACCACGACTGAGTGACCCCATAGATAGGACACATATACAGGTGGAGTAAAAAGCTTAACAGACAAAGTTAACAGACACACCACAATCCAAAGCATGTAACATCATCATAAACATCATAACATGACTTGAATATTAATCATAACGTCCTTATTCATGTGATTAATATTTCATGTATCATAAACATCATAAACATACCAGTCATCATTGTCAATCATATTATCAGTCATCATCATCAATTATAATATCAATCATCATCTATAGCATCGCCTTATGCATCTTAGCTATCATCAATGCATAATCGTAAATACATGCAATCTCTTAAATTCAGTTTGAAGGTCTAGTAGTAAAATCTCTTACCTGGAGATTATCTAAAAATATTTCTTTGCCAACAGTAATTTTCCAATTAAAGCAGATCCAAACTTAACCAAATGAAGGTTGAAAAATTGTCTAAACCTTGATGACAAAATTTATCAATTCTTCAAGTTTTGCCAAAAGGACCAATCATAACTAAAACTGGTGAAGCGACGACGACAGAAGGTTATCTTAGTGAAGAAGATGAAGAAGCTTTCTCTTTTTCCTTTTCTTTTTAACTTGAGCATTCCAATGCTATTTATAAACCTAAATAATAACAATAATATTTATTATTATTATTTTCTTTTCCTTTTAGGATATATATAATACCAAAAAATATATACATATATCTTTATTTCCATTATCTTTCCCCAAGATAATTAATTATCTTTCACAATAATTAATTATTATTTATCTTTCTCCAAAATAATTAATTATCTTCTACAATAATTAATTATTATTTATCTTCCTCGAAAATGATTAATTATCTTCCACAACAATTAATTATTATTTATTTTTCTCCAAAATAATTAATTATTTTCCACCATAATTATTTATTATTTATCCTATTACAAATAATTATATTTTCACAAAATATAATTATCTTTTCTTTAAATAATTATATTTCAACAAATATAATTATTTTTTCTTTTCCCATAATAATTATATATATATATATATATATATAATTATCAAATCTCCAACAAAATCTCCGCTCTACAAATTAATTAAATAACATCCATAGTTATTTAATTTAAATTTAACAACACTAAAAATCCACAACTTTACTTAATCCTCTTAACCTACCATTTAATCAAAATCTCAACAAACAACATATGACAAAACCTCTAAATTAATTAAATATTCATCCAATAAATATTTAATTAATTTCAATTCCCACAAAATCAAATAATTCTTATTAAATTAATTCAAAATAACCCCAATAAATTAAATCTAATTAAACTAGACTAAGATAATTAACTCCAAAATTATCTTATTTTTCGAGACGTTACAAATTAATTAAATCTTACTCAGCTACATCACTCAATGAGCCTTATGCACTAATAATTTCTTTTATGAAACAAAGTTTGAATGTTTGAATTTTCCTGTCCTACATTTATAATAGGAAAATTGCATCAGATGAACACATCCCATAGCACATCTTTTTAACATATTTCCAATATGATAAATATGACAAGTAATTAATGATATCAGACAGGTATTAGTGAGCTACTAGAGGGCTATTAGAGGGTTATCTGTTTTTAAATTTGGTACTTTTACAATTTAGAAAATGTAGTGACATGAACCATATTATAATAAATTTTTTTGTTATTTTTGCAAACGCTCCTTTATAATATAATATTTAAGGATACACAGTGTACAACACGTAATTGAAATTGCGTATATTTTGTAACTTTTATAATGTTATTTGATTAGAACTTCAAATTTTTAACCACACTGATCACCTGATCTAATTACTAAAAGAAAAGAAATCAAATTATCAAAGCACCATTGGAAAAGATCTGACAATATTTTAAACATCATGAACAAATACGAGAATGAGACAAAATCAATTAATCCTTTTGAATTTGGAGTTTTATCAACTAAAACATTTATAAATGTCTCCGATCGTTCAAGCCCTTAAAAGTTTTATAAATGATTTACAATAAAATTAGTGTGTTTTCTAAAAGTCATTCTACTCCAACCCAAGTTAACTTCAAAGAAGTTGACTATATTGGTTAACAGTAAAGGCATTATTTGAAAATTTAAAGATATTCTTTAAATAAAGTATTGACAACTTTTGTTTATGTACCAACGATAAAGATATCTTTTTTAAGATTTTTTTTTCAAAATTTTGAAGAATTATTGAGACTATTGAAAATTCAAAATTAGTTCTAAAACAAATTTTTAACGGTTTGCATCCAGCTAATTCTAAGGGTACAAGTCTAAGAGTATGTATATATTATATTATTGAAATTTGTATATATTATATTTCATAGATATTTTTTTTATACAAATTAAAAGAAAAAATTTAGAGATTATATATAGGAACATTTTCAAATATAGTAAAATAAACTAAAATATTTACAAAATATAGTAAAATTTTGGATCCTATCAATGATAGAAATTGAAAAAAATTCTATCACTATCTATTAATGTCACTGGTAAAAGCATATCAGTGTCTATTAATGTCTATCATTGATAGAATTTGAAATTTTATTGTAGTTTCTAAATAGTTTGTCAATTATACTATTTTTTATTTTATAATTTTCCTTATATATATAATTTATCCTATAAATTACATCCGGATACTCTAACTAATTAATGTTATATGAGTTATTAAACTTGTGTCCTTCTTTGTAAAAATAGATAGGGAACACGTTTCAAAAATGTTTTAAACATATGATTTTAAATAAAATCTACTTTTAGTTAAATTTAAACAGTAAACATCTTGCAGTAAATTTGAAAGTGATGAAAGAAATGATAGAAACGACTATATATATATATACATCGAATCGAGCCTAGGCTCAAAGAATTTGAGTCGACTTTCTGGAAGGGGAAGAACCGGAGGCAAATCAAAGGAATGCTTCAAAGTCAGAACTAAAGAAGCTCAAAGTCAGAAGACGATAAAGAAGAAGAGAACAAGTCCTTCTACGCGGCAAAGAAAAGGAAGAAAGAGCTCGAGTCCTACGGAGGGCCCCACTTCCTCAAATCTCGGATCCGAAAGCGCGGAGATTTTGATGATTTACGAGACTATTACAAACTTGACTCAGGGCTTAGACGGCTACAGCTTGGATGCCTGTCCGAAGGTCTTTAATTTCTCCTAGGCCTACCGACCTCTTTTCCTTCTTATATATATATATATATATATATATATATATATATATATACTAGTTTAATATACATAAATATAACAAAATCTAAAATTATTTACGACTCATGTAACAAAAAATAAAAGCCTATGAAGTCGGTAAAATACTTTCATAATTTTCATATTTGTCTTTGAATATTGTAGACGATTCGTTACTTCTCTTTTTTCTTCTTATTTACGATTTATTCATCTTCTCTTTCAGTTTTCTTCATCTCCTCTTCCACATTTTTTTTCTTCTATTTTTAACAATTTATTCTTCTATTTAAATCCTTTATTTCATCTTCACCATTTTCAGTAAGATTCTATGAAACTACTTCATCTTCCCATATTCAAGAATATCAAAATCGTTTAAATATCATTTTGACATGATCTAAATGATCATTTACCATTGTCAATACGATCATTTAAATTTGGAGTCTTTTTTCCATCGTTTAAAATGAACTACATGATCGTGTTTGTATGATCTAAACAATCGCTCACCATAGTTAACACGATCGTTTAAGTTTGAGGTATTTTTCTCATCGTTTAAAACAAACTACACGATCGTGTTGACATGATTTAAATGATCACTTACCATAATTAACACGATCGTTTAGCATGATCAACACGATTGTTTGATTTGAAGTTTTTAACGATCATTTACATTGGACGATAAGATCTCTTACTATCAACACGATCATTTTCCATGATTAACACAATCATTTTTCGTGGTCAACACGATTGTTTAGCACGATTAACATGATTGTTTAAATTTCAAGCCTTTTTCCAGATCATTAAAAAACTACGTGATCATATATCATGAACTAAATGATAGTAGATCATTCTTTTAGACTGTAGTACACGATCATTTAGAGAAAAATTACTCATACACACATGTGATCGATTAATCGCATGTTGATTGGGGCATTTTTGGTATCTCCCACTGTGGACTTTTTCCATTTTGAGAATTGTTCTATATAGTGTAAATATTTTACCGGTTTGTTATATTTTTTAAAAATCCAATTAATTTATAATAAATATGAAATGTGTTTGATGTTGTTAAAAATAATGGAACTATAAAATTAAATGAAAAAAAAATGCATGAATGGTGTATGTATATATACACCATTCATGACCCCACCTAGATTATTATATATGTTAACTTGAAAAAAATTTTAAAAAAAGAAAAAAAAATAATCGTAAAAGGAAAGTAAATTTGACAAAATATTTACAACATATAACAAAATTTCAGATTCAATGATAGATGTTGATAGACACAAATATTCCTCAATCAATCGTCTTGATAGACAATAATAGAAGTCTATCAATATCTATCATTAATAGAATTCAAAATTTTACTATACGTTATAAATATTTTAGTTTATTTTACTATATTTAAAATGTAAAAAAAAATAAATTAATTAAACCCTACTCCCTTACTTTTATCTCCATTCTTACCCTTTATCTGTACAGTAAACCTCACCTCATACATATTTTTTCTTCTGCTAAGTTAAATGAAGCGAGATTCATGAACACACTTCTATTCTGGTCATATTTAGTAATTTCACCTAATGATGATGCAAGCAAAATAAAAAGTAAAAGAAAACCTTTGTTTTCAAAATCTAGGTCGAATTTGATTTTGGTCTTCCATTTTAAGCTATCTACGTCATTTTTTTCATACGATCATGATTCATATACATTTTCCATTTTGGGTTACCCATTTTATACTTATGTTTACAGCAACTCAAGTTTTGTAAAATTTAAAAAATCAGTTTTGAGGAGTATTTTAAAAAATATGAGTTTTTTCGAAAATAATGACAAAAATTGGGTAGTATGTAAAGAAATTTTAAAAAAGGAGTGCACGACTTCCATTAGTCCACGTTAGCCCATTTTGACCAGTTTGACCCACGTGGTACACGACTTTCTTAAAAAACTGGGAAAATGTAGTTTAATTTCTTAAAAACTTAATTAATCATGCTCTTACTTTTGTCCTACTACAACCAAAATTATTATGATTATTATGCTCATTTACAACAAACTTTGGTTTTTTATATTCACTTGCATTAAAAATTTCTCCACATATTTTATTTTTTAACACAAACATTTAAATTTGGCTCATGACTTGTTTAATAATAAATTCGTTAATATGCCATTGAGGCCTATGTCTACACTACGATACGTGATAAGACATGATCATCACATACAACATGCTCGCTATGTCTCTAGGCAAGAATTGTGCAATAAAAGGTACACATCCTTTCCCCGCGTAACTACTTCATATGTGTTGAGTACAAGTTTTTCTATTGTTTTTCCAAGTGTAAGTGAAGTGATAGGTTTTCTGAGTAAGCTGAGGTCGAGCACAGGAAATTACTATCAAACTTAGCTATAATGTTTACTTCTCTCTAGGTGGTATAAATATCTATACAGTATAAAGTGTAAGTGTGTATGTGTGTATTAAATCTACTATTTACATTAGAGATTCCTTAGAAGGTGACATGGAATGGTGTGAGTATGAGGAATGAACTAACTTTCATTAAAGAATTGTGAAGGAATGTTTTCGTGTTGTAGGCGATTAAGTCATGAGGCGGTCCTCCATGCAATAGAGATTACATAACCATCTTCTAAGTAAGGCGAGCACCTCTAGGTGCTTAAATGTCACACTGGTATGTGATAGCTATCTAGGTTTCCTTATTTATAAGAATCATATTGCCTCTCTTTTAAGGTGGACAATATCTTGGCATCAAGATACCACACTTGTTCTTATTTTGGGACCCAAATGATGGAGGTCAATCGCCATAATGGAGTTTGTTTCCAAACTTCTTTCTGCATGCGTTTAGCTATGTCTTTGCTAATTACTCTCTTGAGCAGTTGGCGATAAATGCTGGCCAAGAGATGGAGTCAAGCTCAACCAAACGCGATGAACTTTATAAGTAAATAGTCCTTATCAAGCACTTATCATAAACTTAAATTACTTATAACACTTTAACAGGATGAACAATAAAGAAGTGATAGAAAGACAGTGACTAAAAACTGCAATGCATTGATTAATGTAGGCCTTTCGGCCATGAAAATATATAAACGTCAAACCATTACAAAGAAAGTACAAAAATGAAAAGTAAAGAAAGGAACCGAGTTACAAAACGCCTTGTGAGCATTCCTTGGCTCTTTTACAAGTTATGGGAAAATAGTGGCTTCTCTCTTTAATCTCACTCTAAGCTCTCACTCAAAATTTGATCGGAGAAGAGGGGAAGAGGGAAAGACTTCTACAAAAGGGGAAAGACTACTCCTTTTCGTCAGCCTTCAAGGAGACAGACCTCCTCGGAGCTCTCTATTTTTGGGTTCATTTAGACCCTCATTGACTTGGTGAAGATGAAGGTATTTTATAGGCAACTTTGGGTGGGAAGCTTCTATTCTTCTACACATTTCAGTGCCAAAAACAGCCTTGTCAAGTCACATAAACTTCAACTACCATTCTTGTTTTGTAGTGAATCTCTTTGTGTGATGATGTGTGCTATCGCCTAGTGAAGTTAATCACCTAACAATCTTCTTATCGCTTAAGCTTTTGCATACGTTCTTCTTGCGATTGACTATAATTCTTCTTTTCCTCATTGTTCTGCGATAAGAACACTAAAAGCATGGTAAAACAGGCATGGAGGCCTATGTAAGATATATTCTCTTATCTTTATGAACTTGCAGTAAAAGCTATGCGTTTTGAAACTTTATCCTACATTTATACTCCATTGTTTTACCTAAAAGGCCATAATAACTTGTATTTCTACAATTTATCATAAAGTTATAAATAGGAAGTGACGAGTAAAGAGAGGTTTAATGATGACTGATTGGGTTAAAGGATTAGTATAAATAAGATTAAAGGGATCAAAGAGGGTGTGGTTATCATGTTAAGATGCCAAGGAAGAGATAAGAGTTGAGCTGTTTGATGAAGAATCTAGGCGAGAAGAAGAAGTGAGCTAGGTGCCCTGAAAGGAAGGAAACTAAGCATTTCATGAGCGACCTTTGTAAAAATAAAAGAAGTATTTTTTGAATGACTTTCATAAAGAAAATGTGTTTCAAAAGTATTATTTCTGTGTATGTAGTTATGCATAACATGTTTTGTATATCTATATTGTTGTGTTAATGTTGATGATGTTATTTGAAAAGAGAAAATTATTTATTTCTGTGTGATTATTGTGATGCTTGTGTGTGAGTAAACCATTAATCTTTATTCATATAAAGTGAAATGATATTATGTGGTGTGCACATAATGTGTAAAAGCGTCGTGTGGACGATCTGTGCAACGAGAAATGAATGAGGAAAATTTTTGGATACTGTTGATGGAGTGAACATCATAGTAGCCTAAATGCAAGACATCGATGAGAGTGAATCTCAGTAGTCTTGGTGTAGGGAATGGTTCATGTTCTTAGTGGAAAGAAATAAGAGGAAGTTAATATGTGATTTCTATGATTTATGAAATGAAGCGTCGAGCCTGTATTTGTGAAATAAAAATGAATTTATGTTATTGTATTGTATTCCCCAAAAGGATTTCTAAAAGCTTCACTCATTAAGTATGTGACTTACGTGTTAAGTTTTTCCTTCCGCAAGTGTTCAGACGTTGAGGCCAGGTAAAGAAAGGTAAGATGAGTTGCTATGCGTGGAAGTTGAGTGAGCAAGTTGTGCTATTTTATATTGTACTTTCTTGTAATGGAAAAATTCTTATGTTTATAGAAGCCTTGTACGCAAGGAGCTGCATCTTATTTTTGTGAGAGCTAGGCAAGGGGTTCAAGTTTAAGATTTATCTTGGTACTAAAGAAGTAAGGAAAGTGTAATTATAAAGCATTGGTCCGAGTAATAAAAAATGTTGCGTTTGATTACTCTATTTTCAGTTGCATTGTTCTGTGCTTAGTGTTTAGTAGTTAAAGAGCTTAAGTAAAGCTAAGTCAAGAGAGATAAGTTAGTTGTTTAAGTTATTTTTGCTATACTATGCTGTGCAAGTCTCTTGAGTTCAAAGTTGAAGCTTTGCATTGAGACTGGTTTAGGAAGTTGTTTTGCCTTACTAGGTGTTCAACGTTTATTAGGCGGTGAGATACGCGTTGAATGACTAGGTAGCACGCCTCCACTAGGTCACATAAAGTAACTTTTGGGGTGGGATGTGACATGAATGATCTTGTGTTAAGTGTGAATACAGACATGAGTGTTCTCATTCGAGCCTAGTAGTTTCAAACATTTTGTGGCTCTTATGCCTACTTCCACGTAACCTCAAGTTACCACTATCTTTCCATTGTTTGCATTTACCATACCAAATATTTTGGTTCGATTCAACTACAATAATTTCGTAGAGTTTTGTCACACAATACTTTTTACGGCTAACTAAAGATCTTCTTTATAGTCAAATAACATTCCCTTTTAAATTAAACAAGATGTGTCTACAGATACATTCCTATCTCCCAATGTAGACCCTCGTTCACAAATAGAATCCGCAATGTCCCAATCTATTTGTGTAAATATCTCAGATGATATCATTTCATTTTCTTGCTCTATATTTTCTTCAATTCCAAATAATTCACCAACCTCTACATCTATATCACTATCTCCATCACTACTAGATTCAAGGATAACTAGATCTTCAGGCCGCATCGACATATTTAATTGTCTGTTAAATATCATGACCACCATCAGAGATACATCATTCTAATTAAACAGAGCCTAATAGCAATTCCCAAACTCTACATATGCCTAAATTACATTTAAAGTCTTTAATGTCTGATCAATACACGAATTGAATCCCTAAGTTTTACAAAAATGCAATCATTATATGAATTCAAGCCCTAAAATAGGTTATTCAAACATGAGATTCTAAATTCCCCACTCTCTTTATTTGTGAACCCATTATATTAAACAACATCCAACATATATTAGCATTTGAAATATCTTTAATTCTCAAAATTCAAAGTACCTAAAATCAAATTATTTTTTCTAAAATCAAATAATTTTCCTAAAGTCAAATAACTTCCCTAAAGTCAAATAACTTCCCTCAACTCAAATAACTTCCCTCAACTCAAATAACTTCCTTAAACTCAAATAACATACCTAAAATCAAATAACATACATAAAATCAAATAATTTTCCTAAAATCAAAAAACTTTTCTAAAATCATTTGTTTTTCCTAAAACCAAATAATTTCCCTAAAATCATTTAATTTTCCTAAAATCAAATAATTTTTCTAAAATCAAATAACTTTCCTACAAATAATTTCCCTAAAATCAAATAATTTTCCTACAATTTCTTTTCCTAAAATCAAATAATTTTCAAAAAAATCAAGTAATATAACTAAAATCAAATAACAAACCTAAGTTCAAATAATTTTTACAACAAATCGTGTACCCAGTCCATGACTTAGTTAAATTCACAAAAATCAAAGTATAATACAATAAAGCCATATAAGGAAACAAAATAAACATACCTTGTGGACGAAGAAATTAGAAGGCAGAACGGGAAGGGAGGGAGACTATTTTTGTGAAGATCGATTGGTAGGGAGGCTCTTGGTTGCTGATTTTTCATGAAAGATGGAAGTATTGCTGAGTTTTTGTGAAGGATGGAAGGCAAGATCGTGAAGGAAGTAATGGTTTTTCATGAGGAAGCAAGGCATTAATGTTAAGAATGGAAGGCAGAATGTGAAGGATGGAAGGCAAAAGGTTCAGCGGTTAGGTTACAAAGTGAGGAAGTCATGTACGGTACACGACTTCCTTGTGAAGTTGTATACTTGGTCGACGACACCCTGCATGCGGGATAAATGTGGCAGTCAATTGTGTAGCATTGACTGCAGAGAGGATAACATGTGAGCGGAGTTGTGTTTCTGGCACACGACTCCAGTCACAGGTCGTGGACCGGGTCCACGATTTGAACCTATAGACGTGCACTTAGTCCACGATTTAGTGTAGTCGTGGATCAAGTACACGATTTAGCAACTTTATTTTTGACATTTGTTTCTCGCCTATCCTATTTTTGTCATTGTTTTTTAAAAATACATTATTAAATTTTTTTAAAGAACTTATCTTTGTTTTTGAAATTTGACTAGGGTTAGAGTGTTTCCTTAAATCAGAAAAACTAAAGAAAAAGCTAAAAGAAAAAAAAATGAAGCTCCATTTGATAACAATTTGAGTTTTTGAAAATTAAGCTCATTTATCTCAATATCTTACGATGAATGGTATGTTTCTTAAGTAAAATATTTGAATTCTTAGTCATATCCCAAAAACAAAAACATGTTTTTACTATGTATTTTTCAAAATTTGGCTTGATTCTAAAAGACATTAATAAAAACTAGGTAAAAAAAGAAATTTAGAAGTTGGAAAAATGTTTATAAGCTTAATGTTCAAAAAAATAAAAATATAATAAACCAATTAATTAGCCGATGAGGCCTTTAAGTTTAAGAAAGATGGAAACCAAGGTATAGGTCTTATAAGAAAACAAACATAATTTTAAAAAATTGACCCACCAACTTTAACGGTAAACAATACTAAAGTTTGCACATTTATCAAGTCAGTTAATCTTCTTCTATTACTTTACTTTTTATATTTATTGGGGAATTCAATCTTCCACTTTTTCTCTAAGTTTCACGTTTATCAAGTAACTCTTCCGCGTCGATTTCTCTAATTTTTCAAATTTATTAAAAAATTACTAGTTGCAACTCTACATTCAAAACACAAATTTAAATAATCAAATATCCATTACTCAATTTTAGTTGGAAGTGTGTTTTAATGAAAGAAAGGAAAAAAGAAGGTAAGTTAGAACCCGATTGGGAGGCACCCAAATGTTGAAATGGTAAAAGCTGAAAAGGAGGAGTAAGTTTGAAAAATGGGGAAAGAGACTGGTCCTTATTAGCACCAAATTTAAACAACTTTCCAAAGGTGAAGTGGATAAGCTGCTGGGCCATCTTACCGTTATACCAGCTCTCACTCTCTCTTTCAAACGTTTTATTAGACATTTTGTGCAACTCCTTTCCTTGCTTTTTTTTTTTTTTGGTAATCTCTCTTAGAAGTATGTAAATTTTGTTTTTTCTTTTTTTTCATTCACTTTTTAAACGTCTTCTACATATTATACATAAATCAAAAAGTATTTTGAAAGGATGTGCTAATCATTTATCGTTTGATCTATAAATCCTTACTATTAAAATGGGTTTAAGGGGAGAATCATTTTTTAACGATTCTGCTCCTTACCGAATTCTAAAATTAACAATATTGTCCTATGTATTAATGTTTTCAATGCACGATTTTACCCCTGTCAAATTCTAAATTTACAATGTTGTCCTACGTAGTAATGTTTTTAATTTATAAATTTGTCACATACAACATTGACCTATATTTTAAAATAAATATTAGTTATTGTTTACATTTAAAAAATAAAAAAATAAAAAAATCATTTATATGGAATGAATTTTGTAAATGAAATTTATTAATTATATTATTTTATAATTGATTTATTATTTATTTTTATTTATTTAATATAAAGAATAAATGATTATCTTCTCAAATTCTTATCTTTATTATATTATAGAATATAAAAGACTTTTATCTATTTATTTCAATAATTTAATTTCTAAAAATTATGAATTTATATTAATTAATTATGAGATCTCAAAAGTAAAAGACTTTTTAACTTAATATAAAGAATAAAATTAATATTAACTATTGATTATCTTTTCAAATTCTTACCTTCATTGTAGAATAGGAAAGATTTTTATCTATTTATTTTAATAATTTAATTTCTAAAAATTATGAATTTATATTAATTAATGATATCTCAAAACACTTTGTAACGTTTTATTTTCTTCAACTATATAAAGACATCTCTTCAACCATTTTTTACAAACATTTGAATTTCCTTTACTTAGGTCGATTTTCTTATTTTCTTATTTTTTACTCCTACATGTATTTTTCCTTTTATGGAAAATGTATATGTTTTTATTCTTATAATAATTTCTATTATATGATATTGATTGATCCAACCCTCATCATTCATTTTTAGCTTTACCTTTGTGCTGCAATATATTTTGTGTGTTACAATATGTTAATACTTGATGATTTGAGAGAAAGACTTCAAGATATACATGTAAGAGAGTAGAAAAATGATACAATGTCATTTATGACTTCAAGCCCAAAACTGCTTTAGATTATATTATTATCGTTGTTGTTGTTAAAGAGGTGTGAGAAAAACTTATTTATTCATATTTTTTAATAATGAGAAAACTCATAATATATGTGTGTGTATATATATACCTTATCTTTGGAAGTAAAAATGTAACTTTTCAAATGATTTATTATAATATAGTTTTACCTTTCTAATAAATATTTCTATGTAGTTGGAAAGAAACTAACAGGTTTTTCTTTCTTTTTTCTTCTTCATTTTTTTGGGTGGTTCAAGTTCAAGGTTAATTTTCTTATTTCTCTTTTCTTTTTTGTTACATTTTATTTTAAGATTTGAATTGTTCTATTGCATTAAATTTGTGAAGTCATTTTTATAAGATTTATTTCTAGATCACATTTAGAACTATATTTTTTTCGTGTATAATTAATGTGAATATGTGATCTAAGATTTTTTTAAACAACATTCATAGAAAATTGTTACAATGTATCAAGAACGAAGAATAAGTAGATGCTTCTAGACCCATTACTATGGTTGAAGAGGTAATTTCTCTCTCTTTATATATTAATGTTTACTTCTAAATTAAAACTGCAGTACTTTGTTTAATCTCATTTTAAATTACTCTTAGTGGTGAAAAAGAACATTTCTCATTTGTCATCAAAGTTCATAGTTCAAATCTCCCTACTCAATTATACTAAAATAAAGTTACTCTTAGTAACATATTATGTAGTAATATTTAAATATAAAAAGTCAACAATATAATCTTTACACGTACAACATATGTTAATATTTCTAGTAAAACTAAAACGTTAACATCTAAGTGGTATGTCCACCAATATCCAAAGTAGGTTAATGAAACAGTTATTCAATGAAACATCAATATTTTGTAAACAATTTTTTTTAAATCACTCCTAATTGCAATTTAGCTCAAAACCTACTTAAAACAATAACTTTAAGAACATGATTAGAAATCACTTAATAAACTCATTTTTCACTTACAAATACAAGCTTAGGTCTTTGGTTTATAAATTTACCCGATCTCTTCTTGACTTGAAATAATGGTAACTAAATCCAATTAATTTTCTTTGACCATGAAAATATCATAAATAAACTTAGAAATTTCAAAAACCACCAATATAGCACAAAAATGCCCATTGACATAGGCTAGCATGCAAACATGGGTGGTAAGGGGTTGGTGTGTGCGCAGAGCTTGCTCAACCTTGCCGTGTGCTAACCTCACGTACAGTGTGTGCCACACAGCTAACTTGACGGTACGCCTGGTGTCCCTCGCGCGTCCTTACGCGTAGAAGCTGTGCACTCCCCTTACACATTGCTTATCTTTACGTGCAGGCTGTGTCGCACAACCCCTTAGCCTTGCGCCCAACATGGGCCACTTCGACACACCACTAATCTCTTTTGGTATAACAATTACGCCCATCTCTCCTTGCAATGCTCATCACTCGGCCAACCTCCAGCATTGACTAGAAACTATTTTTTATCCAGAAACTTAACTTCACTTTAAAAACTCACAACTAAACATACATAACTCTTTTGAGATACATTTCTTCTACAATGTTGCTTAGAATTGTCTTAACTTACTTACCTCAAAATATCAACTCAAAATTCTAAGAGATGCATTATGTGACTTCTAAAAAGTTCACCTTGCTCAATTTTCTCTAAAAAATGACATTTCTCCATTTCTTCAACTCAAACTTAACCTTCCTCATTTCAAATTTGATCGGAAACCCAAGTCTGAAAACTAGACTCAATTATAAACTTTTGAAAGTAGTTTGAGGCTAAGCGCAAAGGGGTAGATTGTGAGAAATCTTCTTCTAAAGTTACCCATTTATAGCGAACCTTGGATGAACCTTTATTGACACCACCTGCTTGTTGCAATTTAAGTTAAACATGCAGAGTCCACCTGTAAAGCACCCACTGACTTGCCTAGGTTAGTCACCTCTCTTACTTCCGTGCCTAAACCTTAAACGAAACTAATAACGCTTCAACCATGCACCATGCTAACCTCTTTTCATGGCCACTCGACCTTCCTCGTGTGCAAGGCTAACACAACTCGCCTAGCCTTTATAGAGCCCACTAACCTCACAATGACAAGCTCCTTCTCGTCTAGATGCATGTTGGCTACTCTATGACACTTCTTTGGAGATTCTCTCGCCTAATGCCACCCATACAAGCCTTGACTGCCTACTCATGTCTTAGTACATCCTTAGAGGTTATCTTTCAATTTGACCGTCTATACAAGCCCATCTTGCCTTCCATCCCTAAATGCATATACACAAACTTAGCCAAATTTTCCACCATGACAATCTAACATTAAAACCTCTCTAACAAACTCAACTTAGTTTTCCTTCTTTCCATCTACCATGACTCACTTCCAATGACACTTCTTGAGTCTTTTCTCAATCCTAATTCTAATTACAACCTAACCTTTTAAGCCCTCAAAAAGCTTAAGTTTTTCCTAGGGTTCGAGGTTTACACGATGGGTTTAAGGTCAAACCTATTAAATGGATCCCTATCGAGTTAATGAAAGGGTGGGGTTCCTTGTTAAAGATCGAGATTCAGTGCATAAGGAATCAACCTATCTACTGACTCTAATATGATCATGAGTGAATTTCATCTTGCACTCTACGTCTCCAGCTATCCACTCTGTCTTACCCTAAAATATGAGGCTTATTGGGCTAGCGCTGATGAGCTTCCCTCATATATGCAAATCTAAGGATAATCCCCTGTGAATAGAAGTTCAAAATTAGCTCAGGACTAAGATTAAGTTATCTAGGTTATTGATAAACAAAATAGTCAATTTTGTTCAGTAGAAGGTCTTATAACGTAAAAGTGACTATTTCATGGTTATGGTATTATGTAAACTCTTTACATAGGATGCCCCCACTTTCATGTCTCTACATGAACAATTCAGTATCATATCATTTGTACTAACTACAAAGCGAGTGACATCAATAGTTTTCCTGGAATAAAGTGCCTAATCTTATTGATATACTATAGATCATTTAGGCTATATGCTCGAACTTGATCCATGTTTCTGTTTATACGTAAAGTTCAAGTCTACATAAGATAGCCTTGAGATCTTTTTAATTTATTGGATTCAAGATTATAGTATTCTTTTTCACTAATAAGTCTTCAATAACTACTTTATTGAATAAAATATGGTTTTAAATGTATGAACTATGAGTTTTATGACATAAATTCCAACAGGAATAAGAATTTTCTTTAGGTTCAGATTTGATACAATGTTTATACTCCTTCCATGTCCCACGCCATACTTGATTCTTTCTCTAATAGTAATGATGTTTGAGAAATTCGTAGAAGCGTGTCCGTGAAGGGATGAAAACCCTTTCCACAGCAGAAGAATTAACAGAGACCATAACTCAATTTAATTGAAACAAAAAAAAATACCAATACATTGGCAAATTAAATTACAAAATTCTATGGCTAAGCATGCTTTCAAGAAAAATACAGAGAAGAATTTACACTCGTTGATGACTCTGAATCTATCAATCACCAATTTGGGCACCACCACTTGGAAACCTTCCTATGCTCTGATTGAGATGGTTTGTGGGAACCAAAATTGGATCGAGGGAATTTTTCCAGAAAGAACAAATTTTTTAGAGAGAATGGGAGGATCTCGCAAAAAATCACAGAACTCCTTCTGTTTTGTTACGTAAAGAATTCCCTCTTCTTCAGACGGAAGAAGTGGGAAGTTAGAGAGAATAAATGGAAACGTGGGAAAACCACCCACGTTCCCTATATTAACTTAATAATTATTAAAATAATATATATTAAATTAATTAATTAATTTAATTAAATAAATAAATAATTAAATTAAATAATTAATTAATTTAATAATTAATTAAATCATATTTAATTAATATTTTCATTTAAATCATATTTAAATGAATATCTCTCGCATAACCTATAGTTTGAATTTAATTAATTTAATTAAATCAAATTAAACTAAAATATTAATTAATTCTCCAATTAATTAATTTCTAAATTAAATATCTTATATTTAATTTAATCCAAACTTTGAATCATATTCAAAAATAAATTTATCTCATAACCTATAGTTTTAATATGTATCACATACAAATTAAATTTTAACCTATAGTTTTAATATGAATCTAATTCACATTAAATTAATATTTGAACTCATTCAAAATACTCTCATAATATAATATAATTTTGAATCATATCCAAAATTAAATTTATATAATAAAGTCTAATTAAAATATAAACTTTATATTATAATGTATCAACCTACATTATATTAATTCCCAAAGTAAATTTGAATATTTCAAATTACAACCAATATAAATAAATCTCATTACACTTTATGAGCTAGGAAGGGGACCTAATGAACCTACAGATCAAAAGCTATAACGATATGAGATTAATTGGCTAAACTCATTAACCACATTAATCAATATTCGTTAACTGTGTGTACACTCCACTAAAGACTCACAGCTGAACTCTTCTCACTGTAGATATATTTCTGTGTCCACGAATATAGACCAATATCAGTAAGTTAGTCCTTCACAAGTGTTCGTAAAACCAGCTGGGTCAAATTACTGTTTTACCCCTGGGTTACTTCTAGTCCTTAAATACCAGTGCTCCTCTAATGAACAACTTGTTTATGGTCCAACCACTAAAAAGAAACCTCTTTCGTGCCATAGAGAGGGTAAGGCCCATTGTTCAAGTCCCGGAGACACCATTTAAGGGAACACTTATCTACTTACCCTAAAGGTGGGAAGGAGTGAATTCCATCTTGTGTGATTATGTTCCTAGCTCCCCACTTGGTTTTGTCCCCAAAATGATAAGCATATTGAGTCGGCAATCTGGCTACTCTCACTCGTACAAATCAAAGGACAATCCCTCGCAAACAGGAGTTCATAATACACTCAGGATTAAGACTAAGTTACCTAGGTCATTCTAATGAAATAGAAACCCAACTAGTTAATGGAGTTACATCTAGTGATTACTATTTCGTGGTCCGGTCTTATGTAAACTCATTGCATAGGATACCCTCACTCACATGTTGCATACATGAATGCATTGGATTAATGTGTTTGTATCAAATACAAAGTGAGCCGTATCCATAATGTTAACAGGATAAGGTACCCAACCTTAACCCTATACTATAGACCGTTTAAGTTGATATTGAACTTTGATCCCCGTATGTCTCTACATACTGTTCAAGACTCATCAAATAGCTTATGATGTTAGTTTATTGGATTTAGGTTATTAAGACAACTAATAATATAATCAATAACACTTATTGAAATTATAATAATAAAACACTTTATTAACAACGGTCAATGATTATATTTACTATCTACGAGTTTTAAGACATAAAACCCAACAGTCCTATCATACGATCATAATAAGGCGATCATAGAGTATTGATGAACATGGTCGTCATTTCCTTATCTATTACTGGTGGGTGGATTTGTTTCATATTTTTCTTCATCTTTGTGAATATTTCTTAAAGTTTTTGATAGTTTTCTTTTACGACTGGAGATCCAAACGATCTAAGCCATATCTAAATTGTGTTTATATTGTTTAAGGAATAAATCTTCTAGATCCTTCAATTTCCGAATGTGTACTGCATCTAACTACATGTACCAACAGAACGAAAGACCCGCCAAACATTGCGTACATCAAACTCCCAACAACGTAAGCATATGGAATATTCCTTATATCCTCAATCTCTTGAGATGCCTTAGGACATTGTTCCCTTGACAAATGAATTCCACATCTGTATGGCAACAGACCCTTTTTGGAATTCTACATCTTATATCTAGACAATATTTTGCCTATATAGGGTACTTGAGACATGACTAGTGTTCTGTTTGTATGGTTCCGTATAATTTGTATCCCGAGAACATATTGTGCATCTCCCAAATCTTTCATTTGAAATTGTATAGATAGCCATTTCTTGATGTCATTAAGATGACTCACATCATTCCATATGGGTAGAATATCATCGACATATAGAACTAAGAAGGCTACAATGGAATTGATAAGCCTTTTGTAAACACAAGGTTCATTAACATTATTTGCTCAAAATCATAAGATTTGATTGTTGTATGAAATCTTATACTCCAAGATCTAAATGCTTACTTCAAACCATAAATGAATTTTAGAAGCTTACAAACATTTTTCTTCTTGACCCTATTCTATAAACCCCTTTAGTTGAGCAATAGAGACATTATCTTAAAGATTACCATTCAAAAATGTTGCCTTGACATCCATCTGTCAAATTTCATAGTCATAAAAAGTGATAATGGACAAGAGTATTCTAATCGACTTGGACATAACAACTGGAGAGAAAGTTTCTTCATAGTCTACTCCCTCTCTCTTTGGGTATAACCCTTTGCTATAAGTCGAGCCTTAAAAGTCTGTACTTTACCAATTTGGTCTCGTTTTCTCTTGTAGATCATATACAACCACTAGGTTTTACGTCATTTGGTTGATCTACTAGAGTCTAGATAAAATTGAAGTACATTGACTCCATTTCAAGGTCTATGGCTTTAATCCAATAGTGACAATCTACATTATTCATTGCCTGTTTATAGGTAAATGGATCCTCTATACCATTATCAGATGTGACGACTTGAGTTTTAGTTAAACCTAAGTATCGATTATACTGATGAATAACCTTCTCACTACGTCGAGGCTCTTTCAACTCTTGAGAAGGATGTGATTGACCAGATTTTCTAGTTTTATCAACTACTTTGGTGGATGAACTAGGAATATTTGTAGCATCTTTGAAATTTTCACTTAATACTAGTTTACTGCGAGGTTGATGATCCCAATGTGGTTTTTCTCTAAGAACGTGGCATTTGTCAATACAAGTACTTTATTATCTAGAGGATCGCAAAACAAACCATCTCTTGATTCCTTTGGATAACCTGTAAATAAGTATAATTTTAAACGATGTTTCAATTTCTTAGGATTTTGCTCCAACACGTATGTTGGACATCCCTAAATTATAAAATGACATAAACTTTCTTTATGCTCTTTCCATAGATCATAAGGTGTTTCTGAAACACTGTTAGAGGGAACATTATTCAAAATATATACAATTGTCTCTAAAGCATATCCCTAAAAAGAATCTGGAAACTAAGCAAAGCTAATCATAGAGCGAACCATGTCCATTAAGGTTCAGTTTCTTCTTTATGATACACCGTTCTGCTGAAGCATACTAAGTGCAGAGAGTTGTGACTGGATTCCATGTTCTATCAAATAGTCTTGGAATCGCAAGTCCATGTACTCTCCACCTCAATTTGATCAAAGTATCTTTATTGTTTTACCTAATTCATTCTCAACTTCAGTCCTATATTCTTTGAACTTTTCAAGAGAATTAGACTTATGGTGCATTAGGTAAACATGATCATATCTTTAATAATCATCAATAAAACTAATGAAATATTCGCACCCTCTCCGAGCTTTGACATTCATTGGTCCAAGAGGTTCGAATGTACGAGTTGTAAAAGTACTTTGGCGCTGAGACCTTTTCCACTAAAAGATCTCTTGGTCATTTTTTCTTCAAGACAAGATTCACATGGAGTTACAAAGTTATCTTCTAACTGATATAGAAGTCTACTTTTAACTAATCTCCCAATTCTACCAAGGTTTATGTGTCCAAGTCTGAAGTACCATAAATAGGTGTTAGAAGAAACTTTTTGTCTTTTATTTTGAGTTTCAGTTGTTCTAAATATTTCGGTATTCAAGATAAAGTTTGCTCTAGTTGGTCTTAACTTATATAAGTTATTTTCAAATATAGTAGAACATGTTTGAATACCTTTACAGAAAATGAACGCTTCATTAATTTCAAAAGATATTTTATACATATGTTCCAAGATACAAGAGATAGATATCAAGTTCCTCTTCATTTGAGGTAAATACAAAACATTTTTAAGTAGTAGATATCTGTATTCAAAAAATAACTTTAAATCTCCCACTGCTTTAGCCGAGACTACCTCTCCCGTTCCAACCTTGAGAGTGATCTTGACTTTTGCAACCCTTTTCTAAGAACTAGTTTCCTAAAATGAGAAGCAAATGTGATTAATGACTCCTGTATTTAGTATCCAGGGTTAAAGTATCGTATTCCACTAAGCATGTTTCAACAACTAGTAAATCATATTTACCTTATGCTGTTTTCCTTGTTTTATTCTCAGCAATGTATTTCGAGCAATTCCTTTTCAAATGACCATCTTGGTTGCAGTGGAAACATTTTCTTTTATATGAACCTTTCTTTCCCTTGCTTGTCTTAGGAGTCTTCCCCTTTCTCTTCTTCTTTATATGAGCTTTAGGTTTAGAGGATCCAACTTTGTTTTTAGAGGAGGTTCCTTTTTAAAACTTTCTTTTGGTGGTAGCAACATTTTCTTCCACTTATTTTCCCTTACCCAAAGTAAGAGTTTGGAAGCTTTGAAGCTTATTGAGAGAAGAGTGGTCAAGTTGAATTCTATCTAGCTTATTCAGTGACGCGTTTATCTATGACACTTTTCAGAAGAGATTGCAAGATAACGCTAACCCGATTAGTCTCATTGACGGGTCCACCATTCACCTAAGTGATTTTGAAGTGCATTATGATGTCTAGGACATGCTCTCTAAAAGAGGTCTCTTCCTTTATTTGCTTTGTGTAAATGTGTTTAATTGTTTAATTGCTTCATGTCTTAGGGAGTATGAAGTTGCTCAAACATCTATCTTAATGACTCCATGATTTCTTTAGTTGTGGCAAGGACTCATGTTTGAATCAGTCAAAATGGGGCTGAACCAATAAAAAGTGGTTGGACCGACCTAAGAATCCAACTTTTGGGCTTGAATCAACTCAAATCAATAGTAGAAGCCATCAAGCACGAGTCGGATCAGGTCGGATTGGGTAGAAGAGCAGGTGGGATGTGTGGCATGTGTTGAGGAGCTTAGATCAAGCAGTTCAGACCTAGAGTCGGACGGAGTAAACGTGAAGAGACATCACGGACGCGGGCGGGTGACAGACAGGTCGAGTCGGGTTGGACACAGGCGAAGGAGGTGGATGATGGAATACGAAATATGCATGATGGAATAAGGATCAATTTTACTTTAATTACAACTAAACTATTTGGTAATTAACATGCATCAAAACTACCCTAATTAAATGAAATTAGGGTTAAAGTGAGATCATACCTTTGAGGCTTTTTGATTCCTCGATAATCTCCTCACGAACTCGAACCAAGATCACCATTAGTGTTGACCCACTATTCTCCAGATTTAGAACTGGGATATTGTGAGATCCGATTAGGTGAAGGAAAATGAGAGAGAGATGAAATTTTGAGGTGGAAAAATTAAGGTTGAGATTTTGGAAGAGAGGAAAAAAGAAGTATTTTGTAATTCAAAATTACTAAAAAATGGAAAAAGTTTTTTACAATTTGAAAAAAGAATCTATTTATAAGCAAGTTACATGCAAAAATGCACGTAACCTGTTGATAAAAACTCAACACCTAATATTCCACTAACATTTAGTGGAACTTAGTGGGCTAGGTGTTTACATTTTATGTAGTCACCTATCTCACTACGTGACTACAACAAAATGTTGGATTTTTCCACTAACTTAGTCTAAGGACAATATGGTCAGTTGCATTTTAAATCAAAGTCAAATTGACTTTTTAAAGTTAAAAGTGAACATTTTGACTTTTTACCATTTTGTCAATCTTGACTAATTTTGACCTCTTGAGCATGAATCTACAGTCATTTTTCTGAAATTCAAATCACATTTGAATATAAAGCCGGTCAAAGTTTGATTTTTAAGTCAAAAGTCATTATTTTGACTTTTTACAACTTTAACCATTTCTATCAATTTTGAGCTTCCGAATAAGAATCTGTATTCATATTTTTAATATTTAAATCACATTTAAACATAAAGCTCTATCTCAAAGTTGTAACCAACGACTATATCCAATATTTTTGTCGATTTCTCTCTATTTTTCTAATTCGAACAATTCAAATTATTCCAATATATTGTTCTAAGTTAATTCCATATGAGCTAGTAGAGGAATCTAATGGACCTATAGATCATAGGTTGCAATGATCCGAGATTAACTGGTAAATCCTTTTAGATCGAGCTAATTAATATTCGTTAACTAATGGGTCATTTTACTAAAGTTTCGTAGATGCACTTCCCTTATTATAGATATATTTATATTCATAGATATAATCATGATCAGTAAGTTAATCATTCACAGGTTGTTTGTAACCTCAGTTGAATCAAAATATCGTTTTACTCCCGAGACTACATCTTGTTCCATAAGTCCTACTGATCCACTATTGATCAATTGGTTTAAGGTCGAATCTATAAACCGAATCCCTCTCAGGCCAATGAGAGGGTGGGGCCCTTTGTTCAAGACTTGGATTTAGTTCTTAAGGAAACAACAGATTTACTAATCCTAAAGTGGGTAGAAGCAAATTCTGTCTTGCACCCTATGTCCCTAGCCATCCACCCAATCTTTCCCTAGAAATGGAAGGCTTATTACACTGATTCGCTGCCCTCACCTATGCAAATCTAAGGATAATTTCATTTGAACAGAAGTTCATAGTTTGCTTAGGATTAAAATTAAGTTACCTAGGTCATTATAATTGAAATAGTCAATTTGATACAATCAACGGTGTTATAACTTAAAAGTGACTATTTTATAGTTCCAGTCTTTAGGTAAACTCTTTACATAGGATGTCCCCACTTCCATGTCTCTATATGAACAATTTCGGATCACATTGTTTGTACTAATTACGAAGAGGGTCAGATCCATAGTGTTACCATAATAAGACGCCCGACATTATTCATACACTTTAAACCGTTTGAGTTATATACTCGAACTTGATTCACATTTATGTTTCTACATAAAGTTTAAGTCTACATTAGATAGCCTCGGGATAGTTTATTGGATTCAAGATTATAGTATTCAATTTTCACTAAGAAGTCCTTAATAACCACTTTATTAAATAGAATATAATTTTAAACTACAAACTACGAGGTTTAAAATATAAATTCCAACAATGGAGACATGTCACGCTATAATTCACCCACGTGACAACGCAACCGGGTCGTAAACTGGGTCATAGGTTAGATCCAGTCGGGTTCTCGGGTTTGGACCATTTCTTCTTCATTTTTCCATGGGAAGATCCACTATTTTCCAAAAAATTACTGAAACCATCCTTTGTATCGACTAGCTTGAACACTTCAGTTTTGGAAGTCAATTTGAAGCCCGATTTCAACCTAAAAAATTATACAATATTCTCGACTTAGCCAGATATTTACAACTCAATAATTACATCTTTAAGCAATTAAATTTGTTTGAAAAAATTGTCAAAACTCAAGATCCATTATTTGAGCATCCATGCATGAACATAAAAATCAAAATTAACGGCCACCACATGAAATTGAGTGTTTCAAACATGCTCTGATACCAGTTGATTGAAATACGAGCATCATGGTGGAAGAGAATCAAGACGAAACACTTTAATTTCATCCAATTAACATGAATTTGAAATTGAGAAAAACTTTAATTTGAAGAACACAAACCTTAGAATTCAAAATTCTCATTTGTTTCTTGATTGTTTTTGTTGATTCTAAGCCATAGATGACCAAAAAAAAGTCTTCTTAACTATTCTCTGACTTTAAAACGCGATTGTGGGATCAAATCAGTGATTAATTTTGTGTTCTTTTTAGAGAAAATGAAAAATACTAAAGGTTCATATTTTTCTCCAAAATTTTCTTATTTTCCTCTCTTTCATAACGTTTTGTTTGACTATTTTATTGAATTTTAGATTGAATTGGAAGTAAAAAAGGAATACCATAGGTTACACTTAAAAAAATAGAATCAAACTAATAATTGGTAAAAAAATAAAAAGTAAACAATTTATGACGCATGTTGTCGGGAGTTGAAGTTCCCCAATTCTCGACGGTTTCACTTACGTGTCGGGTTTTGGGACATTTCCTTACGCACGAATATGTCATTAGGAATGGATCACACCTGATGTCGTACTATGGTGCGTCGAGAGTAAGCTATTCCTAAAGTCTTGCATTCTCGATGTCAGGAATTCCTCTTCAGATGTGGTTTTCTCGATCACATCTCCAATGGCCACTTAGTGGTCGAGACAACTATTCCCTATGTCTTTTTGTATATATCCCGACGACTTTATGCGTCGAGAGATTTTCAATTTCTTGTAGTTTATCGTGATTTTTCTTAAATTGATCATTGATTGATCTTTATTTGCATTTAGGATTGTGTATTTGAGTTTTGTTAACTGTTAAGGCATGAAAAAGGAACTTGGTAACTTGGTAAGCGAACTCTTGTTCTGTGTGATTGTGTACTTTTACTTGCTTCGAATGAGCAAAAATTAAGTTAGGAGTGGGATAACGCTTGAAATATGCTATAATTCTTACACAAATTTGTGTCCTTTATGTTACTTAGTAAGATTAAATGTTGATTTCATAGGTGTTCGATATCCTAGTGATAGAATAGCCAATTTGGAGCAAATTAGTGCTAATCATATCGAAATTGGGATTAAAACGAGCTAAGGTTGAAAAGTGGGACCCTATGCTCACTCTACACTCACCAGGTGCTTTTTCCTAAGAGCTTCACTTTGGATGCATAGGCCTAGGTGTTGGACACTCAATTGAGGTGTCATGACGGTCTAAACTCGAGAAATTCACTTGTCTGTTTTAAGTGCTACGGTGTTCGTCTCTGTGTGCAATGTTGCGCTTTGACACCAATTACTAAGCGTCGCAACACCCAATTGAGGCACTGCGGCGACCATTACTATAAATACCCCATTTTTATATTGATTTTAGAGAGGTTTCCATTAACCAATTCAAACCTAATTTTCCAGACATCTTCTTCTGTGTTAGAACACTCTTACTATATTGGATGAACAATAGAAAAATTGTGTTATTGATGATTTGTATTTTTGGCTAAACAAGTATAAGTTAGCTTGGGTTAGAGTATTGAACTTTTTGTCTTTTTTTAAGGTTTATGATTCTTAAACACCGTAATTCTTCAAGTATGAATGTTATTTTGATTTTATTCTACAATCTTGCTTAGGTAAATGATCTGGCAAATCTACCATATATGTTTTAATAATTGATTTAGAATTTTGCTTCTAATACGTAATCGTTAAGTTGAGTTTGCTTGGAAGTAACAAGTTAAGTTGGTTGCATTATTAGTTAGGGTTCCAGTAGAGAAGTATTCTTCTAACTAACTTTGATAGCTTCATTAAATCAGTCATTTTCACTAGTTATATAGTGGAAAGTGATTAGTTACTTATTGTGTCTTTAATCTTAAAGCGCATTAATAATAACTAGGAGAGGATCCTCAATTAATTTTAAATTAGTATAATTACATGACTATTCACTTAGGGTTCTAAGTAAGAGTATACAAGTTAAACTTGATTGTTCATGTTCCATTTTTAGTTTGATTAATGATAAGAAAAGAAGAATCAGTACTCGTCATACCTAAACTAAATTCTCGTAATTGATTGATTTTGACATCTCGTACAATTTTCTCTGTCCTCATACAATTCGCTTACGCATTTGATTACTTCAACTCAAATTCTCCTCTTTTCCATTGGTTATCTACTGCAAGTCTCTGATGTCAAGAAATCTAGCGAGCTCCCTAGATCGAATCCCACCTTACCCTAAGAAACTATTAGTTTGGATTGAGATACAAATAAATAATAAATTAATTTGGAAAGAGTCATAGGATTAACACCCTGTTGGCACTCGACCGCCTAAAGTTAGCGAATTGGATTCATGGTCAGATTCCAAGGATTTAATAAATTTACTTGTGGGGGACCCAACTCAAACGGACATTTGAGATAGCCAAACATACGACAGTACATAGCAACCAATGAATCTACTATTCTTTTGCACTACAAAAATCGAGTGATCATATTGTTTTTGCCAGGATAGGTACGTGTGCATTAACATCATGTTGGACTTGCATAAACAACTTAGCAACTTCTACATCTATATATCCCTGAAGATCTGGAAATAGGATAGTTCCAAAGACAGAGCAAAAGGTAGACTTGGTTCATTATTCACACACCTAATTAGATTGACGAGATAATTTAAAGAAATTGCATCACTACAACCCTAGAAAAAACAAGAAAAAAAAAAAGAAAAAAAAAAGAAAAAAAGAAAGCTAATCAATCATATGAACTACAAAACTTTGGTCAAAGTAACCTAACAAATGTTAGAAATATGTTGGTTGAAACACAGCCATTTTACGAACGAAGAATGACCTGAAAACTCATTTATACTTGATCATGGAGAAAAGCCATCTTGCATCTTAATCACAAAGATAAAAGTACAGTTACAAAATGATAAGGCTACAAGCCAACATATGCATAACTCAACTGGGATAAAAAACGACTACGATAACCTTGAGGTTAAAGATTCAATCATAATCTTCAATTGTCACAATAAGAAAAAAGCAATCAGCTAATTTGTTCCAATACATCAATTCTCATGGAAGGTAATGAATTCGTAATATAGTGACTATACACAATTAAAAACATCAATTCTCAGCCCTATTTTGTCAAAATGTCATGTGGAAGAACATATTAACTTAGTGTAAACTATCTGTATCATTGGAAGGCGGGTGCTCAAGAAAAGCAGATATTAACAAAAAAGAAAAAAAAAAAGAGTACAGAAAGGAAGGTAGTTTGATTACGACATATCAATCAGGATAGCTTGTGAATTTAATGGTCCAGTTCTATGTCTTTTCCAACAATCTGCAATCGGTGGACAATAAATCCTGCAGATGGCAAGTAAAGGGCTTTCTTATCCCATTCTTATCTTCAATTCTTAAATGATGAAGAGGATGAGAGAAACTGCCACCTAAAAAGATCGAGTATGGGGAACTTAGATGCAATGTACAATCTCAAAGGTACTGCATACGTTTATCTGTCTGCTAAAAGCTCTTTCCCTAAAGCAGCTTCACGTTGTTGCTGACGTCGTTCTCTCTGCAGCCAGAATATGAGAACATCCATTACAAAAAACTGAGATATTTTTTTGGAAGTTACTCTGGTATTAATAAAATGTATGTTACTAACAGGTTTTGTGGATGCAACCAAAAAACTCACAAACAGGCGGGTGGGTAAGAGCAAACTAAAATATGCAAAACTAAGGTGCTAATATGCTAAGACATTAAATGAGGTACATATAAGATATAAAACAACATTTCAGTGACAAGGACAAGATCCCAATCTCAAGGTCGAAGAAGTATAGGAGCTGTTTAGAAAAAATGTTTTCAGGATAGTTTAACATTATTTTATAACATTCTTATGAGACTAAAAGCATGTTTCCATAGAATGTTCTTGTTGTGTACTAGTTCATATTCATGAAAGATAAGAATGAGTCAAAGAAGATCAGAAGGTTCTATCCCAATACTTCGTTCTTTTTTCTGAATAAGAAACAATTTCATTGATGGTATGAAATTACATAATGAGCTTAGCAACCCAACTCATAGGCTCCCTTCTCCCTTACCCATAATTCTGCCAAACAACTAACAACAATACTTAGAGCCCCATAACAGCACAACACTCACTCATCAGCGATAGGCCCCTTCCATTACTTCTCGCACGCATACATCTTACGGTCCAGGGATCAATCTCACCTTTGTTTTTAAAAAACTACTTTCAATTAAAATGTTTGTATGAATTCAATGGGATGTCTTTTTTACCGTGGTTCAATTTTAGGCATAAAGGGAAATGTTCCCTTTCTTTGATTCTTAGATTGGTGTTCACCGTCCAACTTCCTCTTGTTTTCTTTTATTAAGATTTTGTTGGTCATCATCCAGTATGTTATCTGCTGGTGTAAACTGTCTAGCATTTTGGTCATATGAAATCGTATGCTTCCTTTGTATCCAAATGAGAAATCTTTTTGTAATTATCGTTGGACTATCCATCCCTTTTGTTTATTTCATACATCAATGAAATCGTATTTTTTTATTAAAATAAAATAGTTTCCTTCAAAATATTCCCCCTCCCCTTTCTTCTAGTACATCGTATATATTTGTCTTGAAAATCCAATTCCACAACTAAAACATTCTCATACAAGTGACGAACTCAGCTAGAAACTAAACAATCCCCCCAGTGAAACCTTATAATATCCTAGTTCATATATCATATCACCACTTTAAAGGTAAAAGGACCAACAATGCCAACGAGAGTTGACACCAAACACAGAACATTACATTTTTACCATTGGTATAATAAGCACATAAACATGTACATAAAAGCAACATGATGAACCCTACAAAAATGCTAGTTTGATATGAAGCAAATAACTTGGAAGTGATAATAGAAAATACCCGTCTTTCCCAGTATGGATGAAAGCACACAAAATCATAAACTGGAGTGATGGTTGATACCAGCACAACATTGAGACCAGTAAATACAAGAACTGCAGCCATAGGTCGTGTTCGGTGTGGCATACTTTTCAATCAATTTTTTAAAGCTCTAACAAGTGCTTGATCCGAGCTTTAGGAATGAGTCGAGGAATGCTGAAAGGGGAAGAGAAAGAACATTTCATCAATAATTTTAAACAACAGTACGTTATAGTTATAGCTCAATAGTATCTTAAGATATGGAAGTGTTAGCCACCAATCGTGCATCAGTATAGGAGGAGAGGAAAGAGTAATTCGGCACGGGAATTGTAAAGGGTGGGGAACACTTAGAAGAATAGTATATATATTCTGTGTGTCGAAAGTGGGGGGTCCTCTCACAACCAAGAATTGTAACTTAAACCAAGAATAGAGTCCTAAACTTAACCAACTCAAAATTTAATAAGACAATATTTAAGCCACAACTTAATGGGTACTCAAAAACCTCCAAGAAAACCACAACTAAGAATTGTAACTTAAATCATAGCACACTTCAACACTTCGAGTAGTTACGAAACCTCAATTACTTACCAAAATCTTGTCAAAATTAACCTCAACCTACTAGACAGCACGTTAATGTTCACCAAGAGAACTTATCCAAATGTAACTTGATCCAAGACCGATTCCAAAGTTTTCTCATGACCCAAAATTCGCCAAGAACGAACTTCAAAACTAATACCCAAAAAGTACAAATAAGCATTAATTCCCAACGAATTCTAATGGGTGTCCAAGATCATACAAAACCCAAAGAAAACTCACCAACAAAGTGCCAAAGCGATCTTAAAATTGTTAGATAGCTACTTAATAACCTCAAATTCCCAACCTTAACATCCAAAGGTTATGGGTAAATTAAGTAGCAACACCATACTTCATGGATATTGTAAAATTAACAGAATAAGCATTAAAACTTACCGAATACCTAAAAGATACCAAACTCCGCTAGAAATTTCTTCAAAATCCTCCAAATCTATAATCTTTCATCCAAAACATTATGGGTAACATTAATTTCACGTCAAAACCAAATGGGTATTCAAGGAATAAGAAAACTCAGTAAATTTGCATATAACCTTACGGAGAACTGGCCAAAATCACCTGAACTCCACTGGACAGCACAATAACGACCTTCTAAACTCAAATCTAACATTCCAAATTCAAGAGTAATTTAATTTTGCACCAAACACTTAATGGGTATCCATGACCAAGATCCTAACCAAATTTATGTCAAAAGAGCCAAAAAACGAGCTTCTAATCGGCTTGACAGCAACCCAACTCTTCCAAAATTTCAAATCTAACGACAAAATGTAACGTACATCGTTAAACTCAAGCCTAAACTAATTGGGTATTAAAAAAATTTCGAGAAACCCAACCAAAATATACAAAAATAAGAATACCTTTCTCAAAAACTCCAAGATCCAACTTCCTACGACAAGATCGCGAGAGAGAGAGTGATCGACGCGGCTTTGATCTAATGCGGATAGCTCCGGTGCATGCGATGATAACGTTTGGTAGTCGGCTGCTGGTTGGAGCGGTGGTGGCGGTCGGCGTGGGGAGGGTGGCTTCGGCGATAATTCTCCTTTTAATTTTTTTTTTTAGAGTTAGAAGGAAAGGACAATACTTTTAATTTTACATGCAGCACATGGACCAAAACTCGTAATTTTATTTATTTTTCTCAATCTCGACCTTTCGACACTGAGATTCTTTACAAATGTTTAAAAACTCTTTTGACGTAATTTCTCGCTCGTGATCAACACTAATATTCTGCGTTTTCTTTTAATTTGAAAATAAAGCAATTTATCAAATGACCAAAATACCTTGGAAGCCCGAACGTTAGATATTCTCACAAAACACTAAGCCCGAAACACTATGCTCATTTCGGCCGAAAAATAACTGAGTTCGCTCCCAAGATCGAATGAATTTCTCTGATTTTTGCTCTACAAAATTTGAAGAAGTCGTCATCGAACTTAAATCTCTCAAGGTGAAGTACTTTGAATGAACTCATAGTTTAGGGTTTAGTTTTTAGTTTACGTTTTTAGTTTACGTTTTTAGTTTGAAATCTATAGTGGATGGGAAACTTTGTAGTTGGTGTTTTGATGTAGTTGGATGTAGAACATTATTTTAAGTTAATGCATGTGATTTCCTTTGATGAACCTTGGCGATTTCATCAATCTGGGCTCGTGCAGATGAGGAATCTCGAGCGAGATCGATGAAATTTTCTCGAGATTCATTGAAGGAGTCCTGAGATCGTTGTGTTTCACATGCATCCTGTGGGGTAATCTCGGGGATGATTTCGCCCAAGATTGGACCAAGATATATCATAAAATGCATGTAAAACCCTTATCTCGTGGCATCCCGGTGCAATATTCTTCAAGTTCAATTGACAATTCATGTTGTTCTTAGCAATAATTTTCTCGAGATTGCCCCGAGTTTTAACACAGGATACTTATTTTTTTTTTTCTGTTATGTGTTTTTTTTTTCTGTTTTGCAGATGCCTCTTATCACCAAAATCTGCAGTTCCGACTTCTTCCTTGCCAACTTGACTTGTTGTTCACATCTATCAAAGACCGTGTCAAGTATACAAAATAAGTTAACAGCCAGGCAACTTCATATGTTTAGAAACACTGTCTTTTGACACTTCTTGGATGTAAAGTTGATGTTCAATGGACCTTTGTGTCATTACATTTCGTTAAGAGAGTTCGAAGAGAGACATGATAACATAATTACTTTTAAATTACTGAGTGATAATGTCTTTTTTAGGTGGAAGGATTTTGACATAATAACGGGGTTAAGGTATAAGCCTAGACGTGGGCTTCAGTTTGAATAGGAAAAGGCCCTTCGATTAAGAAGGTTATATTTGAGGGATAGAACAAACATGTATGGGTCTGAGTAGGACAATGATTACCCAATCCTTTAGTTTGAGAGTGACGAGGATTCGTTGAAGATGTCCATATTCTACTTTATCGAGCTTACGATGATAGGCAGGGAGAGGAGGCAACATATGAATTAGATCATGTTGGGTCTGATTGACATTTGGGATGACTTCATCAGATAAAACTAAGGTGTGTTAATATGGTCGAAGGCCATGTTGGGCACTCAAATGGAAAAATGTCCTTGCACAAGAAGAAACTTTTGAATAACAAGTCCCCGGAGTCGTATAGCTTCTATGACTTTTCCTTCACCTTTCAGGTTTATGATTATATGTAACGCCCCAAAAATTAAGACAATGTTTGTTATTTATGTTTAATTTATTGGGTGTTATTTTTAAAAAATTGAATGAGAATTATTTGGCTTTGTGAAAATTGTAATTATTTAAATACTGGTTGGATGAATATTTATTTAATTAGAGGATTGGATTTTCGATGTTATTGAGGATTAAATTAAGGTTAATTTACATAAATGTAACAAAACCCAAAAATATTTACGGTCGATTTAACAAAAAACAAAAGCACACATGAAGCCGATAAAATATTTTCATAATTTTCAAGTTTACCCTTGCATTACTTCTCTTTCTTCTTCTTCATTCTCTTCCGAAATTCTTCATCTCCTATTCTAGATTTTCTTTGTTATATTTTTAAATGATTTATTATCCTGTTTAAATCTCTTATTTCATCTTCACCATTTTTAGTAAGATTCTTTGAAGCTATCTCATCTTTCTCATATTCTCAAGAATATCAAGATCGTTTAAACATCATTTTGACATGATCTAAATGATCGTTTATCATGGTTAACACGGTCGTTTACCATGGTCAATACAATCGTTTATTTGAAGCCATTTTTCCATCGTTTAAAAAGAACTACATGATTGTGTTGATATGATCTAAACGATCACTAACTATAGTCAACATGATCATTTAGCATGGTCAACATAATCGTTTAGATTTGAAACCATTTCCCTGTCGTAAAAAAGAATATACGATCGTGTGGATATGATCTAAACGATCGCTTACCAAAGTCAACACGATCGTTTAGCATGGTCAACATAATTGTTTAAAATTAAAGATTTTTCCATCATTAAAAAGGAACTACACGACCGTGTATCATGACCTAAATGATTGTAGATCATTCGTTTAGATTGTAGTACATGATCGTTTAGAAGAAGATTACTTGTGCGCGTGTGTGCCGATTAATCATGTGTTGAATGAGGTACTTTTGGTATTTCCCATTGTAAGTCTATGCGTTTTTTCTGTTTCTGAAATTGTTCAATAGAGTGTAAATATTTTATAAGTTTGTTATATTTTTTAAAAAACCCCTTAAATTAAGTTATATGTTATTGATTTTTAATTAGAATTGTGAGTTTTTATGAAATTGTGGTTAATTATATATATATATATATATATATATATATATATATATATATATAATTTATTTATGAAAGTTAAAAATAATTATATTGGTGAGAATATAGTTATTTGTGATAAGTTGGATATTTAATTTGGGAAAATGATAAAGATAAATTAATTGTTGAAGGATAATTATTTGGAGAAAATATAATTATTTTGGTAAAGAAATAAAAGAAAATTGGATGGGAAATTAATTAAAGAGAGAGAAAGAGTTAGATTTATTTTTGGAAAAGAAATAAAAGATAAGGGATAAAGGGAAATAATAATAATAATAATAATAATAATAATAATAATAATAATAATAATAATAATAATAATAACAACAACAATAATAATAAATTATTATTATTATTATTATTATTATTATTATTATTATTATTATTATTATTATAATTATTTATAAAGGTAGCCTCAAAGTTCGTGCTCCTAAAAAAAAAAAAAAAAAAATCTCAACCCTTCTTCTTCACGTGAAACCCTAGCCACTGCCTGTGACCTCATCTCTTTTGCTTGTGTTGCTCGTCGACGGTCTTTAAGTGTTAATCTTCGTCAGGTTGCGCATCCTTATCATTGTTAGCTGAGCCTATCGAACGAGCTGAGCGCCACACACTTTCGTCGCGTCCAATCTGCACCTAGTTATCCTAGTCCTTTGCATGCTTCATGCCAGTTGCGTCGGTCTCCTTTGTCTAAATTTGTTTGCCAGTTGCACCAAGCTTTGTTCTGCATTGGTTTTTGTCAAACTCCAGCCACACACCTTTTGTTAGAGGATACGAGTCGAGAGCAAGCCGATCTCCTCTTCAGCCAATCATGTCGCTCATTCGTGGTTGAGCCGCCACTGGAATTCTACGAGGTGGATGGTGAGATTTATGAGTTCTGTTTTGGGGTTAAGATTCACATTAAAGGCTAAGCTCTTTATAGGTCGTAGATTTGGATTGTTTTAGAATAAAAGTTGTTTTTTTTATTGAAGGTTCAATTGGAAGAATTTAACTTGTGAATTTTGGGACATTAGCCAATTGTTGATTTTACTAAATATGTTACTGATTTTACCCTTACTGTTTAGGATCTGTTCATTGGAAAGTTTTTATAGGGAATATCTATTAGCTAATCTCTCAAGTAAGAGATTCTACTACTGGACCTTCGAACTAAATTTAAGAGTGCATGTATTTTGTGATTATACATTGATAGTAGTTAAAAATGCATAATGAGTTATTGTAGTTGATGGCTGATGTATTATGTTGACTATGCATGATTTATAGATTACATACTACTGTTATGTTCGGTGTTTCATGTCATACTTTTGATTGTTACATGCTTTTGAACTATGATGTGTCTATTGAGTTTGGCTGTTAGGTTTTGTACCCCACATGTACTGTGTTCCTACCTATACGGGATCACTCGCATTATCAGGGGTGTACGTACGGATCACATGCACATGAGGGGTCATTTGTATTGTGTTCATATGGGATCACTTGCACAACTAAGGGAGTTCTGATAGGATCACTCACACGATTAGGGATGTACCTATGGATCACAGACACAATAGGATTGTGTACTAGTGGATTCAAGCTTAGTGTTTAGTGTTGTATATGTCTATATCTGATTCTAAGTGAAGAGGCATGGTCATTGAATGCGAGATGCTTTCTAGTTTCTCGTCCTTGCGAAATTACTAAATTCTTGTTTAGTATAAGTTTTCCTATTGCTTGTCCAAGTATAAGCGAAACAATAGGTTTACTGAGTAATCCAGGGTCAAACACAAAGAATTGATATCAAATATTAGTTCTAAGATCTATTAGTCATTCAGGCGATATAAAATAACTATACAGTATAAAGTAAAGGTGTGCGACTGAGTTAAACTACTATTTAGACTAGAGAATCTGTAAAAGGGGAATGATGGCGAGATGGATGTGCGAACAAACTTGTTGAAAGAAAGAGTGAAGGAAGATCTCCGTATCATTAGGCGATTAAGTCATGCGACAGCCTCGATGCGATTGAGATCAGTTAACTAACTTATGATTAAGGCGAGCATCTCTCAATGCTTTAAATGCCACACTTGCTTGCCTCTCAGGATACAAATGATAAAGCTTGTTTAAGCGAGATCTATTTAGAAGAGTTTACTTACAAGAAAAGCTTCTTTTTTAAGGGTGACAGCCTGTCAACGCCAAATACCCACACTTGTTCTCCTTTTGGGACACAAATGACGAAAGTATCTCATCGAGGTGGAGTTTGTCTCCAAATTCCTCCTTGTGCGGGTTAGCCATATCCTTGCTACTTACTCTCTCAAGTAGTTGGTGATATACACTGGTCAAGTGATGATTATAGCTCAACTAACGCGATAAGCATTATAAGCTAAGCTTCTCATCAAGAACTTATCACAATATTAAACTATAGATAACACATTGACAGATGAACAATAAAGGAATGAGGGATTGTATAGGTATAAACATGCAATGTATGAAAGAATATAGACCTTAGGCAACTGTACAATGTGAACACATACATTACGAAGAAATACAAAAATGAAAAGTAAAGAGAATGAATTTACAAGTTAGTGGAAAGGAAAGATAGAATCTTCTCTACTCTATCTCTAAGCTTTCACTTATAGACTGACAAGAGAAGAAGAAGATGACTTTTATAGACGGCAGGAAAGACTACTTCTTTCTGCCAATCTTTAGGGTTTGGCCCATTCAGACACACTATGTTTTTGTAGGGATTGAGTCCTTATATAAAAAACTTTCGGTGGAAAACTTCTATTCTTCTGAGCATGTCAGCATCAATTACAGCCTTGTCAAGTCACATCAACTCCAACGACCATTCTTGTCTGCTAGTGAACCTTCATCGAGTGATGATGTCGTTCCTTGCCTAGAAATTGTACTTGCCAGACGGGTTCTTTTCGCGTAGCCTTTGCGCGAGTTGCTCTGCGATTTACTAGTTTCTTCTTTTATTATTAATCATGTGTTAAAACATTAAAAACAGGGTGAAACAGACTTGGAGACTTATATAAAGTGTATTTTCTAATATTTATGAATTTACAATATACTCTACTCGTTTTGACACGATTACCATGTGTTTTGGTTCCATTATTTTACCTAAAAGTTTATAATAACTTGTATTTCTACAAGTTATCATGTAGCTATGGATCACTCGCATGACTAAGGGCATTACTACGGGATCACTCGAACGACTATGGGTTTTCCTACGGTACCACTCGCTTAGATGTGCTCCATTAGATACACGTCATTATTATTACTTTATGGTATCTTCTAACGGACGAAAAGTTAACAATTACCTAGCGAAACCAGTAGTGGGTCCCTTACTAGATATATTTTTATATACTCACTTTTTTTTATGTTTAATATTTCAGGCAAAGGTAGATGATCTGGAAAGTTGACGAGTGACAAGAAGCGTTTGTGACATGCCATATAAGGACCTCATTCTGCTTCCGCCTTTTCTTCATTAGTTTTCTGTAAGTATATTTTTAGACATTTATTTAAATTTTGACATTTATTTAAATTTTTACCTTATATATTTATCTTATTTTCCTTAAAATTGTTAGAATTCATGGGTCATGTTTTTGCAATATTTATAATGATCTTGTCAAATTTATGTCTTCCGAACATATATTTGATATTATTTCAATAAGAATTTAGTTTTTCCCTTTTTAAGAAATTGTCAAATGTTATTTATCTTTTGAGTAATGATCTTAGTTTAAGAGTTTGGGTCGTTACATTTTATGTTCATTATATTCATTTTTCAAGTAGTTATATGCTTGTGTTAACGATATCATTGTGTTCGTAGGTCTAGGCCTACAAGATAGTGTCGTTCATCAATGGACAAGTTACCCACATGGATTATCTAAGATACTATGCATCATACGATGGAGTTGCACACATTCACCTAGGCTAAAGGTGATTGAGTCTTAGATCTTCGGATTACAATGGTACGTTACGATTTATTTTCTTCCTCAACATTCATTATAGTATTTTAGGGTTTTTGCTCTTAATTAGCACTTGTTGATGTTCATATTTCAAGCCTGCATACATTAGATTGAACCGACGGATGATGAGCATGATTACCTTGATCAAAGTCTTGAAATTCCAACGACGGAAGGTTACGAGGAAGACTTGCATGTCCTTGCTCTCAGCATGTCGAGCATGCTCCTTCATACACTCACACCGAGCATCCCTCTTCCTCTTCACATCGAGCATCCCCCTCTTCCTCCTCACATTGAGCATCCCCCTCTTCCTCCTTACGTCGAGCTTCTCACTGACTCTACTCATGTCCAACATCCCCATTCTCCTCTAAGGGATGACGGTTGCCTTACTACGACTATGGAGCAACCTATTGAGCTTGATAGACCTCGAGTGACGTGTGATTGTAGCCAGTATGTATGTTGCTTAGAAGTCAGATTAAATTGAATGGATGTTTTCTTAAAATAAATGCAGTCATCCATAACAACCGAGTTATCAGCCATGAAGAAGCTTTTTATGACATAATTAGTTAAGGTATAATTGTGTTCAAGTGCATATGTTTATTGTTTTTGTCTTAATTAAGGACTAATCCTTATGTTTCTATTGCTTCATTTATGGGGTTAACTCCCAACAATGCTATGGCAGTGGTGAAGGTACGTCGTTCAATGCACTAGAGGTTGACAATATGATGGATGATGTATTCATGGATGTTCACTCTAATCATTGATGAACAACCCATTGACGAGGAGACTGGAACATCCATCAATGAAGATCTCGGAGATGGTATCGCACCGATCGACGTACCTGTGGGGGGTGAGGATGTCCCACCACCTCTGCCCACCCCCCACAAGCGGTTTCACATTATACAAACACCTAAGGACCAAATCATGCTCAAGAGAATTTATCCTAGTTATTCTATTGATTTCCTCCAAAAAATCCTCAAACTTGATCCACATTTAACTTTTTCAACTGTCCTCTTACGTATTCTTTCTTAGCCTCCTTCCACTCACCATGAAAACCAACAAATGCATCAGGCATCCTGCAAATATACAAAGAAAATAAATAAACACAGGTGTAATATCAAGGGAAAAATATTATAAACTCAGTCGAGATTTAAAACCTACATTAATCTCAAGATAAATCAATACGAAATCCGACTGAGATCTACTGAATCAACATCGAAATTACGTAAGGAAATGTATTACAATAACAACTAACATCCTCATCAGTATGGGAACGACAAGGGAAAAGATTGAAACAGAATGTTGAATTGAGAGGAAAGTACTAAACACTTTTGGAATGAAAAGAACTTTCAGAGTCACTTTCCTTCTTGGGATTTGTTGTGTGAGACTTTCAAACTTCTTCAACAAGTCACCAACTACTACAATAATAAATTAATAAAATTCGAACTTGAGTGTATTGTCATCCATTCCATGTGGATCCCGAGACGAACCACACTAAATGAGGCATAATACAACTCAAGTTCTCAATATCTTGGGTTTGAGTTCAACCGAGTTAGAATCGAGATCCATAAAACATTCTACTTATGTTTTAAATCTTGGTGATTCATGAGATGCCATTGCATCGAGATCTAAAACATACACCTTTTTGTTTCATATCTCGAAGGATCTCATAATAACACTACACTGAGATCTTAAAATAAAAAGTTTTTGTTCAAGATCTCGATGGATCTCCGAACAACATGAAACCGAGATCTTAAATGTGAAACTTTCTGTTTTAGATCTCGATGAATCTTGACATAACACTGAACCAAGATCTCAAGTGTGAATCTTTTTGTTTTAGATCTTGGTGGATCCTAAGACAACACTACACCAAGATATCAACACTACACCAAGATATCAAACATATACCTTTCTGTTTTAGATCTCGGTGGATCTTAGGACAACTTTGTACCAAGATATCAAACATATAACTTTCAGTTTTAGATCTCAGTGGTTCTTGCAATACCATTGCACCAATATCTAAAAAATGAACCTTTCTATTTTAGATCTTGGTAAAACTTGACAACACTAAACTGAGACCTAACATAGAAATTATTACAAGACATTTATTATGATAATTAATTGCAAGACATAGTTACTATGATAATTAATTAATAGACATTTATTAGTAGACATTCTTTAATAGAATTGATTAGAATATATTTATTAGGATAATTAATTGGAAGACATTTATTAGAAGTATTAATTAGAAGAAATTCTTACAAGAATAAATTAGAATACATTTATTATGAGAATTAATTGCAATAGTTAATAATAAACATAATTATTGCAAGAAATAATAACAAGATATTTCTACCAAAAATATTTATTCATTTGTAACTCGGTGATGTATTGTTGTCTAAAAAACTTCATGTGTTTCTAATCTAGACATTTGTATGGAGCATCACATGTAAAACACTAAACAAACTTAGCACAAAAAATTGCACAATCCAACGATCTCTTGTAGTGTGTCTAAGTTGATCGTAATACAAAATGTGGGGATGACATGCATAACCATACGGAAAACTTTGCCAACAATAGAATCGCCAATGTAGATAGGCATTGAGTCAAAGAGAAAACCTTGCAATGTTGGACGTCAGCTGCAATCATCATCCAATGTTGTTTCATGTCGATTGACCTTATCACCCAATAAACTTCCGACCACAATTTGTGATCACAATGACACCAACGACATAGTCAAAGAAGTATCTCAAATTCGAATAGGTCTATAATTGGACATGTGCAGTTTGGTTCATCCATACGATCTTATTGTCATCTTCTATCAAAACCCCTCCGTCATCAAGACACTTAGAAATCATTTCATTTTATTGAATTGAATCCTTAGAGAACACAAACAAGAAAAGTTATAAGTAGTCGTTCATTCACCAATCTAATTACAACAATCTAAATATAAGTAGCAAGAACTAACCATGAATGATGAGTCCAATATCATAAACTGGTATCTGCACTGATCGCCCTTAAGAGCATCTTCCTTTGAATGTGCATTATCAGCTGATCCATGGTCTACAAAAAAATTAAATAGTAGAAACTTCTTGTAATCATGTATGTTCAATTTATACATGAATTATGTTTGTAGATTAGACATGATGAGCTCTAATTGAGCAATTGAATGATGACTGAATAGGTTATGTGTTACAAGCTAAGTGCACTCCTATTCATGCGTTGCTAAATCGCGTAAGATATACATTATTGTGTAAGATTTCCTCTCCATCGTCCAAGGTGTAAACGAAGAGAGATTTCCTGGTAAGTCCAAGGTCGAACACAGAGAATTTAAACTCTTAAGTTATCCTATTGCGTGACTAAATCATGTGATATAAGCTATACAGTAAATGATATGAACAATATATTTCCTATTATAAGTATTTACACTACAGTGTTTGACGGTGCAAGGTGGACATGACAGAATGGAAAAATGAATTGCAAACTCAATATAGGCATGACGAGGAAGGAATAGCGTAATTATCTAAACGTAATAAATTGTGCTTAATGATTCAAGGCGATACAAAAAACATACTTGAATTAAGATGAGTTGTCTCTCGGCGCTTTCACCATACTTGCTCGCCTCTCAGGATCCAAATTCACAAGTTAAACTATGATTTTTACCTAATCATTTAATAAGTATCCTGAGTTATTTCTCCTTGATTAAGGTGAGCAACCTCTCGCTTTCAGCACAAATTGTCATTTCTACACTGAATGCGAATGATAAACTTGGCAATAAGATTGTATTGCTAGAACCTTCTCGTCAATCGCGTAGCTAAATGTGAGTTCTCATTTGTCAGATGATTACAATCAAGTCCATTATTCTTCTCTCGAATATACAATGTTCTTGACGTTTGCTCTTAACTCTACAAAACTTAAAACACAAATACTATGATTCTTTAAGCATTAAAACACATTTTATTACAAGCATGCTAACCAGAAAGATTGAAGAAAGCAAGAAGAAGAAATACAGGAGAATGAAATGAAAAGTGTAATGCATTGAATAAAATAGCTTTAGTCCCATCGACCATGAAGTACATATTACAATACAAAACAATGTAAATACAAAATGGAAGATAGAAGAAGGTGCTAAGCCTCAGAGTATGATTTCTCATACTCATTTGTTGGAATTTGTGTCCTAAAACTCTTACTTTGTTATTTGATTCAATATAATTGAATGCTATAATCATAAAACCAATAAATTAAGATCCCTAGGCTATTTACTAGTTTGTCATATATACTTGAACTTTATGTAGAGACATAAACATAGATTAAGTTCAAGTTAATAGCCCAAATGGTCTATAGTGTATGAATAAGGTTGACGCCTTATTCTGGATAAACACTATGGATGCGGCCCGCTCCATAGTAAGTACAAACGATGTAATCCTTAATTGTTCATGTAGAGACATGGGAGCGAGGGCGTCTTATGTAAATGGTTTGCATAAGACTAGAACCACAAAGTAGTCATTTTTAGTTGTAACACTGTAAACTATAAACTGACTATTTCATTTATGATAACCTAGGTAACTTGATCTTAATCCTGAGCTAACTATGAACTTCTGTTCATTCGGTAGTATCTTTAAATCTGAATAGTTGAGGGCAGCTCAACATCGCTGGCCCAATAAGCTTCCCATTTCAGAAGTAAGACCGAGTGGATAGCTAGGGACATAGGGTACAAGATGGAATTCACTCCTACCCACTTCTAGGATAGTAGATAGGTTGTTCCCTTAAGGACTGAATCCAAGTCTTGAACAAGGGGCCCCACCTTCTCATTGGCCCGAGAAGGATTCAGGTTTATAGGTTGGACCTTAAACCAATTGTTCAATAGTGGATCAGTGGGTCTTAAGGAACAAGATGTAGTATCGGGGGTAAAACGGTATTTTGACCCAGCTGAGATTACGAACAACCTGTAAAGGATCGACTTACTCATCATGGTTATATCAGGTGGACAGAAATATATCTATAGTGAGGGGAGTGCAACTAAGAGTCTTTAGTGGAATGACTCTTTAGTTAACGAATGTTGATTAACTTTAGTCTAAAAGAGTTTAGCTAGTTAATCTCGAATCGTTGGAGCCCATGATCTATAGGTCCATTAGGTTCCCCTACTAGCTCATATGGACTCAACTAAAAACAAGTATGTTGAAGTAATTCGAATTGTTTGAATTAAGAAAAGAGAGAGAAACCGACAAATATATTAGATATAAGTTGATAAATATAAACTTTAAGCTTTGTGTTTAAATATGATTTAAATAAATATGAATATAGATTCATATTTAAAAGCTTGAAAAGTTTAGAAATGGTTAAAGTTGTAAAAGTCAACATGTTGACTTTTAACTTTGAACTTTGACCAGATTTATATTCAAATATGATTTGAATTTTAGAAAAATAAATACGAATTTATACTCGGGAGATTAGAATTAGTCAAAACGGAAAAATTAGTACAAAGTCAAAAAGTTCAGTTTTGACTAAGAAAAGTCAAAGTTTGACTTTGACTTAAGTTGGTCAAATGACCAAAATGCCCCTTTGACTAATTACTTTATTAATTAACGGTTAATGGAAAATGTGGCAGATTATTATGAATTTGAAGCCATAATTTTATTAAAGAGTTAATGAATTGATTAGGTGTTGATAAGATATGAAATAATTTACATGCAATTTGCATGTAAATTTCATATAAAACTTCTCATTACCGAATGAAAAAAAAGAGGTTTTCTCTGAAAAACACCTGAACGATTCACTCCCCATCTCTCTCTAAAATTCTCTTTGCATAACCGAGTCCCACAACTCCGTTTTTGGTCATGAGCATAATAGGTCAGCTTGGTGGTTGTCCTTGTTCGTGATATTCAGGCAAAGAAGCGTTGGATTAAAGTTCAGAACTACAAAGGTAAGAACATCGTTTACCTTTTGGCTTTTCGTTTAAGTCCATCGCGTAGTAGATGCATGTTAACTTCTAAATCGTTTAGATGCATATAGAGTAAAGCATGATCCTTTAAATTCCGCTGTTGCATGTCTTTAGTGCTTTGTTGTTTTTTCCATCATGTGGTATCAGAGCATGCTTTGTTGTTTTTTTCATCATGTGGGTTCTTACAATTTATGTGATAAATTGTTATGGTTGAACTAAAATAGATTAGTTTTGGTTTTGGCTCTAAATTAAGTTGTTTATTTCTTTTAATCTTTGTAATTAGCCCTGTTGGTGGTTTAATTTAATTTTGCAAAGAGTGTAATTTATTGGAGTCATTAGAGTTGAGATTAGGCTGTAATTCTTACATGCGGGAAGAAGATGATGCTGTTTAAGAAGCTCAGAAGGAGATGAATCAAGCCTATCGTTCACTCTTTAAACGATCGCATATGGTATACGTATCGCTTGGGCCAGTGAACATCGCACTTACCAGCTAAACAATCGCGTAAGGTACGCGTATCGTTTGAAGAAGAATCCATTGCTTACCAGCTAAACGATCGCGTATAGTACGCATATTGTGTTAAGATGACTTTATCGTTTATATACTAAACGATCACGTAAGGTACGCGTATCATTTGCGTAAGAAATGATCGTATACTAGCTAAGCGATCGCGTAAGGTACGTATGGTGCTAGAGCTAAACGATCGTTTACCTCTGAAGTGATCGTATATCCGCTAAGCGATCGTGTAAGGTACGCATAACGCTAAGCGCCTAAACGATCGTTTACATGCTAAGCAATTGCGTATGGTACTGCTGGCACCTACAAACGATCATTTATATGCTAAGCGATTGCGTATGGTACGCGTGTTGTTGGCACCTATAAATGATCACATATGGTTTGCTAAGTGATCATGTATGGTTTGCTCAATGATCGCATATGGTATGCGAATTGCCTATGCCTATGAATGCTGTCTGCCTGCTCAACGATCGTGCAAAGGTTATCAAGCGATTATTGTACTCCATCAAATTATTATTGTAATAATTTAGTTTTAACTTAATTTAGAGAGCGAAAATCAATCTATTTTACGGTGTTTTAATTAATCTTGCATGTGATGTATGATTTAATTATTACTAAAATTGTATGTGCATATTGTATGGCATATAGTTTTAAAATCCCACCATAGGTTAACATGTTCATGCATGTTAAGAAAATTAATATGGAAATTAATTAATATGATTAATTAATGGTTAAATTAATTTGATTAATTTAAAAGATAATTGAATTAATTTTATTAAATATGATTTAACAAAATTATTCAATTATTGCAAATTCATATTAATTTGTTCTTCTAGATGAATGCTTATAGGTTAGGCTAAGAGTTTTATAATTGTTATAAAATAAATTAGACTTTAAAATCTATAATAAAGATAAGATGCATGCTCATCGAGGTTAATACCATATCTTCCAAAATTAGATTTAGGTCGATATCTTGTAAAACTAAGTTACAAGAGGCTCACCTGATTCGATCTTGTCAACAAGTCAGATAAAATGACTAAGGATTGGAAGTTTTTAAGTTGACGGTTTACGAAACACCTCCTACCTGGAGATCGTAATCGGTTCTTGAGCCTAGTTAACCTAGTTTTATGAGCATGCATGAGAGATGTAAGGTAATAAAATTGGTTTATCACATAGACATCGTAGGTTAAAATCCTGTATAAATGTTATACTTGGATGTTTTTACCTAGATTTAGGATTTGTTTAAGTTAGCCTAAATTAAATCTTGAATAATTTACCCAAAATTATTTTAGAACACTTCAGCTGGAAAAAAGTATCGTGCTTTTAGCTCTAGCGTCCCCAAGAGTTCACACCGTGAGGTTCATGCAGGGCTTTGGGCCATGCATAGGAGCGGACTCCCTTCGGAGAGGGTTTGCATGAGCTATGAACAAGGTGAATGGGGAAAGTAGGTCATAGTAAGTGGGTGAGGGATTTATGACAATACATCCCACGGTCTCTTCCATTGGGTCACGCCGTGAGATTCCTATAATGCGCTTGCTTGTCTGTCCTGGAGCGACGTTCCCTTCGGAGGGCTGTATAATAGGATTTGGAACACCGGGAACTCCATATATGGATAGGGTCTCTTAGATAAGTTTTCATATTGTCTTTCCACTTTCGGGAGCATAATGATTCTCATCTCTAAGGACCAAAAATGGAGGGTCACACTTACAAGAATTACTAAAATAGTCAGTATATTCTTGACCGAAGTAAACGGTAACTAAATGCTAAGTAAATATGAGATATTTGTGAGTTAGCATTTGGTGAAGATTGTCTTGATTCAAAGGACGAGTAATAAGCTACCCCTAGGTAGAGGTTATTCTGAACCTTTGAATTATCGTTGCAAAACATAATAAAAAGGTATAATATTCAAAGTTTTGCTAAAATGATTGGTTTCTAAACAAAGTATGTTTATTTTTTCAGCATGAATAGCTCGATAGTTCAATTATTAGCTTCCGAAAAACTTAACGGCTATAACTATGCGGCATAGAAATCAAATCTGAACACAATACTATTGGTTGATGATTTAAGATTTGTCTTAACTGAGGAATGTCCTCATACCCCTGCCTCAAATGCAAACCGAGCTAGTTGGAAAGCATATGATCGATGGATAAAAGCAAATGAGAAAGCTCGTGTCTACATCCTTGCTAGCATGTTAGATGTTTTAACAAAGAAACATGAATCCTTAGCCATGGCTAAACATGAATCTGATCGTTCCTACTAGAAGTTGGATCCAACAACAAAAGTCCGATCACCCCTAGTAGTATTGGATCGCTGACGGCGAAGCAAAACGAAGATGCACGATCGTTCCTATTAAGAGTTGGATCTGAGGGCAAAAGCCCGACCCCCTAGTAGAAATTGGATCATTGACGACGAAGTAGAATGAGGATTTTCGATCGTTCCTACTAGGAGTTGGATCCGACGACAATAGTTCGATCGTCCCTAGTAGAAATTGGATTGTTAACGACAAAGTCATCCCTATAAACGATAGCGAAAAAAAGAATAAGAAGAAAAGTCTCACCTTTTGAAAATATTTTTGAAAGCAAAGACAGACACAACTTTAATTTCTATAAAAAGAAAAAAGAAAAGGACAGAAAGTTGAAAAAAAATTAGAAAAGAAGAAAAAAAAAAGAGGAAGAAGATAAGTTTTTTTTCTCTGATACATTTGTTCTGCTTGATGAAGAAAGAAATTTATAAGACAAACAAGTTCAATTCCTAATAGGATTTAGAATGATTTAAATATTCTTAAATAATAAAATAACATTGAAATTCAATTATTTTATGTTATTTTATTTTGAGATAAAGTCTCGAACTTCACTTTTGAGATATTTAACATTTTTTAATTTTTTAATTTCTTTAATAAAATAAAGTTAAAATTCAATTACCTTATGTTATTTTTTTTTAATAAAATTTTACTCTTTGAGATAATTAGGCATATTTAAATATTTCAAAATTTAGATTTTACCCTCAATTTTAAAATTAAAATTTGGGTTTAAAATCCAAGTCAAATTAACTTGCATATATCACCTCAATTTTTGTCTCAAATTTAAATTGAAGCCATAAACCTAACTTTATCCCAAGATTGAAGTCCTTTATTTATCTCAAAATTAGAATTCACTATTTTATCTCAAAATTAGAATTGGTCGTTCGAGATTCCTGTACATTCTTAAGAAAAATTAGTGTGTAGTAGAAACATCATCCTTATCTCAAATTAAAATTTTGTTAGTTCCAAATTTTATCCCAAAAATAAAATTTAAATTTTTATCCTCAAATCAAAATAAGTTGCAGATAAAACCTTGAACTTTTCTCAAATTAAGATTTGACCATATTACAATCCTTATTTCAAATTTAAATCAGATTCATGTACTAAATTCATAGTTTATTAATTTGATATATCGAATTGAGCAAAAAAAAAAAAAAAAAAAAAAAAAAAAGAAAATTCTCGCATTTTGACTTCAAATGTATCTTTTTCAAGATTCACCCACCCATAAACGTGCATAAATCTCGAAAAGGGGCATTTGTTGAATAAGAAATTTTGGAACCAATCACAAACTATCATGTCATTTACTAACATAATTTGATTTGGGATTAATTAAAAATTGGCATGTGTCCCAAATTAAAATTAAAGACACAAATTGGCCAATTCTAATGATGTCACATGTCTTCGTTACTACAATTTGATTAAATTAATTATTTTGGTTCAATTAAATATTATTTACTTCGGCGAAAATTCAATTGAGCCAAAAAATAAACTTAATTTAGTCCAAAAATTAAATATTACCCAAACCCATGTGGTTGAGCTCATGGGTCTGGTCCATGAACCAACTACGCCCAAGTCCATAAAAGCCAACTAGAGAACTCTATAAATAAAAGAGTTTTTTTATTTTTTTTTTTCATTTTTTGAACATTTTTTTACTGAGAATTCTCCCAAGAACTAGAAGACTCCCTAACTCCTGAAGTTGTTCACCCTTGAAGATTGAAGCTCTTCGAACATACAAGCTTTCTTTCAAGACTCCAACTTCAAGAACATCACGTGCTCCGCTCCTCAAATCAAGCGTAAGCATCCAACTAAGATAGAATCAAAGGATCAAATTCTAGAGATCGAACCATATCGCATCAAATCGACAAAAGCACAACATCAACACAAGTTTAACTCCACGAATGAAATTTCTCCAAAAATCTCTTGTGAACATAATTAATTAAACATTTTTTGAAATATTTATTTAATTTTGAAAATTGAGAATTTGGTGTTGTTAAAGACTTGATATTGATTGTTTAAATTGCTGAAAATATAGGTAATTACCTATGTGTATATATAATTATTTAAGATGTGGAAAGTTAATAATAATTATATTGTTAATATAGTATCATTAATGAAGAAAATATATTATGTTTTCGAAGATAAATAAAAAGTGATTGTTTGGGTAATTAATGAGGGGAGAGAAGAAATTGTTTTGTTACTTTGAAAAGGTAAAAAGAAAAAGGAAAAAAAAATATTTAAGGAAAAAGAATAATAATAATATTTATTATTATTATAATATTAAAGAACCCCTTGGGAAGTTTGCACTATTCCTCACTATTCATCATCTTCTTCTTCCTTATGTTACAAACCTTAGTGCTGCCTCAACACCTCATTGACCACTGCTCTCCAACATTTAGTCGAAGCCGAACATCGTCGTCTCTCCGTCGTGAAGTCTCTTTGTCTCCTCTAAAGCCCAGCCATACGAAGAATGTAATCGCGAAGCCAATCACCACAATGTGTTGTACGTTTCAATCGGTGTTCTCCATCCGAGCATTTACCCCATCACACTTCATGCCACTACACAAGGACACTAGTCACCTTCCATCGATGAAGGCTCTGTCCGTGAGCAGCCATGGCTCGTAGATCCAATTTGGGTCTCTCACTGTCCGAGCCATCTCTCTATTTTTGAGTTGCACGAGTCGTTCCTCTACGAAGCCGCACGCGGAGCCGCATCCCTGTAAACCGTGTCGATCCTTCCCTTCCAGGCAGGTTTTCCTTTAGTTGAGCCATTGCCTTCCTTTTAAGCTAGTTTAGCCAACTTTTCATTGCTTTATAGTAAGGTTTTGATAGGATTTTGGTATGCTCATCGAATATTTAAATTTTTATTTAAGTAAATTAATTTTGAATTAAGTTGGATTATTTTCTTAAATTTGATTATTTTTCTTGAAAGTGTATTTGGCAAATTGTGGAACAATTGTTTGGTAGAATTTTTCCCAACCAAGGTTGAATTGGTTTCAACCTCAGCTTGAGTGAGCTTGGATACTTAAGTAAATAATTGGATGATTAGTTGAAAAATTATTAATTTATTTTTGTTTATGTCAAGGATTGTTTTATTTCAATTTTGAGTGTCGACCAAGGATTGTTGCAAATCTTGAGGTAATGGTTTTCTACTACTAAATCTTATATTAAAGTTTTTATACTCAAACGAGACAAGTAGTGGGTCTGTTATTGGGTATATGGGTCTGTTATTGGGTATATTTTTATACTCACTGTTTTCATGTTTATTTTTTCAGGCAAAAGGTAATATGAGAGGTAGACCGACGAGGGACAAGAAGGACTTGTGAACACCATATCAGAATTTTTAAAAAAAATGCTTTCACGTAACGTTTTTACTGTTTTTAAGTTTTGATGATTGAAATGAGTTTCATGTTTAGAACGATTGTATATTTCATTGTGTCTTAAAACCCAAATACTTTTGTACTTTTATTTTGATTGAAATAGGGGCCAAATTAAACTTTTTCCTTGATGTTATTTTTTAAACAAATTTTGTTTTATATAATCTTTCGTGTCTAAACAATTTGTTTTGGGTTGAACCTTAAAGTAATGACCTCAACTTAGTTTAAGAAGTTGGGTCGTTATGTAACGCCCAACATTTTTCGGTTTCCTTTGTTATTTTGGACCACTAATAATATTAATATTAAGTGTGGTTATGGGAATTTTAAACTTCTTGGAAGAACCTTGTCTTTTTAATTCTCGAGTAATTAAGGTTGAAAATCTTCATTTGGTTTATGATAATAAGTATTTTTTGGAAATAATTGGGGAAGTTTTATAAAACTAAGGTTGGTTGGTTAAGGGAGAAATGTGGGGACCAGTTGGGGGTTAATTGGTAAATTCCAAAAGATTTGGAGATATGGTAGGTGGTTATTTCTAATTAATTAAAGGAATTGGAAAAAGAAAAAAAAAGATAAATTCTCTCTTTAAAGCAGCCTCGGGACGCGCATAAGAAAATCAAAAAAAAAAAAAAAAAAAAAAGAAAAGAAGAAAGAAAGCATTTAAGCCGCCGCCGCCGCCGAAACCCTAGCCGCCTACCCACGCCACACGCCCAGCCGCGCCGGAGACATCAAACCAAGTCAAGCCACCGCACGCCGAGGATCAGCTACGCACGCCAGTCGTGTTTGCAGCCGGAACCAGCCGCGCCGCGTCGATCCGAGGAAGGGCAGTCAGCCGCGTCGCGACGCCCCGATCCAACGCTGAGGAGCCGCAGCCGATTCCTCAGCCAAGCCGTGTCCGCAACGCCGTCGTTCACACGCCCAGCCACGCCGCGCCGCTTAGATCCGACGCAGCGCAGCCGGAACGTTCGCCAGCCAGCCGTCGCGCCGACTGAAATCCAGCAGCTAAGCCTCGCGCGCCTCCAGCCGCCGAACCCGAACCCGGAACCGCCCCGCGCCCGCTCGCCCGAACCCGAAACCGAACCCGCGCCCGTGCCCACACGTGCCTAGCTCTCCCCGCGTGCAAGCCGCGCCGCGCCGCCTGCACTGCAAGCCGAGCCGCGCCTCCTTGCTGACGCGAGCCGAGCCGCATCCCCTCCCTGTTGCAAGCCGAGCCGCCCGCGTAGCTTCCTGTACCGAGCCGAGCCGGTCCTGTCTTCTTCCAGCCGAGCCGCCAGGACTAAATTGGCTCCATCCACCTAAATTTTGGTAATCCATTTAATTATTGTGGTTTTTCCGGTAAGACTCCATGCTCGGACGTTAGTTAAATTAAATTGGGTCTAAATTCAATTATCTTTCTCAAGGGACGTCTTGGACCAGGAAATTACTGTAGCGTGGGATTTCTTCAGTAGGGGCTCGAGCACTGCAACCTCCTTCTAGGGTAAGTTAAATTCAATTGAGTCTCGAACCGTTGGTCGTTGGCGACCTATTTACGAATTTTGACTTATTAAACAGTTAGGACTTCGTCGCTTGGAAAACGTACTGCCTCGCGGTTAGGACTCGACAAGTAGATCTCCAGGTAAGAGATTCTACTACTAGTTTCATGTTTGAAGTATGAGACTGTGTATGCCCTATGTTGCATATTGAGAGTTTGACAGTATGATGCCTGAAATAAATGTTAGTATGATGCAAATGACGATATAGTTGTGCTATAGCCTGTTATGCGTGGCAAGATTTATTATGGTTACGACGAATGTCGGGACGGAGAGTGTAGAAATGATTTATGTGACATGTTATATGCTGATGCCATGTGTATGTATACTGCAAATTAGGGTACCTGTTAGCTTGATTCTGTTAGAGTCGTACCTGCATGGGTGTCCTTCGGGATCACCACCTATTGAGGACTGTGTGGTCCGACGGGACGCCAGTCTAGCATGATATAGACATGACTCGAGTGACTCGACGGGGTCCTCGCATCCCGACTGTCCTAGGTGTCCCCGGGCACCGAAGACCAGAGTTACGTTCCTACGGGAGCGCATGATTGCACGTGTTCGGGAACGTGCCAGAGATTGGGTACCAGTTATCAGGACTCTAACAGGAAGTTAACAGGCACCTAGTGGGACTAGTAGTGGGTCCCTTACTGAGTATTTTTATACTCATTCTCTCCATTTTATGTTTTCAGGTAGAGGACGGGGCAAGGGCAAGGGCAAGCTGGCGAGCGACCCGAAGTGAGACCGAGGAGGGCCATAGGGACTACCGCTTCCGCTTATTTCTTATTTCAGATTTTAGCATTTGAGTTTGAGTACTTTTTATTTTTCACTATCTTTTATGTAGATAGGGCCCGAGTAGGATTTCAGAACGTTTTTACATTTTTGCATGACTACCTTGTTTATGTTTTTATAAATGAATTTCTTGAACCGTATGCTTTTAATAAAATTTTTAGACTTAAACCACTTGTTCTATATTTAGTAATGACTTCGATTCAGCATAAGGAGTTGGGTCGTTACAGTTGGTATCAGAGCACAGTGTTTTAGGTTCTGTAGACTGACCTACAATGTAAGTCATTTTTGTTTTTGGTTTTTACTTCACCCTATGGCAATACGGTCCTTCGGCACTCGCCAGGTATGTCTAAAGCCTTGCTAATGTTAAGATTACAATTTTGCCTGAATAGTCTAAGACCTAGATATAAGGTGATAAGTTCTTGTGGTGAAAAGTTTGTTGGTGAATTTTAGGGAGAATGCCGCCACGTAGAGGTACACGCCGAGGAGGTGGTAGGGGAGGCAGAGGAGCCGGTCGTGGCCAGCCGGAGGCGCCACCTGTTGCACCGGCAGTCGACCCAAACGCACCGGTCACCCAGGCGGATCTCGCCGCGATGGAGCAGCGTTATCAGGACATGCTGCAAGCTGCTTTGGCGCCTTTCCTTGCCGCCCAGCAGAACCAGGCCGCCCCTGTTCAGGCCGAGGCCGCCCCTGCTCAGGCCCAGGCCGCCCCTGTTCAGGCTCAGGCCGTCGCTCCTCCAGCCCCTGAGGAAGCTCAACCAGTACCAGTTCAACTGTCGGCCGAGGCGAAACACTTACGGGATTTCAGGAAGTATAATCCCAAGACCTTTGACGGATCCATGGACAACCCCACAAAGGCCCAAATGTGGTTGACGTCCATAGAGACCATTTTCCGGTACATGAAGTGCCCAGAAGACCAGAAGGTGCAGTGTGCAGTCTTCTTCTTGGAGGACAGGGGCACCGCCTGGTGGGAGACCGCGGAGAGAATGCTAGGGGGCGATGTAAGCAAAATAACATGGGAGCAGTTCAAGGAGAACTTCTATGCTAAGTTTTTCTCCGCCAATGTGAAGCACGCCAAGCTGCAAGAGTTCCTAAACTTGGAGCAAGGCGACATGACGGTGGAGCAGTACGACGCCGAGTTCGATATGCTGTCCCGCTTTGCTCCCGATATGGTAAGAGATGAGGCTGCCAGGACGGAGAAATTTGTTAGAGGACTCAGGCTAGACCTTCAGGGCATTGTCAGAGCCCTCCGCCCAGCCACGCATGCTGATGCACTACGTATAGCACTGGATTTGAGCCTGCCTGAGAGAGCCGATGCGTCTAAGGCTGCCGGCAGAGGGTCAGCCTTGGGACAGAAGAGAAAGGTTGAGACGCAGCCTGACGTAGCACCGCAGCGAACACTGAGGTCAGGAGGTGTCTTCCAGAGACACCGACGGGAGCTTGCAGCAGCCGGGAGGACTCTGAGAGAGCTACCTGCTTGTACTACCTGCGGGAGAGTCCACGGAGGTCGTTGCTTGGCTGGGAGTGGAGTCTGCTTCAGGTGCAGACAGCCGGGGCACACTGCTGATATGTGTCCTCGGAAACCCTTTGAGGCGACACCGCCCCAGCCTTCTGCGGCCCAGCAGGGGAGAGTTTTCGCCACTACCCGGCAGGAGGCCGAGCGAGCTGGCACTGTGGTGACAGGTACGCTCCCAATTTTGGGGCACTATGCTTTTGTGCTATTTGACTCTGGGTCATCCCACTCGTTTATATCCTCCGTTTTCGTTCAGCATGTGGGTTTAGAGGTAGAGCCTTTGGGTAGTGTTTTGTCGGTTTCTACTCCATCTGGGGAGGTCCTGTTATCCAAAGAACAAATAAAGGCATGTCGGGTAGAGATAGCGAATCGTATGTTAGACGTGACCTTGCTAGTGTTAGACATGCAGGATTTTGATGTGATACTAGGCATGGATTGGCTATCAGCCAACCATGCAAATATAGACTGTTATGGCAAGGAAGTTGTCTTCAACCCTCCCTCCGAGGCTAGTTTCAAATTCAGGGGGGCAGGCATGGTATGTATACCCAAGGTCATCTCAGCCATGAAGGCTAGTAAACTACTCAGCCAGGGTACTTGGGGTATTTTGGCAAGCGTAGTGGATGTGAGAGAGCCGGAAGTTTCCCTATCTTCCGAACCAGTGGTAAGAGAGTACCCCGACGTTTTTCCAGACGAACTTCCAGGACTTCCGCCTCCCAGAGAAGTAGACTTCGCTATCGAGTTAGAGCCGGGCACTGCCCCAATCTCGAGGGCCCCTTACAGAATGGCTCCAGCCGAACTAAAGGAGTTGAAGGTCCAGTTACAGGAGTTGCTGGACAAAGGCTTCATCCGGCCCAGTGTGTCGCCTTGGGGAGCCCCAGTATTGTTCGTGAAGAAGAAGGATGGGTCAATGCGCCTTTGTATTGACTACCGAGAGCTGAACAAGGTGACAGTCAAAAACCGCTACCCCTTGCCCAGGATTGATGACCTGTTCGATCAGTTGCAGGGAGCCACCGTCTTCTCCAAGATCGACCTGCGATCAGGCTATCACCAGTTGAGGATTAGGGACGGTGACATCCCCAAGACGGCCTTTCGATCGAGGTACGGACATTACGAATTCGTTGTGATGTCTTTCGGCTTGACTAACGCTCCTGCAGTATTCATGGATCTGATGAACAGGGTGTTTAAGGAGTTTCTAGACTCGTTCGTCATAGTCTTCATTGACGACGTCCTCATTTACTCAAAAACTGAGGCTGAGCACGAGGAGCACTTACACCAAGTTTTGGAGACCCTTCGAGCCAACAAGTTGTATGCCAAGTTCTCCAAGTGTGAATTCTGGTTAAGGAAGGTGACGTTTCTTGGCCACGTGGTTTCCAGTGAGGGAGTTTCAGTAGATCCCGCAAAGATTGAAGCGGTGACCAACTGGACCCGACCGTCCACGGTTAGTGAAATTCGAAGTTTTCTGGGCTTGGCAGGTTACTACAGGAGGTTCGTGGAAGACTTCTCACGTATAGCCAGCCCGTTGACCCAGTTGACCAAGAAGGGAACCCCTTTTGTCTGGAGCCCAGCTTGCGAGAGGAGCTTTCAGGAGCTCAAACAGAAGCTAGTGACTGCACCGGTCCTGACAGTGCCCGATGGTTCGGGAAACTTTGTAATCTATAGTGACGCCTCCAAGAAGGGACTAGGTTGTGTCCTGATGCAGCAGGGTAAGGTAGTTGCTTATGCCTCCCGCCAGTTGAAGATCCATGAGCAGAACTACCCTACCCATGACTTGGAGTTGGCAGCTGTAGTCTTTGCACTGAAGATATGGAGGCACTATCTGTACGGTGAGAAGATTCAGATTTACACCGATCATAAGAGCCTGAAGTACTTCTTCACCCAGAAGGAGTTGAACATGAGGCAGAGGAGGTGGCTTGAGTTGGTGAAAGACTACGACTGCGAGATCCTATACCACCCAGGTAAAGCGAATGTAGTGGCTGATGCGCTAAGTAGGAAAGTTGCACATTCAGCAGCGCTAATCACCAAGCAGACCCCCTTACTCAGGGACTTTGAGAGGGCAGAGATTGCAGTCTCAGTAGGTGAGGTTACCGCACAGTTGGCTCAGTTGACAGTTCAGCCAACCTTGAGGCAAAAGATCATTGCTGCTCAGCTGAATGATCCTTATTTGGCAGAGAAGCGTCGCGTGGTAGGGACAGAGCAAGGTGAAGGCTTCTCCATATCCTCTGACGATGGCCTTATGTTTGAAGGACGCCTGTGTGTGCCGGAAGACAGCGCAGTTAAGACGGAGCTTTTGACTGAGGCTCACAGTTCCCCGTTTACCATGCACCCTGGGAGTACGAAGATGTACCAGGACTTAAGGAGTGTCTATTGGTGGAGGGGCATGAAGAGGGATGTGGCAGACTTTGTCAGTAGATGCTTGGTGTGCCAGCAGGTGAAGGCACCTAGGCAGCATCCAGCAGGGTTGTTGCAACCCTTGAGTGTGCCAGGGTGGAAGTGGGAGAGTGTGTCGATGGATTTTATTACGGGACTGCCCAAGACCCTAAGGGGCTACACGGTGATCTGGGTCGTGGTCGACAGACTCACGAAGTCGGCCCATTTCGTGCCAGGGAAATCCACTTACACTGCCAGTAAGTGGGGGCAGCTATATATGACAGAGATTGTGAGACTACATGGAGTACCCGTATCCATCATTTCAGACAGAGACGCCCGTTTCACATCGAAGTTCTGGAAAGGACTTCAACTTGCATTAGGTACAAGGTTGGACTTCAGCACGGCATTCCACCCTCAGACTGATGGTCAGACAGAGAGATTGAACCAGATTTTAGAAGACATGCTGCGAGCCTGCGTACTAGAGTTTTCAGGAAGTTGGGACTCCCATCTGCATCTGATGGAGTTTGCCTATAACAACAGCTACCAGGCTACTATCGGTATGGCACCGTTCGAGGCTCTGTATGGCAAGTGCTGTAGATCCCCTGTCTGCTGGGGCGAGGTTGGAGAGCAGAGGATGCTAGGCCCCGAGTTAGTGCAGACGACCAACGCAGCCATACAGAAGATCCGAGCTCGTATGCTGACAGCCCAGAGCAGACAGAAGAGTTACGCTGATGTACGACGTAAGGACCTCGAGTTTAAAGTGGGAGATATGGTCTTTCTGAAGGTAGCGCCTATGAAGGGTGTTCTGAGGTTCGCGAAGAAGGGGAAGCTGAGCCCACGCTTCGTAGGGCCGTTCGAGATATTGGAGCGGATTGGCCCCGTGGCTTACCGCTTGGCGCTACCCCCATCGTTTGCTGCAGTGCACGACGTATTCCATATCTCCATGCTGAGGAAATATGTCGCAGACCCAACACATGTGGTGGACTTCGAGCCACTGCAGGTTAGCGAGAATCTGAGCTACGAGGAGCAGCCTGTCGAGGTCCTGGCAAGGGAGGTCAAGAAGCTTCGCAGTCGAGAAATCCCACTGGTCAAAATCCTTTGGCAAAACCATGGAGTGGAAGAGGCAACGTGGGAGAAAGAAGAGGACATGAGAGCCCAGCACCCCGAGCTGTTCGAGGATTAGAACTTTCGAGGACGAAAGTTTTTTTTTAGGAGGGAAGATTGTAACGCCCAACATTTTTCGGTTTCCTTTGTTATTTTGGACCACTAATAATATTAATATTAAGTGTGGTTATGGGAATTTTAAACTTCTTGGAAGAACCTTGTCTTTTTAATTCTCGAGTAATTAAGGTTGAAAATCTTCATTTGGTTTATGATAATAAGTATTTTTTGGAAATAATTGGGGAAGTTTTATAAAACTAAGGTTGGTTGGTTAAGGGAGAAATGTGGGGACCAGTTGGGGGTTAATTGGTAAATTCCAAAAGATTTGGAGATATGGTAGGTGGTTATTTCTAATTAATTAAAGGAATTGGAAAAAGAAAAAAAAAGATAAATTCTCTCTTTAAAGCAGCCTCGGGACGCGCATAAGAAAATCAAAAAAAAAAAAAAAAAAAAAAAAGAAAAGAAGAAAGAAAGCATTTAAGCCGCCGCCGCCGCCGAAACCCTAGCCGCCTACCCACGCCACACGCCCAGCCGCGCCGGAGACATCAAACCAAGTCAAGCCACCGCACGCCGAGGATCAGCTACGCACGCCAGTCGTGTTTGCAGCCGGAACCAGCCGCGCCGCGTCGATCCGAGGAAGGGCAGTCAGCCGCGTCGCGACGCCCCGATCCAACGCTGAGGAGCCGCAGCCGATTCCTCAGCCAAGCCGTGTCCGCAACGCCGTCGTTCACACGCCCAGCCACGCCGCGCCGCTTAGATCCGACGCAGCGCAGCCGGAACGTTCGCCAGCCAGCCGTCGCGCCGACTGAAATCCAGCAGCTAAGCCTCGCGCGCCTCCAGCCGCCGAACCCGAACCCGGAACCGCCCCGCGCCCGCTCGCCCGAACCCGAAACCGAACCCGCGCCCGTGCCCACACGTGCCTAGCTCTCCCCGCGTGCAAGCCGCGCCGCGCCGCCTGCACTGCAAGCCGAGCCGCGCCTCCTTGCTGACGCGAGCCGAGCCGCATCCCCTCCCTGTTGCAAGCCGAGCCGCCCGCGTAGCTTCCTGTACCGAGCCGAGCCGGTCCTGTCTTCTTCCAGCCGAGCCGCCAGGACTAAATTGGCTCCATCCACCTAAATTTTGGTAATCCATTTAATTATTGTGGTTTTTCCGGTAAGACTCCATGCTCGGACGTTAGTTAAATTAAATTGGGTCTAAATTCAATTATCTTTCTCAAGGGACGTCTTGGACCAGGAAATTACTGTAGCGCGGGATTTCTTCAGTAGGGGCTCGAGCACTGCAACCTCCTTCTAGGGTAAGTTAAATTCAATTGAGTCTCGAACCGTTGGTCGTTGGCGACCTATTTACGAATTTTGACTTATTAAACAGTTAGGACTTCGTCGCTTGGAAAACGTACTGCCTCGCGGTTAGGACTCGACAAGTAGATCTCCAGGTAAGAGATTCTACTACTAGTTTCATGTTTGAAGTATGAGACTGTGTATGCCCTATGTTGCATATTGAGAGTTTGACAGTATGATGCCTGAAATAAATGTTAGTATGATGCAAATGACGATATAGTTGTGCTATAGCCTGTTATGCGTGGCAAGATTTATTATGGTTACGACGAATGTCGGGACGGAGAGTGTAGAAATGATTTATGTGACATGTTATATGCTGATGCCATGTGTATGTATACTGCAAATTAGGGTACCTGTTAGCTTGATTCTGTTAGAGTCGTACCTGCATGGGTGTCCTTCGGGATCACCACCTATTGAGGACTGTGTGGTCCGACGGGACGCCAGTCTAGCATGATATAGACATGACTCGAGTGACTCGACGGGGTCCTCGCATCCCGACTGTCCTAGGTGTCCCCGGGCACCGAAGACCAGAGTTACGTTCCTACGGGAGCGCATGATTGCACGTGTTCGGGAACGTGCCAGAGATTGGGTACCAGTTATCAGGACTCTAACAGGAAGTTAACAGGCACCTAGTGGGACTAGTAGTGGGTCCCTTACTGAGTATTTTTATACTCATTCTCTCCATTTTATGTTTTCAGGTAGAGGACGGGGCAAGGGCAAGGGCAAGCTGGCGAGCGACCCGAAGTGAGACCGAGGAGGGCCATAGGGACTACCGCTTCCGCTTATTTCTTATTTCAGATTTTAGCATTTGAGTTTGAGTACTTTTTATTTTTCACTATCTTTTATGTAGATAGGGCCCGAGTAGGATTTCAGAACGTTTTTACATTTTTGCATGACTACCTTGTTTATGTTTTTATAAATGAATTTCTTGAACCGTATGCTTTTAATAAAATTTTTAGACTTAAACCACTTGTTCTATATTTAGTAATGACTTCGATTCAGCATAAGGAGTTGGGTCGTTACACGTTACACATAGGCCAATGATGAGAAATACCAAAAATGCCTCAGTCAATATGCGATTCACTTGTCACACGTGCATGTGTAATTCTTCTTCTAAACGATCATGATATACGATCGTGTAGGAAATGATACACGATCGTCTAAAAAATGATACCCGATTGTGTAGTTCTTTTTAACGATGGAAAAAATGCTTCATGTAATTCTTCTTCTAAACGATTATGATACGCAATCTGTATGAAATGATACATGATTGTGTAGAAAATGATCCACGATCGTGTAGGGAAATGATACACGATCGTGTAGGAAATGGTACATGATCGTGTGGAAATGCATCAAATCTAAGAGTCCTTTAGATCATATAAAAGTGATACTTAAACAATCTTGATATCCTAGAAGAGGAGCTGTAAGAAAGAAAGAGAAGATGAAGAAAGAAAGAAAGAAAAAGAAGATGAATAAAAATAGAAAAAATAAAATCTTGGAAGATTAACAGAGAAGTTGAAGAAATCTGGAATAAAAGTAAAAATAGAAGAAAAAAGAGCTAAACAAATATGGATGAGAAAATGAATAAATCACAAAGAAGAAGAAAAAAGAGAAGTGACGAATCGTCCACAATATCAAGGACAAATCTAAAATGTAAGAAAACTTTCTAGTGGCTTCATGGGCTTTTGATTATGTTACACGGACCGTAAATATTTTTGTATTTCGTTATATTTATGAAAATTAACCTATAATTAATTTTTTGAACAAAACATAACGATTAAAAATTATTTTTAAATATATGAAAATTACTTTTAAGAGTTTGGTACCAAACATAAATAAGATTACTTAAAAAACAATTTTACCAAATTAATTATACCTAAAATCTCTTTTTTCTAAAACCAATAACTCAATTATCACTCCTAAACACATTCTACGTGTTTTCCTAAAAGTGAATTTCTTTCGTGTTAAATTAGTTTTTAAGGCTTCATATTTCTAGAATACTGTTATGTTTGTGTCATGGTCTACTAACCAAATGTATCAGTTATCAAGTTAGAGATTGCCCAAGTATTTCTATGCTCAAATCTCTCAGCCTTAATTCAACTGAACAGTGAACCAATTTATTAATGAATTTGGTAGCTTAGAATACTTCTAGACTTGAGAAGCCTTTTCTCAAATCCTGAAGGTGTCTAAATTATTCAAACCATCCCTCTAAGAAAATCTCCAAAAGAAGACAGTTGGATGTGACCTTATTGCTCTAAAAGCAGTTTGTGCGATGTTAGTGTTATTTAAATTGGCCATAAAAAACTACTATTTCATTTTCTTTCCTTGTTGAACTAATTCATTTTGTATCATATTAGTAAAAAAATCTTAGACATTATGGTGTGTTAATTGTATTACCTTAGTCGTTAATAATGTATTTGATTAATAAGGTTGGTTTTCGTCCATGGTGAAAATTAAACAATTTATTTTGTATTCGATTGAAGAATGGCTGCTCAAGTTTTTCGTAAGCTCTATGTGCTATTTATTCTTGAAGAATTTGCAGTGTTGTTCCGATCTTGTGAGATAGGTTGTGGTTGACAAGTTGAACAACATTTTATGAAATGAGAAGTTGTAGTATTTAGGGGGGATCTAACTACACAATAATGTTGGAGTGAATGTTTTAAGGGAGCCTGATTTTATTATGGAGAGTCAATCAAGTTTCAACTACTTAGGGGGTAAACCTAATTGATCGTTAGTCTAATCTTAGGGTCTATCAAGATTACGAGACTGATCAGTTGTCACGTGTAATCCTTTTCATTGACTCTAGCAAACGTTCTTCTTATTCTGGCATAGCCACCCAAATGTAGGTGTTAAATGTTGGGTTTTATGTCCTAAAACTCATAGATAGTAAATATAATCCATTGACTAGTATTAATAAAGTGTTTTATTATTATAATTTCAATAAGTGTTATTAATTATATTATTAGTTTGTCTTAATAACCTAAATTCAATAAACTAACATCCTAAGCTATTTGATGAGTCTTGAATAGTATGTAGAGACATACAAGGATCAATGTTAAATATTAGCTTAAAGGGTCTACAATATAAAGTTAAGGTTGGGTACCTTATCTTGGTAACAGTATGGATACGACTCACTTTGTATTTGATACAAACGCATTGATCCAACGCGTTTATGTAGGCGACATGCAAGTGAGGGTATCCTAGGCAATGAGTTTGCATAAGACCAGACCATGCAATAGTAACCACTAGATGAACTCCATTAACTAGTTGAGTTTTCATTTCATTAGGATGACCTAGGTAACTTAGTCTTAATCCTGATTGTATTATGAACTTCTATTCACAAGGGATTGTACTTTGATTTATACGGGTGATAGTGGCCAGATTGCCAACTCAATATGCTTATCATTTTGGGGACAAACCGAGTGGGGAGCTGGAAACATAAGCACACAAGATGGAATTCACTTCTTTCTGCCTTTAGGGTAAGTAGATAAGTGTTTTCTTAAATTACGTCTCCAGGACTATAACAAAGGGTTATACCCTCTCTATGGCACGGGAAGAATTTTTGTTTAGTGGTTGGACCATAAACAAGTTGTTTATTAGATGGGCACTGGTATTTAAGGACTAGAAGTAACCTAGGGGTAAAATGGTAATTTGACCCAACTGGTGTTACGAACACTTGTGAAAGACTAACTTGCTAGTATTGGTCTATATCCATGGACACAGAAATATATCTACAGTGAGAAAAGTTTTGTTGTGATTCTTTAGTGGAGTGTACACATACAGTTAACGAATACTGATTAATGTAGTTAATAAGTTTAGTCAATTAATCTCATATCGTTGTAGCTTTTGATCTGTAGGTCCATTAGGTCCCCTTCGTAGCTCGTAAAGGGTAATGAGATTTAATTGTATTTGCTGTAATTTGAAATGTTCAAATATACTTTGGAAATTAATATAATATATTGTGATACATTATAATATAAAGTTTATATTTTAATTAGACTTTACTATATAAATTTAGTTTTGGATATGATTCAAAATTAATTTATGAGAGACTAAAATATTTGAATGAGTTCAAATAATAATTTAATGTGAATTAGATTCATATTAAAACTATAGGTTAAAATTTAATATGTATATGATACATATTAAAACTATAGGTTATAAGAGAAATTTATATTTGAATATGATTCAAATTTAGATTAAATTAAATATAAAATATTTAACTTAGTAATTAATTAATTAGAGATATTCATTTAAATATGGTTTAAGTGAAATATTAATTAAATATGATTTAAATGAAACATTAATTAAATATGATTTAAATGAAATATTAATTAAATATGATTTAATTAATTAATTAAATAATTAATTTTATATTATTATTAATTTAATAAAATTAAATTAATAGGGAACGTGGATGACTTTCCTACATTCCCTGATTCTCTCCAACTTATCTCTTCTTCAGTGTCTAAAGAAGGGGGAGTTATAAGCAATTTACAAAACTGTTCTGGAATGCGTACTGCAATTCTCTCAAATTCTCTCAAGAAAAAATTATTACTTTATAAGAATTTCCCTCCTTCCAATTGGTTCCCACAAATCAAATAACCCAAAGAATAGAAAGGTTTTCAAGTGGTGATGTCTTCAAATTTGGTGGTTTGTAGATCCAGAGTCGTCCACGATCGTAAGTATTCTTCTTCTTCTCTGCAATGTAATTTTTAGCTTGCTTAACCATAATAGAAATTATTTTCTATATATTTTTTCGCCAATATATTGATATTTTTGGGTTCCAATTAAATTGAGTAAGGTCTCTGTTAATTTTCCGTTGCATAGGTCTTTCATCCCTTCATTAAGCACTGAAGTCGGTTACCAATCCTCTTGTGTTATTTCACTTTAATTCATTCTTTGTTGGTTTCAAATTGTTATTTTCCTTGGTGTAATTTTTGAACCAACATTGGATCTCTAGTTTATATATGTCGTTTTTTCAATTAGACGCTATTATCAACTTTGCTTATTCAAAAAAATTCTCTACCTCTTAATTAGACTCTTACATATATCCTTATCTTGCTAAGTAAATGAATTCATTTCCATGCTTCTTGTTCGTCTGCTACAATAGAAAGAAAATTGCCTTCCTTCACACGTATTAGGGCTTATATTGTGATAACTTGTAGAAATACAAGTTATTGTAGCCTCTTTTATAGAGTAACGAGGCCAAAATTTAAAAGAAGTATATCAAAACGCAATGATTATGTTGAAAAAATATAAGTACTTAGAAATACACTTTACTTAAGCATCTATGTCTGTTTTACTGTATTTCAGTGTCTTAACGCAAGATAAAAGAAAAAGAAGAGATTAGTGAATCGTAAAGGATATCGAGTAAGACTTATGCGAGAATAGCTCGCTTGGAGAAAACGTATGCAAGGCGACAAGCTTCATTAGTATGCGAAGACGGTTCATTAGAAGACAAGAATGGTTGTTGGGGATAATGTGACTTGACAATGATGGCTTTTGGTGCTAACATGACCAGAAGAGTAGAAGTTTTTCATCGAAAGTTGCCTATATAAAGAACTCCATCACCATCAAGAAGGGGAGACCCGGATAGGCCAAAGTAGCCGACTGTGCGAAAAGTCATATGCTGATCTCTGACTAAAGTCTAGAGAGTAGGAAAAATGAGTAGCCTTTCCGCCTTCTATAAGTCATCTTCTTCTTCTCCGACCAAGCTGTGAATGAGAGCTTAGAGTTTGAAGGAAAGGAAGTCCATTTCCCACTTCCCCTAACTTGTAAGCCTTTTTCATTCTCTCTTCTTCCCATTTTTGTATTCCTTGTAATATATGTCGTTTATATTGTACAATGACCGAATGCCTATTCTTTAATATATATTACATGTTTATACCATTTTAATCCATACATCTCTTTACTGTTCATTTGTCATTGTGTTATTTGTAGTTTAGTCTTGTGTTAAGTTCTTGATAAGTTGTTTTGCTTATAACTCTTATCGCTTTAGTTGAGCTATTTTCATCACCTGACTAGTGCTTATCACCAACTACCAGAGAGGGCAAGTAGCAAGGATATGGCTAACGCATGCCAGGAGGAGTTTGGAGGCAAACTCCATCTTGGCGAGATAACTTCCATCATTTGTATCCTAAAAGGAGAACAAATGTGGGCAACAGGCGCTAAAAGGTTGTTATCCTTAATTGTAAAGCTCTCTGTTTTATAAGTAAATTCTTCTAGATATATCTCGAATAACTAGGTTGAGTCATTTGTACCCCGAAAGGCAAACATGTGTGGCGTATAAAAACTCTAAGAGGAGTTCACCTTAATCATAAACTAGTTATGAGAGACATATCACATCAAACCTTTCATGGTCTAATCGTCTAGTCATGCATAGACATTCCTTCACCACTTCTCATACAAGTTAGTTCGCATCTCCATTTCGCATCTCCATTTTGCATCCATCTAGTTCCCCTTTATAGAATCTCTAAAGTACATAAGTAGTTTTAGTTCAGGTCACATTAATTTATTCATTATTCATTATTCTTTTATACCGCTTAATTGACGAGTAAATCTTAGAACTAAGGTTTGATATCAGTTTCCTGTGTTCGATCCTGGATCATCTAGATAAACCTATTGTTTTGCTTATACTTGCGCAAGCAATAGAAAAACTTGTATACGACAAGGACTTAGTTTCAATATGTTGAATAGAGACATTAGGAGCATTTTACATGCAATGATCATGTCTGAACACATAATGAAGAGATTCACAATGAGTGTTTTATATGTAATGATCTTAAACCAATGACACATTATGAGCCACACAAGTCTCATCACAAAATCAACACAACATATGAGAAAGTCAGTCTATCAATTTGGATCATGGAGTGGATTGTGTGGAGTGGGGTATTTAGGATAAAATTTACTTTTAGTTGGGGATTAGGATTATGATTTCAAAATAACCCTCTTCATGACTATTCTTCTACGTAGGTTTTTCTTTCAAGGGTTGTTCAATTCGTCGACCAACTTTCGTAGACCTCTTTCGGTGACCGTCGGTGGCCAATATCGAATCGCCACTTTTTTATTGACTCCACTGAAGAACTTTCGTCAACAAACTTCGATGACTGATACTAATCAACCTCCAGTCGCCACCTATGAAACTTGAAAATATTTAATAAAAACACTTTTAAAAGAGAGTAGTCAAACACATTTGTGTCTTTATTTTGAAAAGTATTTATAAAAATGTTTAAATAAAAATGATTTTTGAAAAAGTCTTTTTTTATAAGTCATTCCAAATATATCCTTAGTTTAATTATAACAATATTTTTTAAAATACACTTTCTCATGTTTCAATTTGTTTTCTTTTGGATTTTTCTAAACTAATTGTTATTATTGGATTGTCATTTTAAAATTATTTTTCTTCACTTATTTGTTTAAAATAAACATTTTTTTTATTTTAGGAGATAGTGCTAGTATATATATTGTTGGAATTTATGTCCTAAAACTCGTAGTTTTGTAATTCAAAAATCATACTTTATTAAATAAAGTTGTTATTGAGATTTTGTTAGGAAATTGAATACTTTATCTTCAATCTAATAAACTGAGGTCTCGAGGCTATATTAAGTAAACTTGAACTTTATGTAGAGACATAAACATGGATCAAGTTTGAGTATATAACCTAAGCAGTCTATAGTATGTGAATAAAGGTTGAGCACCTTATTCTAGGGACACTATGGATGCCGCTTGCTTTGTAGTTAGTACAACCAATGTGATACTGAATCATTCATGTAGAGACATAAAAATAGGAGAATCATATGTAAAGAGTTTACATAAGACTGAACCACAAAATAGTCATTTTTAAGTTATAACACCTTTTACTGTTTAAAATTGACGATTTCTATTATTGATGACCTAGGTAACTTAATCTTAATCCTGAGCTAACTATGAACTCATGTTCACACAAAATTATCCTTAGATGTGCATAAATAAGGGTAGTTCATCATCATTGGCTCAATAAGCCTCCTATTTTAAGGGTAAAACTATGTTGATAGCTGGGGAATAGAGTGCAGGACAGAATTCACTCCTACTCGCTTTATGATTCGGTTGATAGGTTGTTTCCTTCATGACTGAATCTAAGTCTTGAATAAGGGCTCCTACTCTCTCACTGGCCAAAGAGCGATTCAGTTTAAACTAATTCTTAAGTTGTGGATCAGTAGGACTTAAGAAGCAAGATTTAATCTCAGAGGTAAAATAATATTTTGACCCAATCGAGGTTACAAACAACCTGTAAAGAATTAACTTACTAATCATCCTTATATCAAATGAACACAAATATATCTATAGTGAGGGGAATGAAATACAAGCTTTAGTGGAATGATCTGTTCGTTAACAAATGTTTATTATCTTGGTTTAAAAGGGTTTAGCTAGTTAACCTTAGATTCTTGGAGCTCATTATCTATTGGTTCATTAAGTTCTCTTTCTAGCTCATATAGAATAAACTTTGTTGAGAATATTGGTCTCACTTCCTTCCTTCCTTTATTTATTTATTCTAGATTGGGTTGTTTCGACTTTGGTTGGTTGTTTGGATTTTGTTCTATTTTCTGGGTTTTATTAGACTGCTGGTTTTGGCTTTTCTTCTATTTAGGTATATTTTTGGCGGTACACAAAAGATTGACAAGAAAAGTGAAGAAATTCACAAGGATTTACTAATGGTAAAAAGATACATATTAATCTGAGTTATCTCCTATGACAACTAAGTTCTACAACTATGCTTGAAGAGTTTCTTAGTGAATAGAGATCATAGTCGATCAAGTGAAGCTTGAAAAATCAATTGAATAGTGACTTCTGATTAAGGAGTGTTTCTCTCAATGTTACTTTGGCGATTATGAGTGATTATTCTTCTAATACATGTATAAGTGTATTAGTATCACTATGTACAATATGTTGACATTTGTGATAATGGTTATACTGTAGGTCACAACTCTGTATTCATGAATTATATTACAAGGAATTATATGATCTCTTATCATGGGTCAAGGACCCTCCGGATGTAGATGTTGTGTCATTGAACTGGGTTACCAATGTTTGTTCTAATTGTTATTTTTACTGATTTTTTCCTTAGCTAGAAACGTAGGGTGTAAGACGGAATTCACTCCTACCCACTTCAAGGTTAGTAGATAGGTTGTTCCTTAAAGGACTGAATCTAAGTCTGAACAAGGGCTCTATTCTGTCATTGGCCTTAGTTTATAGGTTGGACCTTAAACCAATTGTTCAATAATGGATTATAGGGTCTTAGGGAGCAAGATGTAGTCTCCAGGGTAAAACAGTATTTTGATCCAGTCAAGGTTACGAACAATCTATGAAAGATTAACTAATTGATCATGGTTATATTAGATGGAGACAAATATATTTATAGTGAGGAGAGTGAAACTACATGACTGTAGTGGAATGACCTGTTAGTTAACGAATGTTCATTAGTTTGATCTAAAAAGGTTTAGTCAGTTAATCTCGGATTCTTAGAGCCTATGATATATGAGTCCATTAAGTTCCCTTGCTAGCTCATATGGAATAAACTTTGTTAAGAATATTGGTCCCGCTTCCTTTATTTATTTAATTAATTGTTTATTTATTCTGAATCGGGTGGTTTTGACTTGGGTTGGTTGTTTAGATTTTGTTATATTTTTTCGGTTCTGTTGAGCTGTTGGTTTTGGCTTTTATTCTGTTCAGGTTTGTTTTTTTTATTGTACATAGAAGATTGACAAGAAAAATGAAGAAATTCACAGCAAGTTTAAAACGGTGAAAAATATATAGATTGTTATGAGTTATCTTTGATGACAACGTAGTTCTACAACTATGCATGAAAAGTTTCTTAATGAATAAAGATCATAGTCAATCAAGTGAAGCATGATAGATTTATTGCATGGTGACTTCTAATGAAAGGGGAGTCTTTCTCCCAGTATTACTATGGTGATTATGAGTGGTTATTCTTCTGATTCATGTATCAGTATGTTAGTATCACTATGTACACCATGTATGTTAGTATCACTATGTATACCATGTTGAGTACTTGTGGTGATGCTTGTAAGGCAAGCCATAACTCTTTAATCATGAACTATAGCAGAAGAAATTATATGATCTCTTATCATCGGTCAAGGACCCTCCAGATGTATGTTGCAATTTATGTCCTAAAACTCGTAGTTTGTAGTTAAAATTATATTCTATTCAATAAAAGTGGTTATTTAGGCTTATTAGTGAAAATAGAATACTATGATCTTGAATCCAATTAACTAAGGTCCTGAGGCTATCTAGTGTAGACTTGAACTTTATGTAGAGACATAAACAAGGATCAATGTCGAGTATATAGCCTAAACAATCTATAGTGTATGAATAAGGTTAAACGCCTTATTCTAGGGATACTATGAATGAGGTTCGTTCTGTAGTTAGTACAGACGATGTGATCCTGAATCGTTCATGGAGAGACAAGGGAGTGTTGGCATCCTATGTAAAGCGTTTACATAAGACTAGAACCATGAAATAGTCACTTTTAAGTTATAAAATCGTTGACTATATAAACTGACTATTTCGATTATGATAACCTAGGTAACTTAATCTTAATCCTGAGCTAACTATGAACTTTTGTTTAGATGGTATTATCATTGGATCTTGCTAGTTGAGGGCATCTCAACAACACTGGTCCAATAAGCCTCCCATTTCAGGGGTAAGACTGGGTGGATGACTAGGAACATAGGGTGCAAGATATAATTCACTCCTACCCGTTTTAGGATTAGTAGATAGGTTGTTCTTTTAAGGACTAAATCCAAGTCTTGAATAAGGGATCCCACGCTCTCGTTAGTCCTAGAGGGATTCGATTTATAGGTTGGACCATAAACCAAATGTTCAATAATGAATCCGTGGAACTAAAGGAACAAGATGTAGTCTCGGGGGTAAGATGGTATTTTGACCCAATAGAGGTTATGAAAAACCTGTGAAGGATTAACTTACTGATCTTGGTTATATCAGATGGACCCAAATATATCTATAGTGAGGGGAGTGCAACTATGGGACTTTAATGGAATGACCCATTAGTTAACGAAGGTTGATTAGCTCGGTTTAAAAGCGTTTAGCCAGTTAATCTTGAACCGTTGGAGCCCATGATCTATAGGTCCATTAGGTTCCCCTTCTAGCTCATATGGAATTAACATAGAACAATATGGAAATGGTCAAAGTTGTAAAAAGTCAAAGTGTTGATTTTTTACTTTGAAAAGTCAAAGTGTTGATTTTTTACTTTGAAAAGTCAAACTTTGACCAGCTTTATATTCAAATGTGATTTAAATTTCAAAACAATGAATGCAGATTCATGCTCATGAGGTCAGAATTAGTTAAGACACACAAAATGATAAAAAGTTAAAATATTGACTTTTGACTTGAAAATGTTTCACTTTGAATTAATTGGTTAAATGACCATATTGCCATTGGACTAAAGTTAGTGGGAAAATCCAACATTTTGTTGAATAATCCCACTAACACTTAAAGGGACAAGTGTTTACATAAGATGTAAACATATAGCCCATTAAGTTTAAGTGGAGATTGAGGTTTGATTATTGAAGTAATAATTTTCATGCATTTTGCATGTAATTTAAAAACTATATAAAAATATAAAACTATTTTGAAACATATAAAAATAAGTTTTGAAAATTAATTTTAAAACTTTTGAGTTTCTTAGAAATTATTCAAACATTCAAAATATTCTTACCTCTCTCTCATAACCAAATTGTTGGTTTCTTCCTCATTTTCCAACCCTGTCACATATTTTCCTTTACATAATAAGTTCCACAACTCGGTTCTAAGTCTAGAGAATAGCGGGTCAACACTAGTGGTGGTCTCAGTTCTTGACCGTGAGGAGATTCTAAGGATTGGGAAGCTTCAAAGGTATGTTTTTCTCTTAACCCCAATTAGTGTAATCACTACAAGAAATCAGGAGGTTCCTGACGCCTAGAACGATGTCGAAAGACGGAACGTCAGGACAAACAACTAGTCCGGACGTCATGTTACATACGTCGGAAACAACAAAAACATTATTCTAATATCATATTCTCCTGCATGTGATGAAAAACATCGAGAAACAACAAGCAAGTCTCGACGATTCTCAATCGGTGTTTGAAATAGAAATAGAAATATAGTTTCCGATGGGTTGCACAAGACATCGGGATAAACTCGAACACTTATTATATGTTAGAGCAAAATACTCGATGCTCCATGCATGGCATCGAAAATAGACATATAGTTCCTAACAGATTGCACGGGACGTCGAGATAAACTTAAACATTAATTATGTATCAGAGCAAGATCTCTAACGCTCCATGCATAGCGTCAAAAAAGATTTACCTACTCCCGATGCCATTAGTGATTCGTCAGGACTGTATGTAACTATTTTTGACGAATAACTAACGGTGTCGGGAGTTCTCCTATATATTTCATTTCAGTTATCTAAAAGACAGAACTGAAATTTCGAAGAGAATGAGAGAAGAAGATAAAGGAGGAGCGAAGAAGAAGTTTGTCGCGCCTGTCGTGCCTTGCCCTTGTCGTCGTCTGCCTCCTTGTTGATGTCTCCCTTGTCACCTTATCGTCATTCTTCCATTTTTGGTAAGTTTCAATTCATTTAGATTTTAGATTTTAGTTTCAAACCAATGATACATCTTCTATTTTTGGTCAAATTTTTGTTTTGATCAGTAAATTTTGAAGATAAATATTTTGTTTTCATAGGTTGTAAGTATACTAGAACCATCATCTTAATGAAGATAAAACTAATAATTTTGATAAATCAACAACTTATAGCCTCCGTTTATTGGCATAATTCTTAGATGTTTGTTTAAATTTCAGAGGTTTAATTCTTGCTTAGTGTAATTTACGCATTGAGTGTAATTTAATTCTTTCTAAGTGTAATTTGCTTAGTGTAATTTATGCATAATTCTTGTTTAAGTGTATTTTAATTCTTGCTGAGTGTAACTTTCGTCATTTTCCTCTGTTTATGTTTTGGATGTTTGTTTTGACCAATAAATCTACGCATTGAGTGTAATTCTTGCTGAGTGTAATTAAGTTACTGTAAATGTTGATGGGTGTTTATCCATTTATTAAGCCTATCACGAGTAAACATGTGTCACCGAGTGGTTGTTCTGTTGTATGTATGTTGATGCTTTTGAATGTATATTGATGGTTGTTCTGATGTATGTATGTTAATGCTTTTGAATGTATATTGAAGGTTGTTATGTTGTATTTATATTGTATCTATTTTTGATATCAAACTTGTTTGTATTTTAGTATTATGTGCAATGGAGGAACTCAAACAGAGGAAGGGAAGTTGAACATTACTTTAGCTAGTTTGATCATAGGGACATGGGCAGCATGTGTAAAGACAGCAGTTAGATATTATTACGAGCCGCGTTTGGAGAAATACAATCTTGCTTGAAACATAAACAACCCTTGCTAATATGCAAGTGAGGAACTTTCTATGACTTACCTGTTCGATTCTTGATCTTGTCATTTTCTGGTCCACTCTTCTCAATCAATTTTCTTAACCACCAAAGCAAGGGTTGCTACTGTTTAAAGCAGCCTCGTGTTTCTCTCGACGCAACTCGTAATAATGTTAACTTCCCTTTTTGCACATTTTGTCCATGTTCCTATGATTGTACTTAGTTACAGTGATGTTGAGGCAATGTGTGAAAATTGAGAAACTGCTGTGGGCATTTTGAATTATGTTTAAGTTTTCATTTTTACTTTGTATTATTCATGTAATTTATATTTGAATTACCTACGAACGTGTACTTTTTTAATATTTCAATTAATAAGAAATTTGATTTGGTAACTTAGTAATTTGTTTCCAATTTTACGTTAATTCTAATTCAATTTAGAATTTTAATAATTTTTTGTTAACTTTACATTAATTAATAAAAGTTTGAATTATGATAATTTTTTTATTAATTTTACATTAATTAATAAAAAATTAAATCAGATAGCACTGCTGACATCGCTAACTAGACAATGTTGGCACACATGTTGACGTCGGTAGTGAGGTATTTGCGACATTGTTAACACTCGTCAATAGTTTCGCACTAGCTACGTGTTGACCATGTTGACAAAGAATATGTCGGTAGTAACCTTTGCTTATGCCATCTCGTTCTCACAATATTCTTACCGACGTCGATTTCTATGTCTACATAGCCTCTCTCGAGTATTTCTGGATTCTACCGACACATCTCTGCGTCGGCATACCCCCTTCTTCTTGTAGTGAATTAGGTTAGTTTTAATCATGTTCACTTCTAAATTAGTTTAGATGCATCTAGAGTAATTTTCAATCCGTTCTTTTGTTGTGCATGTCTCGTTTTTCCATTAATGTAGATGTTGTGTCATCGAACTGGGATACTAATATCTGGTGTTTTAATTATTATTTTTGTTGATTGTTTCTTTAGTTATTCCATCAGTTATTAACTTGAGTGTTAACTTAAGGCATCAAGTTAATTGAATCTTCGTTTTTTTATTTGGTATCAACCCGAATTGTGAAGAATGTTTGTGTTATGGAACCTGTTCATGATGGAAGTTCAACTACAAGGCCCTCTGTTCTGAATGACTCTAACTATGCCTACTGAAAGGTAAGGATGACCACATTTTTACATTTTATTGATAGCAAAACATAGAAAGTTGTGGTAATTGGATGGGAACATTCGACTGTGGCAGATGCTACTGGCAAGGTCTCTTCTAAGCCTAAACTCTCTTAGTGTAATGCTGAAAATGAAGCTTTGCTGGGAAATGCTCTTGTTTAAATGCAATTTTCAATGGAGTGGATCAAAATGTATTCAAACTAGTTAACACCTGTACTTCTACCAAGCAGGCCTTGAGTATCTTATAAGTGGCTTATGAAGAAACATTTAAGGTGAAAATATCTCAATTGCAACTTTTAACTTCAAAATTTGACGCCCTTGAAATGCTCGTAGATGAATCAATAGCTAAATTCATAGTTCTGTTCTGGAAATTGCAAATGAATCTTTTACTCTAGGGGAAAAGATTTCAGATACTAAACCGGTCAGAAAGGTTTTGCGTTCTCGTTCACAACGTTTAAGCATGGAAGTCATAGCCATAGAAGAGGCAAATGATATTGCCTCAATAAAACTTGATGAACTTTTTGGTTCTTTTAGAACATTTGTGTAACGCCCCAAAATTTGGGGAATTTAATTTTATTCTCTTAAGTGCAATTTTGAGATTTTGGGTGTTATTAAATGTTGATGTATTTTACTTTATGGAGATTTGATTCTATTGGGTATTTGAAAAATATCTAATTGTTGTTAAGTTGGAATTTATATTTGGTTTGGTTGGTTAAATTAGTGAAGATTAATTATATCGATTGTATAATGAATTGTTACTTGAAGTTAAAATAATTATATTGTGCGGATAATATAATAAGGAAATGATGTTTATTTTGGAGAAAGATATTTAGTGGGGAGAGGGAAAGAAATTTAAAATAATAATTATATAATGGAAAATATAGTTATTATTTAATAAACGTTGATTTTGATATTTTTATTAATTGGTGAAAGGTTGGTGTGACTGAAGGGATTGTTGAGTAAAAAGGGGGACTTTGTGAATTTTAAATGAGGAGAGAGAAAAGATTTTTTTTTTTTGGAAAAGGAAAAGGAATAATAATAATGTTATTATTGTTATAAAATAGACCCTCGTTGGACGTGCCCCATTAATTTCACCTTCTTCATCACACACACAAAACCTTAGCTCCCATTTGTCGCCGCCGCCGCCACTTCGTCGACCACCGTTGCTGCCTTCACCTCCGCCGCTGCAGATCGCCGTCGTCACCGTGGTTTAGGTTGCAAACCAAGCCGCTCGCCTCGCGCAGTCAGCCACCGTCGAACAGCACGCCTCACGCCGTCAGCCACCATTGAAGAGCAGCCGATAAGTCACCGCTATTCCCCATCGTAAGTCCATCACGTTGGAAGTCGTTGCGAGCCGTCCTAGTCGTTCTAGTCGAAGACTTCATCCGAGCGGCGTATGTGTGCGAGCTGAGCCCAACCCAGCCGCTCGAGCCAAGCCCAACTCGTGTGCGCGCCTAGAGTCGCCCTCAACCACAGACGTCGAACCGCTTCCTTCCAGCTGCGTGCAGCCAGTCGACCCACCTTAGTCGAGCCGTTTATGCCCCAACCGAGCCACGAAGCCATTTTTAGGCCACCTGATCATTTTTATTTTTTTCCACCTGTTTTTGGGTAAGTTTTGATTGGGTTTTTGGCATACCCAACAAAGATTTAATTTTGGACTTTAAATAATTTAATTTTGGATTAAATTAAATTATTTTTCTAAAAGAGTTGTTGGATCGTTAGAAGTGGAATCGAGGAATTTCCAGGTTAAGCCTAAGTTGATCTCAACCTTGATCTTAGGTAAGTTACTTCGATTGAAATTATGGACTTTAATTCTGTAAAGGATAAGTTATTAAATTGGTGTTTTCTAATTATTTAGAACGTCGTTGCTTGGAAAGTGTGATTATACTGTTAGAATTTGATTGAGCAAATCTCCAGGTAAGAGATTCTACTACTAGACCTTCGAGTTACATTCAAGAGAGCGCATGTATGAATATATGGTTATGTATCAATGGTAGCTAAGTACATGACTCGAGGTTATTGAAAGAGAGGTTGATATTGTAATTGCGTCTGCTGGTTGATTTTATGGTTAGCACTGATAGTATGTCGATGCTATTGCCTACGCCTAATGACATAGTTTTGTGGTTGAGGATGACATGATATGATATGTTATGGTATGATATGTTATGGCATGATTTGTTGTAGTATGACATGTTATGATATGATCTGTTATGATGAAGATATGTTATGTGCATGCTATGGATAGGGTGTATGTTAGCTTTACCTATTAGAGTTGTACCCACATGAGTGTCCTTCGGGATCACCACTCTTTTGACAACTGTGTAGTCCGACGGGATCACCAGTCTGACATTGACATTGACACAGACATGATTTGAGAGATTCGATGGGATCGCTCACACTTATGACTACGTAGTCCGACGGGACCACCAGTCTAACATTAACATTGACATAGACATGATTTAAGTGATTCGACGGGATCACTCACAGCCCGATCGTCTTAGGTGTTTCCTTGGGTTCACTAGAGACCAGCTTGATCCTACGAGATCACAGATTGCACGTGTTTGGGAACGTGCCAGTTCAGGGGTACCACTCTTCAGTACTCTAATAGGAAGTTAACAGGCACCTAGTGGGACTAGTAGTGGGTCTCTTACTGAGTATCTTTATACTTACTCTTTCCATTTCTATTTTTCAGGCAGAGGCAGAGGTAAGAGCAAAGGCAAGCTGGCGAATGACGAAAAGTGATCGTGGCTAACCACAGGGATACCTTTGCTTCCGCTTACGTCATGTGTCGAATTTCAGAGTTGATATTTCCTTTCATTTTATTCTATTTTATTTATTTCTTTGTTTTTCTTTCCCTTTAAAACTAGTAGGGACCCGAGATAGGATTTTTTTAATTCATTTCCATACATTCTATTTATGTTTTTAACGAAAATTCACAGTTTTGTTTTATTTTCTATTTACTTTAAATAAATTTTAAAATTTACTTTTAAAGTAAAGTCCTCAACTTAGTATAAGAGGTTGGGTCTTTACAATTTGAGTTGAATCTAAGAGATGGGTGAACCCGAAAAGAAAAATTGAATAGCTTTATAATCTATAAGTGAGGATGCTCCCCAACAGCATAAAAAACGAGTTAATGATGACCATTTAGTCGATTCTATTGCTCTTTAGAAGAAGAAAGTTCCAAAGCTTAGAACTCTGTTTCACAAACGTTCTGAAAATTATGAAGGTAAGAATAACATGGATTTGGGCAGTTCAAGCACTTCCAGTTTTCATAGTAGTTCAAGCTCTTCTAGTTCTTATTGTGTAAATAAGCGAAAGGAGAACAACAAAGGCGATTGAAATTTTGGTTCTTACTAGGGTAACAGAAGTTTTAGATGTCATCAGTGTTAAGAGTTTGGGCACTATCAAGTAGAATGACCTACCTTTATCAAAAGAATGAAGAAGCGTTTGACTGTTACTTTATCTAATGAGAACCATCTTCTGATAGTGACATAGAAGAATATGGCAAAGCTTTTGCTTGTTGTGCGGTTGAAGATAAACAAGGGGGCATTAAAAGTTCATATGATTAGAAGCTTGTTGTAAATTGTGCTGAAGATAATGGAAGGTCAAACTTATTAGGCCAAGTTATGATTATCTATTCTTGAAATGGGAAGAAGATCAAAATGTGTTAAAACAATAGAAAGAGAGGATTCAAGTTACGATGGATGACAATCATCGTCCAATAACTGTGATTTCTATGCTTAAGATGGAGTTGAAGGATGTTCATCATGAGTGTGAGTCTATCTCAAAATCTGTTAAAATGCTCATATCTGAGAATCAAAGTTTAGATAATATTACAACTAATGGGAATTCTGGAAATGATAAAAAGGGACTAGGTTTCTTTGATAAATGTTCTGGTTCTAGAAAATTCTCTACTGTGTTTGTTTCTACTTCCGATAGTAAAGACAAGAGTGTAGAGAAAGCAACTTTCTCAAGAGTTAATAACGTTCATCATAGGACTACTTAAAGGCTTTTAAAAAGATGGACATGTCATTTTTGCGGCAAATTTGGTTATATACAACATTTTTGTTATCAATTGCATGGTTATTTGCGTCACTCCAATAGAAGTTATTATAGAAATTTCAACAGAAAAAATTACCCTCGTTCAGAATCTAAGACTGTGTGAAGAGTGAAGAGAAGGGAAAAGCTTGACAAATGTAATGTAGCAATTATCTCCGTTCATGCTTTAAGCCAAATAAGACTGGTATTTCAATAACGGGTACTCCAAACGTATGACTGGGAACATAAGTTTTTTTTTATGGATTCAAGGAATGCACTGCTGGTTATGTTACTTTTGGTGATGGAGTTAAAAGGAAAAGTTTTTGGCAAAGGGAACATCAATAAACTAGGTTTACCTAATCTTTAAGACATAAAGCTTGTAAAAGGATTATCAACCAACTTGATTAATATCAGTCAACTATGTGATCTAGGTTTTCTTGGTAATTTTTCTATAAATAAGTGTGAAGTTCTAGATCAAGAAAAAAGTACTGAAAGGAACTCGATTATAAGACAATTGCTATCACTAGGATTTTGACTTGGAAAGTTCCTTATGCAATTTGTCTAAATTAGATGAAGCGGAGCTATGGCATAAGCATCCGAGCACATAAGTCTTCCTTCTATATGCCAGACTATTGGTGCTGAGTCAATTCTAGGACTTCCTCTATTGAAAGTTGAATCAAATAATTTTTGTGATGAATGTCTAGGTACGAGCAAATTAAGGCATCACACAAGTCTTTTGGGCAATGTACTACAAACCTGGGTGCTTAAGCTTCTACACATGAATCTATGGATCCTATGCAAGTTCAAAGCCTTGGTGGAAAAAGGTATACTTTCGTTTGTGTTGACAATTTTTCGAGATACACTTGGGTGAAATTTACTTTATATCGCCTTGAACTATTAATACACATTACCTTGCAATTAATTAGTTAAATATTCTTTCATGTCTTGCCTGTTACATGAATTCATAATTTATTACTCAATCGCCATGTTCATCTTGCATTGCAAATCACACCTTATTGTATATAGTTAGGACAAACATATTATGCATACTTACACCGTAGAGTATACCGTGATAGATTCAATTAGAACACCAATTTTCTGAGTTCGACCCTAGACTTACCAGAAAACCTCTCTTCGCTTACACTTGGGTGATAGAGAGGAAAACTTGTACTACATACATATCAAATTTAAATGTGCAACGTATAGGTAGGACATTCATCTTTTACTGCATCATCCTATTCTAATCGCCTAATTCAGTCGCTTACTTAGAGCCTAACATGACATATCTATGATTGAATGTTTGTGCGAACAAGCAGCTTTGCCAAAACTTAGAGGTAAAACGCCAATTTCTGTCTAAAATTATGGACACTGGGGTTTCGTGTTGGCTTATGATCTTATCTACGTATAACTTGGCCAATTTGTCAAATGAAAAAGTTTTCTTTATGGGAATAAAGCTTGCAGTCTTGGTGCAACCGTCCACAATTACCCAAATCCCATCAAAGCCATTAAGAGTTTCGAGCAAACCAAAAAAGTAATCCATAGTGATATGCTCCCACTTCCATTCTGGACTTGACAAAGGACACAATAATCCACCAGCCTTTCGGTGTTGGGTTTGACTAGTTGACAAATCAAACACTTAGCTACAAACTCAACTATCTCTTGCTGCATACCTGGCCACCAATAATTGGCTTTTAAAGTTCTATACATCTTGGAACTTCTAGGGTGCATCGCATAAGTTGAACTATGTGCTTCCTCCAAAATTCTCTCTTTCAATGCCTAATTATTTGGTATTTCCAAGGTCCATCTCTTGTAAACACGTAGTTTTCTCGCCTTTCACATCTTACTTCCTCAGCTAACTTTTTCAATAAGAGGTCCTCAAGTTATGTTTTAATAATTTCTCCTTCAAGTGTGGGCCTAACCTGACATCGAGCAATCAAGTTCCTTATTGATCTTGTGTCCAAAATTAGTTTAAAACCTTTTAAATCTTTCAGCAAGGTCACTTTTCCTTCGACTTTCCTATTCGAACTTTTTCTCCTTAACGTGTCTGCCACAACATTGGTCTTCTCGTGATGGTATGTAATAGCACAGCCATGGTCTTTGATAAATTCCATTTATCACCTCTATCTTAAGTTTAATTCTTTCTGATCTAAGATCCATTTCAGGCTCTGGTGGTCGGTGAAAATATTATACTTTTCTCCAAACAAATAATGTCTCTAAATTTTCAACGCATAGACAATAACTGTTAATTCCAAATTATGCGTTGGCTAATTGCGTTCATGCAACTTCAACTGTCTAGACGTGTAAGCTACTACTTTTTCCTCTTGCATCAGAATGCATCGCAAACATTGGTGAGACATGTCACAAAAAACTTCAAACTCTTTTCCTTGTCTAGGTACTGCAACAACAGACACAATAGTAAGTCTATGTTTCTATTCTTGAAAGCTTCTCTCACAAATCATTCACCCATTTAAATCTCATTGCCTTTTTTGTGAGTGTTGTCTAAGGAAGGGCTAGCTAAGAAAATCATCAAAAAAATGCCTATAACAACCAGCCAAACCAAGGAAACTCCAAACTCCAAAAATTGTCTTAGGACGTTCAAAACTTTCAATCGCCTCAACCTTTTGCGAGTCAAGTTTCAACCTTCTAAAGATATAATGTGGCCAAGGAATACAACTCAATTCAAGCAAAATTGGTACTTGCTAAATTTTTCGAATAACTTTTCTTCTCGTAGAGTTTGTAATGTAGTTCTTAAGTGTTCTGCATGTCTTATTGCCTCTAGTGAGTAAATCATAATGTCATCAATAAGGACAATGACAAATTGGTCCAAATAGTGACGAAATACTCTATCCATCAAATACATGAAAGCAGTTGGGGCATTGGTTAAACCAAAAGGCATTACTAAGAACTCATAGTACCCATAACTTGTTTTGAAGGTTATCTTTGGTATATCTGATTCTTTGATCCTCAACTGATGATAGCATGAACGCAAGTCTATTTTTTAGAACAATTGAGGCTCCCATTAGATGGTCAAATAGATCATCTATTCACGACAAAGGATACTTCTTCTTTATTTTCACTTTATTTAATTGTCTATAGTCAACACATAGACTCATAGATCCATCTTTCTTCTTTACAAATAAGACGGTGTTCTTCAAGGTAAGGTATTAGGTCTAATGTAACCTTTTTCCAACAACTCTTTTATTTGACTCTTTAGTTCTCTCAACTCACTTAGTACCATACTAAGGGGTTTAAGAATTGGGGTTGTTCCTGATACAACTTCAATTGTGAACTTAATTTCTCTCCTTAGCGGTAACCCATTCATTTCTTCCAGAAACACATCTAAGTATTCTCGAACTATTGGCACAATTCTAGGTTGCTTTCTTTCTGCCTGGGTATCGACTACATGAGCAAGGTAGGGGGTATGCCCCTTCTTTAGCAATTTCCTTACTTTATATACTGAAATTATGTTTGCTATCTCCACCTTCTTGTCATCAACAAATTTAACTTCAAACCTTCTAAGATATTTCAATACTGCCTTTTTATTGGAGCAGTCCAATATTGCCTAACATTTAGTGAGGAAACTCCATCATCAAGTTTACATCTAATTCATCAAGTTTAAATAGAATCAAATCTACTCTCATCGTAACATTCTCAATACTTATCTCGCAATCCCTACATACTGATTTCACCATAAACACCTCTCGTGAAGGTATGCTAACCAAAATTCCACGTCCTAAAGATTCTATCTTATGATTTAGAAACTTAGCATGCGATACAGAAACAAAAAAATATGTAGCTCCTGAATCAATTAGCACAAGAGTAGGAGAGTTATAAATCATTAACGAACATGTAAACATATGAGGATTGTTTCGGGCATCACTCTAGATCATCGCGCAAACCTTCCCTTGAGACTTGGGTCTCATAGATCCTTTGATTCCACTTGGTCCGTCCTCAACTCCACTTGGACGATAAGGTTGGTTTACTGATTCTGATGCAGCTCCTTGAGTTTTTGGACTCCCAAGTTAGGACAATACTTTGCAAAATATCTTGGTTGGCCACAACTAAAACAAATATTTTGAAAACCAGATCTTCGTCAAGGATTTAAATTTTTCTTAACCATCTGTCTCTCTTGAAGGGCTTCCTCTAACCATATTGGAGCATTTCCTCTCCCTTGGCTCTTATTATGTCTCTGGAAATTCCCACCATAACTCGTTCTAGTCCTAGATAAGACATAAGAACAAGATTTGGAATTTTCTCTCTAAACGCCTGGCATAAAACGCATGTGTTCACCTCGTCAATTACCGCTAGTACTTTGGCTGCATAGGCCTTCCTTTGCTTTTTTATTTTTCTCTTTAGCCAAACACCTTTCAATGCGCATGCCTGCCTCAACCAACTTAGAAAAATCTAACCAATCCACACTAGTTGTAACTGGTTCTCTCTAATTTGTATCCTTAATCCGTCTTTGAATCACTTACATTTGTCTGTCACACCAATCACCAAGGCTAAAGTATACTTAGCTCGTTCAGTAAACTTTTTCTCATATTTCGTCAGGGTTATGTCGCTTTGAACCAAACTCATAAATTCATTCCTCTTTGCATCACAAAAGGAACGAGGATAGAACTTGTTTTGAAATGCCTTTCTCAACTCCTCCCTTGAAACAGAGTCCATTTTGCCTACTCTTGCCGCGTGAAGAGTCACCAGTCTTCAACACTACCATGCAATAGAAATTCTGCTAAGTTCGCTTTTCTTTGTTTGGGGCATCCATCACCCCAAAAAAAATTTCAATTAGACTCAACCACTTTTTCGCATCAGCTGGGTTAGTGGTCCCTATGAAGGACGTTGCTCTCAATGCCTTCAATCTCTCAATGCCAAACCTTTTATCCACGATAGAAGGTGTAGTACAAATGGACAACTAATCTTTGAAAAAAAACGATCAAACATGCTTTCCTTTTCATTTTTTGTTACAGGTTCATGAGGGTTACTAGATTATTGCACTGTATTAGCGCCGCTAGTAGTTGGAACACTAGTTGCCACTTGCTTGCCTCACCTCGACCTTCCTTGTGGTGCCATAACTTTCTATAACGCATCATTACGATAGGCAATTAAAACCCTATCATGTGACTCTTTATAAGCATGACTTTTACTATGACTTTTCCCAAAAACTTATGCTCTGATACCAACTTGTCACGTCCCGCCCCAAAAATCACTCTATGAGATCGAGAGGAGACGTGACCACCTAGACATACTACATGAATCTATTCACGAGACAACATGAAGAACGCCTAGTAAGCGAATTAAACACAAACCAACGAGCTTCACGCGAAGTGAGTACTCAATTGAAAACATGAATACTTCATTGATAATGGATAAAATAGTAAACTTAACACAAGTACAAAGTTTCTTCAACTGACAAGGTACATAATCTCAAAACAATAGTTTGGCTCTTCTCGCAAAGCTTTACATGCTATGCAAGTTGACAGTGGTCACCACTAAGATGATGCAATTGATGTATGACACGTTTCGTGATCAAGACGGCAAGACAAAAGCTGGATGTTCCTAGCTACCTGGAGGATAAAAGAAAAGATTTTAAAAATTAGACAAACAAGTCTAGTTAGTAGGGTCTGTTACCGACAGATTCATTAAGATAATTTCTGTCATAACCCGTTACAATTCATTTTGTCAAATCAGGTTCTATAAATGTGTTTTATTAATAAAACACTGAATTCCAATCAAACATCTCAATCCAAATTTTATTAACAACATTCGTAAATCATATGGAAACTATATCTTTTCAAATCACATTATAATTCATATCTCACAAGCATGCATCTCGAATAAGACATCATTTAAATTATATCGCAAATTTATTTTGCGTGTTTAATTACATCTTTGTACCCTTTCCTCAACTCAAGAATTTACCACACTCTTTTGCTGGGTTGCGGCTGTGTAGAGTGATCTAAATGCAACAACAATTCCTCATCAATTCCATCACGCATAATGTGTCTTCCAATGCAAGATCACACAGCAAGCAACAGGCATCCCATATCAGATCACATAGCAAGCATGAGGTATCCTATTCTAGATCACATAGTAAGAACAGGGTATCTTATCCTAGATCACACAGTAAAGATAAAACATCCCACACCTGAATACACAGCAAGTGTGAGGCATCTCACGCCTAGTGTACCAAAGATCATTTCATCACATCATTCCAGTTCATTTCAAATCCAATTCATGCAAATCAAATACATTTTGAAGAGTTGGAGAACATAAGAGAAATCATGTGATTCAGGGTTTCACTAGAAATACATTTAAGGATTTAACACATAAGAAATCTTTTAATTTTTTAAAACATTTTTGAAAGAATCACTCACGATCAATTATCATCCTCATATAACTCCTTAGCCAGAATTTTTCATGCACTTCCTTGCAATTCCTTGTCGAACTCAAGCTTGTGATAGGTCTTTGAAAATCTATGAAATTCTCTCAATTCTTTCTTTTGTGGATACAACAAAAAGCAACCCTAAAAAATGGCCAAACTTCACCTATTTATAAGTCTCTCCGATGAAACTTTCTTTGTTGAAATGATTACCTCTGCCCGGTGTTGAGACTCAGCCAATGTCAAAATGCCACATGTTACTGTTACCTCATTATCCTAAATTCAATTAGGTGGCGAGGTCAAAGCAGCTCAACGACCTTCTTACATAAGGATGATGCAAACTACTACTAGGTGAAGAAAGCTCATATCGCATAATAAATCATCGTGTAACCTTTCTTATCATGTATCTAACATGCAAAATGCAAACTACCTTGCAATTTCCCCAATCACCATCTTCAGTCGCATAGCAATTTCATCATGTATTGTAGAATGCTATTAGGGCCTTTCACCAAGTCTAAATAAAGGAAAGGAGAAGGTGGAATTTCAAGATGAAATTCCTAAAGGGCAGAAGAATTGTGAAACTTGCACTCTAATGGAGGGGTTTCTAATAAATTAATTTTTTAAGTTAGCAGATGTGAGACCCATGACTGGAATAAAAGGTTTTCATTTTTTTTGAAAGTAGCAAAAGACGTTTTGTGAAGAACTAGGCATTTTGAGGATATATCGCGTTTAAAGCAAGGTGACGCGATAAAAGAGATTACAATCAAGTGTGACAAGGTGTTTTGATGCTTAATGCGAGATGAAGTCAGACAAGGAAAGTTAGTATTTTGAGGAAATGTCTAATCTTGATTAGACAATTGATTACGTATTGAGCATAAGCTTAAGCATGGTCTCCTAAGTTATAAGTTGACACATGTCAAGTGTCAAGTAGGCGCTAGCGACTTAAAAGAAGTTGAAGGATGACTAATGTTATTTAAGATTAGTATAAATAGGATTGAAGGATTTAAAGAAAGTGTTGCTATTATGAGATTTTCTAAATGGTTTGTTGCCTGTTGCGAAAGCACTAAGCGAGAAGAAGGAAGTTGAAGTTAGTCATTCAGAAAGGAAGGAAACTAAGACTGGATTTTGTTACTGACTTTTTAAAAGAAAGAAGCATTTTGAAAGCATTCTTTCTAAGTCTTGACGCGTATTGTATTGTTGTTGATGTTGATGTTATTTGAAAAGAAATTTCTTAACTAAAGTTTCTATTTGATGATTGTGATGTTTGTATACGAGTAAACCATTAGTCTTACTCCTATCAATCAACTAGCTATTATGTGCACATAATGAGTAAAGGCAGTCATGTAGAAAAGAATTGCATGTCGAAGTGAAGTTAGCTAATTGTCACGTGGTTATTTTTAACACTTAACCAACGTGCGGCACAATGGTGATAGAGACACCAATGTAAGCCTTAGAGTTTGTTGAAAGACTTGCTAGAAATAGAAAGAGGCTTTAGAGAAGGGAAAAGTAGGCAAAGAGTAGAGAAAGATTGAGAAAATTGAGAATACAAGTGTATTGCTTGAGTATGCTTGAGGATTTCTTGGATGATTTTTGGATGCTTTACAAATGAGACCTCTTAGGGGTATTTATAGTAGTTACATAACCGACCTTGGCCCTTAAAACGGACTTAAAAGGTTGACAAAGTCGTTCTAGAGCATTCTGGGCTTTTCATGACAGTCAGCCACCGACATAGCACTGTTCATGACCGACAAAAAAGGTTCCAGATGCGTCTGGGCGTGTCTGGAGGGGCCTGGAGCGCGCGCGCGGGTCGCCGTCACGTCCGTCGGGCGCGTGCGCGTTCCGCTCGTCACGGTGCTTAACGTCCGTCATCGAAAGTTCCAGAAATTTCCAGAGGCGTCTCGGGTCTTCCCGGCGCGCGCCGACGGGCGCGCGCGCGTCTGCCATGCGCGCTGTCCGTTGCGCGCGCGTGGATGCCGCGCGCATCCGCCCATCTTCCGCGCGCGCAGGCGCGAAGCCATGCGCGCCCGCCTGCGTCGCGCGCGGTGCGCCCATGCCATGCCAGGGCCGCGCGCGCTTGGCTGCTGCTCATGCATCCGTGGGCTCCAACGGTTGTGTCATGATCCTTGCGCGACTTTGCTTATTTTCTTAGGGCCTTTGGACTGTGTGGGACTTGGTTGGCTCCTCTTGGGCAATGTTAAGGAGCCTTAATTTCGAAAAATTTTGGGGGTCTATTTTTGGGGCGTGACACCCTCACCCACTCGATTTCGTAACGTCCCCGTTGCGCTTTCTTTGAACTTCTCTATTTCTGTTTGGAATTGCCAAAGCACATCTTCGCGTTCCCAGCTTGCTTCAGACTCTGGCAATCCTTCCCACAGAATTAGATATTCTGAGTGGCTTGGAACTCCTCTTCTTCTTATTTTCCTCTCGGCTAGGATCTCCTTGATCTTCCTGTCAAACTTGGTTACTACTCCGGTTGGCGCTCGAGAGGTTTCGCTTCTGTTCGGATCCTCCTTGTCTTCATGAAAGGGTTTTAACATACTTACGTGGAAGACATTATGGATCTTCAACTTTTGAGGTAGTTCCACTTTGTACGCTGCTTTACCCACTCTCTCAATGATTGAGAATGGGCCTTCATATCGCCTGACTAGTCCCTTGTGGACTTTTCGAAGGGACTTGAATTGGTTTGGTAGTAGTTTTACCAAAACCTTGTCGCCAATTTCATATTCCTTTTGCCTTCTCTTTTTATCGGCCCATTTCTTCATTCTTCGAGCCGCTTTCTCGAGACATGCCCTTGATATGTCTTGCTCTTCGTGCCATTGCTTTGCGAAATTAAACGCAGAAGGGTTAGGTCCTTCATATGGGGCAATCAAGGCACCAGGTGTATTGGGCTGTTGGTTCATGATTATCTCGAACGGACTCTTGCCTGTTGATTCACTTCGTTGGAGATTGTAAGAGAATTGGGCCACATCTAAGAGGGTTGCCCAATCTTTTTGATGTGCACTGACATAGTGTCTTAGATATTGCTCCAACAAAGCATTTATTCTTTCCGTCTGGCCATCGCTTTGGGGATGAAAGCTTGTGGAGAAGTTTAACTCTGTCCCCATCAATTTGAACAGCTCCCGCCAGAATTTCCCGGTAAAACGTGGGTCTCGATCACTGATGATGCTTTTCGGTATCCCCCACAGTTTTACTACATTCTTAAAGAACAGTCTTGCCGCTTCGTCTACCTTCACGTCTGGTGAGCATGGTATGAAAGTGGCATATTTGCTAAATCTGTCCACGACCACCATAATGGTTCCAAAGCCATGGGATTTGGGTAAGGCTACGATAAAGTCCATAGTGACACTATCCCATGGTTTCCAGCGATCGGCAAGGGTTCAAGCAATCCCGCGGGAAGTTGTTGTTCCCCTTTGTCTTGTTGACAAACTAGGCAGGTCTTGACATAACTCTCAATGTCATCCTGCATTCTTGGCCAGTAATATTTATCGTGCACTAAGGCAAGTGTTCGATTCATACCTGGATGTCCAGCCCATAAGGAATCGTGGCATTCCCTTAAGACATCCTTCCGCAAAGCTCCCCATCTTGGCACGAACAGGCGGTTACCAATCGTAAGGAGGGTACCATCATTCTCCCAAAATCTTCTGGTCTTTCCCTTTTTGGCCAATTTCAGCAGATTCTTGGCCAACTCATCGTGCTGCATTCCTTCCTTGATTCGTTCAAGGAAGTTGCTCGTGGGCATGCTTGTGATTATATTTAGTTTGGCCTTGCGGCTAAGGGCATCAGCAACAACATTTGCCCTCCCTGGTTTATATTCTAGCTTGAAGTCGAATTCAGCTAGAAAGTCTTGCCACCGTGCTTGCTTTGGTGTCAGCTTCTTCTGAGTCTGGAAGTAGCTCGTTGCGACATTGTCCGTCATTACCGTGAATTTACTGCCTAGAAGGTAATGCCTCCAAGTTCTTAGGCCGTGGACAATGGCTGTCATTTCTTTTTCCTGCACGGTGTAACGTCGTTCGATGTCGTTCAGTTTACGACTCTCGAACGCTATGGGATGGCCGTCTTGCATCAGGACTCCCCCTATTGCAAAGTCTGAGGCATCAGTGTGTACCTCAAAGGGTTTAGTGTGATCTGCCAGTACCATTACGGGTTCCTCGGAGACGGCATGTTTTAATCTGTCAAATGCTTGCTGGCACTCCTCCGTCCAATCCCACGTTTGATTTTTCTTCAACAGGTTGGTGAGAGGGGCAGCGATGCCAGAATACCCCTTGATAAATCTCCAGTAATAGTTTACGAACCCCAAGAAAGATCGTAGTTCGGGTATTTTAGTTGGGGCCTTCCACTCTAGTATCGCACGTACCTTGGCATTGTCCATCATTAATTTGCCTTCTTTTATCCAATGTCCAAGGAACTTGACTTCTTGCTTGGCAAAGGAACATTTTTCCAGCTTTATGTATAATTCATTGTTGCGGAGTACCTGAAAGACTTGTCTCAAGTGTTGGACATGCTCTTCTAATGTCTGACTGTAGACAACAATGTCATCCAGATATACTACGACAAATCGGTCTAAGAACGGCTGGAAGAGTTTGTTCATGAGTGTGCAAAACGTGGCTGGTGCGTTCGTTAGGCCAAAAGGCATAACTAAGAATTCATAAGCACCATACCTGGTCACACATGCAGTCTTTGCTTCGTCTCCTTGCTTTATTCTGACCTGGTAATACCCGGAGCGTAGATCGATCTTGCTAAACCATCAAGCTTTTCCTAGCTGGTCGAAAAGGTCAGCAATAAGAGGAATAGGGTACCTGTTCTTGATAGTAATCTTGTTGAGAGCCCTGTAGTCTATACAAAGTCTCAACGATCCGTCCTTCTTCTTCTGGAAGAGTACTGGAGCACCATAGGGGGCCTTTGACGGTTGTATATATCCGACATCGAGGAGTTCTTTCAACTGTCTTCGCAACTCCTCGAGTTCTAGAGGGGCCATCCGATAAGGAGCCATGGCAGGTGGTTTAGCTCCTGGTTCCAGTTCAATTTCGTGATCTACTTCCCTTCTTGGGGGAAGTTTCTTTGGCAGCTCTGAAGGCATTATGTCCTTGTACTCATCAAGGACCTTCTGTATATTGTCTGGTACCGGAGGCTCGTCAGGTTTTGCTTCCTCGGCTTCTATGGTCTTCATGGTTGCTACGTAGCATTGGTTCTTCGTGACTCCTCTTTTGAATTGTAGTGCCGACAACATCTTTACTGGCTTCCCTCTTCTTATGGGAATTGTTGTCATTAATCCATCGATAATGGATAGCGTGCCTTTGTTGGAGTCAAGAAGGGTTACAACCTTATCGAAGAAACCCAAGCCAAGTACAATGTTGAAGTCGTCCATAGGCAGAACGGAGAAGTCTAGTCTCTTCTGCCAATCACCGATCTTCACGAGTACTCCTTTAGCTACACCATGAATGGCCTGTTCCTTGGCATTTACTACTTTGACGATTCCGGTTTCTTCTTTGAACTTAAGGCCTAACCTCTTAGCTTCCTGAACATCCATAAAATTGTGGGATACTCCTGTATCAAACATGGCTATGGCCTCTTTTCCTTCAATTCGAATGCTGCCATATAGGAGACCTTTATGTTCGACGGTAGTCTCCTTCTTCATTACCCCTATTTGCTGCATTGACCCAATTTGGGGTCCTGGTGCATCTTCCACTTGCTTTACCTCTTGGAACTTTGCAACGAGGGCATTTAATGCCTTTCGATTTGGACAATCTCTAGTCCAATGCGGTCCTTTACAGATAAAGCAAGGTTTAGGAGGGTTAGAGCACTCACCTCGATGTGCACCATCATTCTTGCCGTTCTTCCACTGGAAAGTCTTCACTTTTCCCCCGTCCTTGCGACCAAAATTCTTGGTCTTATCCGGTTTTCCTCCATGTTTCTCTGGACCAGGCTTCTTCCCCTTTGATTGGGCAGAATAGTCGACAAGCGTCTCTACTGCAGCTATAGCGTCGTCAAGGGTCTGGACATTACGACGGTCCAGCTCGATCTTTGCCCAATCTTTCAAGCCATCTTTGAACTGAAATAAGGCTTCTTTTTCGGGTAGATCGCCTATCTCGAGCATTAAAGTAGTGAATTCTTTTACATAATCAAGAATACTACCGGTGTGTCGGAGGCGACGGAGTTTACCGCGAGATTCTATCTCGGCATTATGAGGGACAAAGTGTTTCCGCAATTCAGTCTTGAATTGCTCCCATGAGTGGATGGTATTCCCACTTTGGTCGGCGTACTTACGACGCCACCACAATTGTGCAGCATCCCGTAGGAAGGTTGGGGCATGATTTATCCTTGCCTCGTCATCGCGCACCCCTAACGCGACGAAGTATCTTTCGAGGCCGAATAAGAAATTATCCACGATGGTGGCATTTCTTACGCCATTATAAACGTCGGGTTTGGGCACTTTGATGTTAGAAGTGCCTGACGTAGTGGGGTGTGTGCTCGTTGAGGGAGCATTGCTACCAAGATGTTTGGAACGACATTCTACACAAAGGGCATCTAATCTCGTTTCAAAAGAGATAGATTTAGTGTGGAGATTGTGTAACTCACCTTCCACGAATGCCTTTAAGGTTGTCACCGTGGATGCAAGCTCTTTCAACTCCTCCTGGAATGTCCGTTCCATGTCCTCAATCATCTCCTTAGCAACCGAGGTTATTTCGGCATTCTCTTGCACCAATTCCTCAATTTTCACTCAGCCTACCAACCGCAAGCTGAACATCCTCCATACCTTGCTCAAGGTTGGTAAGGCGAGTGTCGACATGCTCCCTTACAGCAGGACCTTTTGATTTCGAGCGTCGGGTAGGAGAATGTTGCTCTTTCCTTCCCCGAGTAACAGAACCTTCAATGACCTGCTCAACGGGCGAAGTATGTCCTTCTTCAGCCGACATTATGCTAGCAAGAACACAAACGTACTTCCGTTTAAACCTTGGCTTTGATACCGACTTTAGCTTGGTATCGATTCCTCCACAAGGATCGTTGCTCTGATACCAACTGTCACGTGGTTATTTTTAACACTTAACCAACGTGCGGCACAATGGTGATAGAGACACCAATGTAAGCCTTAGAGTTTGTTGAAAGACTTGCTAGAAATAGAAAGAGGCTTTAGAGAAGGGAAAAGTAGGCAAAGAGTAGAGAAAGATTGAGAAAATTGAGAATACAAGTGTATTGCTTGAGTATGCTTGAGGATTTCTTGGATGATTTTTGGATGCTTTACAAATGAGACCCCTTAGGGGTATTTATAGTAGTTACATAACCGACCTTGGCCCTTAAAACTGACTTAAAAGGTCGGCAAAGTCGTTCTAGAGCATTCTGGGCTTTTCATGACAGTCCGCCACCGACATAGCACTGTTCATGACCGACATAGAAGGTTCCAGATGCGTCTGGGCGTGTCTGGAGGGGCCTGGAGCGCGCGCGCGGGTCGCCGTCACGTCCGTCAGGCGCGCGCGCGTTCCGCTCGTCACGGTGCTTAACGTCCGTCATCGAAAGTTCCAGAAATTTCCAGAGGCGTCTCGGGTCTTCCCGGCGCGCGCACGTCTGCCATGCGCGCTGTCCGTTGCGCGCGCGCGCGGATGCCGCGCGCATCCGCCCATCTTCCGTGCGCGCGGGCGCGATGCCATGCGCGCCCGCCTGCCCATCGTACGCGCGCGCTTGGCTGCTGCTCATGCATCCGTGGGCTCCAACGGTTGTGTCATGATCCTTGCGTGACTTTGCTTATTTTCTTAGGGCCTTTAGACTGTGTGGGACTTGGTTGGCTCCTCTTGGGCAATGTTAAGGAGCCTTAATTTCCAAAAATTTTGGGGGTCTATTTTTTGGGCGTGACATAATGCATTGTGAAAAGCATTAAGTTAGCAGCCTAAGCAACGAGAAATAAACCAAGAATCTTCTCCAAGAGATGCTAGTGAAAATGAATCTCGAGTTTAGGCTTGGGAATGACTTATGTTCTTGGTATAAAAAAATAAGTAAAAACTAATGTGTGATTCATGTTTTATTGAAATGAGGCACTGAGAGCCTATTTATGAAAAAGAAAATGAATTTATATTATTGAACCGTATTACCCAAAATGATTTCAAAATCATCACTCATTAAGTATTTAACTTACGTGTTATGTTTTCCTTCGACGGGTTCAAGGTATTATGGCCAAGATAAAAAGGGTAAGGCGAGCTGCTATGCATTAAGGCAGCAAGCTAAGCGTTTAAGTGAAGCTTTGCTAGGCGTTAAGAGCCTGAAAGTTTTATTTTAAGTCTTTGTTGTAAAGAGAGCAGGTATTGTATTTTGATCGCAACTGTTAAGTTATAAAGAGAACTTGTTTGTTATATTCTACCACAATGTCTTTTTATTATCGCTTAGCAATTAAAGGATTTAAAGTTGAAGTAGGCGATAAAACTAAAATTCACGTTGCCTAAAGATTGGTTGTTGGTTGTGTTAATTTCGTTTACTAAGCGTTCTGCGTGCTATTTCGATACCTCCACTTGGTCGCATTAAGTGACCTTGGGGCGGGGCGTGACAGCAGAATTAAGCTTGAGTAGGAATTTTTGGACAACGTGAGGAAATGGATAAAAGGTGAAAGAATTAGACAATGTGTTGTGAAGAAAGGTAATGCGGTACAACAAGATATTGCCGAGAAGGGAAGGTAGTAACAAACACTTAACCAATTATCAAGTGATCAGCTAGGCGAGAAAGTGTTAGTTAAGTGTTAAACCCGAATGATTAGTCAGCTAAACAAGGTAAAGTTTGAGTTAAGTATAGTTTAAAAAGGATACTAAACTAACACGTGTAACGCACTAAGTAAGAGCTATTGAGATTAAAAGAAGTGTTATGCTGACAACCTGATTTGAGAGAAGTATAAATAGGTTTGAAGAAGGATTAACTCAACTATTTAGATAAGAGGAAGTTTTATCAGAAGATTAAAAGGTGAAGCTTCATTATAGGACTAGGTGACAATAGAGAAAAAGAGCTAGGTGATAAGAAGGAGAGAAAGGGAAAAAGAAAGACTTAATTGAGCGAGTGACCTTTCAAAAGAAAAGCAAGCTCTTGAAAAATGTTTTTACCATAAAAGTCATGTTGTTATATTGTCATGTTGTTAGATATGCTCATGCCATAATCTCATATATACATATAAAAGAACACGACCAATTTGAAGCATGTCTATGTTTGTGAAGTTGTATTATTGTGATGCTTGTATGTATACAAAACCATTATCTTTATTCCTAATTAAAAAGCTGGCTATTATATACACATAAGAGTAGGAGTTGTCATGCATTGAGTGGTTTTCTTAGTAGAATGATAGTTGAACGCGTTGAGTGGAATGTGTTTAAGTCAATTCTTATGCAACTAGTATTGAATAAGGGTTTGTAGGGATGCTGATGGTGAAGTGGTAATCATCACAGTAGTTCTTACATTGAGCAAGTTCAATATCCAAGTGTTAGGAATTAGTAGAGGAAAATGTGACTATTGTGCTTTCTAACTGTAGTGAGGCGTTAAGTTGTTACTGAAAAGAAGAAGGCTTTTATTGTATGTAGATGTATTCTCCAAACGTATTTAGAATAATTCTTGTCACTCACTAAGCTATTAGTTTATGTTTTGAGTTTTTCCTCTTCAGATTAAGCGAAGAAGTGTCATCAGGTGAGGCGAGAGGAGGCCTCTGCTAAGTACTTGATATGCGGTGTAGTAGTATTAGTTAGCTTAAGTTTCGTAATCCTTTAAATTGTAAGTTGTATGCTTGTGTTGTAGCAAGTTGTTAATAAAAGGATTATTAATTTGAAGGATCAAATAATGTCCTATAGCATAGTAGAAGCTTTCACCAACAGGATCATGCCTAAGGTTTAAGTTAAGTTGTACTTAGGCATTCTGGCGTTTCACCACGAAACGTAGGTTCGCCAAAGTCATGTCCATACTCTATAACTAAAGAGTACGTTCCTGGTAGGGGCATGACATATTGATATGTGAAATCGTTGATGTTTAGGGTATGTATTTTATGAGGCCCTTTCCTTTCTCATGTGGATATTTGTATATTCTTCTTGTGGCCTATTATATTTTAAAGTGTATTGAGGCAATCCCTACTAAGATTGTTCTATTGTTTTAGAATTTTTAGTTTCTAATATCTTCTCTAGGTTCGGTGTGCTAAAAGAAATCTTTATTGACCAAGGGACAGACTTTTGCAACTGTAAAATGGAAACCTTGATGAGAAAGTACAGTTTCCAGTGTCGAATCTCTAGGCCTTATCATCCTCAAACCAACAAACAAGCCAAAATTTCTAATAGAGAGGTGAAAATCATACTTGAGAAATCATCAACCCAAGGAGGAAAGGTTGAAGTTTTCATTTAGACTAAATTGTCTAGGTTATTCTATTGAAATAGAAATCTAACAAGTTAATGGAGTTACATCCAATGGTTACTGTTTCATGGTCTAATCTTATGCAAACTCATTACATAGGATATCCCTACTCACATGTCACTTACATGAACACATTGGATTATTGTGTTTATATCAAATACAAAGTGGGGCGTATATCCATAATGTTACCAGGATAAGGTACCCATCCTTATCCTTATGCTATAGACTCTTTAAGTTGTATTTTGAAAATTGATTCTTGTATATCTGCAACTTATAATGTTATCTTATGGAATTGACGTCATTAAGAAAATCAATACTTATTGAAATTACAATACTAACACTTTATTAATAACAATTAATGAATTACATTTACTATCTTTGAGTTTTAAGACATAAAATCCAACATAACAAAACTTTCTGCTGAGGACCTCTATGTAGATTAATTGAGAAGCAAAACGTGACAAGTCATCAAAAAAACGTGACAGGTCATCAAATTCCTCCACGATCATCTAACCTTGCTTCAAGTCTAAGAAATATTTGAACTTCTTTTGCTTAGCATCCTTGAGACTAGCAGAGAAATATTTGGTGTTGAAACTCTCCTTAAACTAATCCCACGTTATCGAACTAACATCTCCACTAATTATCCTTTCGACGAATTGCCACTAGATTATACCCCTCTCTAGACAGGAAAATTGAAAATCCCACCTTCTTGGTTATCAATGCTCTTCATGTAATAGAAGATGGTCTCAATAGATGTTAACCACAACTCTACTTTTGTAGAATTCTGCAGTGACCCGTCAAAAGTTTGAGGATTGTACTTTTTGAAATTCCTCAAATTCTTACCTTTAGCAAACAGTTGGTCTAATAGGGTTCTACTGTGGAGCCTAGTATGTGGAGCAAGAGCCACTAGAGTCAGTGACTGTTTTGCCAACATCTATGTCATTATAGTTCTAAATCCTCTTCTAACTGTATCGTCAAAGCAACAAGATCAGCATAGGTGACAAGTGCATCAGAGGCTAGGGTGTGCAGATGTTTGTCCTCCATTTTTAACAACCCGTTCAGTAGGTTGGTTACATCCTCCACCTCTACCACCCTGACCATGCCTTCTTGTACCTCTACGTGGCAACATTTCTTAATATTCACAATTAACACTTTTCAAGTCTTAGCCAAAGGAGCTATCTCATATTTTCTTAAAAAATAACATGCAAGCTCATGCACATAAAATTCTAGAACATCTTATTAAGAAAGCATACATGGTGAGGACAATGGATCCGTAAATGGCCATAAGGCACTATATAATGGACTTACTTTTCGTAAGAAGTTTACATAACCTAAAACCATAGGATCGGATACCAATTGTGACTACCCGACTTTTCTAAATCTCTAACTAAGGTGGTTACTTCATGAAAGTTAAATGAGAACCAAAACATTTTGATTATTGAAGTGAAAAGCTTTATTTTACAACAATAATGACGACTTCAAAAAAAATATATATAAAATAAATAAATAGAAGGGGTCCCTTGAAAAGTTATGAAAAATAACAATAAAATAAAATAATCTTAACATCAAATTTTCTATTAAAACATTTAAAATAAATTGAAAACAAAAACTATACGAAAGCAATCTTCTAGTACCATATGGCACGATCATGGGTCCTCTCATCACTCATCAGTATGCTCTTTCATTTTCCTCAAAAACATAGAATAAGTAAGAATGAGTATAAAAAAATACTCAATAAGTAATCTTCCTACCGAGGCCTTCTGGGTGAGTTATTAAACTCATTCCAACATGGACATAATACAAATGCTTACATGGCATAGGTAATAATCTTGAAGGATCACAAATCATAACATAGGTAGTGAACCCAAGGGAACAAAAAACATAGCGTAAAAATAGTGATATCGAAGGAACACAATTCATGACGTAGGTAGTGATGTAGGAGGAACCCAAAATATAAGATGTACATAGCTAGTTAGCCTTTTAGGAGAGTTAACAGTCACCTTTAATCTTCGCATGCATTCAACAGCCATCATTTTACTTAGCATGCCTTTAATTAACTGTCAAGAATACCTTTTCCATGACAGTTTTTTTTTTTTTAAATTCTAATGTCACATACTCCTTTATTATTACATTTGTTTCTTGCCCTATTTTTCTTTCAGTCCTTATTTTTCTTGTCACCCTGCCATTACACAGACTAATTCAAGCCCAAAGTATTATACAACACACTCATATAGAAACAAACCGTCAACGCTTCAATATATATACGTTAACACACACTTTGTAATATTTGTACAATTGTTGGTAAAGAGTTTGTACAGTGATAGAATGAACATACATGTTTTGGTACCAACAAGCTATTTAAATAAGTACATTTCAACCAAAATTTTGCTACCACACCTACAAAAAGGCCTATAAATCAATCAATTGCTTCATTATGGTTTCACTGCTTTAATGGATTCTTGCAAAACCTAATAAGAAAACAAAATAAAATTTTAGAGTAGACTCTACACGTCAATATAAGAATATAAGAAAGGTTTTACCCCTTTGTAATGCTAACACAAGGTACTAATTCCAGCCCTAGTTAAAAGAAGAGATAAATTGAATCTCTACTTCACTCAATTATTAGTTCATAATATATCTCAATATATCATCCCCGAAATATAACTTTGAAATCATTTAAACTAATATCAAGGAGTTTGCACTTCAAACCACTATATGAAACTATTTTTCCATCCAACAACACAAATCTAGAATCGCCTCAAACTCTATAAACCTTCGCTTCTTCACACAGTTCGGTTATGTCCACAAGAAATCTCATCCAAACTTATGAGATTCAAGTACAAAAAGACAAATCGGAATAGGAACTAAAAAAATATTTTGGTTTAAAAACATCGCAAGGGACTTACAGCCTAGTTAGGCAGTAATGCAAGCAATGTAGGTGCAAGACCTCTACACATTCCACATAGCCCCTCCTTATGAAAAATTTGTTGCAGACTGCTAACTATAAGACTCATTGAATAGATAAAACAGAAAAAAAGTCAACAGAAAAAAAAATCATATATTATCAAAGTACTTCAATTGTAATACAAACCCTCCAACCAACCTACAATAGATAAGACATAAATGCAATTCACTTTCTCAATGTGCATAGATAGGGGCAGATGGAACCAAAAAAAAGTACACGTATCTGACGAAAGAGAAAATATGAATAATGAGACAAAAAATTATTGAATATGGCATTAGAAACAAAATATGGTAATAGCTCCATAAGTTACCTAATAAGTCTCTTGAGCAACCAATGTGAATCTCTTGCACATCAAAAAAATGCTCCATACGTTAGAAAACCATGCATTGGTTCATCATCTTGTTGTAGTGTTCGTTCAAAAAATGGGAAGGTGTGGGAATGAAGCCTCTTGTCAAGTTAATTTATATTGATACTAGAGTAAGAATTTGCATTACCAATTAAGGTACATCCATAAAGATTGAAATGGGGACTCATTCCAGAAGTGACCTACAGAGAATAAAAACATGTAAATAAAAATATGAACACTCCAAATTCGACCAATAGAAAGAAGGAAAAGAATACAAGTCCTTGACATGAAGTAAATATCAAACAAATGCATTATGGATGTTAGAATCCTTAATGTCAACAATCAATCCATTTATTGTAGTCCCCTTACAAAATTCATTAATAAGCCACTTTAGTTTAAACATAAAGAGCAATTGAAACTTTCGAGAAAATAAGATTTTGTTCCTTATTTTGAAAATAAGAAATAGCCAAATCAACAATCCAAATAATAATAATAGTAGTAAATAACAAATGTCTAAAAGTGCTTACTTGTCATGACAGTCGACATCAACTCTACTAATGAAAAATTTTGTTCTTTAGAAAAGCAATGAACCATTTTTCTTATTTTAAGTTATAAACTAGCTAGTGTGATTAAAATGTAAAAATAAATTTCTACAGAAAAGGTTAGAAGAGTAAGGGAGCAAAAGATACTTTAAAATCACATAACCTTTTTTCCCACGTGTTAATGATAATTGAATGTGTGCATTATCAAACATTCCATTCCGAATGAGCGTTCTGAACATGGCATCCTTCACCTATGGTTGCATTCAAAAAAAAATTACAAGAATAAATAATGCATCCTCTTTTAAGACTTCAGGAAAGTGTCCAAGACTCCTTCCCTTCTTACTTGGATTAGATAACGCTAAGCCAAAACCAATAGAGGTTCCAAGAAGATGGCATACTATATATACATATTGATGTCCAGTTTAATGGATAGAAACAAAGTCATCCGTTGATGCTTACCTCTTCCCTACTTGGAACATTTTGGAAAGCTAAGTTTTTTTGATGAATCAAATAACCTACAGAAGAAAAAAAAGATCTAATTATCAAGGTTCAGCAAATGTCTTTTTTAGACCATACCCGTGGAGTCTTCTAATCTCCAACATCAACTTCAAGAATTATTTGTTGGTTATTCTTCTTTGGTATCAGCTCCAAGAACACCTCTCATCGCTACTCATGAATGTAGCAGTCCCAACAACCTTATGTAAGCCCAAACTCAACTAATCTTCCCCTTCAAAAAGGTTATGGGGGTTTGATGTTATAGATGGATGGATACACTAAATGTTATAGATGGGTGGATATACTAAATGTTATAGATGGATGGATATACTAAATGTTATAGAAAAATAATAATAAAATATAATTATAGGTTGTAAACAATGGTATCAAATCACATAGAAAGAATTAAAAGACACACCTTTAAATTGGTAAGGTACGAAGGTTGTGGCATTAGAGCATCAGCTGAACCAAGATCATTGAAACTCCTCTGCATTCCCCTACTAGCTCTTGACCCAAAATCCTACAGAAACTCCAGTATATATATATATGCATACAGAAACTCAAGTAAAAGACACCTATAGATTGGTAAGTAACTCACATGCATAAATACAAATATATATGTATATGCATAGAGAAACTCAAGTAATACAAAATTGCTTTGCTGAATGTAAAATAGAAGAATGGCAGCGAATTATAGACCTCCCAAAAATGAATATTTCCTAAATGAGTTCCACCTGCAAGATAAACACTATCCTTTGTTGAAGCGAATGGTCCAATGGTCTCTAATATATATAACAGGCAATTAAGGCTAAAAGACAATTATGAAGGCCAAATATTGTTTGTGAAGTTGAAAATCTATAGAAAGTCAGGTTCCTATTCTAATACATGTAAAAATCAAGTTCAGTTAATGGATTATGACAAAGATTTTGCCAAACTTGAACACGGAACTACAATAGTTAAAATTTGCCCTCAAGTTCAAGAATCATTGACACATATATGTGTTCAGAATCAAGTCGTCCATGATATATATATTATTCGAATAATGTTAGAATCTGAAGGGAAATGAAAGATGAAAGATTAATCTGGCATCAAGCAAATTATTATATAGTTTAATACCTTGTTGAGTGAACAAATGAAAATGGATCCACCACCAACAAACCCTTCCTTACAAGTCTGAGATGCAACAAAGAACTCATTTTTCAAGCAAATAAAGTCTCGTAGGGAGTCGAAGCGCAAGCCGAAATGTAAAGGAAGTTTGACCTGTTTTCACATCCCAAATAGTAATCCCCAATCCCATGTTTCTATTGCTGCAAATAGCCAACGCCATACTTTTGCTGTCATTGCCCATTTTCTGATGCTCAAAGAGATGGAACCAAAACCTAACTTGATGAAAAACGAAGAAAAATCTAACCTGATGAAACACCGCCGACGACGAACGAGGATTTCCAGATATGAACGATGAGCGACGATTGCCAGTGACAGACAACGTTTGGAGATGGTCGGTGGTGTTTGCAGACGAGGCTGAAGGTGGAGTTCGACCATCTGGTGGTGGGAGGACGTGAGGTTTCTTGTGCGTGGGGACTTTTTGCATGGGGTTTAAGGAGTTTTATTAAGAGATATTTTTAATAATTTTGAATAAATTTTATTTTAATAAATTATTTAATGATTTTACCTTTTATAACAACAAATTACTGTCACTGATATGGATAACGCAATTTGAAACACCATTTTTTCAGCAAAAAAAAAAATGAAAATTTTGACATTTTATGACAGTTTTTTCTTCCCTCTTTTCAATTTGAGATCAATACAACTGTCATAATATGAATACTATAAAAGAATCACTTACCTCAAACTGCAATTACAAATATTTAGTAATTGAACCTCCCTCTTATCTTAAAAATCTTATATCAAAGACCCAACACGTGTTTTAACCTAAAACGTAACCACTCTAAAGTTTTCAGCTACGTTCACCGAGTACTCCAACCTATACCATAACAAAAGCCAAGCACTACCAATTTAATTTTTTAACAATTTACTCGAACTTCAAAAGTTACAACGCCTCAAAACTTACATGGTCCATGTTGGAATAAACGGTTATTATTTGTGAACGGATGCATCACTTTATGAAAACTAATAACTATTTGTGTTTCTCTATGAATGGATGCATCATGAGTGGATGCATCACTTTATGAACAGTATTATAGAAAAGGGACACGACTTTTCGAACGGCCACGAGTCTATAAATAAGGTCCTTTTCTATTTGGTTGAAGAAAAGAGATCAATTTCTATAATCCTTCGTCTTCTTCAAAAATATTTTCTCTCCATTATCTACAATCTTGACGTTCGGTAATCTTGACATTTGATAGATCCACAAAGTTTGTTCGTTGATCTTCTAGACAGAGTGTTACTTTTGAAAGAAAGGTGATCCGTTCTATACTGGGAGACAATTACTCTTAAAACTCAAGAACTAAGGTGAGTAAATTTATCTTAATGAGATAACGTGAATTCGTTGGACTCAGATATACATATATGTATCCTTATTTTGTTGTGTTAATAATTTTCCATAACAGTTCACTCAAAAATTAATCTTCATTAAGACTGAACAATGCATCTTTAACGTTAAAACTTCAGTTCTAGCCCTCAAAATATTCATATAAACCATGAATGTAACCCATACTCAATAGGTGACTAATTTCTTTGAAGAAAACATCAAACCTTACCCAAAATTCAACAATTCGACGAAGGTATGGTAAAATCTGACAAAGCTAGAGCATAGGCAGGAGACGCATTGAATGGTGGAGACGTGGTATGGCTGTTGATGGTGGCCGGATGTCGTCGAATATATGAATGAGTGTTGGGTGAAGTAATTAGGACGACTAAGACAACTTTGACATGACTTAAGAAATTGCGCAATACAGAGCGGCTATTTCGCAGTTGTTGAGACTTGGAGGCACTGCTGTAGTAGAATGACAAGATCGACGGCGATGGCAGGACGCCACGAATGATGGACCAAGATGTTGGTGACCCAGCTGGTTGTGAAGCATTATAAGAGGTGGCAACTAGGGTGCGTAGAAGATTAAAATAAGAAAAAAAAAAAAAAAAGTAGCTTCTCTTTCTCTTTTTCTTTTACTTTTCACGCCTCCAAAAGACCCTAATAACACACATGCACGCACGTACGCAATTTGGGATTACATCATTGATACATTTTGTGGCATATTTAATAAATCCAGACTTCATTTGTTAAATATAAATTTTTATAGATTATTCGTGTTCATGCCTTCTATGAAGTAACTATTTTTTTCTTTTTTTGTTTTACACTTCTATAATGCGTTGGTGGCTCATTCTATCTAGTATACAAGGTTACGCATTTTCTTATTCTTCGTATTTCATATATAACACTCCCCACAACCAACAAGACGAAAACAAGCTCCTTTTGAAAAATGGCCAAAAAATATATAAAGAAATAAAGAAATGGAACAAAATGAGGCTATCTTTTAGGGTTCTCAAATTTGATTAATTTTTGTTTTGGAAACAATTTTTATAATTTAAAAAGAAAAAAGAAAAACAATATTTGGTATAAAAAATAAGCCAAGTTCTTTAAGAAAAGAGAGAAATAACAATAAAAAAAATAAAAGATAAAAACATAATCTAATGGATCTTTCACTAAGAATGAAGACCTTAAAAGATACCTAACAAACAATATGTACTTGATCAATACATGTTCCATTCAAATTTATTTTTGTTGATGTTGCGGATTAATTTAATTCAATTATAGCATACTTGTATTTTTTTTTTTTTTCTCTTCAAATCAATTTATATATATATATTGCCAACTTAAATATTAGTCTAATAGGTTAAGGTATTGTATCCTCAACAGGAAAGAAAAAAAAGTTGGAATGTTAGAATCTTTGCGGGCATATGTTGTTGATTAAAAAACAAGACAAATAAATTTTTTTCATATATTTTTTTAGCATTTGAAAACTCAAAACTAAATAATTGGAAGGAGGAAAAAATAATTTATTAACGCATACTCTGTTTAGAGATGATTTATGTTTTAGCCAATGAAGCTATATATTGGAGATGGACCATTTAGAACTATGTGCCCTACTCCAATTACAAAGCTTTAAATATGTATGTCTCTTCATATTCAATGATCCTTACACACTATTTATTAACCCTACTTGCAATGCATTTATTATTTTGTTCCAATATTTATATTAAATTAAGAAAAAAAGAAATCACCTACAGCCTTTTTTAAAAAAAAAACAAAGAAAGTTACCGATCTTCTTCTTTCCCACATATTTTCTTTCTTCTGGTGAATTAACCACTACTTATCTTCTTCTTTTTCTTTTCAACGAAGAATGAGATCTCCCTAATTGGTGACAGAGTATGTTTTTCTTTAATTTTATTATCGTTATTATTTTAATTATTGTTAGATTTTGTTAAAGAGAATGGTAATAGATTTATGTTTAATTAATTTTTGTTAGTTTTGTTGTTAAATAATTAAAGATAATTTTGTTAAATTTTATTAGTTTTATTAAACATAATTTTGTTAGATTTTGTTGTTAAATAATTAAAAATAATTTTGTTATTATCATTTTAATTGTCATCAGATTTTGTTAAATTAAAAAGGTTTAGATTTATATTTAATTAATTAAGCTTTGTTAAATTTTATTAGTTATGTTAAACATTAAATTTGGTTAGTTTTGTGGTTAAATAATTAAAGCTAATTTTTTTATAATTGTTATAATTTTCGTTAGATTTTGTTAAATTTAAGGGATTTAGATTTATGTTTAATTATTAAGCATAATTTTGTAAAACATAATTTTATTAGATTTTGTTGTTAAATAATCAAAGATAATATTGTTGTTTTATATTTTTATAATATATTGTTCGTTTTTTTCTTTTTTTAGAAAATGGTAGACAAAATTTTGGGATTTATGCTGTTTGTGAATAGTAATATGATTGATGGTGTTGATAGAATCGATTATGACCAACCAGCTTGTTGAGGTTTTACCATAAGTGTAAACAGTGGAATTGTCTTTGAACAATTTATTTGAGGAGTTTGACTTTGATTGTCGTGAACATAAATTATCATCAAATACACTCACTCAGATAGATATGGATGTAATAGATAGTATTCGTGAACACGACCCGATTGTAGCCCCTGTGGTTGTTGACAATTCAGAACTGTATAAGGGAATGATATGTCAAGATAAAGAAACACTTCAACATATGGTAAAATATTTTGCCATTAAGAATCATGCACCATATGAGGTAGTGGAATTAACACCGATTATCTAGGCAATTCGATGTAAGAAGTGGGCAGAAGGGCGCACGTGGAGGCTTCGTGCGTCGAAGAAAAAAGCACATGGTATGTTCGAGATTACTAAATTACCTGAGCAACACATGTGTTTTTATTCCAAACTCAATCAGGGTCATGTACAATTGGATTCTTTAATGATGGCTCGAGAGTTTTGCGATGTTGTAAAAGAAAAACCATCAATCAGCAGCGCACAACTACAGTTCGACATGAAAACAAAATTTGGATATCATGTTCCTTATTACAGAGCATGGGATGGTAAAAGAAAAGCGGTGAAAAAAGTGTTCGATGACTGGGACGATTTATATAAACTTTTGCCCAAGTGGTTGTATATGGTTAAACACATTAATCCTGAAACATGCGTGGAATGGAGAGTGCGTGACACAAACATTGAAGGGCATGTTGTTCTCACTTTTGTATTTTAGGCATTTGGTCCTTGTATAGAAGCCTTCAGTCGATGTCGACTAGTTATTCAGATAGATGGCACTCAGTTATATGGTAAATATCGGGGCAAGTTGCTAATAGCCACATCCGTCGACTCAAATGGACATCTTCTCCTACTTGCGCTTGCCATTGTAGATCAGAAGCCTGCAGATTCCTGGGGGTGGTTTTTGCAGCACCACAAAAAAGTTGTATTCCATGATAAGGTATGTTTAGTTTCAAATCGACATGCTGGTATTATATTAGTCGTAAACAATCCAACAAACGGATGGACAGAACCTTAATGTCACCATAGGTTCTGTTTACGTCATATTGTCAGCAACTTCAATAAAAAGTTGAAGTTTAATACATTATGTCAATTCCAAATTCGAAAATTTAATAAAGCAATTGAAGACATCAGATAAATTAACAGCAACTGTTTGAGCTTTTTTTACGACATTGATATTGAGCAATGGACTCAAGCAGATGACAGCAGATTTAGGTATGGATGGATGACGACAAATCTATCAGAGTGCATGAATGGAGTCCTAAAAGGAGCTCGAATGTTGTCGATAAATGCTTTGGCTCAAGCAACATTCTGTAAATGTGTCAATTATTTTGAGAAAAGAATAGGAGAAATCAAAGTTTCATTGGAACGTTGAGATAAATACACCAGGTAATAATTTATAACATGCAATTAGTTTTGATAAGTCTACGGTACTAAGTGAAGTCACTTTGTAGGTATGCACTTGATAAAATCTTGAAATGGGCTACAAGATCTAGTAAACATGAGGTGCAATCATATGATCGACATGAAGGCGTGTTTCATGTGAAAACCGGACACCATAGCCTTAATGCAAAAGGAGGCAATATTCAAATATTAAGGTTGAATGCTTCAGAATGATACTGTTCATATAACAAATGGCAAGCTTTTGGCATACCATGTTCGCATTTTATGGCGGTTTATTCACGATTTAACATGAACTACGAAGATTTCATTAAGGACTACTACAAACTTTCAACGTATGTTTCATGTTACTCTCCTCAGTTTCAGCCAGTACCACATGAAGATTACTGGATCACACCTATTATGCTCGTCTTACATCCTGACCAATTATTGTTGAGAAAACTCGATCAACCGAAGAGTTCACGATATCATAATGAGATGGATTGGAGGGAATTGAGTTCTCAAGTACAATGTGAATTTTGTGGTCAACGTAGTCACAATCGAAGGAAATGTCCTTTGCTATAGAGACGAGCACCTGATAATTAAGAAATTGTTTACTTAATTTTTTTTTTGTGTACCAACTAGTTCGATAAACTTATTTTATATAATCCATTATGTAGCATTTTTTATTGTAGCTACTTGTTTACTTTCTAATTAATATTTTTTGTGTAGATTATGACTTTAAACCCATGACCGATTGATTCTAATGTTCTGTATGATCAATCTTTTTATCGATCTTCAATTGTGTGGGACGATAGAACGGTAGGTGAGTTGGGTTGTATATGTAGAGAGGCAGTAGTCCAACGCAATATCCCACTTCACCGTAACATATTGCCTCTGCTCCAAGTATCTAGATTTTATGGGGTGGCTAGATTGGGTTTCATCTAGTTAGATTTGCACCTTATTACTGCACTGGTTGAGAGATGGAGACCGGAGACGCATACGTTTCATATGCCCACTAGAGAGTGCACTATCACCTTACAGGACGAAGAAGTATTGTTAGGGATACCTGTCGATTGAGAACCTATTATCAGTCAAGTGCATGAAGACTGGATAAATTTATGTCAGATGTTACTTGGTGGTCCCACTTGCTAATAAAATAAAGGGATCAAGATTAAATCTCACGTGGTTGACTTCACAATTTCCAGGACTTGATGATGATGCGGAAGAGGAAATCGTGATCAAATATGCAAGAGCATACATTTTACAATTAATTGGTGGAAGTCTATTTTTTGATAAATCAGGTAGTTTTGTGCATCTGATGCTCCTACCACTATTGGGTGATTTACATGAGGCGGGTCGATACTCGTGGGGTGGAGCGTGCTTGGCATGGTTGTATAGACAACTATGCAAAGCATCGAAGCGATATGTTCGTGACATTGCTGGTCCGTTGATACTTCTTCAAATATGGACTTAGGAACGATTTCCCACAATAGCTCCACAGCTTACACATGCAAATGATCATGTACTACATGGACAAGCACTTGGTTCACGGTATGCTATTTTATTTTAATTTATATCAAACAATAGTTTGATATTAAATGAGTGATATAATTAAATCAAAGGGAAACTTACACAAATGTAACAAAACACCAAATCTAAACGATCGTATACCAAATGCAAACGATCGTGTAGCCAAATCTAAACGATCGTATACCAAATTTTGAAAAATAATCGTTTAGATTTGGAACCCCAAATCTAAATGATCATGTAACGACCCAACTTTTCCGGACTAAGCTCAGGTCACTACCAAACACCAAAACTCATCTATTCAACGTAAAATTTAAAACGGACCAGATACGATTCATTAAAACAGTATAAACCTTACAAAAGACAGTTTCGGGCCCTATTTTAAATAATTCAAAAAGAAAATCACCAAATAAAATGTCAAATCACCAGTCCAAAAATCATAATCAAAATATTCTGACAAAATACATAGCGGAAGCGAAAGAAAAACGGACGCGTCCATATGGCCTTCACGCATCCTTCCTGCCTCTCGTCGGTCTGCCCCTTGCTGTACCCCTACCTGAAAAGTTAAAGAAGAGAAAGGGTGAGTATAAACATACCCAGTAAGGGACCCACTACTGGGCCCGTTAGGGAACAACAGTTAACTTCCTATTTGGGGGTACCCTACATAACAGTCTAGTGGTTCCGTAGAACGCACATCTCAGCCTAGTGCTCCCGAAGGATACACATATCAGTCTAGTGTTCCCGGAGGATACACATATCAGTCTAGTGCTCCCGAAGGATACACATATCAGTCTAGTGCTCCCGAAGGATGCACATATCAGTCAAGTGTTCCCGGAGGATACACATATCAGTCTAGTGCTCCCGAAGGATGCACATATCAGTCTAGTGTTCCCGGAGGATACACATATCAGTCTAGTGCTCCCGAAGGATGCACATATCCGTAAGGCACACTACCCCATAGATGAAGCTAACCGTTACCCCTCAGCCCTTACCAAACTGTCTACATCAGTCACATCTCAACGACATTCATATTATAGTCCCGCCATCGGCTTTGTCAGTCAGATAATATAGGTTTAAACATCTTCACCCTCAGTTGCTTTATGCATTACCGATTCGCACGCCAAATAGGGAAACCCTAGGTCCAATCGACTAACCAACCAAAACCGGACTCACTGTCCTTCCCCGTCCAAACTTCATGAACCACATCCAGATCAGTGTTTAATACATACTAGACCGTAACTTTAAGGTCCATCAACATATAATTTCAATCCACAAACAGCAGTCACAGTATATTTTCATCAGACAGAATGTAATATCAGTACTTAACAGTCAACACGCATACAGATATTCAGTACAGTCACTAACGTGTAATCCCCTGTGGATTACTACGGTTTTAACCTGGACTCGGGGTCCAGTAGTAGGAAAACCCTTACCTGAAACTCGGTTATGCCCCTCGAACGAAAACCACGCTCAACAGATCCACCTAACGAAACACGAGATTTTAGTTGATGACTTTAGTAGCAGTTGATTTAAAAAGGTCATCCGTTGACTTACCCAAGGAAAGGAAGCTATCTCCAACCAGGTCTGCCGCGGAACCCGAGAACTTAAGCGTCAACTCTGCACTACCTTCAAGGGAGAAAAGTAGGGCCATATCTTAATCCAACATTCAACTCGAATCGGACGAGGTAACATTAGGGAATTCATCAAAACAATCCTTACCGAAGACTCACCGTGAACCGAAGTGGAGGAAAGAAGGCTTAGGTGGCTCGGCTCGGCTCGGCTCGGCTCGGCTCGGCTCGCGGCTCGGCTCACTCGGCTCGCGGCTCGGCTCACTCGGCTCGCGGCTCGGCTCACTCGGCTCACGGCTCGGCTTGAAGCGGCTGGCGGCTCGGCTTGAAGCGGCTGGCGGCTCGGCTTGAAGCGGCTGGCGGCTCGGCTTGAAGCGGCTGGCGGCTCGGCTTGAAGCGATTGTGGCTCGGCTTGGCAGCGATCTCGGCTCGGCTTGGACAGCCGACTTGGAGCCGGGTCGGGTTGGACGAAGAAAATGGTAGCCGCGGTTTCGAGGGTCCTTTCTTCCGGCGAACGACGGCGGTACGAAGGCCGATGGCTTGCCCTCTCGTCGATGCTGGTTTGGTGACAGCCGACGCCGCACCACCGAGGCAGAGACGTCCGATGGCTGGCCGTGCACGCGGAACCCAGAAGAAGGACGGTCGTGGACGGCTGTCGCTGTGGCTTCCGTCGGTGAGTGCGGATGGAGAGAGACGGCGGTCGTCGAAGGCGCACGGACGGAAGAAGAAAAGAATGAGGAGGAAGAGATGGGCTGCTGGCGGTTGGAGGCGGAACGGAATGGATGGAGGACGAAGAGAAAAAAAAAAATGGGTGGCGGCGCGCGGTGGAGAGGAGAAAACGGAAGAGAGAAAAACGATGGGGGGGGGGGGGGGGGCGGCGCGGCTAGGGTTTCTTATTCTTCTCTCTTTTTTTTTTTGTAAATTATATATATATATATACATATAAACTTTAATAATTAATACAATTAATAGTTTAAATTAAATCTAATAATAATATATATATTAAAATATAAATAATAATAATAATATATATATTAAAATATAAATAATAATAATAATAATAAAGTAATAGTAATAATATATTAATAATATTAATATTAATAAATAATAATTTATTTTATTGTTTTATAAAAACAATATTTCTATAATATTAATTAACAATAATAATTATTATAATATTAATATTATAAAAATAAATATTAATAATAATAATATAATAATATTATATTATCATTATATCGACTTGCAATTTACATAAAACGAGAAAAATTTTACCTTAAATTTTCGGGACGTTACATTCTTCCCTCCTTAGGGAACTTTCGTCCTCGAAAGTTTCATTCCTCGAACAGTTCGGGATAACGGGATCTCATGTCGTCTTCACGCTCCCATGTAGCCTCTTCTACCCGGTGATTCCGCCATAAGACTTTAACTAGGGGAATTTGTTTATTTCTCAACGTCTTCACCTCTCTAGCCAGCACTTCAACAGGTTGTTCAACATAGCTCAAGTTTTCATCAATCTCTAGTGGCTCGTAATCCACTACATGGGAGGGATCTGGCACATACTTCCTCAACATAGAAACGTGAAACACATCATGGACTGCCGAGAGTGATGGAGGCAACGCCAAGCGATAAGCTACAGGGCCAATCCGCTCCAGAATCTCAAATGGCCCAACAAAACGGGGACTCAACTTTCCCCTCCTTTCAAAACGCAAGACGCCTTTCATAGGTGCTACCTTTAAGAACACCTTATCCCCTATCTCAAACTCAAGGTCCTTCCGCCTCACATCTGCATAACTCTTCTGTCTACTCTGAGCGGTATGCATGCGTGATCTAATCTTCTGAATTGCTTCGTTAGTAGACTGAACTAACTCAGGACCCATCAATCTCTGCTCACCCACCTCACCCCAGCAAACCGGGGATCTACAACACCTGCCGTACAGGGCCTCAAACGGTGCCATGCCAATAGTAGCCTGATAACTGTTATTATAAGCAAATTCCATCAAATGCAAGTGGGAGTCCCAGCTACCTGGAAATTCCAATGCACACGCCCGTAACATATCCTCTAAAACCTGGTTCAGACGCTCAGTCTGACCGTCAGTCTGTGGATGGAAGGCCGTACTAAAGTCCAACCTCGTGCCCATAGCAGTCTGCAAACCCTTCCAAAATTTGGAAGTGAAACGGGCATCTCTATCAGAAACAATCGACACTGGCACTCCATGTAATCTCACTATCTCAGACATGTACAACTGTGCCCACTTACTAGCAGTATAGGTGGATTTACCCGGAACAAAGTGCGCTGATTTCGTAAGTCTGTCCACCACAACCCAAATCACTGTGAAACCCCTCAGAGTTCTCGGTAGCCCTGTAATGAAATCCATGGACACGTTTTCCCACTTCCATTCCGGTATGCTCAAAGGCTGTAATAAACCCGCTGGTTTCTGCCTTGGTGCCTTAACCTGCTGACATACCAGGCATTTACTAACAAATTCTGCTACTTCTCTCTTCATGTTACGCCACCAATAAACTCGCTTCAGGTCCTGATACATCTTCGTACTACCTGGGTGCATGGAAAATGGGGAACTGTGCGCCTCAGATAATAATTCTGTCTTAACCGCACTATCTGACGGAACACAGAGGCGTCTCTCAAACAACAGTCCACCATCAGAGGATAACGAGAACTCAGCCGTTTGCCCTGCCTCTGCTAGGCCACGCTTCTCAACCAGATAAGGATCGTTACTCTGAGCATCAATGATCCTCTGCCTCAAAGTCGGCTGTACCGTCAACTGGGCTAACTGCATAGTAACTGTCCCCACTGACACTGCAATCTCAGCCCGCTCGAGATCCCGAAGCAATGGGGCTTGCCGGGTAATAAGTGCTGCTGAATGTGACACTTTCCTACTAAGAGCATCGGCTACCACATTTGCCTTGCCTGGATGATACAGTATCTCACAATCGTAATCCTTCACTAACTCAAGCCACTTTCGCTGTCTCATATTCAATTCTTTCTGAGTAAAGAAGTATTTCAAGCTCTTATGATCTGTGAATATCTGTATCTTTTCACCATATAAATAATGCCTCCATATCTTCAAAGCAAAAACCACTGCTGCCAACTCCAGATCATGTGTAGGGTAGTTCTGCTCATGACTCTTCAACTGACGAGACGCATAAGCGACCACCTTACCCTGCTGCATCAAAACACAACCCAGACCCTTCTTGGAAGCATCACTATAAATCACGAAATTGCCAGAACCATCGGGTACCGTGAGAACTGGTGCGGTAACTAGCTTCTGTTTAAGGGTCTGGAAACTGTCCTCACATGCCTTGCTCCAAACAAAAGGAGCTCCCTTTCTGGTCAACTGAGTAAGAGGAGTAGCTATACGAGAAAAGTTCTCCACAAACCGTCGATAATAGCCTGCTAAACCCAGAAAACTACGAACCTCACTGACTGTGGAAGGTCGGGTCCAACCGGTGACTGCCTCTATCTTAGCTGGATCCACAGAGACTCCCGCCTTGGAAACCACGTGGCCCAGAAAAGACACCTGCTTCAGCCAAAACTCGCATTTCGAGAACTTTGCATATAACTTATTATCCCGAAGTGTTTGCAAGACCATACGTAAATGCTTCTCGTGTTCGGCCTCCGTCTTAGAGTATATCAAGATATCGTCGATAAACACAATCACGAAAGTATCTAGGAACTCCCTAAACACTCTGTTCATCAAGTCCATAAACACTGCCGGAGCATTCGTCAAACCAAAAGACATCACAATAAACTCGTAGTGTCCATATCTGGATCGAAATGCTGTCTTCGGTATATCCTCCTCCTTAATCCTCAGCTGATGATATCCTGACCGAAGATCAATCTTAGAGAACACTGTGGCTCCCTGTAACTGGTCAAATAGATCGTCTATCCTGGGTAAGGGATATCTGTTCTTTACCGTTACTTTGTTCAACTCCCTATAGTCAATGCATAGACGCATCGACCCATCCTTCTTCTTAACGAATAAGACTGGCGCACCCCAAGGTGACACGCTCGGTCGAATGAATCCCTTATCAAGCAATTCCTGTAACTGTACCTTCAGTTCCTTCAATTCTGCGGGGGCCATTCTGTAAGGGGCTCTGGATATAGGAACCGTGCCTGGCTCCAACTCTATGGCAAACTCAACCTCCCTGTGCGGAGGTAATCCTGGAAGTTCCTCAGGAAAAACGTCCGGATAGTCCCTCACTACTGGTTCTGATGACAGGGATACATCCGCCTCTCTAATATCCACCACACTCGCTAAGATACCCCAAGTACCCTGACTGAGCAGTTTACTGGCCCTGATGGCTGAGATTACCTGAGGCAACGACTTTGACCCTCCTCCCTTAAATTTAAAACTGGCCATCGAGGGGGGGTTAAACGTTACCTCCTTACGTGAACAATCTATGCTGGCGTGGTTGGCGGCCAACCAATCCATACCCAGGATTACATCAAAGTCCAGCATATCCAGAACTATCAGCGTTACCTCAATCACATGGCCTGCTAACTCAATCTGACATGCCTTCACCTTTTCCTTCGACAACATACATTCCCCGGAAGGAGTAGATACTGACAGAACATGGGGTAAGGGCTCAACCTCTAAGCGGGCATGCGACACAAATGCGGAAGAGATAAAAGAATGTGACGAACCCGAATCAAACAAAACTAAGGCGTAATGCCCCAACACTGGGAGCGTACCTGTCACTACTGTGCCCGCCTTCTCTGCCTCAGTCCTGTTGGTAGCAAAGACTCTACCCTGATGTGGAGCACCTGCTCCCTGATTCTGCGCGATCCCCGTGACTCTCAACGGGCATCTGTCAGCTGTATGACCCTCTTGCCTGCACTTAAAGCAGGTCCTGGTCCCGAATAAGCAACGGCCCAGATGGTGCTTCCCACAAGTGGTACACAACGGCTTCCCTCTGGTAGCCTCCCCTGCCTCAAAAGGTTTCTGCTGGAAGCTGCGAAACTCACCACCTGGTCTGAAATTCCGCTGTGGCACTGGAACAGGCTGCTGCTCAGCCTTCCTCTTCTGTCCCGACGTCGAACCTCTACCAGCGGTCTTAGACGAGTTGGCCCTCTCCTGTAAACTGAGATCCACTGCCAGGCGCAGTGCATCGGCATGAGTAGCGGGTCTGAAAGCTCGGACCAAACCCTGAATGTCCAGTCTGAGGCCTCTAACAAACTTGTCAGCTCTGGCCGCCTCAGTCGCTATCATCTCGGGAGCGAAGCGGGATAACATGTCAAACTCCGCATCATACTGTTCCACTGTCATGTCACCCTGCTCTAAGTTCAGAAACTCCTGCCGCTTGGCATCTCTCAAACTGGCAGAGAAGAATTTCGCATAGAAACTCTCCTTGAACTGCTGCCACGTGATCTGACTCACATCACCACCTAGCATCCTCTCTGTAGTCTCCCACCATGCAGTACCTCTGTCAGTCAACATAAAAACAGCACACTGAACCTTCTGATCCTCAGGGCATTTCATGTAACGGAATATGGTCTCCAAGGACGATAGCCACATCTGAGCTCTGGTGGGGTCCTCCAAAGACCCATCAAACGTCGTGGGATTATACTTCCTGAAATCCCTCAGGTGCTTAGCCTCTGCTGACAGCTGATCCGGCACAAACTGGGGTGCAACTGGTACCGGAGCCGGAGCTGGAGCAGGAACTGGTGCTGGAGCTGGCGCTGGAGCTGGCGCCGGAGTTGGCGAGGCAGGCTTCTGCTGCTCCCGCATCTGCATAATCATATCTCTAAACCTCTGCTCCATGGCGGCTAGGTCCGCATGAGTAACTGGCGCAGCCGGGTCAGGGGCTTGGGCTACAGGCTGCACCTCAGGCTGAACGCGTCCTGCTCCCCTTCCTCGGCCTCCTCGACCACCCCTACGTGCACCTCTCCTTGGTGGCATTTCCCTAACAACCACCAACGATTCCTTTAGTCAATAATTGGTAATTGAATTTGCAGTTTAACTTAGGTAAGGTAATGCATGTAGAGTTATACATATACTTTCATAAGAGCGTACCTGACGAGCGGCAAGGATCGTTTCAGCCATAAGGACACAAAACACAGACTCACATTATAAGTCAGTCTACAGAACCTAAAACTTAGGCTCTGATACCAACTGTAACGACCCAACTTTTCCGGACTAAGCTCAGGTCACTACCAAACACCAAAACTCATCTATTCAACGTAAAATTTAAAACGGACCAGATACGATTCATTAAAACAGTATAAACCTTACAAAAGACAGTTTCGGGCCCTATTTTAAATAATTCAAAAAGAAAATCACCAAATAAAATGTCAAATCACCAGTCCAAAAATCATAATCAAAATATTCTGACAAAATACATAGCGGAAGCGAAAGAAAAACGGACGCGTCCATATGGCCTTCACGCATCCTTCCTGCCTCTCGTCGGTCTGCCCCTTGCTGTACCCCTACCTGAAAAGTTAAAGAAGAGAAAGGGTGAGTATAAACATACCCAGTAAGGGACCCACTACTGGGCCCGTTAGGGAACAACAGTTAACTTCCTATTTGGGGGTACCCTACATAACAGTCTAGTGGTTCCGTAGAACGCACATCTCAGCCTAGTGCTCCCGAAGGATACACATATCAGTCTAGTGTTCCCGGAGGATACACATATCAGTCTAGTGCTCCCGAAGGATACACATATCAGTCTAGTGCTCCCGAAGGATGCACATATCAGTCAAGTGTTCCCGGAGGATACACATATCAGTCTAGTGCTCCCGAAGGGTGCACATATCAGTCTAGTGTTCCCGGAGGATACACATATCAGTCTAGTGCTCTCGAAGGATGCACATATCCGTAAGGCACACTACCCCATAGATGAAGCTAACCGTTACCCCTCAGCCCTTACCAAACTGTCTACATCAGTCACATCTCAACGACATTCATATTATAGTCCCGCCATCGGCTTTGTCAGTCAGATAATATAGGTTTAAACATCTTCACCCTCAGTTGCTTTATGCATTACCGATTCGCACGCCAAATAGGGAAACCCTAGGTCCAATCGACTAACCAACCAAAACCGGACTCACTGTCCTTCCCCGTCCAAACTTCATGAACCACATCCAGATCAGTGTTTAATACATACTAGACCGTAACTTTAAGGTCCATCAACATATAATTTCAATCCACAAACAGCAGTCACAGTATATTTTCATCAGACAGAATGTAATATCAGTACTTAACAGTCAACACGCATACAGATATTCAGTACAGTCACTAACGTGTAATCCCCTGTGGATTACTACGGTTTTAACCTGGACTCGGGGTCCAGTAGTAGGAAAACCCTTACCTGAAACTCGGTTATGCCCCTCGAACGAAAACCACGCTCAACAGATCCACCTAACGAAACACGAGATTTTAGTTGATGACTTTAGTAGCAGTTGATTTAAAAAGGTCATCCGTTGACTTACCCAAGGAAAGGAAGCTATCTCCAACCAGGTCTGCCGCGGAACCCGAGAACTTAAGCGTCAACTCTGCACTACCTTCAAGGGAGAAAAGTAGGGCCATATCTTAATCCAACATTCAACTCGAATCGGACGAGGTAACATTAGGGAATTCATCAAAACAATCCTTACCGAAGACTCACCGTGAACCGAAGTGGAGGAAAGAAGGCTTAGGTGGCTCGGCTCGGCTCGGCTCGGCTCGGCTCGGCTCGCGGCTCGGCTCACTCGGCTCGCGGCTCGGCTCACTCGGCTCGCGGCTCGGCTCACTCGGCTCACGGCTCGGCTTGAAGCGGCTGGCGGCTCGGCTTGAAGCGGCTGGCGGCTCGGCTTGAAGCGGCTGGCGGCTCGGCTTGAAGCGGCTGGCGGCTCGGCTTGAAGCGATTGGCGGCTCGGCTTGGCAGCGATCTCGGCTCGGCTTGGACAGCCGACTTGGAGCCGGGTCGGGTTGGACGAAGAAAATGGTAGCCGCGGTTTCGAGGGTCCTTTCTTCCGGCGAACGACGGCGGTACGAAGGCCGATGGCTTGCCCTCTCGTCGATGCTGGTTTGGTGACAGCCGACGCCGCACCACCGAGGCAGAGACGTCCGATGGCTGGCCGTGCACGCGGAACCCAGAAGAAGGACGGTCGTGGACGGCTGTCGCTGTGGCTTCCGTCGGTGAGTGCGGATGGAGAGAGACGGCGGTCGTCGAAGGCGCACGGACGGAAGAAGAAAAGAATGAGGAGGAAGAGATGGGCTGCTGGCGGTTGGAGGCGGAACGGAATGGATGGAGGACGAAGAGAAAAAAAAAAATGGGTGGCGGCGCGCGGTGGAGAGGAGAAAACGGAAGAGAGAAAAACGATGGGGGGGGGGGGGGGCGGCGCGGCTAGGGTTTCTTATTCTTCTCTCTTTTTTTTTTGTAAATTATATATATATATATACATATAAACTTTAATAATTAATACAATTAATAGTTTAAATTAAATCTAATAATAATATATATATTAAAATATAAATAATAATAATAATATATATATTAAAATATAAATAATAATAATAATAATAAAGTAATAGTAATAATATATTAATAATATTAATATTAATAAATAATAATTTATTTTATTGTTTTATAAAAACAATATTTCTATAATATTAATTAACAATAATAATTATTATAATATTAATATTATAAAAATAAATATTAATAATAATAATATAATAATATTATATTATCATTATATCGACTTGCAATTTACATAAAACGAGAAAAATTTTACCTTAAATTTTCGGGACGTTACAGATCATGTAGCCAAATCTAAACGATCATGTAGCCAAATCTAAACGATCATGTAGCTAAATCTACATGATCGTATACCAAATTTTAAAAAAAAATAGTTTAGATTTGGAACCCCAAATCTAAACAATCGTGTAGCCAAATTTAAACGACCTTCTAGCCAAATCTAAACGATCATATACCAAATTTTGAAAAAAAAAATGGTTTAGATTTGGAACCCCAAATCTAAACGATCGTGTAGCCAAATCTAAACGATCGTATACCAAATTTTGAAAAAAAAAACGGTTTAGATTTGGGGTAGCCAAATCTAAACGATCGGAATTGTTCTATCCAGTGTAAATACTTTGCCCCTTTTTTATATTTTTGAAAAGACCCCTAAATCAAAATCTAAAATTTAATTTATTAATACAGTTGGAGAGACCAATTTTGTGTAACTAGATTGGCTACTCATGTAGTTAGTCAGTATAGGTACATGTTTGACCTTCTTCAGCGTGATCAGGTATGTCGATACTGAAATTTTAATTTCTTTATTCATTAGTAAACATATATTTATTTATTTTTAATGTAATGTGTGATGTTTCAGATTATTTGGAAGCCTTAAAAAAATGTAATTGATAATTTGTCAATTTTTTGTAAGAACAGTCAAGATATATGGCGGACCATCAATCCTCTCATATGTTTCCATATTGGTGAGTGGCATCATCCCGATAGGGTGCTTAAACAGTTCGGCCTTAAACAAAATATCCCAATGCAATACTGAGCCACTTCTACATAACATTGACTTGAGAGTTACAGATTGATCCGACAGGGTTGCACATTTAGTAGTGCGATGGCGATCTTGTAGAAGATTTATGGCAATAGGAGTTTCAATTCAGCAATTTGATATGGATGTGACTCAAGAATACATCCATTGGTATAATAATGTTATGAGGCTCTACATCACTCGATCAGGAGTAGCCGTGGGTCATCTGGTACATATTTAAATATTGTATAATTACTTAAATTATTTATTCAATTAAATATTTCTAATTTTTTTTACAATTTATAGAGATCGAACAACGCAAGACTTCGTGATGTAACAGATGATTCACAACAAGTCCTTGATATATGTAATAATAATGAGAGGTACATGGATGAGATATATAATATGTACGATCTACCTATTGTACCTCCACCAGTTCATAGGGGACGTGTTCGAGTGGAAGAAGCTGAACTCGATGAAGTTTACCATAAGTGGAAGAACTGTCTCCTACGACATAAACACAGAGCCAAACTGGTTATGGTAGTCCAATGACGATGATGCCAACAATTGGAGCAGGATATTGTGATTCTGAGGTCGATACAGGATATTATGATACAGGGGTCAGTCCATCGTCTTCATACATGGATGTCGGTCCATCAACTTCTTACATGCACAGACATGGACGTGGTTATGGGGAACATAACAAATATCTGTATCATGAAGCACCTGCATATGTATCAGATCGACAAGAGTACCGACAAGAACCAGAGAACCAAGAAGACCGAGAACAACATAGAGTTTAGAGTCAACGTCAACAACCAGCTCAAAATCGACGACGTCCGGGTTGTGGAACATATTGATTTTCTTTTATCAATCAAATAAATGTAATTTGGTTATTAAAATTATTTTAATTTACATTTAATTTTTTAACTACGCGTCATTATTAAAAACAGTTCATCTAATTATTTAATTATTTAGAAATATTCATATAAATTTTAATATTGAAGAGCAATAACAAAATTTAAATTTGTTTGACAAAACTATTAAAGTGAATACAAAGGGAGACAAGAAATTTAAATTAAAAAAAGTATTAGCAATGTCTTGGGTTCAACCCAAGACATTGGAGAGAGAAACTAAAACTACCACATTTTTCTAAATATTTTTCAAACTAAAATATATCAATAATTATTTTCCAAAACTATAATATTTATTCAAATTTCTCCATGAAATCTCAAAACAGTATTTCATATCATGTTTTTATTCGTATTCAATTTAGAATAAAAAATATTTAAATTTACCACAGTTTTTTAAAAAATATAACAAAGTGACGAACAATTTTGAAAAGAAAAAAGCCTATAGACCCACCGTGAAAAATATCAAAAATGCCTCGTCAACCACGTCGTCAACAACGCGCGCGTAATATATTTGGTACACAATCGTTTAGATTTGGTCATTTAAATTTGACTACAATTTATTTTTTCAATTTTATCGTTTAATTTTATTACATGATTGTTTAATTTTGTTACACGATCGTTTAATTTGGTTACATTTAAATTTGGCTACACGATTAGTTAGATATGGACCCAAATCTAAACGATTTTTTTTTTTCAAAATTTGGTATACGATCGTTTAGATTTGGCTAAACGATTTTTTTTAATTCTGTTGGTATACGATCGTTTAGATTTTTCTACACGATGATTTATATTTTTACATGATCATTTATTTTTTGTTACACGATCGTTTAGATTTGGCTATTGTTTGGTACATGATCATTTAGATTTGGCTCAGAATTTGGTACATGATCGTTTAGATTTCGCTAAACAATTTCTTTTAAATTCTTTTGGTACACGATTCTTTAGATTTGTCTACACGATGATTTATTTTTTTTACACGATCTTTAAATTTTGGCTATTGTTTGATACATAATTGTTTAGATTTGGTCGTTTAGATTTGACTACAATTTATTTTTTCAATTCTATCGTTTAATTTTGTTACACGATCGTTTAATTTTGGTTACATTTAAATTTAGTTTACGATCGTTTAGATATGAACCCAAATTTAAGCGATTTTTTTTTTCAAAATTTGGTACACGATCGTTTAGATTTGGCTAAACAATTTTTTTTAATTCTTTTGGTACACGATTATTTAGATTTATCTACACAATGATTTATTTTTTTTACACGATCGTCTCCAATCTAAATGATTTTTCTCAAGATTAGATACAAGATCTTTTAGATTTTGTTATTTTTTGTACACGGTCGTTTAGATTTGGTTACTCAAATTTAAACGACGTAAAAAAATAAAAGAGGAAAAGAAGATTCTTTATACATGATCTTTTAAATTTGTCTATTTTTTGTATATGGTCGTTTAGATTTGATTACTCAAATTTAAACGACGTAAAAAAAAGAGAGGAAAAGAAGAAAGGCATAAAAAGAAATCGCAATGGAAAAAAATAAGAAGGAATACGATGAAAGGAATCCCAGAGAGGAGGAGAAGAAAGATAGAAGGACAAATCTTGAATATTTAAAAAATGATTAACTTCATGGGCTTTGTTACACACGTTGTAAATAGTTCTGTGTTTTGTTACATTTATGAAAATTCCCCAACTTACTATATATATATATATATATATTCTAATTTAGGAATAGTAACTATTAATTGAGAAACTTTTATAAATGTAACAAACTATTAAAATATTTACGGTCCGTGTAACAAAATCCATAAAGTTAGATATTTTTTAAATATTCCAAGTTTGCCCTTCCATCTTTCTTCTCCTCTGCAAATCATCTTTCTTCCTTTATGTTCTTTTTTTTCGTTGCGAATCATCTTTCTTCGTTTCCTCTTCTAATTTTACATTCCAAATCTGATTTCTTTCTATCCTTTTTCTTCTTTTTCTCTTTTTCTCGCTACATGACTTGTCTTTCTTCTTTTCCTTCTCTTTTTTATGTTGTTTAGATTTGGATAACCAAATCTGATTTCTTTCTATTGTTTTTCTTCTTTTTCTTTTTTTCTCTACGTGTATCGTCTTTCTTCTTTTCCTCCTCCGTTTAGATTTTGGGTAACCAAATCTAAAAGATTGTGTATAAAAAGAATCTTAAAAAAATCGTCTTAAAAGAATTAAAAAAAATCGTTTAGCCAAATCTAAACAATCGTCACTACATGAAATTTTACCTTTGCCGACGATAAACATGCCAACGCCCTTAAAGTTCTTCGATAGAAGTGTTATACGCTGACGGATTGTATTAGCGTCGGCAATAAGTGGAATCGCCGACGGTAAAAATTATAGCGTTGGCGTAGATATGTTTTTGCCGACGACATATTTTTTTACCGTCGATATTTGTAGACATATGTCGACGATGGATTATGACCGTCGACTTAGATGGACAAACGACGACGGAATTAAAATTACCGTCGGCAATTCTTTTAAAACAAAAGTAGGGTTTTTCTTTTCTTCCCGATTTTGTATTTCTTCTCCCAAAATACGCCGACGCAGTCGAGAACATCTGTAGACAACTTCTCTGCCACCAATACCCTCCATCGGCCGCTGCTTCTTCTTCCCAATTCTGATTCAATCAGTCGCCAACCATCGCAAGTCTCCATTAGTTGCCGTCGCCGAAATGCTTTCCTTTTTTCTTCTTTCTCCAATTCTTCTTCTTAAGTTCAAATTTAATTCCCTTCTTTTTCATTCTTACTTTCTTGTCAATTTATCATCCATTTTCATTATTCTGTACTTCCTAGGTCTGTTCTTGTTTCAATTTCAACTTAGGGTTTTGTTTGGATTGATTGGTGTAAATGGAATTTATAAATTTTTATTTTAATTTTTAGGGCAAACATTTTAGAACCAATGAATTATGATTTTATTTAACAAATAAGTTCACATAATTACTACTCATAATCAACATACAAATTTAATGATTTTTGCTCCTAAAGATATTACATAAAAGGTTAAGTACTGTTGAATCCAGTTGATGATCATCATGTTTTAGTTACTTTTTTGTTTGGATATAATAAGCATGTGTGGTATAAAGTGAATTTTCTTGTAATAAAATTGCATCGAAATTTAAGATCTTGAGAAATTTTGATACTTATAGCCTACAATGTATAGTAGATTCTTGGTTCATTTGCTCGACCAAATCATGTCTATAAATACTCAAATGCCTCAAGATACAGTTTGTTATAATGTATTGTTTGGAATGAATTGTTATTAGCTTAATTTTTATAATTTTACATTCAAGTATGATTATTAGCTATTTTGTTTTTAATGAACTATTCGTAATTTGTATAATTACAATAAGACTCGAGATGTTGGAAATGTAAATGTAGATTTGTTTTCTTGAATGTGGGATGAGAAAATGTAGGATGGTTGTTTTTGTTATTGTGTTGGTTATGTAAAGTTTGATTATTTAGTATGAAGTAGTTATGTTTTAGTTGTAGAGAAAGGTTCATGAACATAGGTTTAGATTTGAAGTTTAGATTTGTTTTCTCGGATGTGGGATGAAATATAGTTTTTTTTTTGTAAGTTGTTTTTGTTTTTGATATGGTTTTGGTTATGTAAAGTTAGATTAAGGAGTTTTTAGTAGATGTAGTTGTTATGTTTTGGTATGTAGAGAAAGGTTTATGAACATAGGTTTAGATTTCAAGTTGAGATTTGTTTTTCTGAATGTGGGATGATAAAATGTAAGATGGTTGTCATTTTTTTGGTTATGTAAAGTTGGATTAAGGAGTTTAGTAGATGTAAGTTGTTATGTTTTGGTATATAGAGAAAGGTTTATGAACATAGGTTTATATTTTGAGTTTAGATTTGTTTTCTTTAATGTGGGATGAGAAAATGTAAGATGATTGTCATTGTTTTTGTAAGTTATTATTGGTTTGGTTATGTAAAGTTTGATTACTTAGTATGAATTAGTTATGTTTTGGTTGTAGAGAAAGGTTCATGAACATAGGTTTAGATTTGAAGTTTGGATTTGTTTTCTTGGATGTGGGATGAAATGTAGTTTTCTTTTTGTAAGTTATTGTTGTTTTTGTTATTGTTTTGATTATGTAAAGTTTGATTATTTAGTATGTAATTGTTATTGTTTTAGTTGTAGAGAAAAGTATGTAACTTGTTATTCTAAGTTTGTTTTTCAAGAAATTAAAGTATGTAAAGTTTTTGTGTATACATATATATATGTGTGTGTGTGTGTGTGTGTGTAAAGTGTAAATTATACTTAGTTTATTAAATATATTTCTATTGTTTTCTTTTTATTTATATTTTAGGTTCACCTTTCAATGGGGATCACCTCAAGCAAATTAGAAGTTTACGTAGTTTTATGTATTATTGTAATTTTTGTTATTTTGGACGAATTTACTATTTTGGCTTATATTAATTGTGTAAAGAAACAATTGTAACTTTTGTTGAAACATTAAATGAATTTTAGTATTTTATATTTCTATAGTTTGAATTGTGTTTAGGTACAAACCAAAAGAATTGTGGAAAACCAATACAAATGTAAAATATATATTAAAAAAAAAAAGCTTATGCCCACGACATTATTTTAAACCGTCGGCATTTCATGGATTTGTCAACGAAAATTATAACTATCGGCATCCCTGGTGGGCTTTTATGGACTTGAGTCTGGTCTGGTCCATGGACCATACCCAATGGCTCAATCACATGAATTTGAGTCATATTTTATTGGGTAATTATAATAGTTAGCCATTTTTAGAATAATTATTAAGTATGTAGCAATATTTTTAAAAAATTGCAAAAATAGCAAAAGCTATCGGTGATACACTTCTATCATTGATAGACTCTTATGGTTTATCAGTGATAGACCAACATTTGCTACATGGTCTATCGGTGATAGACTTCTATCATCGATAGATTTTAACAGATTTTGCTATATTTGCAATTTTTTTAAAATGTTGCTATATACTTAATTATTTTGAATATAATTGCTACATTTGCAACTATCCCTATTTTATTTTGGGCTAAATTAAGCTTATTTTTGGGCTCAATTGAATTTTAGCCTAAGTAAATAATATTTAATTGAACCAAAATAATTAATTTGATCCAATTGTCATAATAAAGACACGTGGCATCGTTAAAATTGTCCAATTTGTCTTTAAATTTAATTTGGGACACATGCCAATTTTTAGTTAATCCCAAATACAATTATTTTAGTAAATGATGTGGCAATTTGTGATTGATTCTAAAATTTCTTATTCAACAAATGCCCGCTTTCGAGATTTATGCACATGTATGGGTGGATGAATCTTGAGAAAAATAAATTTAAAGTCCAAATACGAGCATTTTTTTTTACTCAATTTGACATATCCAATTAATCAAACTATGGATTTAGTACATGAGTTTGATTTTAATTTGAAATAAGAGTAGGGATAACCAATCCTTAATTTGAAAAAAGTTTAAAGCTTTATCCCTAACTTAGTTTTGTTTTGAGGATAAATTTGATGATTTTTTTATAAAATTTGGAACCATATTTTAATTTGAGAGGAAGATGAGATTTCTAGCATACCCTAATTTGACCTTAGATGCTGACCAATTTTAATATTGGGATAAAATGACCAAATTTAGTTTTGAGATAAATATGAAATCTCAATCTTGGGATAAAGTTGAATTTATGGTTCCAATTTAAATTTAAGATAAAACAGATGGAGATAAAATCTAAATTTTAATTTTAATTTGGGGGTAAAATCTAAACTGTGAAATATTCAAATATGCTTAATTATCTCAAAAAGTAAAATTCGAGATTTTATTCCAAGAATAACATAAGATAATTGAATTTTAATTTAATTTTTAAAAAAAATATAAAAAAAATAAAGTCATTAAAATATGTTTAAATATCTCAAAAGTGAAATCCGAGATTTTAGATAAAATAACATAAGATAATTCACTTTTAATTTTATTTAAAAAATTAATTTATTAAAATATGTTTAAATATCTCAAAAGTGAAATCCGAGATTTTATTCCAAGATAAAATAACATAAGATAATTCACTTTTAATTTTATTTTATTATTTAATAATTCCAAATCCTCTTAGGAATTGGACTTGTTAGCCTTATAAATAGACTCATACCTTGATCATTTTTTACTCATCAAGCAGAACAAAACTACGAGAGAAACAACTACTCTTTCCTTTTTTTTTTCTTCTTCTTCTTGTTTTTTTTTTCAAACCTTTGAAGGTCCCATGCAAGTATATATGAGGTTACAGTCTCTTCGACGTCCTACTTCCTTGACCGTTAGCTTCTGGGGTTTGTTCATAATAGACATGCATCTCTATCGTAACGCCCTCTTGCTTCTTAGGGTTTGTTCATGATAGACATGCAACTCTATTATGATGCCCTCCTACTTCTTAAGGTTTGTTCATGATTGACATGCCAGTCTATCATGACGCTTTCTTGCTTCTTAAGGTTTGTTCATGATAGACACGCAACTCTATAATGACGCCCTCCTGCTTCTTAAGGTTTGTTCATGATAGACATGTCACTCTATCATGACGCGCTCTTACTTCTTAGGGTTTGTTCATGATAGACACGCAACCTTATCATGACGCCCTCCTGCTTCTTAAGGTTTGTTCATGATAGACATGCCACTCTATCATGACGCCCTCTTGCTTCTTAGGGTTTGTTCATGATAGACACGCAACCTTATCATGACGCCCTCCTACTTCTTAGGGTTTGTTCATGATAGATATGTCACTCTATCATGACGCCCTCTTGCTTCTTAGGGTTTGTTCATGATAGACACGCAACTCTATCATGACGCCCTCCTACTTCTTAGGGTTTGTTAATGATAGACATGCCACTTTATCATGACGCCCTTTTGCTTTTTAGGGTTTGTTCATGATAGACACGCAGCTCTATCATGACGCCCTCCTGCTTTTTAAGGTTTGTTCATGATAGACATGTCACTCTATCATGATGCCCTCCTGCTTCTTAGGGTTTGTTCATGATAGACATGCAACTCTATCATGACGCCCTCTTGCTTCTTAGGGTTTGTTCATGATAGACATGCAACTCTATCATGACGTCCTCCTGCTTCTTAGGATTTGTTCATGATAGTCGATAAGTCTCTATCATGATGCCCTCCTGCTTCTTAGGGTTTGTTCATGATAGACATCCAACTCTATCATGACGCCCTGATTCTTAGGATTTGTTCATGATAGATATATCACTCTATCATGACGCCCTCTTCCATCCACTTTTACTTTCATATATCCTTTGTCCAAGACCACGTTATCAGCACACTAACTTGCTTCTGGTGATCTTCTTTTACAGAATGATGGTTTACTTCACAGAACGATTCTTGTCTTGAGTTCGACACCTTGTAGTTTCTTTTGATAGAAATCAGCCAAGAGAAGATGAACTTAATTTCGTTGTGAAGAAGCCATGGACTGGCTCTTTTGCAGATCGTTGGCCACATTTAGACAATAATTTAATTCTTCCCAGATTGTCTGTGGAGATACCTTTATCCGTGGGAAAAATTGCGTAGGTTCTACAGTCTTCTATCCATAACGAGGCTCCTAATTCTGATAGAGCTCTTACCCTCGGACAACGTTTAATTGAAGGCCAAACACGTTGGGGTGCTATGACCAAGGTCCCTGGACAGTTCTACTTTACTGAATGCTATTGGAAGTGGCTAGAGCTTGTAGTTGGTCGAAATGCATGACTTCTTTACAGTGCTCATTTATATGGTGTCGTAACAGCCTCTTTGTACACTTACGATCGTAATGGTGATGTTGTTCGAGCATTTTATAAAGCATGATGTCCTTCGAATAATACTCTTCATACTATGGCGAAAGAATTATCCATTTCTTTATGAGACATGTGGTCCTTTGGGGGTCTTCCCATTAAGGGAGATCTCTACGAGGAAAGGATCCCTTGTTTTAAGGAATTGACCTCCTCGCGGGATCTTCCGACATCCTATCAATATCTTTTCCAGGCGTATTATTCAATAGTTTGTACGCAGAGGAAGGATCGCATGACATCCTCTAAGAACGACTCCGTATTAGCTCCTGGATTTCGTTTTGGTACCTTGGGTTCAGAAACTATGATAAGCCAACCACACGAAAATAAAAGAAGGTGTCACGCCCCAAATCTACCCAGAACCCTGATGGTTCGAAGATCCAGGCTCGTGACTGGTCCTCTAGAGAGAACCTATTATTTGTGGAACTCAGAATCAGGAACGATCTGAAGGATGAAACGTATTTAGCTGCCTTCTTATCTTTCTGGTTATGCCTTTTCGTATTTCCACAAAAAGGATCATTTCTTCGTCCAGGAGTATTTACGGCTGCAAGCTTAATGGCCACTAGCGCTATTTATAGTCTTGCAGTTCAAGTTTTAGCGAACATATATCATGGGCTAGGTTTGATAACCAAAGCCTCCAATCTGATAGGACGCATAGACTTTCACTTTCCTATGCATTACGTCCATGGCTGGTTAGCCCATTATTTTGGCACGCATTATCCACTTCCCACAGAAGTTCAAGGTTCCAAAATGACTAACTTTTCCGACGAAGGCGGATCTATTTATTTTGGCGAATATGAGGCGCTAGAACTGATCCATAATGGTGCAAGAATTCAGTGGCACGCTAACCTCCCGAACAGGAATAAACACGAATGCATGGTTGATACCCATGATTCATCATTTCTGCAGACTTCTTATTTTGTGAGCATGCGTTTCTGCTATTTGTTCCCTCGCTGTGGAAATACTTGGATCATAACATCATATAGTCCGTATCGATTTGGATGGCAATTTGGCTTTTACCAGGACATCCCTAATGCTTTAGGGGGCATGCCACCTCTGATCACACCAGATAATATGTTACACCACTGGAGGATATGTACGAGGCGTAATACTTTATCTGAGTTATACTTGTCCGCCCATTCGTTAGAGCCTTGCAAGCATGTGACACAACGATTCACAGACTGGTGGGCCATGAAGCACGAGACCTATTTTGAGGATAACATACATCATTTGGTGAGTAGTGCCATTCCTCCCCCTTCACAACCTAATCTACCCAAGAACCGAGGAAGCAACCTGGGTGATAAAGAAATTTGCCTGGTTGAGGCGATGGTTGCTACTCTCGAAGATGAGATAAAGGAGCATAAAGGTGAGAGCAATAGCATAAAAAATGATCGTCGTTAAAAGAGACTTTGAAGAAAGCAAAGGTATCAGGTGATGATCTCGATGGAAGGGGTTCAAGTGCTTTGGAAGTTCCTCATGTTCCACCACTGATTTGCACATTTTCCTTTCTTAAAATTTTTTGGTCCTTCTTCTTCACAAATGACTTATTAATTGTTTACATCTGCAGTCGCCTTTGAACGCTCATCTTGAAGGCCTCGTAGAACTAGACAACGATGAATCTTTGACGGGACCTCATGTAGTTGATTCAGCCATTGAGGGAATTGGTACCTCGAAGACTCCCGTCTCTAAACCAGCCGAACAGTCCTTACGTCCATCTGCTCTTCTCGAGGAGATTCGTCGAAGCAAGATGACAATGGGAGGAAAAATCATTGGGAGTCCTCCATCCAAAGGAGATGCCTGTCCTGAAGAACCCTTACAGAAGGTTAGCTCGACACATGCTCCCCTTAAGTATTCTGAATCGCCTTTAGACGCTTCTAATAAACAGATTACGAGAAACCCTGAACATTCTCAATGGGTTGGTGAAAATGTGGTTTCAAACTTCTTCAGGAAAACAGCCTTATGTATGTGGGAGGATATACAAGATAAGATCATGCGAACTCCTTTTGAATATATCCCAAGACTTAGACCAGAAATAAAAATAGTTCTCTCGGAGATTGAGAAGATCCATGCAGATGGCTTGACTCCTCTTGAAGAGTATCTAAATAGTTATCTTAAGAGGGTAGACAATTTCAACGATGTGCAATCTTCATATTCTGCACAGTTGTTGTCAACAGATAAAGCTCGTCAATTAGATGAGAAGACCTCTGCCATTGAGTAAGCTTTAACTTTGATGGAACAACTACGAGAGGATGCCAAAGTTATTCAAGAAAGAGCCACGCAACTATCTTTAGAAAAGAAGGAACTGGAGAGGAGACTTCAGAGCATAAATGTTGAATCTGAACAACTGTCAATTTTATCTTGCGAGAAAATAGAGGCCATAGATCAGCAAGAACTAAAAGTTGCCAAGCTCCAAGATGAAGTTAACACTCTTGAAGGCACCCCTGCTATTACTGAACAAGCGATTGAGGCCCTGGCTACGATTCGCAAGAGCATGGAAGCTGCACAAGAAGAATTTAAGAACTTCAAGTGGAAGCTTTGATTTATGCCCCCATTTGCCCCCTTTTCTTTTGTGGCAATCCTTGTAAATAAAAATTTTTGAATGATAATGCAAAAGAAATTTTTTTTTATTATAGTGTTGCTACATTTACATTTATTTTAGAATTTTTTTACATATGAGATGACGATGAAACATGATTTTTTTTACGTGTGACTGAACTTAAAGTTTCTCTTAAGTTTCCTACATACCCTTTATAATATAGGGATCAAGTCATAACGTAGTTCTTTTTTTTTTTTTTTTTTTTTTTGCCATTCACCTTTTAAGCTCTTGTGAGCTAAGAGCACCATGCAGTTTCGGCTCTTGCGATAAGGAGCTTTGCATATTTAGCAACTTTTATTTTCATCAAGAATTTTCTCATCTCTTTCATTTGTGGGATTGGTGAAGATAATAAATCTTGGTTTCACGATCAAGGAACCTTCTGTATTTATGTCAACAAACAACTTCCTCTTCATGCGTGATGGACACGACTGTGAATCTTATCATCATCATTTTCTTCATGAAATGGTTTTGCCTTCAAATATTTCACCTCTCTTTGTTGTTGATCGTTTGTCATCTTTAGACGATCAAAAGCATATGTTGAAGGTCGATCTTTCTTCGATGTGGAGATACTTAGCCTTTTGAAAGCTGAAGTTTGAGTGTAAGTAGACGTTGGACATTGGTTTTCTTCTTCTTTCGTGGCCATTCTCAATCTTTGAAAGACTGAAGATCGAGTAGTTAAAGGCTTGATACGATCAAAGACAGAAGTCCTTTGCTTAATTTCATTTGAATTGTCGACTTCTTTAGAAGACACAAAGTTGTTGTCGACTTCTACTATGCTGGCAGTATGACATGTAGTGACTTCTAATATTTCTTTTGGATGATCCTGAAGGAAGCTTCTTGAAAAGAATTCTGTCAAAGTTATCAACCGTTGAGGTCGAAGGAAGTCCTTGTCTTTTCCTTTTATAGGCCTAGGTTTCGACATCTTCTTGTTTCTTTTTCCCTTATTTTCATGAGAGATGCTTCCTTTTGAATGCTTTTGATGGAAGTGTAACTTCGTTTGAATGAAATTTATTTCTCCCTTTTTAACGAGTCACGACTATCCGTTCTTCACCCTCATCCTCAATAGGCTCTTCTTTGTTTTCAGAGTTCAATGTCATGATCTTTCGTTGGAATCGAACATGTATAGGTTCGAAAGTCCCAAATTGAATCAAACTTTTTCTTTGATCATAAAGCAGTATTGATGGTAGAACACTTGAAGTCATATTGATTGCAACATGATTTGTTTGAGCTACTACATCAATATCCAATTCAATCTTATTTTCACGAGCCAACTTTAGAATTAGCTCATTCAACACGAACCACTTTTCAACAGGGTGACTAATGACCTGATGATACTTGCAGTAGTTAGGATCATCTACTTTTCCTGCTTGCTCCGGTTGTTTACATTCTGGCAACTGGATAAGTTGTTTCTCTATTAATTGCTCCAACATGTCTGCAACATCAGAGTCAGGAAAGGGATAAACTTTTTTCTATCTTTCTTTAAGAGTTGGGCGTCGCTTTTCATCGTCGTCATGATTTCTTTCATGTTTTGTTTCTTTTCTTTTAGAGAAAGATTTCAATGGAGTCTCTTGAACAACCATAGACTCGTTTAGGACACTATTTGCAATCTTTTTAGTGTCATTGATTCCATTCTTGTCACTCCTCGTTCTTTGAACCAAGAAATCTTTTGCTCCTCTGTTGGCTATACTCAACTCCATATCATGGGCGCCAGTTGCCAATTCTTCAAACGTGCGAGGTTTTATTCCCTGTAAAATATAGAGAAGTTCCCAATGCATACCTTGGGTGCACATCTCTACTGCAGACAGTTCTATGAGTCTGTCTTTGTAATCCAGGCTTAGAGCTCTCCATCGGTTTATGTAGTCGATGGCTGGCTCTCCCTTCCGCTGTTTGGTATTTGTTAACTCCATCATGCTGACGACACGCCTAGTGCTATAAAAGCGGTTGAAAAACTCTATTTCCAGCTGCTCCCAGCTATCAATTACTTCTAGCTCTAGATCAGTATACCACTCGAAAGCATTTTCTTTTAAGCTTCGAACGAACTGCCGGACTAGTTGGTTTCCTCTTGATCCTGCATTTTCGCATGTTTCGACAAAGTGGGCGATATGCTGCTTTGGGTTTCCCTTTCCATCGAATTGCTGGAATTTTGGAGGTTGGTACCCAAGTGGCATTCTCAAGTTGTCGATTCTCTTGGTGTAGGGCTTAGAGTACATGAAAGAAGTTTGCGGCGGTCCTCCATACTGAGCTCTAATGGAATTCGCGATCATATCCTGTAGCTGCTGAACTGAAAGAGAAGCAACAGAGACTAATTGTTGTTGTGGTTGGTTTTCCTGCACCGCATTCTTCCCTTTATCAGTAGCTTTGACAATAGGAGGTTGACTTGACTCAGCAGTTTCACGAATCCGCATCTACTCTCTCAAAGCTGTGATTTCATGATCTCGTTCCTCCACAACCTTCATCAAGAAGTTAACTTTCCTCTCCATCTCTGCCATGGCAGCCTCGGCCATTATATCAACCATCATGACAAACATCACGTAAGGGTGTGCTTCTTTCTTTGACTTGCTAGAGGTAGAATTAGAATTATCATACAAAGGATTTTCTTTGAAGACAATCCTAGCTTTAGGAGACTCCATCAATTGCTTGAGAATGCTCTGAGCGATGTTAGAACCTTGATCCTGCTCTTGAGTGATTCCCTTAGAACGACTGCGGGTGATGGATCCTGTGTAAGCGTTGCTTGCAATAGGAGATTTAGATGCAGTCTTCTTTGATGCCATTGATTTTCTTGTAGATTTGAATGACGAGAGAGAGATGAAAGGTAGAGATGTCCCACTGGACGTGCCAATTTGTTTACACGAGATTTCTGAAGAAATTTGATTCGTGGAGTTGAACTTGTGTTGATGTTGTATTTATGTTGATTTGATGCGATGTGGTTCGATCTCTAGAATTTGATCTTCTGATTCTGTCTCAGCTGTATGCTTACGCTTGATTTAAGGAAGCGAAGCACGTGATGTTCTTGAAGTTGGAGTCTTGGAAGAAAGCTTGTATGTCGAAGAAGCTTCAATTTTCGAGAGTGTTCTTGAAGTTGAATACTTGGAAGAAAGCTTGTATCTTCAAAAGAGCTTTAATCTTCGAAGGTGTTCTTGAAATTGGAGTCTTGGGAGAAAACTTGTATCTTCAAAGGAGCTTTAATTTTCGAGGGTGGTTGACTTCAGAAGTTGAGGAGGCTTCTATCTCTTGAGAGGATTCTCTCTAGACCTTCTCGAGTAAAAAATTTCCAATCCTTACAAATGAAGAGAACTCCCCTATTTATAGACTTGGGCTTTTATGGACTTGGGCTGGTCTGGTCCATGGACCATACCCATGGGCTATATCCCATGGATTTGGGTCATATTTAATTTTAGGCTAAATTAAGCTTATTTTTGGGCTCAATTAAATTTTAGTCCAAGTAAATAATATTTAATTGAACCAAAATAATTTATTTCATCCAATTGCCGTAATAAAGACACGTGACATCGTTAGAATTGTCTAATTTGTCTTTAAATTTAATTTGGGACACATGCCAATTTTTAGTTAATCCCAAATACAATTATTTTAGTAAATGATGTGGCAATTTGTGATTGGTTTCAAAATTTCTTATTCAACAATAACTATCGGCATAATAAATCGACATCGTCGCCTATAAATGTCGTCGGCAATACAAGGATATGCCGATGACATTCTTACACCGTCGACGTAATAAATGCCGACAAAATATTTTTTCCATCGGTGAATACCCCTTTCGCCGACGGTTAATTTCTAGTGTCAATATAGCTCCATTGGTTCCATTTCGTCGACAATTCTAGTATTTTCCAACGGTCTCTTTTTTGGCATCGGCGTAGGTTTTTCCGACGGACCTACACCGACGGTTTGTGTCGTCGGCTGAAAATCATTGGCAAAAGAAAAGTAGACGGTTTTTTGAAGAGATATGCCGACGATTTTTGTCATCGGCAAAAGGTGAATTTCTTGTAGTGCGTGTACCAAATTTTGAAAAACAAAATCATTTAGATTTGGGGTAGCAAAATCTAAACGATCGTGTAACCAAATCTAAATGATCAAATCTAAACAAACGTGTAACCCAATTAAATGATCGTGTAACTAAATTAAACGATAGAATTGAAAAAAATAAATTATTTAGATTTGGCTATCCAAATCTAAACGACCAAATCAAAATGATCGTTTACCAAACAATAACCAAATCTAAAGAAACGTGTACCAAATATATTATGCGCGTTACTAATTAAATATATTACGCGCATTGTTAACGGAGCATTTTTGGTGTTTTCCATGATGAACGTGTTGGCTTTTTTCCATTTTTAAAATTATTCTATATAATATAAATATTTTGTCACTTTTTTATATTTTTAAAAATACCTCTATTAATTTGTATATTTCAAATTAATTTTTACATATAAAATTTTTTAGACCTTAAATAGCTTGACTTCTCCTTTGGGAATTTTATCCGTTAAAAAGAATTGTAGTAAAAAATATTAATTTTCTTTTTTATATGGGACAACTACATTTATTGGTCATTATATTCCACTACAAAAAAATTAGAAAAATAGAAAGAAAAAAAAAACGAAAAGGTGGGAAATGGACAATGCACATTCTCATTATTTGAATCAACCCATCCTCTAATTCACAAAAAGTTTCTAACATATAATTTAAACTTTACTTTCAATGAATGAAATGTTGACATTTTCATATGTTTGTAGCTTTGATATTGACATAAAGCTGAATGTCATTTTTATTACATCATCTGAAATCTGGAATATATATATATAAATATGTAAAAAGTAACATTTATATAATACATATTCTTTACATTGTTTAATTTTATTGCTATTTATTTCGGATGTGAAAAAATTAAAATGTTCATATCAAATAGTTTAATTCACATAATACTTAAATTATCGACTTTAAAATTAGAAATTTGACTTTTCTATTCCACATATTATTAAATGAAATGGTTCATGTTAACAAAAATTTCGATATTAAAATCGATAATTATTTGATTCTTGAAGTTTTAAAATAAACATTTTAACTCTTAAAATTTGATAAATATCTCAAAAAAGTCGACGAAGCTATTAGTAATATAATAAAAATAACATGTGGGCACAAAATGCTAGAAACAAATCTTGATGCAACCCATATCTTTGAGGACATTGTAATACAAAATACTAAATAAGTATCGAAAGAAATACATAAAATATTTTATGATTTTCAAACACAGTAAAACTATAGTTGGTTCTACTTATAAAAAAAATAAATAGCAGTAATATTTTAATGGTTACGTATTTATGTTTCATTGTTTTAAGGAATAGTTATGGATGGCAAGATAAAAAATTAAACTATTTATAAAATATAGCAAAAAAAAACTTAAATAAACTAGATAGATTTTGATGAATTTTACTATATTTTGTTAATAATTTTAATATTTTGTTAATAATTTTAAAATGCCTCTAAATTTTTATAATCCAATTAAAATGTCAATTTACCACTAATGTCGTGATTGAATCCATATAATATATTGCCATAAAATTATAATATTTTTTTCTTTAGTATCTTTTGATTTATATATACCTAAGCCTATAGTCTTTAGTTATTATGAAAAAAATATACAATTATTCTATACAATTACATTTGGTGGTGTGGGAAAATGAATTTGTAAGAATTGTGGAAAATTTAGAGGGTAGGAATGGAAACACGAATCCATTTTATCTTCCCCTCAACTGTTGACACGTAGGCTTTAATTTTTCCTAAAATCTTATCTTGAAATATGATGTCATTCAAGTGATGTTTCACTGACGTCACTACTTTAGGGAGAGTAGCATTATTGCTGTACTGAAGCACTCAAAATCTACCCTATTGCTTTTTCTCCCACTCTTCTTCCTACCGCTTGCACTACACGGTTCCATCCAATCGACTTTTTTCCTAATATATATCAAACGGTTAATATATAAATTTTGCATCTTTTCTTATTTTTGGTTCGTGAATCTTTTAAATATAGTAGTTTTTTAAAATAATCATTGATAAAATATAGTTATAAAAATATTTAGAAAAATGTGTTAGTTTTAGTTTCTCTCTCTAATGTTTTGGATTGAACCTAAGATATTGCTATTTTTTTTTAATTTAAATATCTTAGTCTCCATTTGTATTCATTTTAATAGTTTTGTCAAAAGAAAATTTTAATTTTGTTATTGTTTTTCAATATTAAAATTTGGATGAATATTTCTAAATAATTAGATAATTAGATGAACCATTTTTAATAATGAGCATAATAAAAAAATTTAAATGTAAATTAAAATAATTTTTAATAACCAAATTACATTTATTTAATTGATAAAAGAAAATCAATGTGTTCCACAACTCGAAGGACGTCTATTTCGAGCTGGTTGTCAATGTCGACTCTGAACTCTATGTTGTTCTAACTCCTCTTGATTCTCTGGTTCTTGTTGGTACTCTTGTCGATCTGATACCTCTGTAGGTGCTTCATGATACAGATATTCGTTATGTTCCCCATAGTCATGTCTGTGTCCATGCATGTAAGAAGTTGATGGACCGACATCCATGTATGAAGATGATGGACCGACCCCTGAATCATAATACTCTGTATTAACCTCAAAATCACAATACCCTACTCCAAATGTTGGCATCATTATCATCGGACTACCATAACCGGTTTGGTTTTGTTTTTGTGTCGTAGGAGTCATTTCTTCCACATTATGGTAAACTTCATCAAGTTCAGCTTCTTCCACTTGAACACGTCCCCTATGAATTTGTGGAGGTACAATAGGTAGATGGTACATATTATGTATCTCCTCCATGTGCCTCTTATTATTATTACATATGTCAAGGACTTGTTGTGAATCATCTGCAACATCACGAAGTCTTGCATTGTTCGATCTCTATAAATTGTAAAATAAAATAAAAATATTTAATTGAGTAAATAATGTAAGTAATTATACAATATTTAAATATGTACCAGATGACTCACAGTTGCTCCTAGTTGAGTGATGTAGAGCCTTGTAATATTATACGAGTGGATGTATTCTTGAGTCACATCGATATCAAATTGCTGAATCAAAACTCCTATTGCCATAAATCTTCTACGAGATCGTCATCGCACTATTAAATGTGCAACCCTGTCGGACCAATCTGTAACTCTTAAGTCAATGTTATGTAGAAGTGGCTCAGTATTGCTACTGATGGGATATTTTGTTTAACGTGAACTGTCTGAGCACCCTATCAGGATGATGTCACCCACCATATGGAAACAAATGAGAGGACTGATGGTCCGTCATATTTCTTGACTGTTCTTACAAAATTTGGCAAATTATCAATCACATTTTTGTAAGTGTCCCAAATAATCTGAAACATCATATATTACATTAAAAATAAATAAATATATGTTTACTAATGTCTAAAGAAATTAAAATTTCAATATCGACGTACCTGATCACGCTGAAGAAGGTAAAACGTGTACCTATACTGACTAACTACATGAGTAGTTGATCTAGTTACACAAAATTGGTTTCTCCATCTGCATTAATAAAGTAAATTTTAGATTTTGATTTAATTATATCACTCATCTAGTATTAAACTATTGTTTAATATAAATTAAAATAAATTAGCATACTATGAACCAAGTGTTCGTCCAAGTAGTAGGTGATCGTTTGCATGTCTAAGCTATGGAGCTATTATGGGAAATTGTTTCCAAGCCTATATTTGAAGAAGTATCAACGGACCAGCAATATCACAAACATCTCGCTTCGATGCTTTGCATAGTTGTCTATAAAACCATGCCAAGCATGCTCCACCTTACGACTATCGATCCGCCTCATGTAAATCACCTAAAAATGGCAGAAATATCATATGCACAAAACTACCTAATTTATTAAAAAATAAACTTCCACCCATTAATTGTAAAAGGTATGCTCTTGCATATCTAATCACGTTTTTCTCTTTTGCATCATCATCAAGTCCCAGAAATTGTGATGCTAACCACATGAGACTTAATCTTGATCCCTTTATTTTATTAGCAGGTGGGACCACACCAAGTAACATCTAACATAAATTTATCCAGTCTTCATGCACTTGATTGGTAACAGTTTCTCCATCGACATGTATCTCTAACAATACTTTTACGTCTTGCAAGGTGATAGTGCACTCTCCAGTGAGCATATGAAACGCATGCATCTCCGATCTCCATCTCTCAATGAGTGCAGTATTAAGATGTCAATCTAACTGGGTGAAACCCAATCTAGCCACCCCATAAAATTCAAATGTTTGGACTAGAGGCAATATGTTATTGTGAAGTGGGATATTGCGTAGGACTACTGTCCCTCTACGTATACAACCTAACTCATCTATCGTTCTATCATCCAACACAATTGAAGATCGATAAAAAAATTAATCATACAGAACATTAGAATCAATCGGTCTTGGGTTTAAAGCCATAATCTACACAGAAAATATTAATTAGAAAGTAAACAAGTAGGTACAACAAAAAATGCTACATAATTGATTATATAAAATAAGTTTATCGAACCACTTGGTACACATAGAGAAAAAAATTAAGTACACAATTTTTTAATTATTGGGTGCTCATCTCTATAGCAAAAGACATTTCCTTTGATTGTGACATCGTTGAGCACAAAATCCACATTGTACTTGAGAACTCGGTTCCCTCCAATCCATCTCATTATGATATCGTGAACTCTTCGATCGATCGAGTTTTCTCAACAATGATGGGTTAGGATGTAACGGACATAACAGGTGTGATCCAATAATCTTCATGTGGTATAGGCCAAAATTGAGGAGAGTAACATGAAGCATACGTTGAAAGTTTGTAGTAGTCCTCAATGATATCTTCGTAGTTCATGTTAAATCGCAAACAAACCACCATAAATTAATGTAACGACCCAACTCTTTATACTAATCTGAGGTCATTACTAAAAAGAAACAATAATAAGACACACATTCTTTTAAATGAGGGAAACTAAATTTTCATTAAACACAGAATACTGAAACACTGATATATAGACGCGGAAGTAAAACTGAGTCCCCATATGACATGTCACGGATTCTTTTTTGTCACTCGCCAGCTTTTCTCTACCTTTACCTTTGCCTGAAATATTAAACATAGAAAGAGTGAGTATAAACATATACTCAATAAGAAACCTACTACTAGGTTCCGCTGGGTGTCTGTTAACTTCCCATTAGAGTCCTGTAAAGAAGTACCCCTGAATTGGCACGTTCCCGAACACGTGCAAACTGTAATCTCATAGGAACAAATTTGGTCTTCGGTGAACCCAAAGGAACACCTAGGACAATCTGGTCTTTAGTGTACTCGAAGGAAACACTAAGACAATCAGGCTGTGAGTGATCCCGTCGAATCACTCGTAATCATGTCTATGTCAATGTCAATGTCATAATGGATTGGTAATCCCGTTGGACTACACAGTCATAAAAAAAGATGGTGATCCTGAGGAACACTTATATGGGTACGACTCTAATAGACAAAGTTAACAAAATGTCCATCCATAGCATGTAGCATATCATAAACATCATAATCAAGACATGAATATTAATCTTAACGTACTTAATCATGTGATTAATATATCATGCATAAACATCAACATCAACATCAACAGTCATCAACATAATATCAGTCATCATTATCAATCAACAATATAATGACAATCATTATCAATAGCATCAAGTTATGCATTTTAGCTACCATCAATGCATAATCATAATTACATGCGGTCTTTTAAATTCAATTTGAAAGTCTAGTAGGAGAATCTCTTACCTAGAGATTTTAACCAAACAAAGTACTCCCTGGCTGACAGTAAAAATTCTCCAATTAACTTGATCCTAATCATAAAAGGAAAAACTCAGTATCTTAATTAATAAAATTAGCAATTGGCTAACATCCAAAAATTCTTCCAAATTAATTAACTTTCTAAAAAATTGGGGTTGAAACCAATTCAACCTTGATTGGGAAAAATCCAAGATTTAAATATTAAAAAATTAGCCAATTAAATCTTTAAAGAAACCCCAAGTAGATTCAAAATTAGATTAATAAAATATTAATTAAATTTCATTAGCTTACCAAGGTTACTCAAATGGAGTTTGAAAAAAATCCTCTATCTTTGATGGAAAAATTCATCACTTTAAATCCTCAAGCTTTCCAAAGAGACCAATCTTAACTAGAACTGGTGAGGCGGCGATAGCAGAGAGTTATCTTAGAGAAAAAGACGAATAAACTTTTTCTTTTTCTTTTTCTTTTTCCTTTTCTTTTCAACTTAAGCATTCCAATGCTATTTATAGATCCAAATAATAACAATAATATTTATTATTATCTTTCCTCAATAAATGTCTTGAATCCACAAAATCTTAGACATTTATAACCATTAATAATAATAATACTTCTTTATTATTATTATTTTTCTTTCACCAAAATCTATAAAAAACATATATATTTATTTAAACTATTATTCTCTCTTCTAAATAAATATATATCTTTTTCGTCTAATCAAATCAACCATCTCTCTCCTCATGGATTATATTATTTTCCAAACAAATATAATTATGTAATTAACTTCATTTTTCCAAATTATTAATTAAATATATATATAAACCAACTTTTCCCTCCAAAATCTCAAATGAACTTATATCATCTATTCTTTTAATCAATCAAATCTTTTCCAATAAATCACTTATAACTTCCAACATGAATTATCTTAACCCAACCATAACAACTCTACTCCAAATCAACATTTATCTTTCTACATAATAATTAATTATCTTCCACAATAATTAATTATTATTATTTATCTTTCTCCAAAATAATTAATTATCTTCCAAAATAATTAATTAGTATTTATCTTTTTCCAAAATAATTAATTATCTTCCAAAATAATTAATTAGTATTTATCTTTTTCCAAAATAATTAATTATCTTCTACAATAATTAATTAGTATTTATTTTCTCCAAAATGATTAATTATCTTCCACGATAATTAATTATTATTTATCTTTCTCCAAAATAATTAATTATCTTCTACAATAATTAATTATTATTTATATTTCTCTAAAATAATTAATTATCTTCCAGAATAATTAATTATTATTTATATTTCTCCAAAATAATTATCCTTTTACAAATAATTATATTTTTCCAAAATATAATTATTTTCTTTTTCTCCCTTAATAAATATCCTTTCTCCAAAATACAATTATCTTTTCTTTAAATGATTATATTTCAACAAATATAATTATCTTTTCCTTTCACATAATAATTATATATATATTTCCACATATACATATAATTATCAAATCTCCAACAAACTTTTCACCCCACAATTTAATTAAATAACATCCATAATTATTTAATTCAGTTGAACTTCAACAACACTAAAAAGTCCATAACTTTACTTAATTCTCCTAATCTACCATTTAATCAAAATCTCAACAAACACCAGATGCCAAAACCTCGAAGTAATTAAATATTCATCCAACAAATATTTAATTAATTTCAATTCCCACTAAAATCAAATAATTCTCATTAAATGAATTCAAAATAATGCCCAATAAATTAAATCTAATTAAACAAAATTAAGATAATTAACTTCAAAATTATCTTAATTTTTGGGACATTACAGTTAATGACGTGATTTGCTAGTTCATGTCAGTAGAATCTCATTAACTCTTTAACGAAATAATGAATTGATGACGTAATTTGGGCTTTCTATACTTTAATGATTAAACTCTAGATTCAGTATATTAATTAAATTCATAAATAACGAAAAAAATCTTGCTAATTTCTTTAACAAATCTTTGATGTCAACATAGACATATAATTAATACACTTTAATTAAAAAACTCAGATAAAAAACTAATTTTATTTTTTTCCTCTAAAAACTTTAAATCTCTCACATTCCTTCTGACTCCCCGACTTTTTTTTTTCGAATTGAAATATATCTTGAAGAAAATCAGAAGAACGACATTGAGTAGAATAAAAAAATTTAATCGAGAACTTACATATTGGCATTTAACATCCATGATAAGGTAAAATAAACTAGAAAAATAAAATAATTACAACACTTGTTTAAAATAAACATTCCCACAATGAATTATAAAACCCAAAAAATGGAAGAAGAAACAATTGGGAGGAAGAGGAAAAAAAAACACTCCAATGTATCACAAAATATCCAAAACTTGAGGCACTAAAAAATTTATGTATGGATTAATTGCACCAAGCATATGAGTTACGAAAGTGACGTAGAATGACAATGCGACAAAATAACGACGATTAAAATCTAGAAGATAATAACTTTTTGAGTTCTCCAATAAAACATCAATGTACTATCTAAACATTTAACTAAAATTAATACCCTAGATTATTAAAAGTGATTATCTTATTTTTGCAACCTAGTCATCCAAACAGAGAAGTCCACCTAGGTCATCGAGTTTAAAATAGTCAGTTTTAAACAGTAAAGAGTGTTATTAAGTAAAAGTGGTTATTTCATGGTCCGGTTTTATACAAACTCTTTTCATAGGATACCCCCACTTAAATTTTTCTACCTAAACAATTTAGGCTCACCTTGTTTGTATTAAATAGAAAGTGGATTGTATCCATAGTATCCCTAGAATAAGGCATCCAACTAGCTTATTCATATATTGAATCCAATTTTATGTCACTACATAAAGTTCAAATACACATGTTATAGCTATAGGATCTTAATTAGTTTATTGGATTTGGGCCGATTATAATGAACAAATCGGTAATTGAACAACAACTATATTGAACAGTAACATAATAACATCTCAATTGAACAATAAAACATGTTTAGCATTCACTAGAAGAATTTTGGCCTTTAATGTCGGTTTAAAACCGACATTAAAGGCCTTTAATGTCACTTGGCAACCGACATCTTTGTGAGCGTTATTAAAGGCCTTTAATGTCGGTTGGGCTTTAATGTCGGTTTAAAAACGACATTAAAGGCCTCTTTAATGTCGGTTTAAAAACGACATTAAAGGCCTCTTTAATGTCGGTTTAAAAACGACATTAAAGGCCTTTAATGTCATTTTTCAACCGACATCTTTGATGGTGTTATTGAAGCCCTTTAATGTCGGTTGGGCTTTAATGTCGGTTTAAAAACGACATTAAAGCCCTCTTTAATGTCGGTTTGTCAGTTTTCAACCGACATCTTTGATAGTGTTATTAAAGCCCTTTAATGTCGGTTGAACTTTGATATGTCGGTTTAAAACCGACATTAAAGCCTAGTTTTTTTATTCATTTTTACAAATTTATTTTTATTTAATTGTTACATTATTGTCCTATAGACCGACATTGGGTCAATGTAGATAAATATGTTTTTCACACGCCAACAAATCAATGAAATTCATATTATGTTAGAAACTATAACATTTGTCTTTTACATTTGAATACACAAAATAAAATATTAATATTATGTTTATATATAATCTACAATAGTACATGAAAAAAGATTCTAATACAAGAATTAAATAATTAAAAATCCTAAATGCCTTCTCAGTCTTCAATTTTCAACGGTCGCTTGACCATTTCTACACAATCGCTTAGCTTTCAACCCGATATCACTTCAATTATCTACAAACAATATCCAAATAAACCATTTATATGAATAACAAAGCTGTTTGAAGTACTGAAATTGCAGAAAAGGATGAAAAGTTCTTAATATTGCCCACCAAATGAATAATCAACATTTTTTTACATAACATTATTATGAAAACCAATATCAATCTATAAAGAAATAAGCAACATCAACACAATAAGCTGAAAAGTAAAGCTCAGTTATAGTAACTTCATTATCTGCTGATACTTGGAGATGAATCAAAATGAAAACAAAAACCTTATGATTCAAGAGAAAGAAAAGCTACTTTACGTGAAAGGACAGAAAACAAATTCCTAGTCCATGCATGGGTAATATACTTCCTTCCAGAATGAGAATGATAGCTAACCCTCAATTGAAATGTTGGTCAAAGGAGCTAACCCTGTTGCAGGAGATAACTTCTAAAAACCACTTAAAATAAAAATCATAGCCTCAAATGGTTAGTGTAATTTAAAGTGGTTAGCAGCTTTCTTTCTATTCCCAAATATGTTTTTCAGAAAAATGAGATTTAAGCCTATTTACGTTACTTTCTTTTATTTCAAGGAAAGAAAAACAACCTTAGAACATGTTACTAAATATATATCTTAGAGATAAAATGCTCAAAGTCAAACACAAGGCTAAGACAGCAGACTAGAACAACAAAATGAAGCTTGCTTTAAGTTATAGCTAAGTCAAATAACCTGAATCTATAATGGAAGTGTTTGAAGCATCCGACAATGGGGGGCTGACTTCTTTGAAGCAAATAATAGGCAAAGCACGCTTCGGTATCTTTCTTGCTTTTGTGATGTCCTGAAAACATTGCATATAGTAAGAAAACCGAGATACAAAGAGAGATTGCAATTCTAATGACTGATAACATACTTGCAAATCTAGCATAAAGTTTTATAATAGAAAACACCCACGTCACTACAACGCATAACAAATCTATGAGTTTTATGCTTGTTAAAAGATTTGCAGCAATCACTGAAGCCATCTGCCAAAAATCAAGGAAAATATCATCATTAGGAAGGAATAATACAATTTAAAAAACACGCATGAATACTTGAAAGAAATACAATTAATAGCATAGCAGCCTCCTACAAAACAATCAAGAAAAAACCAGATCAGAGACAATGATTAAAATGCCGCGAATCCAAATATTTGATAATACTTGAACCGTTTCCATACAACTAACAAATAATTACAAAACCAGAAAAACAGCGATGCTGAAGTAGCGGTTGTAAGACTAATTGAGCCAATTAAAAATCTACCGGATTAATGTGCAATTAATTTCACATCATGCAAGGACATATATAAACAGTCTATTCTATAAGTTGTTCATATGTGTCCTTGAGTTCTAAAGAGACTCTTTGAGACCTACTTAATGCTTATAATTGGGTTAAGATATCCTGCTTTCAACCAAGAAAAGAAAACATTTCTCAGTGTAGGCTATGTCCAATCTTCTGTAATTACTTTCTTGGCAATACTTTGGCTGAAAAATGGCCTATTAGATTAGTGATGTGTGAGTTTTCAGGTCTGCACATGACATTTACTATCGAGTGTTTAGATCTATTCATGCTGAAAAGTAAAATAAAATAAAAAAAAAAATCGATAATACCTGTTGCTGAATTTCTCCACCATATCAGAGGCATAAAGTAGGGTTTCGTTGGCTTTCTCCAGAGCCATATAAAGCTCTTTCCCTCTTGTTATACGAGAAATGACCCAAGCATTATTTTTTGCTCTGATGGTTACTTCCAGTTCCTTTTCCTCACCATCACTATCCTGTTTTGCTCGACTCTTCTCCAGATCAACCTTTTCTCTGAGTTTGCTCATGGCAAGTAAAGAATCCTATAGAACGAAGCTCAAATGAGAAATATCAATCCTCGATGCACGACTAGGAAACAAGTTCAAGTTGTCTCAAGACAAGTAAAGATTCTCATAATATCATCCACTTTCTACCAATATATCTAGAAACTAAATTAATTAAACGATACCAAACAGGAGTAGGCAATAAGGCACGGTACAGTAGCAGCAAATATTTAACTAAAGTTAGCATTTGACCCTGGAGAAAATGTGACTTTTAGGTGCGTTCTCACATACTGACAAAACAATTGCAAATTCTAAAGTTGCCACTGTATTCACAAGAGGAAATTCTTTTTAAAGAGAAATAAACAATAAGCTCAAATAAAGGATATTTGTTACTGAATCCAAAAGGAATCTATTGCATGAAGTATAAAAAAGAGCCAACTTCTATGTTACCTCACCTGTTTACGATAATCTATTGCATGAACTGTGGCCAAAACAATTAAAACTGGTGCTAGCTTCATTACATATCAAATTAAAAGGAAAACTAGCCCAATTAGTAAAAAGTTAACCTTGGTTTTGCATTTCTTCACTCTCAGTCGTTCCTCAATTACAAAGCCAACCTGTAACGTTATGGAAAAAAAAATTATTTAACTTTCCATTGTCACATTTATCGATCATCAAAGCATAGAAGTTCAAATACAGCAGTGCAACAGACATACAAATTATTTAACTCTCTATAGTCCCATTTATTTGATTGCTAATTCTTTAGTTTCTTCCTTACCTTTGGGACCTTCTCTGTTTTCAATCATAATATAATAGCGGATATGTGAAAGGTTAAAGTACAGTTTGCCATACAATTATGGTCAATCACAAACTCTTCATCGAAGAGCATGCTATGATCTTTTATTCACACATCAGCATCTGTTAACACTGAGAATTACTCTAGACAATGATTACAAATTCTGCACATGGTGGCTTATTCATGTTTCAAACTAGCTAGAGCAATTACTAATGTGATAAACATGAACTGAGTTTTTAACTATAATCTAGAAACAATCAAACTTTAGATTATATGTTCATAAAATTCATCACCTTATCAATCAACCTCTTAGGATCTTGAAATGCCTTCTTTTTGGCCCATTGATGAAATAAATGGGAAATGACTGCTCTGTTATCCACATCAAATCTACAATGGAATAGAAAAGACTTCTCACTTGAACAAGAAGACAAAGAACTATATCAATGTATAAAATCTTCTTTTTGTTTTTGGGTAAAGATACACGAACAAAACAATGGAATTGGAAGGGGAAAACACCTTTTTAGGAAACTATTCCTGTTAGTAATCTCTATTGGTTCTTCAGAGTCTCTAATGTCGATTTGGTTGTTAGCAGGATCATTTTATTTTCTTACCCAACTATCACATTTTCATTTCAAACCTCTCTCCCTACAAGTACAACCCTCATCCTCATCCTCATCCCATTGACGATGGCAATCTGATTACTTCTAGCAATGGTCTTTTTAATATAAAAAAATCAAGATCTTATAATTGAGAAGAAACGAAAAAAATACAAAAATACAAGCGAACAGAAGGAGTATGAGGTAATGAAATCAAGATCTTTTCTGATTAAAATTTGTTTACTCTTGTCCATTTAAAGCTCCCATAAAACTAATCTAATCACATTATGCAAATGACAAGAAATACACAAGATTATTTTCCAATATATTATACAGAAAAAAAAAAATGCTACAGTTAACTAAATTTGTCCACCATTATATGATAAAAAATATTCAACTGAAACAAGCTTGCCAATCAGAGTCCATCAAGACATAGAATATATAAAGTTTCTGTCGAACATGAGTCATTGCAACATATAATAACGTTGTTCTTCCTGATATTTTCAGACGAGAATCAATATGGCACCAACAAAAGAAAGAACAAAGGGGAACATGGAAAAATATACCTCAATTTAGTTTCCATTTTCCATTGTAATGCCACTAGATTCATGTAGGAGAGGAATCTCTGATTCATTGGCCTAGAAACATTGATGTACTAAATGTATTGTTATCTTAAAAGCAAAAATGAAAAAGTATAAAACTTACCAAAGAAATAAACCAACCAAAACTAAATAGCTTGAGTAACACACTCAATTAGTGACAAAAAAAAAATGAAACATAGTAAGTAAAAACATTGTTAGAAGTCTAGTCATATGCAAATTAAAAAACATTGTTAGAAGTCTAGTCATACTATTCCATGGTTTCCTTCCTCCACCCTGTAAAAACATTGTTAGACATTAAACTCAATATGCAAATTAAAAAACATTGTTAGAAGTCTAGTCAATATGCAAATATCCTAAACAACACTATAACTAATAGGACAAACAAAAAAAAAAAGTTTAGACTTCAAATAAAGAACAAAAAATCTTAACCATTAAAGCATTATTGTTATTGTTATTGTTATGAGACTGAAGCATTATTCATCTTGAAAAAAAATGTGTAGAAGTTATTGTTAATCTGCATCTTATGATTGGGAAAGCTCACATCCCCATCGCATTCTTGTACTCTCTTGTAAAGGTACTCGGTAGTTTGAGGAACCTAATCCTTATCCCCTTGGTTAATTAGGGATTAAAAACAAAGCAATCATGATTTCTTAAACAGTCATAGATCTATTATTCAGATTCTTTCACATTTGATCGAATCTATTTTTGAAAACAAGAAAACAAAACAAAGCAATCATGAAAGAACTTACTCTGAAATAGATTGACCAAAAAGGTGAGATTGACTGTTTGACAAAAGAACTTAAAAGATCGAGTCTTAAAATAAAGACGCCAACTGTTTGACAAAATGCCTGATGAACAAATGACTGCAAGCAAGAAAATTCTCTCAAACACCACATAGTTTATCGATTTCGAGAGAAAAAAAATGACCCATTTGAATAAATCTCACAACAAGCAATGAAGTAGAAAGAGAAATGAAGTTAATAATTAGAATTAGACAAAGACATTCATTCGACCCCGTCGAGCAGAGGAAGGGAAAGGGAAGTTCCCGAAGAGAGACTTACTATGGATTGCAGAAATGGCTGAAAAACATGATGGCGACGTAGAAAAATGGAAAGAGATGGAGAATGGATTGGAGCAGAGGAGAAAATAAGCCATGGCATGAACTGGGAGTCGTGGTGACGATGGTGATAATTCAACCCGTCAATACTTCATCGGCCGGGTGGCGACGATGCTCACGAATTGCAGGGAAAAAACTCACTCTCTCTCTATGGTGACTGTCGGCTGCACTCCTCTCACCCTCACACTCTCCTTCATCTCTTACTAAATATATGAATATATATGAAGCCCTAAAAAAATAAGTGAGGAAAGACAAAATTTTGAATTCTTATCTTTAATGTCGGTTTTAAAACAGCGGGTCTTTTATGTCGGTTTTAAACCGACATTAATCCTTTCTCTTTGATGTCGGTTTAAAACCGAAATTAAACATCCGCATTTTAAAAAAGCGACATTAAAGATCCGTTTCCATTTTTTCCAACTGACATTAAAGGTCATATTTCTTCTAGTGATTTACAAACTACGAGTTTCAGAACATAAAACCCAACATTTTATATATCCAAAGTTAAAAGGTAACAATGTTTTTAAACATTTTTTTTAAAAATATTTATGGTGTATTATTTAAACTTTTGAACCTTGATGGATCACGTGTGCACTCACAAACACACCAAAAATAAGAAACTTTTGAAACTTCATGGTCATGAGAAAGTTATATTACCACATAAAGGCGTCCTTAAGAAAATCCTTTTAATGTTTGTCTAGCTAGTAAATCAATTTAACAATAATCTAGAAAAGGAAGGCATGATTTATGGGCTTAAGAATTTGATATTAAGATTCATTAATTGGTTTCCTAATTTTCAAATCCAAGAGTTTTCATATCACTGTCTATGCTTCTTCTTTAAATAAAATAATTACAATGAGATAAACAAAATTTAGAATAAAAGTTAAAAAATGAGAGATAAAACTATGATAAATTCACAAAAGATTGATTTTGCTATTTTATCAAATATGTCAGTTTTCTCTCGAGAATATTTAAAAATCTACCCTACCCAAAATTTTTCAGATTAAATCGGTCAAATCTGCATTCCCATTTTTCTCTTTTCTTACGGAGCTTCTTTTATGGTCACCATTTCGTGTTGTTATTTTGAAATTTAGTTAATTATAACGACCAACCATGAAAAATAATTATTTATTTATGTATTGCAGTCACAACCTCAAACATAATTATCGAATTCACAACATTCGCTTTAGGAAATGAAGTTGTTCCAATTGGTGAGTAAGATTCATGACTTTTCATCTATTAGTAAAATTTACAACATACACTTCAGAAAAGGTTGTTGCTCTAGATAACTGATATTCATAGTTTTTTCTAAAATTTACAATATTCATTTCAGAGTGCTCTAGAAGACATTACATGAGTGCATAATATTCCTCTCAATATTGTTACTACAGGGGCATATTCAAGACGTATAAAAATGTCTGCTCTAATATATTGATCTAAAATTTTGAAGCACCCAGTGCATCCAAGGAAGAATGATTGTTTTATGATGATCATATTTCTATGGCATGTCAATGTATTTTGACATAGACACTAATGATAAATAATTATTACCACCAATTATCAAATGCCTACAATTGCAATTTTGTAATATTCTCAAGGTAATAATATTACAAATTATTGTGATTATATCATAAATATAATATACACTAAACATGTTAAGTAAAATACATTTCATTTATTAATTATATCGAGCACGAAAAAACTTACATACCTTTAGGACCTACTTTTAGTGGTGAAATGGTAGAAGATCTCACGTTGATAATGTGTCGTAACTAAATAGAAATTGAATATCCAATAAAGTAATATCCAATACATTCCACTATCTCCTCACTTTTGGATTAGTCACCGATGGATGTGCATCTCTACACGGGCCATTATATATAGAGATTTTAGCAAGTAGGAGGTGGATTTTTTTAGATATTAATGATTAGTATCTTTAAGATTCAAGTACACATGATTTGTATTACAACCTTGTTTAATTAAGTTAAGCAAATATGTACTTTATTATCTCCGAAAAATGATTGGTACGAGTTTTCTTTATTTAAATAAATAAAAAATTGATTTAATTGGTCATACAAATTTTGGATATTATTTATTTGATCCACATAAAACTAAATCCCAAACAGGTTGTCTATTCAAATACGGAGTAGATGATATATCATGACAATTAGTGAAACAAACCATAATAGGTACTTCCTTAAACCACGCTAAAATCCTTGCAATTCAAGAGGAAAATCATTAATGTATATGGTTAAAATCAAGGACTCAATACATTTGTGGAACATGTGACTTGTCTGTTAGTAGAAATTTTCCAACAATACTATATAAAGGCCACGTGACATACATAACTCAAATCAAATGAGGATATATTAAAGGAGGAGAAAAAAAACATATTTTACCAAAGGTTTTCTACACTCGTGATTTTGAAGAAAATTGGCGACATCATGGTAATAGACTTATTTATAAAACCACCTACTAAAACATTTGAAAAATTGGAGCACAACATTGAAATATGACGACTCAAATATCTCAAGTGATGTTTTTCACGAGGGGAGTAAATTGTATTTTCGAAGATACTAATCATTAGTGTCTAATAAGTCTAATACTCCTGGGGTGTCTAAATTCTCTAGAAAAAGTGGCCCTTGTAAAGATGCACATCTTTGGGCGATTAATCCAAAAAGTGTTGGTATATGGGAGAAATTTGGAATTCATATTATTTTATTTTATGGTTTATTTACATAAATGTAACAAAACCCAAAAACATTCATGGTCCGGGTAGCAAAAAACAAAAGCCCATGAAGCCGATAAAATATTTTCATAATTTTCAGATTCTTCGAAGCTATTTCATGATTGTTTTAATATTCTTCTTTAATCTTCCTCACACTCGAGAATATCAAGATCGTTTAAAGATCATTAAATGGTCAACATGATCGTTTACCATAGTAAACACAGCCGTTTAAATTTAAAATTTTTTTCTCATCATTTTAAAACGAAGTACAAGATCATGTTGAATCACATGATTTAAATGATCACTTACCATAGTCACGATCATTTAGCATGATCAGCATGCGTTTACCATGGTCAACACGAACGTTAGATTAAAGTTTTTAGTGATCATTTACATTGAACTACACAATCGTTTATCATAATCAACACGATCATTTACCTATGATCAACACGATTGTTTACCATGGTCAACACAATCTTTTACCACGGTCAACACGATCATGTAAAGTATATTATTCCACTCACAATTGTCTATCCTTGTAATATATCTTAAACGATTGTGTATTCATGGTAAACGATAGTGTGACAGATCATGGTATTATTGAAATATATTATTTAAAATGAACTATACGATCATGTATCATGATCTAATGATCGTAGATCATTCATTTCGATTAAAGTACATGAACGTTTAGAAGAAGATTACTTGTGTCTGTTGATTGGGGTATTTGTGGTATTTTACATTGTGAGCTTTCTCCATTTCCAAAATTATTCTATATAGTGTAAATATTTTACCGCTTTGTTCTATTTTTTGAAAAAAAAAATCCCTTATTTTATTTTCAATTTCTATTTAGTTATTTATTTTAGCATTATATTTTTTTGATACTCATGGGTTTGTTGTTCCTTAATTTTACAACAATATTCAATTTTTTGATATGTAGAACATTACTATTATTCTAAAAAAATCACAACATTGTTGATTAATTTTCGGTGTACATTTCAAAGGAGTATAATCTATAGTATATATAAAAGCATCAATGTGGATAAACTTTATTCTCCCCGTTATACTCTTGAGTTTAATTCATTGTTTCAAATCATTCTTTGGTTTTATGGTAAATTTATTTTTGATTTTATTTTTCTTGTAATAAATGTAATTAAAAAAGGCAAACCCTCTCCCATTACTTTTTGATTTAATTCTACTCAAATTTAATGGAATTGAAGTATGCACAATATGAAAAGTTGAATGCAAATGGTTTTTCATGTACCCACAATATTTTTTAATTAATTATACTTAAGTTGAGTGGAATTAAAGTATAAGATATGAAGAAATGCAAATGGTTTTTCATTTACATTTTAAAAATTAGTTACAAATTAAATATCTTATTAATTCTAATTAACAATACAAATTTAAAGACTTGAAAGTTGAAAAATTTTTGTAACATTTTTTTTCTACTATATAAAAGATTTCTTTGATTTTTTTCTAGCAACATTGTTATTAAGAAATTTGGATTCATCCAATAGATTGTGTAATGGTACAAGATTGATATTTCGATCATTTAGTAAAAATATCATACATGTTAAAATAACAATGGATGATTATGCAGGAAAATAAGTTTTTTTTCCACGAATACCATTAACCACCAAATGACAATGGATATCCATTCAAGTTCAAGAAAAAACAATTTCCCATTCATTTATGTTTTGCAATAACAATTAACAAACCACAAAGGCAAACAATTTCTAATGTTGGAATATACTTCATGTGTTTTCTCATAAACAACTTTATGTTGTACTATCTAAAGAAATTTCAGTGAAGACAACAAAAATTTGGATAAGTTACCATCAAATTATGCAAAAACATATTGTTTATAAAGAAATATTGTTTTGATACATACAAATCTTATATTTAAATTATTATATTCTAATCTAATTATTGTAACTTCTTTCCAACTAATTTAATTATATTTTAAATTTAACAGAACCTAAACATATACATGAAATTTAAACCCATCCATTGAACATTTACCTGTACTTCTAAAATTTAAAAAAGATTCTGCTATGTCCTTAAATTTCCTCAAAATATCTCGCTTCTCATACGCTCCTTGTCGGCGCTTGGCTTCCTCTCTCCCAATTAAATTCTTGTCGGTTTCTTCCCTCTCCTAATCCCTATGTTTTCCCTCACTCTCTCTCCTTTCCCCTTAAAAAACCCTTTTTCCCCTTCCAAAATGGACGCCGGCGCCGCCACCGGAAACAACCCCCGAACTCTCGACGCCGTTTACCGGCGTAAACCTGCCAAGAAAACAAAACAATCCAACAAGAAATTAAAAAAACCCATCAAAGTTGTGTACATATCCAACCCCATGAAAGTTCAAACCAGTGCTTCTGAATTCATGGCTTTGGTCCAAGAACTCACCGGCCAAGACGCTGACTTTCCTGACCCCTCTAAATTCCCCCCATCCGCGGTATGCGACGACGCCGCCTCCACCGACCAACTCTACAACACGGTATCCGGTGGCGGTGACGACGACGGTGCTAGTAATCTTATTGTGAATAGTAACAACCCTTCACTTGTTGACGACGTGCCGGCGGAGGACGACATTCTCGGTAGCTTTTATGACGACTTTGACGACTTGATTTTTCCTCCTCCGGTAATGGGAAACTTATCTGGGTTGCTTCCGGGTCCCATGGCAGCGGTTGTCTATGAATCTAATGCAAGGTGAAAATATTTTTTGATATTATAATGTGTGAAAGATCCTTGTATCTCTTTAATTTTATCTTCCATTTTTCTATAAGCTTTTTTAATGAACATGTATAATTGTATATTAATTGGGGAGTAATTGTTAACTTGTGAAAAAAATATCAAGGTATCAAATTTATGATAAAAAGATGTTTTAATAAATTAAAAGGAATTTGTGGATATTTTAATTTATATGTTATATCTCATTATTTTGAGTAGTGTTTTTCCTAGTATCCGATTGAGATTTAATTTCCATCACATTTTTATTTATGAAGCTGATATGTTAATTAATAATTTATACCATGTCATACATTTTACTTTAAGAAAAGAACAACAACATGGTGCATCTAGAGTTGCACCTCATTTTGTACCCTTACTTCATTCATCCCACACCGAAAGTAAAACTTCAGAAAAAGAAAAATCAAGAGGAGTTCGTCGGTCGACATATTATAATTGTAAAATTAGATGAGATAAACAAAAGTGAGTATTTTAATGAATGATACAAAAAAAAAAAAAATCAAGTAAATTAAAAATGAGTATTTTAATGAATGATACAAGAAAGATATCAAGTAAATTAAAGTTTTCAGAAGAGGTTTGAGGACATTTTTGAAATGGTTAACAATCAACAAAATTACTCCAAAACACACTTTTATTCATTTAAATTATTTCTAGGGTTTAAGTTTTCACGTGAGGGAAAAAGCTTTTTGGCTAAATTCATTTAAATCACCCCAAAACACACTTTTGTTTCTTCAATTTTATCATTCAATTTAATTTTTTTCTTTCTAATGATTGAAAACATATTTTAAAATGATTCTAATCATTTATGAATTACTTTCAAACATGTTTTTAGATGTTGTTTCAGTGAATATAAATATGAGATTTTATGTGTACGTTTGTGTATATATTGTTTTTCTATTATTATTACCTTGTTTGGATGGAGGTAATTGATTTTTGGTTAGCCGGTATCTTCTCATCTTCTTCGTTTAAAAATGAGAAAGGATATAGGACAAAATAGAGAAATATTATGGACCCAAACATCAACCTTTCTTTTGTTAGGGTAAACTCACAACAACTTGGGGGAAGGGTTGAAACGAAATAATGGAACTGGCTGAGCTATCAAAGATATGATAACTCATAACCTCAGGACCAAACACCCTGAAGACCCATAAAAGGGGTCAATGTAATAAACTTCAATATTTTTGTGCTAAAGAATCTTAAATTGTTAGATAGAAATAAAATGCAAATGACTATTCAGTACATACCCTCATGCTAATCTTTAAGCTTTTTAAAAAATTGTATACAATACATTCATATGGTTACTAAAAAATTAACAATAAAAAAGTAAACAGACAAACACAAAAAGCAGAAAATCGGCACAAATTAAAGAGTTACATGGTTTGTTAGTTACATCTACGATTAGAAGGAGAAAATACTTCATTATTAGAGAAAAACATATGTAAAATTGATTGGAAAATAAGAGGGGAAATGAGTCGCATTACAATTACCTTCTAGGGAGGTCCATTTGATATTTAAATTAAAGTTACTCAGCAACGGTCAAGTACAAGGGGAAAATGTTGGAGTAAAGTAGAAAAGCTTGACTAGAGCCGAATATAAACTTCGGCAAGAGTTTTCATCCAGTAAGAGAAGTAGTTATGAGCATCTTGTGGTGAAGGGAAAATCCCAATTGAGTAGAGAAAAACCAATATATAACCTCTTAGGTTATCCTAGGAATAAGGAATAAATATAGTTGAAAATTTTATTTCTATCAATTTTTTTTCTTGGAAGATTAATTTTCTTTTTTTTTTTTTTATAGAAAAGAGTAAAATGTATATATAGACTAACTTGAAAGAAAGTGATTTATAGACAAATAAGTTTGTCTTTTAACATAAAAATTTGATTACATGAGTAACCTTGTTTTCCATCTTCTCTTCTTATCTTTACATTTTACATAAAGGCATGTGTCCAAATTTATTTTCAATAGAGTAATACAAGGAAAGATACTTCAAAAACAATATCTTGCAACCCCTAGTTATAGTAATTATAGAGATCCTTATTCTGCGTTATGGTGAATGATCTAAATGGCAATGTTTTCTTTATCTCTCTCTCTTTTTTTAAGAATGTAAAATAAAGTTTAGTGTCATGATGATTATGAATTAATAGTTTCTTTTTTCTTCATTTTGCTGGGAGGTATCAGACTTACCTCTTGACTTGTCTAATTTTGTATAACCAAGTTTAAGAAAAAAAGTTTATAGTTATTCAATTAATTAACAATATGTTTTGATTGATTTTATTTAGTTGATCTAGATTAAGAGGGTGTTCTGGGATTAAGTTTATAGGTATATTTTACTCCCAACTCAATTGTTTTGATATCCAGAAAAACCTTTAAAAACAATAAACCTAACCCAACATAACCCAAAGGTGCATCCATAAATAATATGTGTTTCGTTTTTGTCCATCCACAAAACGTAGCCCCAGCTTTTTAAGTGCTAACATATTTCTAGCAACACAACAAAATGTGGCAAAAACAAATTTAATTTTTCCAAATTTATATGCTTCTAGATTAATTTCAACAAAAATCTAAAAATTTAAAAATGAAAATATTTTCAACCATTAATACTTTGGTCAAAATATGATAAATATTAATTCTTTAGGATGTCAAGTTACATGAGCTATATTAATTTTCATTTTGTGGCATACCAAAATGAACAAAAAAATATATTAAATACACAAAAAATGGGTAGCTCAATTAGAAAGTTTTCACAAAATAATCATTCCCCACTCCTTCAAACTAGGTAAACATGAAAAAGGTACATTAAAATGAATAAGAACATGTTAAATCTTAATTAACTACTTGTTTCAAATGAATCAAGTGTCAAAATAAATAAAGTAAAATTGTATTTGTACCCATAAAGTGTAAAAAAAAAAATCTATGTACTTTAAGACAAAAAAATCCTCATATATGGTTCAAACCATCCAAAAACCTTAAAAATATTCTAAAAGTGTCAAAACCGGTTGACTTACAAACAACTTAGTGTGACTTTGAAAATATGTTTCAAGTCATCCAAAAACCTAAAAAGTCCCCAAAAAGTGTCTAGGTGACACTTGAACTCTCAAAACAACCACTTACATGCCAGCTTGACTTTGAAAATAAAATCCAACAAAAAGCCACCTACTAAGTCTCTTAAATTAATCTCAAAACACAACTTTAGAAAATGTCTAAGTGTATCCTCCTAACTCAAAACCAAACATAAAATCTCTAAAAATGATCAATGTTGACACTTTAATATCGACATGAGTTAAAAATGATTAAGTTTGACTTTCAAACTAAAAATCACCTTAAAAGTGTCTTAAATCTAAAAACTCTTTTAAAAATACCTAAGTATGCCTTCCAAACTCATAACTAAACACAAAATATCCAAAAAAAAAGTGTCTAAGTGGCATTTTAACTCAAAAAAGAAGTTAATAAGTGTTTAAGTGGCACTTAACTCAAAAAAAAAAAAAAAGGGTTGGTATAGTCTTTTAAAAGTCAACACAAGTTAAAAAGTATCTAACTCAAGCATGTTAACCCTCAAATTAAGTGAAAACTACAAAAGTGTGACATTGAAACTAAAAGCCATACAAAAATCAACTTTTAAATGCTTAAATCTCAAAACAACTTACAAATGTCCAAGGGTACCTTCTTAACTCAAAACCAACCCCAAAATCTCTAAAAATGGTCTAAGTCGCACTTTAACTCTAAAAAGAAGTTAAAACTACTTAAGTGTAACTTTCAAACTAAAAGCCAATTACAAAATATCTAAAAAGTGTCTAAGTAACACTTTAATTGTCAAAACAAGTTAAACCTGCCTAAGTATAACTAAAACTCAAGCCTACAAAATATATGTAGGATAACCACAACTTATTAGAACTAAAGCATACAATAAATATGAAATGTATGCATGATCGGCTACCGTAGTTGCAAGATGGCCACAACATATTACAACTAAAACTTACAACAAGTATGAAATATATGCATGATTGGCTACCATAGTTGTAGGATAGTCATAACATATTACAACTCAAACATACAATAAATATGAAATATATGCATGATTGACTATATTAGCTGAAGGATATACGCACGTAATATTAATGTCAACCTAAAAAGTTTCTTAAAAGTGTGAAAATATAAATATAACTCTAAAAATAAATTAAAAAATATCTATGTAACACTTTAAAGTCCATTACAAGTCAAACTCCCTCGATGTGACTTCCAAACTAAAAATCAACTAAATCACTTACAAATTGTCTTGGCCCTCAAAACAATTTTCAAAATGGTTATGTACGCCTTTTGAACTCAAAACCAAACACAAAATCTCTAAGAGGTGTATAAGTGAAACTTTAACTCTCAAACAAGTTAAAAAGTGCCTTGGGCGTGACTTTCAAGCTAAAAATTGTTTAAAAATCATCTAAAAGGTGTCCAACTCTCAAAACAATTTATGAGTGATTAAGTGTGACTACCAAACTTAAAAACAACTACAAAATCTCTTAAAATTGTCTAAGTGACACTTAACTCTCAAAACAATTTAAAATACTTAAGTACGACTTCAAAACTCAACCAACATAAAATTGTGAATCAAATCTCAAGATAACTTAAAAATGTGTAGGTGATACATTTGACTCTTAAACTAACCTAAATAGTATCCAAGAAGTGACTAAATGTGACTTTTAAACTTATAACCAACTACAAATTACAAAGTGTGACACTTTGATTATTAAAACAACTTAAAAATTATCATTGTTTCTATCAAACTCAAATCTATGCTTACTAAATACTTACTAAATACAATTTATCAAAATATAATGATCCTATCTCGCACATTATTTCTTAATATATGTATGACTAAAGTAATAGATAATGGCCAACTACATAGTCACCATAAACAACAATATGAAGAAGAATAAAAAAGTCTAATTGAAACCAACATGTCAAAGATTAATAAACAATCCAACATGTCAAAGATTAATAAACAATCTCCAAATTTATAAGTGAGATAAAGAGAGTGTTCACACGAGATTTCCGGAAAAATTTGATTCGTGGAGTAGAACTTGTGTTGATGTTGTATTTACGTTGATTTGATACGATGTGGTTCGATCTCTAGAATTTGATCCTCTGATTCTCTCTCGGCTGGATGCTTATGCTTGATTTGAGGAAGCGAAGCACGTGATGTTCTTGAAGTTGGAGTCTTGGAAGAAATTTTGTATCTTTAAAGGAGCTTCAAACTTCGAGGGAGTTCTTGAAGTTGGAGACTTGGAAGAAAGCTTGTATCTTCAAAGGAGCTTCAATCTTCGAAGGTGTTCTTGAAGTTGGAGACTTGGAAGAAAGCTTGTATCTTTAAAGGAGCTTCAATCTTCAAAGGTGTTCTTGAAGTTGGAGACTTGGAAGAAAGCTTGGATCTTCAAAGGAGCTTCAATCTTCGAAGGTGTTCTTGAAGTTGGAGACTTGGAAGAAAGCTTGGATCTTCAAAGGAGCTTCAATGATGGTCGACTTCAGGAGTTGAGGAGGCTTCTATCTCTTGGGAGAATTCTCTCTAGACCTTCTGAAGTCCAAAATTTCCAACCCTCACAAATGAAGAGAACTCCTCTATTTATAGAGTTCCCTGATGGGCTTTTATGAACTTGAGCCTGTTCTGGTCCATGAACCATACCCATGGGCTCAATCACATGGATTTGGGTTATATTTTATTTTAGGCTAAATTAAGCTTATTTTTGGGCTCAATTGAATTTTAGCCTAACTAAATAATATTTAATTGAACCAAAATAATTAATTTGACCCAATTGTCATAATAAAGACACGTGACATCATTAGAATTGTCCAATTTGTCTTTAAATTTAATTTGGGACACATGCCAATTTTAGTTAATCCCAAATATAATTATTTTAGTAAGTGATGTGGCTTTGTGATTGGTTCCAAAATTTCTTATTCAACAGAGAGGCTAAAAAGATTTTAAAAAAGACAAGCCAACTAGGACCAATAAAACAAACTAAATCCAAAGTTACTTCCTCCGCTCTCTTGATTTTGTTAAAGAATCCATACATAGCATAATCATTGGAGTTTTCTTCGCGAATGGAAGGCAACACTTTCAAACTTGGATAAAAATGTTGAAATGAAGAGACACATTCTTTATTTGAAGAGACTTTTTTTTTTTTGTAAGAAATACCTATTGTGGGATTCAACGACAGTAAAGTTGTAGACAACAGGGACGACGACGGCTGGAAGTTGTGACGGCAGGAGCGTGGGCGGGTGGAGGCTGAAGCGGCAGGAGACGAGGGCGACACGACGAACAACTAGAGGCATAGGAATGGACGACAAAACCACATTCTTCGTGCGGCGGCTGAAAACAGCCAACGTGGAGAGGGTTTCATGCAAATGGGGGAAAATGAGGGTGGAAAATAAAATAGAGCAAACGAATGATATAAAATGAAAGATGTTTTTTAGAAAAGTGATAAAATGGGGGGAAATCTAAAAAAAAAAAGTTAAGAGCGTGGAAATTGTGCGTTTTTAGAAAGGAGAAAAATGTGAGTCTGTTTAGAAAGTGCGGGAAAAAAAATATAGGTTTTTTAAAATGTGGAGTTTCTCGTTACATAAATTACGACGGTAAATATTTAAAATATCTGCACATACATGATACGTGGCCATAAAGTAAAATAAACGTGGGTGGAAATCCAAATTTAAATGTAATGACCCAAACTTTTAAATTAAATTAAGATTATTACTCAAAAGATAAATAACAATTGGAGGAAAACTAAAATTCTTAAAAAATTAAAACCAAATAACAGTTTCTAAACCATAAAATTTACAATATCAGAAAAAGATAATGTGAAAACATGACCCATAGATTCTAATAATTTTTAAATAAAAGAAAAATAAATAAATAAGACAAAAAAGTTTAAATAAAATGTCTAAAATCAAAATACTACAAAACTGATAAATAGAAAATACGGAAGCAAAATAAGGTCCTTATTTGGCAGGTCACGGGCTCTTCTTGTCACTTGCCAGCTATCCATATCCTTTACCTTTTTCTGAAAATATTTAACATAGAAAATAATGAGTACATATGTGATGTGTGATATGTAGGTAAACCCCTAGTCTTTCGAGTGACTGTGAGACCCTGATCGCGAACCAACTCTACGTAATTGGATTCCATGCAGCGAAGACCACCTATGCAATAAGAACTATTATGCGATGAGACAAGGTCACGTGGGGATCCTTGCCGCAATATAAAATTGCTTAATCATGAAGTAGTTGATGTCATCCTTGCATAAGAAGACCAATGAGATGATTTGACCTTGCCATCCGATTTAATTTAGGATAAGAAGATGGATGTAACACATGGTGTTTTGGCATTGTCTGACTTTCACAATGGGGCAGAAGTCATCATTTGAGCATGAAAAATGTCACCGAAAAGGCTTATAAATGGAAGAAGTCTGGCCATTTTAAAGCTACTGTTACTTTATAATCATCTAAGAAAGAATTAAGAGAATTCCCACGATTCTAAAAGTTCTCAGAAGCTTGAATCTGACAAATAATGCAAGGAAGTGCAAGAAAGTTCAAGGGTAAGAAGTAGACAAAGAAGCTAACTTATCTATGAGTGGTTCTTTAAAATGTTTTAAAAAACAGAAAGGATTTTTAAATGTGTTTAGATCTTTCAGTATGTTTTATTGAAACCCTAAGAAATACGATTTCCATTATAATTTCCAAAGGCATGTGGTTTATAAATATATAAATTCTGACGTGAATAGAAATAATGACATGAGATGATCTTTGTACCCTACGCTATGAGATGCCTCATACCTGTTGTGTGATGCCTTATTCTTGCTGTGTGATCTAAGATAACATGCTTTATTTTTGCTGTGTGATATGGAATAGAATGCCTCATACTTGTTGTTTGATCTGGTATTGGGTGCCCTTTGCTTGCTGCGTGATCTAGCAATGGTAGAGACGTTATGCGTGATGGAATTGGTGGAATCTTGCTAATGCATTGAGACTACTCCAAGTAGCTGCAACTTGACAAAAGAGTGTGGTAAACGCTTGAGCCGAGGAAAGGGTACAAAGATATAATTAATATAGTTAGAATGATTTTGCGATACAGTGATGAGAAAGAATGTGTCTCCATGTGATTTGAACTTCGAACCTGGATTTCAAAGGAAATGATCTTCCATGTGATTTGTAAATATGATAATGAGATTTGAATTGCATTATTTGGCTAACGCACTACAAGAACTTGCGTTGAACTCATTGATGTAGTATTGAAATGTAAAGTGTCTACATCGTATGATTTGGAAAAATAGTTGTAACACGACAAGGATAAATTTAGTTTATAAAAGTAAAGAACCCCACTTATTAGACGTTTTTCGTTTAACTTTTCAAATGTTTTGTTTTACTTCTGCCCCCCCCCCCCCAAGTAGCGAAGGACATCCAGTGTTGAACTTGCAGTCTTGAATGCCTGTCATGTCCATTGCGAACGAATCACTTCGTAGTGACCACTGTCAATTTGCATAGCATGTAAAGCTAGGCGAGAAGAGTCAAACCGTTGTCTTATAATGTTCCACTTTTGATGCTTGAGGAGACTTGTACTCATGTTTAATGTACTTTTGATCCAATGTCAATGAAGTCTTTGTTATATCTAAAGGAGTTTCCACCTCGCTTTAAACTTTGGTCTTCATTCATTCTGTTTACTAGGTGTTTTATGTGGTATCTCGCGAAAAGACTCGCCTAGAATGTCGAGGCAGACACGTCTTCCCTTGATCGCATAAAGTGACTTGGGGATAGGACATGAAAAGTTGGTATCTGAGCATAAATTCTTGGGAAAAAGTCTTAGAACCATGCATTGAGAGTCACATGATAGTATGAATGCCTATTGATTTGTTATAGGAGATATGGCACCACGAGGAAGGCCAAGGCGAGCCAGGCAAGTAGTAATAGATGTTCCAGCTACTGGGAGTGCTAATAGACTACAACGATTAGATGAGATGTCTAGTAACCCACCTAACCCTATGGAAAAACGTTAAGGAAAGCATGTTTAATCGCCTTGCTTAAAGAGTAGTTGATCATCTTATGCCTACAAACCCTACTATAACAAGGGGTTTAGTATTAAGAGGTTAAAGGCATTGGGAGTAATGAGTTTCAAAGGGATCACTAATCCAGCTGACGTAGATGAATGGTTGAGTTTGATTGTAATGTGTTTTGAGGTGATAGAGTGCTCCGAAGAGAAAAAAGTAAAATTAGCAACGTTCTTGTTACAAAGTAGTGCTAAGGATTGGTGGACTTTTCACGCGGCGAGAGTAGGCGGAACGAAGTATGTCATGTGGGAGGAGTTTAGGAAGGCGCTTAGGGATAAGTTTTATCCTTGTTCTTTTTGTGATGAGAAGAGGAAGAAATTTACGAGTTTGCTTCAAGGCGACATGACTGTTATAGAATATGAGAAAATATTTACCGAATTGGCTAAATACACTTTAGACTTTGTGATTGATGAAGTTGATAAGTGCAAACAGTTTGGGGAAGGCTTGCGAATAGAGATTAGAGCACCAATAACGGCTAGTATAAACTGGTCAGATTTTTCCAAATTGGTAGATGTTGCCATGTGAGTTGAGAGGTGCCTAGAAGATGATAAGAACAAAGTTTTGAAGGAAGACCTATGTAGCCAAGGTTTTAGTGGCACATGAGCTGGCAAACGATGCATTGAGACTAGGTGTCACATGCCAGGTGTTTAACAGAGAAAATTTTAAAACTCGCTCTTATAATTTCTCCAGATCTATAATGAATTATAGAGGAGGTGTTTCGAGGAAAAGTAGAGGTCAAGGAAGAGGAAACACTTAGTTTGAACAGAGATTGTTCCTCAGAAAAGACAAACACCTAGATCAAGTCCATATTTTGAGGAAAATGTTGGGTTCCAAAAGACTTTCTTCAATTGTGGCCAACCAGGACAGTTTGTTAGAAACTATCCTAACTTAGGAATTCAAGGCAAATCACAGACCATATCACAATACGTTAATCAGCCTTACCAGCCAGACGAGACTGAAGCTAGAGGGTCGGACAGGCCCACAACATTGTGAAATATTTGAGCTATTGCTTGTAGAATTGTTGTTTCCTTCTGGACTTAGTTGGCTGTAAACTCCATACTTCTCTCTTCATAATGTGTCATTGATTCAACATTATTGCATGCAAAATGCTCTTTTTGAATCTCTTCATTACATACTTCTAAGCCTTTGCGGGGTGTAAGTTTTCCTATTGCTTATCCACGTGTATGTGAAACAATAGGTTTATCTAGGTGATCCAAAGTCGAACATATGGAATTAATATCAAAGCAAAGTTCTAAGGTTCACTAGGCATTTAGGTAGTATAAAAGAATAGCTATACAGTGTAATGAATGTACGTTTAAACTATATCTACTTATCTGCACTAGAGAATCTATAAAGGGCATTAAGATGGATGCAAGATGGTTGGTGAAGTAACTAATTTCATAATAGAAGGGACAAATAAAATCTATGCATTACCAAGCGATTAAGTAATAAACGACCCTTGATGCGATATAACTTAATTGACGTGCTTGTGATTAAGACGTGCTCCTGTCGAAGTTGTTAAACACCACACATGGTCACCTTTTGGGATATAAATGACCAAGCCACGCTAAGCGAGTTATATCTAAAATGTTGTACTCATAAGGCTTATAGAGCTTTACGTTTAAGGGTGGCAACCTCCTAGTGCCTAGTACTTACACTTGTTCTCCTTTTGAGATACAAATGATGGAAGTTATCTTGCTAAGATCGAGTTTGTTTTCAAATTCCTACTTGTGCACGTTAGCTATATCTTTGTTACTTGCCCTTTCGGGTAGTTGGCGATATACATTGGCCAAGTGATGAAAATAACTAGCTAACACAATAAGAAATATAAGCCAACTTTCTCATAAAGAACTTATCATAAGACTTAAACTACAAATAACAAAAAGATGAATGGACAGTAAGGAGATGAATGGATTGAAGAGGTAAATATATACATTGTATTAAAGAATATAGGCCTTCGGCCACTATACAATATAAATAAATACAATGTCAAGAAATACAAAGATGAAAAGAAGAAGGATGTCATTATAAGTTAGGGGGAAAATGGGGATGAGATCTTCTTCACTCAGCCTCAAACTTTTGCTTATAGACTAACCAAAAAAGAGGAAGAAAGACTTTACAAACGATGGAAAGGCTACTCCTTTCCACCATTCTCTAGGGTCAGGCCCTTGAAAACTTGAACACTTTTCTTGATGGTGATGGAATCCTTTATATAGGCAGACTTAGACTGGAAATCTAATCCTTTAAATGTGTCAACGCCGAAAGCTGCTTTTATGCTAAATCACATGAACTCCATTTGCCACTTTTATCTTCTAGCAAACATCTTCTTGCCTACTAATATGGCCTTCTTGTCTACTCTTCTCGCGAGTTCTTCTACGATTCACCAGCTTCTTCTTTTGTTCATAATTCTGCGTTTAGACTCTAAAAACAGGGTGAAAAAGACATGAAAGCTTGTGTAAAGTGTATTTCCAAATATTTCAGAATTTACAACATAAGCTATGCGTTTTGACACATTTCTTATGCATTTTGGTTACATTATTCTACCTAAATGACTACAATAACTTGTATTTTTACAAGTTATCACACCCCCAAATTTAGAATAATTCTTGTCCTTAAGCACAGTTCCTCCTAAAATACTTACCTTCGTCCTTGGATTTTTAAACTTCTAAAAATGCGATCAAGTTTTATTTGTTATTCAAAGTTTACTCTCATCGTGTACTTCTTGGTATGAAAACATTTCTACGTTCAAAATGCGGCAAGCTTAATACTCAAAATATCCTTGTTCATTCCCTAAAAGAATATTTTTTTTCAATTTTTCAAAAATGGCTAGTGTTCCAGAAAAGTTTTGAATCCTTTTATTTAGCAAAAGAGTGTTGTTTGTTCCTATATTTACTTGCAGTTTGGCATTGAGTGGGAATTCATAGGCACTCTATGAGTCTGTTCCTCTCGTCAATTATAACTCTTATCGCCTCTTATTACTTAACTCTTTATTTTTTTTACTTTTGAAGCTTTATTCCTTATTTTTGGCGAGAGGAGGCAACATAGGAGTTATTATTTTTAACTGAATGAAAAAATGACAAAAATTTAAAATTTTTACACTTTTTTGCTTTGCTTTAACTTTTGTTAAAATGCATTATTTTTAAATGCCTTGAAAGGATTTTCAAAAAGTTTCAAAAGCTTTAGTTTGAACCTCTCACACTCCAAAATGTAGAAGTTAGAGATGTCCTCGTTGCAAAAAATGAATGCTAAGATTATTCACAGAAAAAGTTTACAGAAGAGGTTTAAGGTCAAATTTTATCACCTAATAAACTTTAAAATTATTTTCTAAGTAAGTTTCTTTAACGAGTTAACTGCCTGAATAACAAATGAAATTTTATCTCACATGGTTTATTTCACTGAAGTTATCATGGAAAGACAAGGAAAAATTAAAGTGCTACAAGTCAGTAAGCTAAGCTTGCAACAAGAAAAACTAAGCATATAATAATTGTGTCAAAGTATGTATCTGTATCGTAAATGTCATAAATACAAAGAAATATAATTTACATAAGTCAAAATTAAAAATTTACAAAAGAAGACATAACAAAATACAGAACATCATTTTTTAAGGTTCCAGTAGAAGAGGTGGTTGTTGTGGATCTTCTAGTGGTGGTGGAGGTTGTTGGCTCCTCCTAGCTCCAACCGCCAAATAAAAATGAGTTAGGAGTCTGAATTTTCTAGCCCTTCAATGACTGTCCATGTGAATTTCCAATCATTTTTCTTATCATTATAAACCACAGATGATCTAATCTGTCACATTGTAAATATGTTTTGATTCATGAATTGTAAGTTCATTGTTTCATATGTTCCAATTACTCGTAATCACAAGATAAAGCAGACAACCTTTCTAACCTATGTTTTCCATTTGAGGCAGTAGATATTATATAAAGATATTCTATCTCATTCTTTCTTTCAGTCTCAATATGATAACCATTGGAATGTAATCTTTAATACTCAATAAATTTCTATTTGATTGACTTGAGAACAATGTGTTATCAATTGTAAATTTTGTTCCCTTAGGCAAAGCAATAGTTTCTTTTCCCAATTTTTCGATTAGGTTTGCAGAAACCTGATATTGCATTGACTTTTGCTTCCAGCATTGTTAGTTTGGAAAAATATTTTTTACTTATTAGTATTGCGTGTGTGTAGTTGAACTGTCTACTGGTCAAATATTTGCGATCGTTTAGATTTGACTATTGTTTGGTACGCAATCATTTAGATATGGCTACAATTTATTTTTTCAATTCTATCGTTTAATTTTGTTACACGATCGTTTAATTTGGTTTCGTTTAAATTTGGTTACACGATCGTTTAGATTTGGGGACCCAAATCTAAGCAATTTTTTTTTCAAAACTTGGTACAAGATCGTTTAGAATTGGCTAAACGATTTTTTAAAATTCTTTCGCTACACGATCGTTTAATTTGGTTATGTTTAAATTTGGTTACACGATCATTTAGATTTCATCGTTTAGATTTAGATCCCCAAATATTAACGATTTTTTTCAAAACGTGGTACACGATCGTTTATATTTGGCTAAACGATTTTTTAAAATTCTTTTGCTACACAATCATTTAATTTGGTTACGTTTAAATTTGGTTACATGATCGTTTAGATTTGGCTAAATGAGTTTTTAAAATTCTTTTGCTAGACGATCGTTTATTTTTTATAAGATCGTTTAGATTTATCTACACGATCGTTTAGATTTGGCTAAACGATTTTTTTAATTCTTTTGGTACACGATCATTTAGATTTATCTACCGATGATTTATTTCTTTTACACGATCGTTTACGTTTGGCTACTCCAATTTAAATGATTTTTTCAAGATTTTTTATACACACAATTTTTTAGATTTTGCTATTTTTTTTGTACATGATTGTTTAGAAAGACGATGGAAAAGAAATCACAACAAAAAAAAAAAAAAAAGAAGAAGAAGAAGAAAGATAATAGAAAGATTAAACGACGTAAAAAAGAATCAGAAAAAAAGAAAGACGATGAAAATATTAAATGATGTAAAAAAGAATAAAAAAATAAGAAAGACGATGGAAAGAAATCACAGAGAAAAAAATAGGAAAAAAGAAAGATGATGGAAAGAAATCGCAGAAAGAAAAAAAAAAAAGAAAAGAAGAAGAAGACGATGAAAGAAATTGCAGGAGAGACGATTTCATTGCAATGAAGAGAAGAATGATGGAAGGATAAACCTAGAATATTTAAGAAATGGCTAATTTTATTGGTTTTGTTACACGAGCCGTAAATAGTTTGATGTTTTGTTACATGTATGTAAGTTTCCCTAATTTATATTGAAAATCTACTTCCACATTTTCCTTTTTTTTCTTCTGAAGCTTCTCTTTTATAATCATCATTTGAAATTTAGATAATTATTATTTTTTTATTGTGGTCACAACCTCGATAACAATTGCCAAATTCAAATAATTCACTTTAAGGAACGAGATTGTTCCAATTGGTCAACATTCATAATTTTTCATCTAACATAATTGAAATTTACAATATTCACTTTAGGAAATGTTGGCTCTTTGGTCAACTGATATTCATGATTTTTCAATCAATAACTCATTATTTCATTAATCCATGAGAAATTAGATAAGCGCATAATATTTTTCAAAATATTTATCTCGATAGATAGGAGCATATCCGAAATGTAGAAAAATTCTTCTCTTGTTGATTTAAGATTTTAAAGCCTGAAGTGCATCCAATTATAACGAGTTTTAGGAAGAATAATTGCTTTCTAATGATCATATTTTTAATGGCATCTCAGTGTATTTTGGCATTAAGCATTCATGATAAATAATTTTGTAATTTTGTAACAGTTTTCAAGGTAACATTTTTACAAAATATTATAATTATATTAGAAATTTAAATTTTTTAAGGTAACATTATTACAAAAATAATATCTATTAATTATAACAAGTAAGGTAAAATAGATAGAGATATTTTTAAATATAGTAAAATAAACTAGAATACCTACAACATATGACAACATTTTGGATTCTATCAATGATAGACACCAATAGATTTCTATTATTGTCTATCAATATGACTTATGGAAGCATATTAGTGTCTATCAGTATCTATTACTGATATAATCTTAAATTTTGCTATATTTTGTAAATATTTGTCAAATTTGTCATTTTTTGATAATTTTCCAAACATATACACCTTTAGAACATATCTTTAGTAGGAGAAATGATAAGAGCTTGTGTTTGTAACCTGTTGAAAAGAAAATAAGAGACACAAGGAGAACATGAATATCAAGAAAATATAATGTGAAAATAAATAAAATATAATAGATAAATAAAATATAATAGATAAATAAAAATAAATAAAAATTAAGAAACTAAGAAAATAAAAATTCACTCAACATTCTACTCACACCAATTTATTTAGAATTTCAACCGACATGTTTGTGTTACAAACCCGATAAAATAGTATTATTTATAGACAATTTGGCAAGATGAGGTGGAAGGGTTGGATCTTTGAGAGATATGACAATCTATATATGGACGCAAAGGGAAGTGACACTTGACAATAGACATTAAACATAATAAGTATGTATGTAACAATATTTATGATAAAAATATATTTTTCAAATTCTATTCATTTATTAAAAATTGTGTAGACAATTATTACAATGTTCATGCAAGAAAAGATACACGTCAATATATTTTTATAATTTACAAAAGAAATGCTTAACATATACTTTTTTTTTTTGAAAAATCCAGAATAAACTAAAGAAGGAATAAATTATATTTACTAAATTTGAAAGTTTAGCATCACATGACGTCATGCAAAGTACACAATCAAAATAATATTTTAAACAAAAATAAACTAATAATAATAATAAGCCTCTCAACAAATCCGAACAAAACCAAACTGAGTATCTTGGCTTGTCCACTGCAAACCACAATGATAGAACACAAGAATATTACAACCTGAATTCATATCTCTTTTTATCATTCTTTAATTAAAATCTATAACCTTTTTTTTTTCTTTTCGTCATAAAATCATGCTCATCTTCCTCTTCATCTAAATATAGAACCACCACATGTCAAATTTTTGTTAATCAAAAGAACGAGTCTCTCTCCCCTCTCTCTGTTTCTCTCTCTAGATTATGTGTTCTATGCCAATATCCAAGCATTGAAAAAATTTGATTGGATTACACATTTAGAAAGAGATTTGGTTGGTCATTGAAATTTTAATGGCCTCTAGAAACTAATAAACAAAAACCAACAAAGAATCAATGTTTATCATCATCAGTTTATAGACATGACCGTTTGTTCTGTTTTCATAAATTTTGGTAAACGAATGGATCAACTCTCTTTCTCCTTTCTTTTGAATCCTTCTTTTTTACCATTTTCTTAACCACAAATTCAAAAACTGAAGAGCAACAAAACAAAAACCAAAAACCATGTTACACAGAGTGAGAGAGAAAAAAAAGAAACAAACAGAGAGAGATTTAGTATTGTGGATCATAATTCACATTCATTCATTCATTCATTGATTTATTTTCTTTTTTCTTCATCTGGGTACCCTTCAAATCTATCAAACTTCAATCTTTTCTCACAACATCCAATTTTGAATAGAAATTCCCATCTGGGTATTGTATATTTTCTTGTTTTTTCAATTCCATTATGAGCAGAGAGAGTGGAGTTTTGAAGGCATGGGAAGCCACGGTACGCAGAACACAAGCGGCCAAAAAACGAGCTCACAGCATATTCGGCACGACGTCGGTAGCTCACGCCGACGATGGCGACATCGATTGCGCTGGCGAAGTAATAGAAGCAGAATTGAATTCGGGCGAGGTTTATCACGCCGACAGAATCCTCCCCAATGGCGACTATTACACCGGCCAATGGTGCGATAGCTTCCCTCATGGACAAGGCAAATACCTATGGACTGATGGTTGTATGTACGTTGGTGAATGGAGCAAAGGCAAGACGATGGGGCGAGGCCGGTTCAGTTGGCCTTCAGGAGCCACTTATGAAGGGGAATTCAAGAGTGGTTATATGGACGGAAATGGTACTTATACAGGATCAAATGGTGATACTTATAAAGGGAATTGGGTTATGAATTTGAAACATGGACATGGAGTTAAAAGCTTCTCAAATGGGGATTGTTATGATGGGGAATGGAGAAGAGGATTGCAAGAAGGGCATGGGAGATATCAATGGAAAAATGGGAATCATTATGTTGGTGAATGGAAAAATGGGGAGATTTGTGGGAAAGGGAGTTTTGTTTGGAGTAATGGAAATAGATATGAAGGGAACTGGGAGACTGGTTTGCCTAGAGGGAATGGGACTTTCAAATGGCCTGATGGGAGTTTCTATGTGGGGTATTGGAGTAAAGATCCACAAGAACAAAATGGGAGCTATTACCCTTCTGGTTCATCTGGGAATGTGCATTGGGATCCTCAAGATGTGTATAATGTCGATTTTAGTGATTGCAAGATCTGTCTTGGAGAGAAGGTTTCAATTTTGCCATCACAGAAGAAGTTGGCGGTGTGGAGATCATCGAAAGGGGAGGATGGAGTGAAGCCGAGGAGGATGTCTGTTGATGGTAGGGTGAGTGTTGATGTCGAGAAGCCGTTAGATAGAATGCAGATGTGGGGAGGTGGGGATATGGATGAGTATGTGGCAGGATGTTGTAGCGAGAGGACGTCATCAGTCGGAGGAGGAGGCGGAGGCGGTCGAGGGGATGTGGCTGATTATATGTTGGGGCTGAATTTGGAGAAGGAGGGACTTGGGATGCCAGCGAAAATGCCAAAATCTTCCAAGAGACAAGGAGAGACGATCTGCAAAGGGCACAAGAACTATGATCTAATGCTCAATTTGCAGCTTGGGATCAGGTAGTTTGATGATTTCTCTTCTACGTGATCTCTTAACACAATCAAAATTGCCAATATCTTTTCTTTCTGTCATGACTTATTGATATAATAGAGTAAGCATTGTATATTCCCTTTTCTGTTTTGGTACATTATGACTGTTTTCTTTAACCATTTGTATATCTATATGTGAGGAATTGAACAGACATTCAGTAGGAAGACCGGCCCCAACGGCTTCGCTCGATTTGAAGCCTTCGGCTTTTGATCCCAAGGAAAAAGTTTGGACCAAATTTCCTCCAGAAGGAAGCAAACACACCCCACCCCACCAGTCATGTGAATTCAAATGGAAGGACTATTGCCCTTTAGTTTTCAGGTAAAATGCTAATTCCTTGATCTATAGCTTGAATCAGGTTCATTCTTAGCTCTGCTCTTTATAGTTTAGTACAATAGTTTGAGAATATGATTGAAGAAGATGGGTCTAAGGAAAAGCTTGGTTTGCAGTCGGCAATTTCGGGCGTTGTGTTCTTGAATAGGATGACGAAAAGAACGCTTATGGGATATGACTTCACGAACAAATTTGTTAGTACTATCATCCCAAATTACATAGCATTGTTAATGGATTTTTCATTCATCTACAGAACTCTAAGGAAATTGTTCAAGGTGGATCCAGCTGATTACATGCTATCAATCTGCGGGAATGATGCACTACGAGAACTTTCGTCTCCTGGTAAAAGTGGTAGCTTTTTCTACCTGACCAATGACGACCGATATATGATCAAGACGATGAAGAAGTCAGAAGCCAAGGTGAGATCTGGTTTTCTTGCCTTCATTTTTGAACCAATAAGAGGTGTTGTAGTTTGGGCTAACTTGGCCTCACTTTGCAGGTTTTGATAAGAATGCTCTCTGCCTATTATAACCATGTGAGAGCCTTTGAGACCACTTTGGTGACCAAATTCTATGGTCTTCATTGTGTTAAATTAACCGGGCCTATTCAGAAGAAGGTAAATTGATATTTGTTGCAACACGAGCTATATTGATCACAAGAAATCGCTTTGACCAGAATGATTTGTGTTTTAAAACATAGGTAAGGTTTATCATCATGGGAAACCTTTTCTGCTCAGAGTATTCCATCCATCGACGATTCGACTTGAAAGGATCAATTCTTGGACGCACGACAGATAAGCCCGAGAGTGAGATTGATGAAACAACTATCCTTAAGGATCTCGATCTTAACTTTGTATTTCGGCTTCAAAAATCATGGTTTCAAGAGTTTTGCAGGTGAATACTATGCAAGATTCCGATGCTTGAGAAGTTATTTACGTTTCTTGTCAAATATCTCAATTAGGCTATGTAACTTGATAAACTAGTTCATCTTTATTTTGTGTCTTTTGATGTTTATTTATGGTCTTTCATTTAGGCAAATTGATCGGGACTGCGAGTTTCTCGAACAAGAAAGAATCATGGATTATAGTCTTCTTGTTGGTCTTCACTTCAGGGAAACTTCAGCTGCTGGTGATTTGATACCTTCTGGAGCTCGCACTCCGATAGGTTGTTTGATCTTTCTTTCCCTCCATCAATCATTGTCTAAAACATAGTCCTATCTCGAACCAAATGATGAAATGTATCTCTTTCAGGTGGGCCCGATAACGAAGTAGGTCCTCGTCTGTCGAGAGTTGACTTGGATCAGCTCTTCCTAGATCCATCCAGGTGAAATCCTTGTTGATTGGGAACATTCATCACTCTTATTTTTCAATCAATTGTTTGTACAATGCTTTTCATTTTAACTTGGTATAAAATGATTTCAGCTAAAGTGATGGACAATTTTGTTTCGTCTTACAAGCTTTCCTATGCTCCATTATTTGTTCTGATAAAATAAATGGTTGCATATATGAAATTGCAGATGGTCAAGTATCAAATTGGGCGTAAACATGCCAGCTCGGGTCGAACGAACGGTGAGAAGAAGCGACTGTGAGTTTCAACTAGTTGGAGAACCAACAGGGGAATATTATGATGTGGTTATGTTCTTTGGTGTCATTGACATACTTCAAGATTATGACATTAGCAAGAAACTTGAGCATGCCTACAAGTCCATTCAATACGATCCAACTTCAATATCAGCTGTTGATCCGAAGCAATACTCGAAGCGGTTTCGTGACTTCATATTTAATATCTTTGCAGAAGATGAGACAAACTTCGAATGAAAATAAGTCTCTCAACTTGCCAACTATTTGTGGAGGAAGCTATTTAATTTTTAGCTGGGTCGAAAGCGGGAAGTGAAGCTAGTCGGTCGCCTGGTTACATTCTTTCATTTGTTTTATATATAGAAGCAGATCATATATATTCATATGTTATTTAGTAAATGAGATGAAAAATGAAGCAAATAGAATTCTGTTTATGTACCCATTTCTGTAGTTTCATAATTACAATTACACAGAGAAAGGTATAGTCATTGATAACTGAATACACTTTTGATATCAATTTGCAACTGTATATAGAACCTCTTCTTTCTCCATGTTTGAATGCTTTACAAAACATATAATATCCATTTTCTTCTTCCATTTTTGGGGTTTTATCATTGGATGATCAAGTATATTTCCGAAACAAAATTCCATGTAGATTTGTATTTGTATTTTACAAGCCATTGATTATTGTATAAAGAAATACTTTTGAGCAACTAAGAATTCATTTTAGATTTAAAAAGTGATTTTGAATCATTTTGGCAAGGTCAAAAATATATTATAGGTTCTTGTAAAATAAATCTTGTAATCTATAACGTTATGTTATAATATTATAGTTTGAACTCTAAAGAAAATTTGAATTTTGGTCAACAGGGGATGATGTGTACTCTGAGTGGATAAAATGAAGACACATTATGGTATCCAAAACCACAATACTAAGAGTATTAATTACGTAGACATTAAAGCATATAGTCAACTAGAATCTCATAATCAACTGCACACAGTTTACGGGTAGTATCGAATTTTTCTGATTAAATAATAGAGAATGTCTCTTTGACTTTGTATTTTGTGTCCAAAAATATCTTTCAATTTTCAAAACTATTAAAAATACATTCAAACTTTAAAAAATTGTTCAAAAATACATTTACAGTTAGTTTTAAATGGAAAGCAGTATAATTTTGTATAAAAAATACTCCTAAAATAAAAAAAAAAAAGTTCAAAAAATACCTTGAACTTAAAAAAGTTTTAAAAAAACTACTCTAACAATTAGTATATGAACTAAATCTGTTGATATCTTGTTGGAAAACTAACTCAAATTAAAAATTCCTTTATTGTTATTATAGCGATAAATTTATTTGAAGTTGTTAGGTTTTATGAGATTAATAATATTTGTTTTAATTAGATTTCTGATATCATAAATGTGATTGAAAAAACAATGAGATAATCAATTAAGTCTTCAGTTTAATACTAAAACTAATAACAGTTGTAATAGCTAGAGGGACAACAGAAGAGAATAACACATGAAACTTTGTTAACCCAATTCGGCTAATTTTGCATACGTCTGGGGAGCTGCATACAGCCCTGATGAGTAATCTTTATTAATATTCACTTGAGTTAATATACATCGATACAACATATGGTACTCTGTTCAATAATATAACTTAATAACATGCGTCTTGACATCAGACTCCAGACTCCCCCTGAATTACTTATCTTCACGATGTCTAGCTTCAGGCTCCTCCTAAACACATGAGTGAATATCTTTGGCAACGTCTTTAGATCCCTCTAAAGATCTCCGTGATCATACCAATCACTTGTTTCATCTGTTACTCATCAATTATTGTTACTATGATCAACATGACGACCTCATAGAAATAAGATCATCGTACCTTTGGAACTCAGTAGCTTTTGTGATCGACCCTGATGTGAGCGATCTTCTTCGACTTGTGTTTTTTCTGATTTTCGTCACACCCGTAACAACCACGTAATGTACTATTTATACACATATATATTATATGTATAAATCTTCTTTTCTTAACAAGATCCCTAGAATAGTGGGAAACCTTATATTTCTTAAATATCTCATCTTTTAATTAATTCATTAATCAAAGATATTTAGTCAAAGATATTTAGTCAAAGATATTCCAAGACAAACATTCCAACAGTGATTATATTGTTTTTCTTTTTTTTTTTTTTCTGTCTACTGAAATGTTGATTCGGCATGATACTTTTCTTATGGATGGTTGTCTTTTCAATTTTTCCTACCAATGTCTTCCTTCGTTCAGTGTGTAGTTGCTATGGAATTTACGCTTGTTCATTTGTGATTCCACTATGCATATTTAAAAGACACTTAGTCCTATGATCATGTTAAGGTCTTGGTGGTTCTATTTGTCTTATTAGCAACATCTGGATTGTTTTGCTTTAGCTGTTTTGGCTTGTGTTAGAAGAAGAAAACGCTACTTGTATTGGAGACGTACATAGTCCATTCTCTTTGCTATTTTGTGCATTGTTTGATTTATTGAGAAGGGATTCTTTACGCTTATGAAGCATAAATTTATGAACAAGATATTAACGGTTTCAAATAAATTATCACTATATTAATGATAAAGATATTTTTAATTATTTAGAGTTATTTGTGCAACAAGAAATTAACGAGTTCATATACTAACTGTGAGAATAGTTTTAAATTTTTTTAAGTTTAAGAATATTTTTTAAACTATTTAATAGCTGAGGGGTACTTTTGAAACAAAACTTTAAGAGTTTCATCCAAAACTTACCTTAAGGATATTTCGGATTTTTTTTTTTTTTGAAAGTTTGAGGATACTTTGAAACTTTTAAAAGTTTAGGGATATTTTTTTTTATGCAAAATGCAAAGTTGAGGGGTATTTTTTTTTTTATAATTTAGCCAATTTTTAAGTCAAAAGCTATTTTTGAAATAAAGTATAGAACTCAAAGGGAAATATACGTAAATAGAAAAAAATATAAAGGTTAACTTACATATACGTAACAAAACCAAAAAATATTTACGTATAACAAAAAATTAAAGCCCATAAAGCCACCATTGTTTTTAATAAATTCTAGATTCTTTGTTGTTTTTTAAGATTGCGAGATCATTCTTCACTTCACTTCTTTTTCTTCTTCTTTACAATTTATTCTTCTCCTCTTCATATTATTAATTTCTTCATATTATTACTTCTCCTTTATCATGTTCTCGCTTTTTTTTTGTTTGTGATTTCTTAATTTTCTCTTCCAGAATTTCTTATTTCTTCTTCATCTCTCATCTTCTTGTTTCGTTTTGGTACAGGATCCAAACGATCGTGTACCAATATCTAAATGATCAGTTGTCTATCCCAGATGGACAGAGATAGACCACTATCACTAATAGATCATTTAAATTTGGTACAAGATAGTTTAGATTACAAGATCGTTTAGATTTGGTATGAACAAGGGTACAAGATTGTCTGATCTAGACTGGGTACAAGGGCACAAGATTGTATAGAAAAATCATTTAAGTTTGGTACAAGATCGTTTAGACTGGGTACAAGGTCATTTAGACTAGGTAAAAGGGTACAAAATCGTCAATTAGGCTGGGTACAAGATCGTTTAGAGTGAATACAAGGGTACAAGATCATATAGCAAGATCGTTTAGATTGCATAGAAAATTGTTTAAACTTAGTATAAAGGTACAAGATCGTTTAGATTGGGGTAGAAGATTGTTTAGATTGGCCATTGTTCACACGAGATTTCCGAAGAAATTTGTTTCATGGAGTTGAACTTGTGTTGATGTTATATTTATGTTGATATGATGCGATGTGGTTCGATCTCTAGAATTTTTATCCTCTGATTCTCTCTAGGTTGGATGCTTACACTTGTTTTGAGGAAGCGAGGCACATGATGTTATTGAAATTGGAGTTTTGGAAGAAAGCTTGGAGGCACGTGATGTTATTGAAAATGGAGTTTTGGAAGAAAGCTTGGATCTTCAAAGGAGCTTCAATCTTCAAGGGTGGTCGACTTCAGGAGTTGGAGAGTCTTCTAGCTCTTGGGATAACTCTCTTTAGACCTTCTGTAGTCCAAAAAATTTTCCCCCACAAAAGAAGAGAACTCCTCTATTTACAGAGTTCCCTAGTGGGTTTTTATGAACTTGGACCAGGTTTGGTCTGTGGACCATACCAATGGGCTCAATCACATGGATTTGGGTTATATTTAATTTTGGGCTAAATTAAGTTCATTTTTGGGCTCAATTGAATTTTAGCCTGAGTAAATAATATTTAATTGAATCAAAGTAATTAATTTGATTTAACTGTCATGATAAAGACATGTGACATCATTAGAATTGTCCAATTTGTCTTTAAATTTAATTTGGGACACATGACAATTTTTAGTTAATCCTAAATACAATTATTTTAGTAAATTATGTAATAATTTTTAAATGGTTTCAAAATTTCTTATTCAACAAATGCCCCATTTCCAGATTTATGTATGTATATTGGTGGGTGAATCTCGAAAAGATAACTTTTAAGTCCAAATACGAGTTTTTTTTTTTTTTGCTTAATTTGACATATCAAATTAATCAAACTATGAATCTACTAGATTTAAATTTGAAATAAAGGTTGGAATATGGCTAATTCTTAATTTGGGAAAAGTTTAAGGTTTTATTCTCAACTTACTTTGATTTGAGGATAAAGATTTGATGATTTTTTTTTTTATAAAATTTGGAACCATATTTTAATTTGAGACAAAGATGAGGTTTCTAGCATACCCTAATTTGTCCTTAGATGCACAAGAATTTGGAATGATCAATTTTAATTTTCGGATAAAATGACCAAATCTAATTTTGAGATAAATATGAGATCTTAATCTTAGGATAAAATTAGATTTATAACTTTATTTTAAATTTGAGATAAAAATGGGTAAAATCTAAATTTTAATTTTAATTTGGGGGTAAAATCTAAAATTTTGAAATATTTAAATATGCTTAATTATCATAAAGTGGAATTCGAGATTTTATTCCAAAATAAAATAACATAAGATAATTGAATTTTAATTTTATTTAAAAAATTAAAAAATTAAAATATGTTTAAATATCTCAAAAGTGAAATTCGAGATTTTATTCCAAAAGAAAATAACATAAGATAATTGAATTTTAATTTTATTTAAAAAATTAAAAATTAAAAAATGTTTAAATATCTCAAAAGTGAAATCCGAGATTTTATTCTAAAATAAAATAACATAAGATGATTCAATTTTAATTTTATTTTATTATTTAATAATTCCAAATGCTCTTAGAAATTGGACTTGTTAGCCTTATAAATAGACTAATACCTTGATCATTCTTTCTTCATCGAGCAAAACAGGGGTATGAGAGAAAAAACTTCTTTTCTCCCTCTATTTTTTCTTTTTTCTTTTTTTCTTTTCTCTTTTTTTTTTTTTTTTTTTACTTTTAACTTAATTCTTTTTTTTCATCTTCAGGTTTAGTAGCTGATAATTTGTTGCACCAACTTGAAGTTCTACCAAAGGTTAATGCCCTTTTATTTTTGCAAGCATTTGAAAGTCCCATGCAAGTATATATGAGCGACCTCCTGCTCATTTGACTGTCAGCTTCTGGGGTTTGTTAATGATAGACGATGCAACTCGATCATGATTCCCTCTTGTTTCTTAGGATTTGTTAATGATAGATGATACAACTCTATCATGACACCCTCCTGTTTCTTAGGGTTTGTTCATGATAGACGATGCAACTCTATCATGATGCCCTCCTATTTCTTAGAGTTTGTTCATGGTAGATGATGCAACTTTATCATGACGCCCTCCTCTTTCTTAGGGTTTGTTCGTAATAAGCGATGCAACTCTATCATGATGTCCTCTTGTTTCTTACTGTTTGTTCATGATAGACGATGCAACTCTATCATGACGTTCTCCTGTTTCCTAGGGTTTGTTCATGATAGACGATGCAACTCTATTATGACGCCCTCCTGTCTCTTAGGGTTCATTCATGATAGATGATGCAACTTTATCATGATGCCCTCTTGTTTCTCATCTCTATCATGATGCCCTCCTGTTTCTTAGGGTTTGTTCATGATAGACGATGCAACTCTATCATGAAGCCTTTCTATTTCTTAGGGTTTGTTCGTGATAGACGATGCAACTCTATCATGACGCCCTCCTGTTTCTTAGGGTTTGTTCGTGATAGATGATGCAACTCTATCATGACGCCCTCCTGTTTCTTAGGGTTTTTTCGTGTTAGACGATGCAACTCTATCATGATGCCCTCCTGTTTCTTAGGGTTTGTTCGTGATAGACGATGCAACTTTATCATGACGCCCTCCTGTTTCTTAGGGTTTGTTCGTGATAGACGATGCAACTCTATCATGATGCCCTCCTATTTGTTAGGGTTTGTTCGTGGTTGACGATGCAACTCTATGATGACACCCTCCTGTTTCTTAGGATATGTTCGTGTTAGACGATGTAACTCTATCATAACACCCTTCTGTTTCTTAGGGTTTATTCATGATAGACAATGCAACTTTATCATGACACCCTTCTATTTCTTGGGGTTTGTTCATGTTAGACGAGGCAACTCTATCATGACTCCCTCATGTTTCTTAGGGTTTATTCGTGATAGACGATGCAACTTTATCATGACGGCCTCCTATATCTTAGGGTTTGTTCGTGATAGACGATGCAACTCTATCATGACGCCCTCCTGTTTCTTAGGGTTTGTTCATGATAGACAATGCAAATCTATCATGACGCCCTTCTCCGTCCACTTTGCTTTTATATATTCTTTGTTCCACGGTCATGTCTTCAACACTAACTTGCTTATGGTAATTTTATTTTGCAGAACGATGGTTTACTTCACAGAACGATTCTTGGCTGGAGTCCAACACCTCGTAGTATTTTTTGATCGAAATCAACCAAGAGAAGATGGACTTAGTCTCCTTGTGGAGAAGCCATGGGTCGGCACTTTTGCAGATCATTGGCCACACTTAGACAACAACTCAATTCTTTCCAAATTATCGATGAAGATACCTTTATCTGAGGGAAAAACTGCGTGGGTCTTATAATCTTCTATCCATAACGAGGCTCCTAATTCTGACAGAGTTCTTACTCTCGGGAAATGTTTAATTGAAGGCACGTTGGGGTGACTAAGGTTCATTGTGACAGAGTTCTCGGGCAATGTTTATCCATAACGGGCAGTTTTGTGACTAAGGTCTCCTTTTTTTACGAGATGACAATGAAACATGATTTTTTTTACATGTGATTGAACTTAAAGTGAACTTTAAACTGCCTACATACCCTTTTTATAACATAGGGATCAAGTCATAACGTAGTTGAATTGATTTTTTTTACTGGATAATGACGTAACCATAAAATTTCTTGAGAAACTTGCTGTTGATTGAGCCAATTTTTAATCCACCTTGATCAACAATCTTGTATGCACCATTTTTGTAAACTTCTTTGACAATGTAAGGTCCATCCCATTTAGGTGTGAACTTATTTTCTGTATGCCTCATTGTGATGATCGGTTTCAGCAAGTACTAGATCACCAACCTGAAAGGAGCGAGGTTTAACGTGCTTATCAAAAGCTTTAGACATTCTCACTTGGTAACATTTCAATGCTTGTTGAGTTTCTAACCGCTTTTCATCAAGTGCTTCTAACTCTTGCAGATGTAACTTGACATTGTCTTTGGTAGTCATCCCCTCTTGCCCTGCAATTCTTAACGATGAGATTTCTCTTTCAAGGAAAAGGACAACCTCTACACCGTAAACAAGCGAATATGGTGTAACCCCTGTAGGAGTGCAATGAGTGGTTCGATATGCCCACAATGCTTCACTGATTCTTTCTTGCCAATCCTTCTTTGACTTGGAGACAATTTTCTTCAGATGATTGCATAAAGTTTTACTGAATGCTTCTGCGAGGCCATTCGCAGCTGTGTTGTACATAGATGACTTGTATTGCTTGAACTTGAATTTTTTACATAATTTGTCTATCATGCTATTGGAGAATTGTCTTCCATTATCTATCACGATCCAATGAGAAATACCGTATTGATAGATAATATGGGTACGAATAAAGTTTGCCATGTTCTCTTTCTTGGCCTCTCTCAATGGAATTGCCTCAGCCCACTTTGAGAAATAATTTGTTGCTGCAAGGATATAAGAATGTCTTGCTGATGATTTTGGTGTAATAGTGCTAACTAGATCAAGTCCTCAAGCCTCGAACGGCCAAGAAGCCACAGTTGGATGTAGAGGCCTAAAGGTTGATGTATGAAGTTTTCATGGTATTAACAAGCTTCACGCTTCTTTGCATAGTCCATTGAGTCTTGAACCATCTTAGGCCAATAATAACCCATTCTTCTAAACTGAAATTGAAGCTTTGGTCCCAATTGATGTGCTCCATAAACGCTTGCATGTGCTTCCTTTAGAGCTTTTATTGACTCTTCCTTTCCCAGACATTGAAGGAAGAGCCCTTCAAGAGAACGACGATATAAGGTTCCCTTGTAATAAATGAAGTGTGCAGCCCTTCTTCGTACCTAAGTTTTATGACGAGAATCCTTTGGAAGCATTCCATGTTCAAGATACTCTATGATAGGTTGACGCCAATCTTCTTCATCAATCAAATGAGATGTTGTTACATTTTCTTCTTGACATTCAGATAAAATGGGAGGCATAATCCACCGTTGACAAAGTAGTATATTCAGAGCTACGTCATCCGACATCGTCAAGGCAATGGCCAAATTTGCAAATGCGTCTGCTCTTTTGTTTTCTGTTATAGGGACATGCTCCAGCATCACATTGTCAAACCTTTCCATTGATTGTAGAGCATAGGCGAAGTATGAATTTAAGTCTCAATGTTTCACATCATAATGAAGCGAGAGCTGATTGATTATCAAGTTTGAATCACCATAAATTTCTATGAATGACACGTCGATCTCTAATGCCATTTGAAGGCCAACTATTAAGGCCTGATATTCAGCCACATTGTTTGAGCACAGTTCAGCAAGCACAAAGCTATAAGGCAACATATGTTTCTCAGGAGAAATGAAAACGATGCTTGCCCCTGCGCCACTTCTTCGCACTGCGCCATCAAAATACATAGTTCAAGGTTCCATAATTTCCATGAAGAAAACTTCATCGTCTGGCAAGTCTTCACATAACTTTCAATCTGAAGGAATTGGGTGGTCTGCTAGAAAGTCTGCCAGTGTTTGTCCTTTTATCGCCTTTTGGAAAATATAGACAATGTCGTATTACTGGAGTAGAACCGCTCATTTGGCTAAGCATCCAGAGATAATTAGCCTAGACAGAACATACTTTATAGGATCCGCCTTTCCTATTAGATGAACTGTGAACGCCTGCATATAATGCCTCAACTTATCGATAGCAAAGAAAAGTGCAAGGCACATTTTCTCAATGGGAGAATGGTTAACTTTGGCCCCAACTAAGGTTATGCTTAGATAGTAGAGAGCACGTTCCTTTCCCTTCTGCTCTCTTGCGCCAACAATGCATCTAGAGACCTTTCCTGTGTAGTAATGTACAATATTACTGGCTTGCCAGGTACTAGAGCTCCTCATACTAGGGGATTAAGTAAGTATTTCTTTATACGATCAAAAGCATTCTTACAAGCCTCATCCCAAACAAAATTTTCTCCTTTTCTCATCAACTTTTAAAAAGGTCGACACCGACCGGCCATGTTGGAGATGAACCTTCGAATGTAAGCTAATCGTCCCTGAAGACTTCTTAGGTTATGCAAAATCTTTGGCCTTGGCATCTTCTGAATGACATCAATCTTGGACTGGTCTATCACAATCCCCCAGTGTCTTACAATGAAGCCAAGAAACTTTCCTGAAGTCACACCGAACGCGCATTTGAGAGGGTTTATCCTCAGCTGATATTTTTGCAAGCGATCGAACACAACTTTTAGATCCTTCAAATGGTCCTATCGTCTTTTGGATCGAGGTCATCAACATAGCACTCGACATACTTATGTAGCATATCGTTAAACACTATTTGCATAGCACGTTAATAAGTGGTGCCATCATTTTCAATCCAAAGGGCATCACCTTGTAACAATATATTTCCTTCGGAGTCCGGAAAGCTGACATTTCTTCATTTGAAAGAGCCATTCGTATTTGGTTATATCCGGACGACTCATCCATAAAGGACAGTGCCTCGTGTCCAATAGTTGCATCAACCATGATTTCTGTGATGGGCAAAGGAAAATCATCTTTAAGGAATGCATTATTCAAGGCAAAGGTTTACCTCTTTCAGCTCATCTACGGTAGATTGGCCACCATCCTCTAAACTCTGTGGAGCATCTACCTCAAGAATGGTGATGTGATGACATGAGGTTTCACCTTCTCCTTGTTATGAATCTTCCTTTTCTGGATTAGTTAGAGTAACATCATGTCTTTTCACCTTCAAGGAACCTTGACTTGTATTGAGAGTAACAAAAGTTTTTCTTTTCATTTGGGAAGTAACATTGCTACGAATTTCTCTCTCTCCCTTTATCTCACAAGAAAACTCCTTACCATGGTAATTCTCAACGTCTGTATGCTTAATTCGGTGCTAAATTGACACGCGAGATGTTGGTTCCTTCTTTTTTGTATCTATGCTAGAACCATTCTTGACATGTGGGCCTTCATCCCCAATACGATTAAAAATTTGAGAATGGGGTGTTTGTACATTTTTCTTTTTGGCCACACTTAACCTTTCAACGGCTGATAGTCTTGTAGCCATCAAGGCCTGACATGTACCTTTCTCTTTTTAAAGATCGTAGTTAGCCTTTGCAGGGTCGATCGTTGGTTAAGGCTAGATGTTGATTGGTGTTCTTTCCTTTCTGTCTCTGTCATGCTTAGTATTTCAAATACTAGGGTGCGTGCAACGTGCGGTCTAAATTGGTCAAATGCTGAGGTTCTCTGACTGCCACCTTCTTTTTCTTCCATACTATCAACCTCCTCTACAGTTATATGATTACTGTCAACCACTTTTTCCTTCCCCTTTCTAGTTATACGGATGGGCTCTAGCGACTTGTATCTGAGTCTTTTTCTTGACACGAGTATAACATGTCCTTCCCGTAATAGCTTCTTTTGGATTGAGGAGAGCTCAGGTTGTTCGTGAATTTTCAAGCTTTTAAACTCAGTGTGATTTGTGAAGTCATAACCTGCTTTCGCCATCGATTTATAAGCCTTGGGATTGAACCCGTCTTTTGTCCACCTTTAAGGCAAGCTTGCTTCTGTCAGGTTTATCTTTATTTCTTGCTTAGTTATTTTGGTAAGCGGTGTAGTAAAGCTTTCTTTTAAGACTTAAATGTCACCAACTTTCAAGCCTTGTGGGGACTCTACAAATGGTGATTTGCATTTCTTGCGTCTCGATAGGGGAACATAGCGCAAAATCGATGGATTTGAAGTCTTTTCATCCATCAAGATCATACTTTTTGTGGTGCTCGTGGATGCCTCACCCTTTCCAAAGTTAAAGGTTCCTGTACTTTTTGTGCTTCTCTGCTTGCAAATGATTTTAACTGTAAATTATCTTCTCTGTTTACAAGAGGAATTTCTACAGGCACGACTTCTGGACTATTGTCATTCTTCAAATAAAACTTTGCATTTGCAAAGTTACTACTCCATTTCCATGAATCCAAGGACGACCGAGTAACAACTTATAAGTGGTCCTCGAGTCTATAATATCAAACAATGCTCTAGCCTTTAGGTCACCAATTATGAGTTCTAAGCGTATCATACCTATTACTCCTTGGTTGCCCTGGTTGAAACCTTAAATTACCAGTTTACTATTTGAGAGTTCATCCATTAAGATGCCTAATTGCCTCATAGTCGACTTTTGCATTATACTGACAGCTGATCCATTGTCAATGAGAATTCGGTCAACTCTCTGTTCTCGAACATATCCAGAAACATACAAGGGTCTATTATGAAGTTTAGATCCCAACAGTAAATCCTCATCTGAGAAGTCTATACACATATAATAAGGAGTACTCTCGTATGTCATAGTTGGAGCATTTGAACTTGATGCTGCTAAAGTCAACAATGCATTAACAAGGATGGTTTTGGTTTCTTGAGGAAGTGACAACAAATCATCCACATTGAACCTCGATTAATATTCACAACAAATCATCACATGATTAAGGACGTTAAGATTAATATTCATGCCATGTTATGATGTTATGTTATGCTACATGCTATTGATAGGGTGTTTTGTTAACTTTGTCTATTAGAGTCGTACCTGCCTAGGTGTTCTTCAGGATCACCATATTTTTATGACTGCGTAGTCCGACATGACCGCCAGTCTGGCATTGACATATACATGATTCGAGTGATTCGACGGGATCACTCGCAACCCGATTATCTTAGTGTTTCCTCTGGGTACACTACATACCAGTTTGTCGTAGGTTTTCATTTGGGATCACCGAAGACCAGTTATGTTCCTCCGGGATCACATGTTGCTCGTGTTCGGGAACGTGTCAGTTCTTGGGTACTTCTTTTTAGGACTCTAATGGGAAGTTGACAGACACCTAACGGGACTAGTAGTAGGTCCCTTACTGAGTATTTGTTTATACTCACTCTTTCTATGTTTAGTATTTCAGGCAAAGGTAAAGGTAGAGAAAAGCTGGCGAGTGACAGAGAAGGAACCGTGACATGCCATATGGGGACTCAGTTTTGCTTCCGCGTTTATGTATCAGTGTTTCAGTATTCCCTTTTCAATGAAAATTTAGCCTTCCCTCATTTCAGAAAGTGTCTATTGTTATTGTTTCTTTTTAGTAATGACCTCAGCTTAGTATAAAAAGTTGGGTCATTACAATGAAGATATAGCTTATAGATGTTGCTATAAAAACATTTGATAGCGTTTTTCATTATAGCTATAATAAGTTTATATAGCTTAAATAGTGTGCTATCTTTAATGTACAATATCCTTTTCTCAACGCATATACAATAGCCTTTTTTCAACGCTATAATATACTATTTACAACTATAATAATGTTATTTAATCATTTTCAATTATTATAATAATTATAATAACCTTTTGATAGCATTTCGTTTTTGGTTATATAAATCTTTATATAATTGTTAACTTATGGCTATAAAAGAAGTAACTTTGTTTTCAAAAATAATTTTTGATTTAATTAGCTTTTGATAAATTTTAGTTAAAGTACTCAACTTTAGCACACATAAATACTTTGTAGCACAATAAAAATAACAACTTCCATTCATAATCTATTAAAATTACAAAATAGAGTATTCAATAATTTACTTAAATAAAGTTGTGGTCTAAATGATACAAAGGTAGATAAAGTATTTAGTGAATGTACCACAACACAAGATAACCCTCAAAATACAAACAAAATTCACCAAGTGTTCAAGATTATATTATCATATAGGTATAAGCTACTGTCATCGTTGGATCTTTTTTCTTCTAGTAAGACACATTTCATTCACCTACATAAATTTATAAAACATATATCAATATGTGATTTTGTAATAGTGGATATTAATGAAACAAACATAGAAAATCTTTAACAAATGTAGATAAAAAAAAAAGATTAGAAGATAGCATGCCAATGGTCACTTTAGTTATTGAAATTGTCGTCTCGGCCAGAACTTGTTAAAGATTTGTCATGTCCATCACCCCTCAATTTTCCTTTCAATTATGAGAAAGAGAAAAAAAGGTTCATTATCAGAGATTGAAAAAGAATAATTAAGTTTTATTTTTAATGAGCACTAAATATGACCTCTGAGAGTAAATTAGATGTTCTGAAGGGATAGAGAGGGGCAAACAACCATTAGCATTATTGCAACTAACAACAATGCAACAACATGATGAGGTACACATGTTATATAAATTTCTACATAAAATTATAAATCTAAGAAATGAAATATCAACCTTAAACCATTTGAGTGAAAAGTTTTGACCATAATATGCAGTTGCATGTGCATATTTCCAATTGCTCCCACTAACAGAACCACCAATCATGGACATCATCTTTTCACAAGCCTAAGCAGCCAATAGCAAATCAGTATAATTATCTCCAACAAACATACTTTGTTCCTCAATGACCAAGTAGCGTCACACACAAATTCAATAAGGAATGGTTAGCACCTCAAAAAGTGTAGTCCGGTTGACTAAGAAAAGCAAAATAACATTATCACCAAAATCAAAAGCTTCATTGCTTCTTTAAGTTGCAAATACTCCTTGTTGTACAGATAACTCCAAATTCTTAAAGTTCCAACTTTTAACAATAAAGTACCTAATCTTTAAAAAATAAATAAGGTCATTTAGAGTGTTTAAAAGGTTCACGTGAGAGTAAAATTTTTTAATTTTCATTTGCTTTGCAGAGTTATATTAAAAATGAGTAACCATGTCTTTATCAGAAGATGAATGGAAAAGGTTACAAAACTGAAAAGGATACCTCCTTGTTGATTGAGTTTTACAGAAAACTGTTCAATTTGTCATAAGTGACAAAGGGAGAATAGTCACAAAATTTTTAGAGACTCCATTAACTTCAAGTATTAAAGCAAACTAAATCAAAATGGTATTTATGAAGTTCTAGTCCACATTGAGAAGTTCAACATTTAACATACTATAGTTCTTCAATAGTATCACTCCTCGCTGACCAAAAATCACAGCAAATGCCTCAATCAATTACCAGCTTGCTCATTAAATAGTATTTGGATAAATCTCACATATCACAATCACATATGACTGAACAGGTTTCCATCCTATATTAACAATTGCAGCAACAAAGAACTAAAAGAAAATCAAAGAGAACCATAAATGTCAAAAGAACCCAAAACTCAATAACATATGTTAGGCACCCGTTCACCTACCTTGTTTATAGATACATTTTCCATAAAAATACAAACCAGCTCTTTTGCAAGCACAACGAACCGTAACTAAAACTTATCACTAATTGAATTCAAGAACAAAAAGCCTTTAAGCACCCGCTGAAAAGCGAAGTAACTTTGTTTAATTATACACTATAGAGAAATAGTATTTATAAGAAATTGCTACCAGAGAAACAACCACCCTTACTATGCTACCATCCCAAGCAACTGCAACAAAAGTTACAATGAAGCTATGTGTGTAAATATTAAGATAGAATATCCGTCAAATATAGTGATCGAACCCAAGCAACAATATAAGAATAAGAAGACGGTCAATGTTGAGGCAAAACTTTAACCAAAATCAATGAAAGAATAATGTAAGAATGTGAAATCAAATGCCAAAGACAGATAATCTAACAACTTGAACTTGAACAAATGAAGTATGAGGAAAAGAACAATAAATTTTCTATTCGCAAAGGCTATAAACCTCGAATTTGAGGCCAATATTCTCCCTATATGATTCCCCGAATTTCCAAGATTGGAAAGTTGACTATGGTTTGAACCTAGTTTTTTTTTTCGAAATAAACTCATTGAAACTTCAGTAAATCCAAGAGCATACTTTTATAACAGAGTCAAAAAGTATGCATAAAAATAATAATGAGGATGAATCATAGATAACCTGTGCATTTCATTGCAAAATATAATGTGAATGTGGAAAAGAACCTTCGTAGTCATAGATAACAAAACGTTATTGTACTTCGATTTCTCATTCTAATTCAATTTCACCAAATCAAATAAAATCAGTAATGTAACGCCCCGAAAAATAAGATAATTTAGGAGATATTATCTTAGTTTTATTTAATTAGATTTGATTTATTAGGCGTTATTTTGAAATCATTTAATGAGAATTATTTGATTTATGTGGGAATTGAAATTAATTAAATATTTGTTGGATGAATATTTAATTAATTAGAGGTTTTGGCATGTGGTGTTTGTTGAGTTTTTGATTAAATGGTAGGTTAAGAGTTCTGGATTTTTAGTGTTGTTGAAGTTGAATTTAATTAAATAATTATGGATGTTATTTAATTAAATTGTGGGGTGGAAAGTTTGTTGGAGATTTAATAATTATATGTATATGTGGAAATATATATATAATTATTATGTTAAAAGAAAAGATAATTATATTTGTTGGAATATAATTATTTAAGGAAAAGATAATTGTATTTTAGAGAAAGATAAATAATAATTAATTATTATAGAAGATAATTAATTATTCTGCAGAAAGATAAATCTTTATTATGGAGTGAAGTTGTTATAGTTGGGTTAAGATAATTTATGTTGGAAGTTAGAAGTGATTTATTGGAAAAGATTTGATTGATTAAATTAATTGAGGATTTAAGTTAATTTGAGATTTTGGAGGGAAAAGTTAGTTTTGGTGGAATTGGATTTAATTGAGTATATATATATATATATATATATATATATATATATATATATATATATATATATATATATATATATATATATATATATATATATATATATATATATGAATATATATATATATATATATAATATATATATATATATATATATATATATATATATATATAATATATATATATATATATATATATATATTCATATATATATATATTTAATTAATAAATTGGTAAAGTGAAGTTAATTATGATGAAATATAATTATATTTGTTTGGAATAGAAGAAAATCCATGAGGAGAGAGATGGTTGATTTTGATTGGATAAAAAAGATATATATTTATTTAAAAGAGAGAATAATGGTTTAAATAAATATATATGTTTATCGTAGATTTTGGTGAGAAAAAAAATAATAATAAAGAAGTATTATTATTATTATTAATGATTATAAATGTCTAAGATTTTGTGCATTTAAGGCATTTATTTAGGAAAGATAAAGAAAATAAAGATATATATGTATATATTTGGTATTATATATATATATCCTAAAAGGAAAAGAAAATAATAATAATAAATATTATTGTTATTATTTGGGTCTATAAATACCATTGGAATGCTTAAGTTAGAAAATAAAGGAAAAAGAATAAGGTCATTCATCTTCTTCTCTAAGATAACCTTCTGCCGCCGTCGCCCCACCAATTTTCGTTATGATTGGTCCCTTTGGCAAAACTTGAAGAATTGATGAATTTTCTCATCAAGGTTTAGATAATTTTTCAACCTCCATTTGGTCAAGTTTGGTAAGCCAAGGTAATTAAATTAATAATTTATTAATTTAATTTTGGATCTAATTGGAGTTTCTTTAAAGGTTCAGTTGGTTAAATTTTTAGATTTAGTCTTAGATTTTTCCCAATTAAGGTTGAATTGGTTTCAACCTTAAATTTTGGATAAGTTAAATTGGAAAATTTTAGATACTAGCCATTGGTAAATTTTATTAATTTAGTTATTAATTTTCCCTTATTATTTATGATCTACTTTAATTGGGAAATTACTGTCAGCAAAGAAATATTTTTAGACAATCTCAAGGTAAGAGATTCTACTACTAGACCTTTGAACTGAATTTAAGAGACTGCATGTATTTACGATTATGCATTGATGGTAGTTAAGATGCATAATGCGATGCTATAGATGATGATTGTTATTGTGTTGATGATGACGACTGATTATATGAATGACGATGATGACTGGTATGTTTATGATGTTTATGATACATGATATATTAGTCACATAAATAAAGACGTTATGATTAATATTCATGTTATGTTATGATGTTTATGATGATGTTACATGCTTGGATTGTGGTGTGTCTGTTAACTTTGTTTGTGAAACTTTTTACCTCACCTGTATTGTGGTCCTATCTGTGGGGTCACTCGCACGACTAGGGGTGTTCCTTCGGGATCACTCGCACGATTTAGGGGTGTTCATAAGGTCTCATTCACTCAGTTGTGCTCATTGGACACACAACGTTATGATTATGTTTCTAACAGAAAGTTAACAGATCACCTAGCGGGACTAGCAGTGGGTCCCTTACTGAGTATATGTATATACTCACTCTTTCCTATGTTTAATATTTCAGGCTAAGGTAAAGAACTTAAGAAGCTGGCGAGCGACAGCGAGGGATCCGTGGCATGCCATATGGGGACACAGTTCAACTTCCGCACTCATTTATATGTTTTTTTAGTATTTTTAAATTTTAACCATTTTACTTAAAGATTTTATTCTATTTATTTTTTTTAGTTCTTTAAAATTGTTAGAACTCGCGGGTCACGTTTTCAAATTATTTTTGTTAATTTTGAAAATCTTATGTTTTTTGTGAACATTTTGATATTAATTTTATAAAGATTTTAGTTATCCTCTTTTCAAAAAAATGTCTTTTGATGTTTATCTTTTTAGTAATGACCTTAACTTAGTTTAAAAGTCTGGGTCGTTACAAGTAACATAATAAAAAAGAACCTAGGGATTGAGAAAATGAAAGAAATAAAAAATTGTTTGTGTTTACTGTTTAGTATTTGATTAGAATTTTCAATGGTTTCAATAAGATGAGAACTATGAACAAAATTAAGTACAAATTTCAAAAACAATCCTTTAATTAACACTTCACTACTTCACTTTGTTTGTTTAAATATAGAAGTTAGTTTGCATAATTTTATTTCCAAAAATCAATCAACTCTTACTTCAAATTGCCCAAATGAATGAAACACTCTCAACTGGTCGAAAGGTTCCTGTTGTCAGAATTAAGTGACAGATACAGCCTTTAAAATGGTTCAATTCCCTAGAGCACTTGGTTAATTTTTTATGGCATTGAGTTTATAATATGTCCTTTGCAAAAGGAAACTATATATTGAAACTTGTAATCCAAATTTTTACATTTACGTTTCTTTCATACATCTTATAAGTCTATATGTAACATCCAAATACTATACATTTACAAATATTTCTTGTGAGAGAGTTTTGAACTTTAAAAGTGTAGAATACATATTTAATACTATCAGGCCAAGTGTAAAATACAGATTATTATTATCAAGATTGATAATAATAATAAAAAAGAAAAGAAAATAAACAAGGAATGTTAAACAAATTTTGTCGAAAAATTTTGGTTTCTTGAGAAAGAAAGAGAAAAGGAGAGAAAATAAGAGAAGTAGAAGTAGAGAGAAACCTTGATATCACAAGCTTCGTCAAGAACTTGAGAAGGTTTTCTTCTTCTACAGGAAGTTGGTCGGCAGCCATGGAAGTGAAACAGAGAGAGAGAGAGAGAGAGAGAGAGAGAGATTTCAGTTTTGGCTTCTTGTTTCTCTTTATAGATTGACGTGGATGAAGAAAGGAAGAAGAAGACTAACCTCGAAGAACCTTAAGCGAAACCCTTGTAGACGATGGTGGTGCCAGAGCTTCAGCGTTGGCAATTGGATAATGACCTCGACGTTGTCGTCTGTTGAACGACAGTCGTGTGAGACGGAACGTGGGTGCGTATCGCAACAAAAGAGATGAAAGCGTCGTCTCATCATTTTGGTTGCATGGGTGGTCTGCTTGAGCAAAAGAGAAAAAGCGTGAAAGACTCCAAAGGAGGAAAATATTGGGTGGGATAAATTTTTCTATTTCCCACTTTTTTTTTTCTTTTTCTTTTCAATAGCCCAATTTAAAATGGGCTATCCTTAAAGGCTATTAAAAAACCTATTTCTTGTAGTGTGTAAGCATTGCTTGCAATAGAAAATTTGGATGCAACTTCTTTGATGCCATTAATTTGCTTTTAGATTTGGATGACGAGAGAGAGATGAGAGGTAGAGAGGTCCCACCGGACGTTCCAATTTGTTCACACGAGATTTTTGAAAAAAATTTGGTTCATGGAGTTGAACTTGTGTTGATGTTATATTTATGTTGATTTGATGCGATGTGGTTTGATCTCTAGAATTTTGATCCTCTGATTCTCTCTTGGTTTGATGCTTACACTTGATTTGAGGAAACGGAGCACGTGATGTTGTTGAAGTTTGAGTTTTGGAAGAAAGCTTCGATCTTCAAAGGGTCTTCAATCTTCGAGCGTAGTCGACTTCAAGAGTTGGGAAGTCTTCTAGCTCTGGGGAGAATTCTCTCTAGACCTTCTGGAGTTCAAAATTTTTTTTCACATGATAAACACGTGTCATCATTAGAATTGTCTAATTTGTCTTTAAATTTAATTTGGGACATATGTCAATTTAATTGTTATAATAAATAACGTGACAATTTGTAATTGATTCCAAAATTTCTTATTTAGCAAGCTATAAAATTGTTTTTAATCATTTTCCACTCTTGTGTGATTGAAGAATATTTTTGTGTAAATATTTTCACGCTTTGTACTATTTTTTTTTAAGAAAAACTCAAATATAAAACTATTTCTATAGGGAATTTTTGTTTTTTTCCAGCGTGAGATTGTCTTTCATTTTTCAATAATTCTAAAGCTAATCTTTAGTAATTTAAATTCACACTGCAATTCCTTGGTTCCATCATCTTCTTCATTATTCAACTTTCTGAGCACGGACGTTTCTGCAACTATTGGCAACTGCATTTTGATCAGTGACGACAAGCATTTCTTCCTAATCAATAATAAGGTATTCTCCTTTTTTTACCCTTCTTCTCCTTCTTCTATTTCTTCTTTAGGGTTCTGATTATTTCATCCTTCTTTATTTTGTCTCTCCTTCTTCTCTTTTAGGTTTTACATTTTTAGTTATGTTCCTTTTTTTTTTTTTGTCCTTATTTAATCAAATTTAAGAGCTAAAATTTGAGTGATAGGCATGGGAATTAAAGTGATTTTGGTGGATTATTTTCTTCTTTCTTCTAAATTTCTGTTTTGAATATTTTAAATAAATTTTAGGTTTTACTTAATCAGTAAAGGCATTAAAATAAAGTGATTTTAGCGGATTAATTTGAATTTAGTATATGTCATATATTTCTATCACTGATTTACAGTGTTATGGAGTTTTGCATTTTTCTCCGTCTTCTTTGTTCTTTTTTGTTTCTTTTTTGTTTTTTCGAAGATGTACATAATATTAGTTCTTCCTTATTTTCAATTTGTTTTTGTACTGTGATGATATTTTTAATTTGTTTTTACTTGACACATATAAGGCGTCAACTATACAACATTACTTGACACAGAAAAGGTGAACTTTGATGGATTACTTGACGTTAATACAGTGTCAAGTAAACGTATACTTGATGGTTTTTTAGTGTCAAGTAAATGGATACTTGACGGTGGTTTAGTGTCAAGTAAACGTATACTTGACAGTGTTTTAGTGTCACGTAGACGTATACTTGATGGTTTTTAAGGGTCAAGTATACTTATACTTGACGGTGTTGTAGTGTCAAGTATACGTTGTAACGACCCAACTCTTTATACTAAGCTGAGGTCGTTACTAAAAAGAAACAATGACAAGAGACACTTTTTGAAACGAGGGAAGACTAAATTTTCATTAAAAAAGGAATATTAAAACACTGAAACATAAACGCGGAAGCAAAACTGAGTCCCCATATGGCATGTCACGGATCCTTCTCTGTCGCTCGCCAGCTTTCCTCTACCTTTACCTTCGCCTGAAATGTTAAACATAGAAAGAGTGAGTATAAACATATACTCAGTAAGTGACCTACTACTAGTCCCGCTAGGTGTCTGTTAACTTCCCATTAGAGTCCTGAAAATGGTACCCAATCTCTGGCACGTTCCCGAACACGTGCAACATGCGCTCCCGTAGGAACGAAAATCTGGTCTTCGGTGTCCCGGGGGAGCACCTAGGACATGCTGGTCTGTAGTGAACCCGAGGGTAACACTAAGACAATCGGGATGCGAGGACCCCGTCGAATCACTCGAATCATATCTATATCCATGCTAGACTGGCGTCCCGTCGGACCACACAGTCCTAAATAGGTGGTGATCCCGAAGGACACCCATGCAGGTACGACTCTAATAGACAAAGTTAACAGAACACCCTATCCATAGCATGTAGCATAACATAACATCATAATATGGCATGAGTATTAATCTTAACGTCCTTAATCATGTGATTAATATATCATGCATTAACAATCATCAACAGTCATCAACAACATACTACCGGTCATTAACATAACATCAGTCATCATCATCAATCATCAACATAATAATCTCAGTCATCATCATCAACATCAACTATCATCATAATCTCAGTATAATCATTATCCTCAAATTATGCATCTTAGCTACCATCAATGCATAATCATAATTACATGCGGTCTCTTGAATTCAGTTCGAAGGTCTAGTAGGAGAATCTCTTACCTGGAGATTTTAGCCAAACAAAGGTACTCCTTAGTTGACAGTAAAATTCTCCAATTAACTTGATCCTAATCATAAAAGGAACACTTAGTATCTTAATTAATGAAATTGGCAATTGACTAACACCCAAAAATTCTCCCAAATTAATTAACTTTCTAAAAATTGGGTTGAAACCAATTCAACCTTGATTGGGAAAAATCCAAGATTTAGATCTTAAAAAAGTTTAGCCAATTGAACCTTTAAAGAAACCTCAAATAGATCCAAAATTAAATTAATAAAATATTAATTTAATTTCATTAGCTTACCAAGGTTACTCAGATGGAGGTTGGAAAATCCTCTTATTCTTGATGAAAAATTCATCACTTTAAATCCTCAAGCTTCCAAAGAGACCAATCTTAACTTTAACTGAGGCGGCGACAGCAGAGGGTTATCTTAGAGAAGAAGATAAAGAACCTTTTTCTTTTTCCTTTATTTCCATCTTAAGCATTCTAATGCTATTTATAGACTCACATAATAACAATAATAATAATTATTATTATTATTTCCTTTTCCTTTTCCTTTTAGGATATATATATATATATATATATGTATGTATAATACCAAAAAAATATACATATATCTTTATTCCCATTATCTTTCCTAAATCAATGCCTTAATCTTAGGCATTTATAACTATTAGTAATAATAATAATACTTCTTTATTATTATTATTTTTCTCTCACCAAAATCTACAATAAATATATATATTTATTTAAACCATTATTCTCTCTTATAAATAAATATATATCTTTTTCGTCCAATCAAATCAACCATTTCTCTCCTTATGGATTATCTTCTTTTCCAAACAAATATAATTATATTCCATCATATAATTAACTTCACTTCTCCATATTATTAATTAAATATATATATCCATATATATATACTCAATTAATTACAATTCCACCAAAACTAACTTTTCCCTCCAAAATCTCAAATTAACTTAAATCCTCAATTCTTTTAATCAATCAAATCTTTTCCAATAAATCACTTATAACTTCCAACATGAATTATCTTAACCCAACCATTACAACTTCACTCCATAAACAATATTTATCTTTCTGCAGAATAATTAATTATTTCTCAAAATAATTAATTATTATTTATCTTTCTCCAAAATAATTAATTATCTTCTACAATAATTAATTATTATTTATCTTTCTCCAAAATAATTAATTATCTTCCACAATAATTAATTATTATTTATCTTTCTCCAAAATAATTAATTATCTTCCACAATAATTAATTATTGTTTATCTTTCTCCAAAGTAATTATCCTTTTACAAATAATTATATTTTCCCAAAATATAATTATTTTACTTTTTCTCCTTTAATAAATATCCTTTCCCCAAAATACAACTATCTTTTCCTTAAATAATTATATTTCAACAAATATAATTATCTTTTCCTTTAACATAATAATTATATATATATTTCCACATATACATATAATTATTCAATCTCCAACAAACTTTCCACCCCACAATTAAATAACATCCATAATTATTTAATTAACTTCAAGTTCAACAACACTAAAAATCCACAACTTTACTTAATCCTCTTAACCTACCATTTAATCAAAAACTTAACAAACACCACATGCTAAAACCTCTAATTAATTAAATATTCATCCAAGAAATATTTAATTAATTTCAATTCCCACCTAAATCAAATAATTCTCATTAAATGGATTCAAAATAACGCCCAATAAATTATCTTAATTTTTGGGGCGTTACAATCTTCCCTCCTTTAACAACTTTCGTCCTCGAAAGTTCTAATCTTTGAACAGCTTGGGATACTTGGCTCTCACGTCTTAATTAATAACAAATTCTACCAATTTCCAAAATCTTTAATTAAATATACACACCCATGTATATATATTTAATTAATCCAACACAAAACAACTGAATATATTCCTTAACTTTGAAGTCCACTTAATGTAATACTCATAATAAGTTCCTTAAATTTATGGGGCGTTACATACGTATACTTGACGGTTTTTTAGTGTCAAGTAATCAGACTATACTTGACAGTCGATTACTTGACGCTTTTAAAAACGTATAGTAAACGTTTACTTGACACTGTCTTAACGTCAAGTAATCCGATTTTTGTAGTAGTGTGTGAAGATGTAGGCATTGAAAATTTATCTATGGGAAGATGTAGGCATTGAAAATTTATCTATTCGACAATGATAGAATTCTATCACTTTCTATTTGTTGTTTATTGTGTGAAAATACAGTGAGCTAAAATTAGTTTTGAATAGGATTATATCACTTTCTATCTTTGATAGACAATGATAAATCTTTGACACAATAATAAGTTTCTATCACATTCTATAAGTTTTCTTTTGTGTGAAAATGAATTGACTTAAAATTAGTTTACAATAGGACTCTATGGTTTTCTGTCACTGATAGACAATGATAGATCTCTATCACTTGATAGTAGTGATAGACAAGGATAGATCACTATCACTTTTTATAAATGATTGAGATAACTATAGTCATATCTTACTCCAGTTAGCGCGCTTTTTATATAATGTTTTTTTTTTGGTATATTTGTAAGTGTTGATTTCTTTTTCAACTTTCATTTATTAGGTTCGTTCGATCAACAACATTAAATACAATGTAATAGTTGGTGATAAACAATTCATAAAGCAACTGAACTTGGGATCTTGTCCCCGTTGAGTTTGGAATTTCCATTAACATAGATACTTATGCTTATGCTTTTTTCTATTGTTATGCAAGAGCATTGTTGTCAACATATAGGGATTGTGTTCGACCTGCTGGAATTCATTCAAATTGAAGAGAACAATATCTTTATATCAATAAAATGAAACCAATGTCTTTGTTTATATTCATCCTTAAATTGAAACATAAGTTTGTATGAATTTAAACATATGAAATACAAATTTACGCACACTGATATACAGTAATATCTTTCTATCATTAATAAACATTGATACATTTTTATTAGTTTCTATTATTGATAGATCCGTTGATAGAGATAAATACCAATGTCTATCAATGTTACACTAATATATGAGTGTCTATCATCCTAAAATCACCATATATTTCATGTAATTTTAGATTGTAGCATTCATATAAAAGTCCATTGTCACTGTTATCTTTGATATACATTGGTACCTTTCTATCACTCTCTATCCCAAATGACACTGATATGTTCTTATAAGTTTCTATAACTAGTAGATATTTATAGAAATATATCAATGTATAAGCAAGTTTCAAAACTCACAAAATATGAAGTTTATTGTCACCATAGCCGGGATTTACTATTCTAAAAGCAAGTTCCAAGATCAAGATTGGAAGTATCAATTTGAGATGAATATGTCAATCCTAAGCTGAAGGTTGGACCAATGTCCATTAAAGATGATGTTGTTGTTTCGGAGTCTTTTCTTGTTTTCTTCGTTTTGGAGGGGCTTTCCTCATTTTCTTTGTTTACTGTTCTCTCTTTTTGGCCTCTAATTTAGAACTTTGTAATTATCAGGTAACATTTTTGGTTTAAATTTTTTGTGTTTTGCTCTCCCCTCTTCCTTTAGAAAACTAGAATAGTGGTAATAAAGAAGAATATTGGTGAGATAATAATACAAATTGATTTATGAATTTTTTTTTTTCATTTCTTGATGAGTAACTCATGTTCTACCTACTAAAAAGGTACATTAAAACAACATGTGAACTAGCACATTTTGAATACATTGGTATGTATTGATCGAAAATGATAAAACACTATCACTACCTGATAGAAAATATTTAAAAGCCTCACCAAGACTTCAATAACTAAAATAAGAGGTAAATAGGTAAATAAGCAAATTAAGGATTGAAATGTCAACATGGTAGAAGGTTTAATCGTCTCATTAATAGCAAACTATGAATTGAAAATTTACGTTTAATAACAAAAGCACCTCTCCTACTGTCTATTGGTCACATTCTATAACTGATAGACAGTAATAATGGTTTTAGGTTTATGTTTGAGCTAAACAAAGAATCAAGCAAACAATCAAGCAAGATATATATGAATAGATTTTGGTCATTAAAAATAAAATTTACCTTTATTTTTACATATTTTTTCATTTCTAATTTTGTTCTTTTTCCTTATGATGATTTGGCTTTTAGTGTTGCACTCTTTTTTGGCTTACCATATATTTATAAAAAATTAGGTTTAATAAGTATGAATAAATAAGCAAGAAAATGATTAGAACTTTCTCACCTTTGCAATTTTCAAACATACTCCTCTTTCTTAAATTACTGAAGCAAACGACACACAGTGATATGAGTTTCAGAATTGAGCAAGTCTGGTTAGGTATTTTCATTTTGCTGAAGAAAAAAGAAGAAGAAGAAGGTTAGATTTTTTTTTTTTTTTTTTAAGGTTGTTTGTTTGCTGAAGAGATAAAAAAAAAATGACAATCAAGAAAGAAGAAGAAGAAGAACGCGGATATGTTAGACCTCCAATATTATTCCAGTACAGCAGAAAGAATAAAAGAAAGAATGAGAAAGCAGGGGCACCCTTGTAATTAAATAAACACTAGCAAGTAAGTTGTTACTAAAAGTTGTTAGAGGTAGTTGAGTAGTTAGAAGGGAAGCTGTTAGAGGTAGTTGAGTAGTTAGAAGGAGAGAGTTTAAAAAGGGGCTAGGCGGGAGATGGAAAGTCAGTCTTGTAGAAAGAAGTTTAGTCTTGACTTTCTTGAGCGGAGGAAGCAAGAGAGATTGTGATTTGTAATTGAATTGAGATCTCCTCAATTCACTCATATTGCAGAGAATTACTAATAAAGATTACTGGAATTTCATATTGAAATTCAGTTCCTATCAAATTGGTATCAGAGCCGAAGCGATCCGTGAAACAAAGGAAGAATGGTGCAAACCAGGATTGAAGAAAGAATGGAATCCTTTGAACAAGAAGTGGCCGGAATCAAGAAAGAATTTGCAAAAATGCCAGTGATCGAATCTAAGTTGATCGAATTAACAAGAAACATGGAAATGATGCGCCTGCAGTCCGAAAAACAGCAACAAGCAATTCTGTCATACATGGAAATGAATGCGAAAGAAAGATCAATGGCTGGAGAACGGATGAACGAATCGGATACCTAGAACTCGCCGACGGTAAAATCAAAGAATGACAAGGCATCTTCCAGCCGCGATGTCGAGGAAATCAACACAAAAAAAAAACGAACCGGACGAAAACTCTAACGATCGAAGCAAATTCAAGAAAGTTGAGATGCCGGTATTCACCGGAGAAGATCCGGAATCGTGGTTGTCCCGAGCAGAGCGATATTTTCAGATTCACAAGCTGACGGAATCAGAGAAAATGTTGGTATCGACGATCTGTTTCGACGGACCAGCTCTGAACTGGTACCGAGCCCAAGAGGAAAGGGAGAAATTCGTGAGTTGGACGAATTTGAAGGAGCGATTATTGATTCGATTTCAGTCGACCAGAGAAGGTACCGCTTTCGGCCGATTTTTAAGGATCCAACAAGAAACGACGGTGGAAGAATATCGAAATCTATTCGATAAATTAGTCGCACCCCTATCCGACGTAGAAGATCGGGTCGTTGAAGAAACATTCATGAGCGGTCTGTTTCCGTGGATTCGAGCCGAAGTCATACTCTGCAGACCGAAAGGATTGGCGGAGATGATGCGAACAGCGCAATTGGTGGAAGACAGGGAGGTTCTGAGAAACGCAGCAAATTTAAATGGGTACATCGGCGGGAAATCCTCGACACCCACATCGACAGGTACAAAACACTATTACCATCAGCAAAATAAGGAAAACAAAGCTAATGCTCCATTTCCGATAAGAACGATTACGTTGAAAAGCCCAAATTCGGGAGAAACAAGGAAGGAAGGAACATCTAAGAGATTGCCGGATGCGGAATTCCAATTAAGAAGAGAAAAGGGACTCTGCTTCAAATGTAATGAAAAATATTCTGCTGATCACAAGTGCAAAATGAGAGAACAAAGGGAGCTTAGAATGTTTGTGGTAAAAGACAACAATGAAGAGTTAGAAATTGTGGAGGAAACAGAAACCGATACTGCCGAATTGAGAACCGTAGAAGTACGACCACAAGCAACAGCCTGCGTAGAATTGTCAATTAACTCGGTAGTCGGATTGAATGACCCAGGAACAATGAAGGTCAGAGGAACACTACAAGGTAAGGAGGTTGTGATCTTAATCGATTGCGGCGCCACACATAATTTTGTGTCTGAAAAACTAGTCACTACATTGCAATTGCCGATCAAAGAAACCGCCCACTACGGAGTAATTCTCGGATCCGGGACAGCAATACAAGGGAAAGGGATCTGTGAATCGATTGAAGTTCAAATGAAAGACTGGACAGTAAAGGAGGACTTCTTACCACTAGAACTTGGAGGAGTTGATGTGATTCTCGGAATGCAATGGCTATATTCGCTAGGGGTAACAGTGTGTGACTGGAAGAACTTGACACTAACATTCTATGACGACAAGAAAAAGATTTGCATCAAGGGCGACCCGAGCCTCACTAAAGCAAGGGTAAGTTTGAAAAACTTAGTAAAGACTTGGGAGGAGCATGATCACGGCTATCTGATCGAGTGCAGATCCATGGGAATTGAAATTGCTGAACCGATAACATTGCATAAGGAAGAAAAAGGAGAAATAGAAGAAAAACTGCTCCCAATATTGGATCAGTTTAAAGACATATTCGAATGGCCCGAGAAGCTGCCGCCACGGAGAAGCATAGAACACCAGATACATCTCAAGGAAGGTACGAATCCGGTAAATGTCAGACCATATCGATACGCATACCATCAAAAGGAAGAAATGGAAAGATTGGTAAACGAGATGTTGGCTTCGGGAATCATAAGACCGAGTGCAAGCCCTTATTCAAGCCCAGTGCTGTTAGTTAAAAAAAAGGACGGTAGCTGGAGATTCTGTGTTGACTATCGAGCTTTGAACAATGTTACTGTTCCAGACAAGTTTCCAATCCCAGTAGTGGAGGAATTATTTGACGAATTGGGAGGTGCCTCGCTATTCACCAAGATCGATTTGAAGGCCGGGTATCATCAAATCCGAATGATAGATGGGGACATTGAGAAAACCGCCTTCCGAACACACGAAGGACACTACGAATTCTTAGTGATGCCGTTCGGGCTCACAAACGCACCGGCCACCTTCCAATCCTTGATGAACTCGATCTTCAGACCATACTTGAGAAGGTTTGTCCTCGTGTTCTTCGATGATATATTAATCTACAGCCGAAACCTGGAAGATCACTTGAAACATATAGAGACTGTTTTCTTAGTGCTACGAAAACACGAGCTCTTCGCAAACCGAAAAAAATGCAGCTTTGGCCTGGCTAAAGTAGAGTACTTGGGACATCTTATATCAAACAAAGGTGTAGAAGTGGACCCAAAAAAAATCAAAGCCATAACTGATTGGCCGAAACCGACAAGCGTACGTGAAACACGAGGCTTCCTTGGACTGACGGGGTACTACAGAAAATTTGTACACCACTATGGTACCTTGGCAGCTCCACTTACCCAGTTACTCAAGAAAGGAGGGTTTAATTGGAATACGGAGGCAGAACAAGCATTTGAAAAGCTCAAAAAAGCAATGATAGCTCTACCGGTATTAGCCTTACCTATGTTTGATAAACCATTTGAGATTGAAACTGACGCCTCAGGGTATGGAGTAGGAGCTGTCTTAATACAAAATAAGCGCCCCATTGCGTTTTACAGCCACACATTGGCCATCAGAGACAGGGGCAGACCAGTGTATGAGAGGGAATTAATGGCTGTAGTACTAGCTGTGCAGCGTTGGCGCCCATACCTACTGGGCAATCAATTCATCGTGCGAACGGATCAAAAATCACTGAAATTCCTGTTAGAGCAGCGAGTGGTACAACCACAATATCAAAGATGGTTAGCTAAATTGTTGGGATACACCTTCGACGTAGAATATAAACCGGGAGTCGAGAATAAAGCGGCTGATGCGTTGTCAAGAATAACCCCAACTGTGCAGATGTGTACCATAACAGTCCCAGTCTCCCTTGATTTGCAGATCATTAAAGAAGAGGTGGAAAAAGATACAAAGCTGATGAAAATTATAGCTGAAATGAATGGCAACATGACTCTACAGGATAGCAAGTTCAAAATACATAATGGAATGTTGAAATACAAAGACCGGCTGGTAATATCACAAACGTCCAAATTAATACCACAGATACTACATAGCTATCATGACTCGGCAGTAGGAGGGCATTCAGGTTTTCTCCGCACTTATAAACGTATTTCAGGAGAATTATATTGGCAAGGCATGAAGGCTGTTGTAAAAAAATACTGCGCTGAATGTTTGATCTGCCAACAAAACAAGACTCTATGCCTATCACCAGCAGGCCTATTACTGCCATTAAACATTCCTACACTAATCTGGAATGATATATCAATGGATTTCGTGGAAGGACTACCTAAAGCAGCCGGGTTCGAAGTCATTTTTGTGGTAGTAGACCGGCTGAGTAAGTATGGCCACTTCATACCATTAAAACATCCTTACTCAGCAAAGACAGTCGCAGAGCTATTCGTTAAGGAGGTAGTTCAGCTACATGGATTTCCAGCCTCCATCGTATCAGATAGGGATCGGGTGTTCCTTAGCAATTTTTGGAAAGAAATGTTCCGTTTGGCGGGAACAAAATTAAATAGAAGTTCAGCTTATCACCCGCAATCAGATGGACAAACCGAAGTAGTAAATAGAGGGGTTGAAGTATATTTGAGATGTTTCTGCAATGACAAACCCAAAGAGTGGGTTAAGTGGATAACATGGGCTGAATACTGGTATAACACTACCTTCCAAAAGGCTCTAGGAATGACACCCTTCCAGGTGGTTTATGGGCGGAAACCTCCCCCATTATTGTCTTATGGTACGCAAGTCACGCCTAACGTTACTTTAGACGAACAGCTGAAAGAAAGGGATGAAATGATACTGTCCTTAAGGGAAAACCTGCGATTAGCCCAAGAACAAATGAAGAAATACGCAGACAAACGACGCCGGGATATTGAATATAAGGTGGGAGACCTTGTTTTTTTGAAAATACGACCATACCGTCAGCTATCATTGAGACGAAAGAGGAATGAGAAACTGTCAGCCAAATATTTTGGTCCTTACAAAATCCTGGAGAGAATCGGACCAGTGGCGTATAAGCTGGAATTACCCAAGAGCGCACTAATTCATCCTGTTTTCCATGTCTCTCAACTAAAGAAACTGGTAGGAGAGCATACTGACATACAACCAACGATACAGCAGTTGGATGAGAATTTTGTTTGGAAAATACACCCGGTGGAAGCCCTCGATTACCGTCGAAACAAGGTGGGGGAATGGGAGGTGATGATACGTTGGGATGGGCTGTCAATTCATGAAACAACTTGGGAACCATATGTTGATGTTGCTGATAAATATCCGGACTTCCACCTTGAGGACAAGGTGAGTTTGGAAGGGAGGAGTAATGTTAGACCTCCAATATTATTCCAGTACAGCAGAAAGAATAAAAGAAAGAATGAGAAAGCAGGGGCACCCTTGTAATTAAATAAACACTAGCAAGTAAGTTGTTACTAAAAGTTGTTAGAGATAGTTGAGTAGTTAGAAGGGAAGCTGTTAGAGGTAGTTGAGTAGTTAGAAGGAGAGAGTTTAAAAAGGGGCTAGGCGGGAGATGGAAAGTCAGTCTTGTAGAAAGAAGTTTAGTCTTGACTTTCTTGAGCGGAGGAAGCAAGAGAGATTGTGATTTGTAATTGAATTGAGATCTCCTCAATTCACTCATATTGCAGAGAATTACTAATAAAGATTACTGGAATTTCATATTGAAATTCAGTTCCTATCAGGATACCAACTGTTGCATGTGTTTGGAGGAAAAATACAAGGGATGAAATCGACACTACATTTGGATAAATAATCACGAGGTTCGTGTCAAACTTGTCGTGCTGAACGAAACGTGACTTGAGCAATTATGGCGCCTCTAATGCGAAACGGTAGAAGTCCTTAAAGTTTTAAAACTTGGTTTTATCGCCTAGCTCAACTTTAAGTCCTTTTAAACCTACTATGTGATAAAGAAACACAACCATAACATAAAACAGCGAAAAAACAAACAACTCAACTTATAATTTTATAACTTCAAACCATGTGTTCTACAACAGTACACGATACAAGTTCTTAATACAAGAGCTTAATAAAGAAATCCTAAACGCCTTTATAGCCTTCAACCTTCAAATGTCGTTTGGTCCGATCGCTTAAATTCTTACAGTCGGGTTAGGAAAACTTAAAACGTAAGTTGAAGACTTGGTGAGTGATACTTTGAAATTCTTTTTGGGTAAACATTTCATGAATTCAGTTTCACACGCATGGTTTCAATTATTTAATCATAAAACATTTAAACACACACATTAATCTGCCATCTTCCTTTCATCGACAGCATGAACCAATCCCATGCATAGACTACTGTGATAGTCTTTCCATCTAGAGCATCCCTTAGAGAATATCTTGGTTAATTTCTCGTTGCTCAGGCTGCCAACTCAATATAATACACTCCTTTCAATGCATTGGTTAGCTTCTTACCACCATGAGGTCCTTTCACCCTATGGTTGTCTTTACTCATTATGTGCACATAATAACTAGCTCATTGGTAGGAATAAAACTAGTGGTTTACTAAAAACATGAAAAAAAACAACGAAACAGTCAACAACTGTAGCTGGTGACAAGTAATGCTCTTAACAATAGTAGATACAGCAACATGCATACATAGTAGAGACAGTAGAGGTACAAAGATTTGCTAACCCAGTTCGATGACACTACATCTACGTTTGGTGTACTTGACTAGAGATAGGAGATTTTATTACATTAAACAAATTATTATAAGTTTTCCCTTATGATAATCAGTACTGAGTTTACACATTTATTCTTACTCTATACAGTAGTGATAATTGTCAGAGAATGTAAAGACAAATCAAAACTAAGTCTATGTTTGATTTAGACTAATCAAAATCTCCCCCTCAATCAATATTCTCCTAAACTTCCTAATTAAGTAGTTCAAAGATGAAGGTCTCCTCCTTGATCTATTTTCTCATCAATCATCTGAACAGGGTTCTGTACATAATTTGTTTCATACATGATCTTCATAGAGATGGTTTGTTGTCCATGAGACTTGCACACAGTTTATTTCCACATTCAAATAGTTCACCGAGAAGACTTATGACGAACAACCTTCTTGACGAGTCATAATGGTTCTTCACCAGCACGATTCCCACAGCATCAACAGGCACTCATTTAACATTTACAAGCCATATATATTTCTTTTCTTGTTAACTAAAAGGTCATTTCACTAAAATTTTGTAGTTGCACTCCTCTCATTATAGATATATTTGTGTCCATCTGATATAACCATGATTAGTAAGTTAATTCTTCATAGGCTTTTCGTAACCTCAACTAGGTCAAAATATCATTTTACGTACCCCTCAGACAATATCTTGCTCCTTAAGTCCAATTGATCCGCAATTGAACAATTGGTTTTAGGTCCAACCTATAAATTGAATCCCTATCGTGCAAATAAGATAGTGTGTAACGACCTGAACTTTTAAACAAAGTAAAGGTTATTACTCAAAAGACAAATAACAAAAAACACTTCCTTGAGAAGTGGGAAACCAAAACTTTTATAAAATTTATAACAAATAAATGTTCGAAGAATTTAAAATTTGAAAATTTAACAAAATATTGTGAAAACATGACCAGTGAGTTCTAAAAATTTTAAGAAGACAAAAATAAGTAAATAAGGTAAAACTTTAAATAAAATACCAAAAAAATAAAAATACTGAAAAACTGATAAGTAGACACAAAAGTAGAAATGAGTTTTCATATGACATGTCACGGACCCTTCTCATTGCTCACCAGTTTTCAAGATCTTTTATCTTTTTCTGAAATATTAAACATAGAAAAGAGTGAGTACATAAAAATATTGTAAAGACCCAACTTTCCGGACTAAGCTGAGGTCACTACTCAGTACTAAGACTCGACCACAAACACAAAACTCATAAAGGACCGGTTACAATTCATTAAAAACGTTAGAAATTATACAAAAGCAGTTTCGGGCCCTAGTTTAAATCACAGTCACGAGAGTTTCAAATACAATACTCAAGTCATCAAACTCAAAATCACAAAACCAAATATTCTAACAAAATATATCAGCGGAAGCATAAAGAAAACCAAACGCGTCCATTAGGCCTTCACGCATCCTTCCTGCCTCTCGTCGGTCTGCCCCTCGCTGTACCCTTACCTGAAAAGTTAAAGAAGAGAAAGGGTGAGTATAAAATATACCCAGTAAGGGACCCACTACTGGGCCCGTTAGGGAACAACAGTTAACTTTCCGACGGATGCACGTATCAGTCTAGTGATCCCGACGGATGCACGTATCAGTCTAGTGATCCCGAAGGATACACCTATCCGTAAGGTACACTACCCCATAGATGAAGCTAACCGTTACCCCTCAGTCCATACGAAACCATCTACAACAGTCATACCCCAACAACACTCATATTACAATTTCGCTATAGGCTACGCCAGTTAGATAGTATAGGTTTAAACAACTACATCCTCAGTTGCTATATGCGTTTCCAATTCACACCATTGTGATATCCCTAGATCTAGTCAACTAGTCAATCAGAATCTGACTCACAGTCCTTCCACGACAAAACTCCATGATCAATGTCCAGACAAAAGACTACCACATACCTAACCGTAAGACTTTAAAGTCTATCGACATACAATTCCAATCCACAACATAGCCCATTAACATAACTACAATATACCGAACATCCGGGCATCGGTGTCTATCCGTAAACAACTCCTTACACCCGATGGTACACAAGCTACAATTAGCGGTCACGTTACCTTTACAACAAGAGCATAGCAACGATACTTAAAAGTCAAACATACATCCATTTATTCAGTACAGTTACTAACGTGTAATCCCTGTGGATTACTACGTTTCCAGCCTCGATTCGAGGTCTAGTAGTAGGAAAACCCTTACCTAACACTTGGTTATGCCCTTCGATCGAGTCCACGCTCAACAGATCCACCTAAACGAAATCACAAGGGTTTAAACGACGATACTAATAAAAGTCACCTTTTTAAATCATTCGAGACAACAAACGTCGGCTTACCCGAGTAAAGGGAGCTATACCCAAATGAACTTGCCGTGGGACTCAAGAACTTGAGCGTCAAATCCCTACTACCTCCAAGGAACGAAACATAGGACTCAGTCTTACTCTAATATTCAAATCCGAATCGGTTATAGTAATATTGGGTAAATTACCAAAATGATCCTTACCGAAAACTCACCGTGACCCGAAGTGGAGGGAGAAAATATGGCTTAGGTGGCTCGGCTCGGCTCGGCTCGCGGCTTGCGGCTCGCGGCTCAACTCGGCTTGACTCGGCTCGCGGCTCGGCTCGGTTTGCGGCTCGCGACTCTGCTCGGCTTGCGGCTCGCGGCTCGGCTCAGATTCACGAATCGGGTCGGTTTGGATGAGGGTTCTCGGGTCGGCTTGCAGGATGGGAAATCCGCGACTGTTGGAGGTTTGCCGTCGGCTGCTCGGCGAACGACGCGGCGGATGGCGGCTAGACGTCGGCAGACGCGGTCGGACGAAGGAAGCACGGCGGCGTCCGGTTACGTGAGATCGAGAGGGAGGTCGGGAAAAGACAGGATCGCAACGGACGAACGTTGAAGCTGAAGAAGTTGCCGACGATGGAGACGGAAGTGGAGACGAAAACGCGACGGAGGAGAAGAGACGAAGTCGGCCGGCGGTATCCGTCGGGTAAAGAACGGAGAGGGAGAAGGCGCTGAAATGGGCGACGGTGGCGCGAGGAAGAAGAAATGGACGGACAGGGAGGGGGTGTCGCACGCTTAGGGTTTCTTTTTTAAAAAAATTTATTATATATATATATTAAATAATAATATTAATTAAAAATAAAATATTAATATTAAATAATTAAAATAATATTAAAATAATAATTTTAATATGAATATTAAATAACAATAAAAGTGTTAATATTAAATTATAATGATAATAATAAATAATAATGATAATAATATAATTAATATTATATTATTATTTTATCATTTTACAAAATTTTAAAATCCCAAAAAAATTCACATAAAATGATAAAATTTTACCTCGAAAATTCGGGGCGTTACATTCTTCCCTCCTTAGGGAACTTTCGTCCTCGAAAGTTTTATTCCTCGAACAATTCGGGATAACGGGACCTCATGTCATCTTCTCGCTCCCATGTAGCCTCTTCCACCCGGTGATTCCGCCATAAGACTTTAACCAAAGGAATTTCTCTATTCCTCAACATTTTCACCTCTCTAGCCAGCACCTCAACGGGTTGTTCAGTATAGCTCAAGTTTTCATCAATCTCTAGTGGCTCGTAATCCACTACATGGGATGGATCTGGCACGTACTTCCTCAACATAGAAACATGGAACACATCATGAACTGTCGAGAGTGATGGTGGCAACGCCAAGCGATAAGCTACAGGGCCAATCCGCTCCAGAATCTCAAACGGCCCAACAAAACGGGGACTCAGTTTTCCTCTCCTTTCAAATCGTAAGACACCTTTCATAGGTGCTACCTTCAAGAACACCTTGTCCCCCACATCAAACTGAAGATCCCTCCGTCTCACATCTGCATAACTCTTCTGCCTACTCTGTGCGGTAAGCATACGTGATCTAATTTTCTGTATCGCTTCGTTAGTAGACTGAACTAACTCAGGACCCATCAATCTCTGCTCACCCACCTCACCCCAGCAAACAGGGGATCTACAACATTTGCCGTACAAGGCCTCAAATGGTGCCATGCCAATAGTAGCCTGAAAACTGTTATTATAAGCAAATTCCATCAAATGCAAGTGGGAGTCCCAGCTACCTGGAATTTCCAATGCACACGCTCGCAACATATCTTCTAAAACTTGGTTCAGACGTTCAGTCTGACCGTTGGTCTGTGGATGGAAAGCTGTATTAAAGTCTAGCCTCGTGCCCATAGAAGTTTGCAAACCCTTCCAGAATTTGGAAGTGAAACGGGCATCTCCATCAGAAACAATCGACACTGGCACTCCATGTAATCTCACTATCTCAGACATGTACAGCTGTGCCCACTTACTAGCGGTATAGGTGGATTTACCCGAAACGAAGTGCGCTGATTTGGTAAGTCTTTCCACCACAACCCAAATCACTGTAAAACCCCTCAGAGTTCTTGGCAGTCCTGTAATGAAATCCATGGACACGTCTTTCCTACTTCAATTCCGGTATGCTCAAGGGTTGTAATAAACCCGCTGGTTTCTGCCTTGGTGCCTTAACCTGCTGACACACCAAGCATTTACTAACAAATTCTGCTACCTCCCTCTTCATGTTACGCCACCAATAAACCCACTTCAGGTCTTGATACATCTTCGTACTACCTGGGTGCATGGAAAATGGGGAACTTTGAGCCTCAGATAATAATTCTGTTTTAATCGTACTATCCGATGGCACACAGAGGCGCCTCTCAAACAAAAGTCCACCATCAGAGGATATGGATAACTCAACCGCTTGCCCTGCCTCTGCTAGGCCACGCTTCTCAACCAAATAAGGATCGTTACTCTGAGCATCAATGATCCTTTGCCTCAAAGTCGGCTGTACCGTCAACTGGGCTAACTGCATAGTGACTGCCCCCACTGACACTACAATCTCAGCCCGCTCAAGATCTCGATGCAATGGGGCCTGTCGGGTAATAAGTGCTGCTGAATGTGATACATTTCTACTAAGAGCATCAACTACCACATTTGCTTTGCCTGGATGATACAGTATCTCACAATCGTAATCATTCACTAACTCAAGCCATCTTCGCTATCTCATATTCAATTCCTTCTGAGTAAAGAAGTATTTCAAGCTCTTATGATCCGTGAAGATCTACATCTTTTCACCATACAAGTAATGCCTTCATATTTTCAATGCAAAAACCACTGCTGCCAACTCCAAATCGTGTGTAGGGTAATTCTGCTCATGACTCTTCAACTGACGCGAAGCATAAGCTACTACCTTACCTTGCTGCATCAGTACACAACCCAAACCTTTTTTGGAACCATCACTATAAATCACAAAACTGCCTGAACCATCAGGTACAGTAAGAACCGGTGCGGTAACTAGCTTCTGTTTAAGGTTCTGGAAACTGTCATCACATGCCTTGCTCCAAACAAAAGGAGCTCTCTTCCTGGTCAATTGAGTAAGACGAGTAGCTATACGAGAAAAGTTCTCCACAAACCGTCGATAATAACCTGCTAAACCCAGAAAGCTACGAACCTCACTGACTGTGGAAGGTCGGGTCCAACTGGTGACTGCCTCTATCTTAGCTGGATCTACAGAAACTCCAGCCTTAGAAACCACATGGCCTAGAAAGGACACCTGCTTCAGCCAAAACTCGCATTTCGAGAACTTTGCATACAGTTTATTATCCCGAAGTGTTTGCAAAACCATACGTAAATGCTCCTCATGCTCGACCTTCGTCTTGGAATATATCAAGATATCATCAATAAACACGATCACAAAAGTATCTAAGAACTCCCTAAACACTCTGTTCATCAAGTCCATAAACACTGCCGGAGCATTCGTCAACCCAAAAGACATCACAATAAACTCATAGTGTCTGTATCTGGAACGAAAGGCCATCTTCGGTACATCACCATCCTTAATCCTCAGCTGATGATATCCCGACCGAAGATCAATCTTAGAGAACACTGTAGCTCCCTGTAACTGGTCAAACAAATCGTCGATCCTGGGCAAGGGATATCTGTTCTTAACGGTTACCTTGTTCAACTCCCTATAGTCAATGCATAGGCGCATTGATCCATCATTCTTCTTAACAAATAAAACTGGCGCACCCCAAGGTGACACACTCGGTCGAATGAAGCCCTTTTCAAGCAATTCCTGTAATTGCACCTTCAGTTCTTTCAACTCTGCTGGGGCCATTTTGTATGGGGCTCTGGATATAGGAACTATGCCCGGCTCCAACTCTATGGAAAACTCAACCTCTCTATGAGGAGGTAACCCTTGAAGTTCTTCATGAAAAACATCCGGATAGTCCCTCACCACTGGTTCTGATGACAGGGATACATCGACTTCTCTAGTATCCACCACGCTCGCTAAGATACTCAAAGTACCCTGACTGAGCAGTTTACTGGCCCTGATGGCTGAGATTACCTGAGGCAACGACCTTGACCCTTCTCCCTTAAATTTAAAACTGGCCATCGAGGGAGGGTTAAACGCTACCTCCTTACGGGAACAATCTATGCTGGCATGGTTAGCGGCCAACCAATCCATACCCAAAATTACATCAAAGTCGAGCATGTCTAGGACTAACAGCGTTACTTCAATCACATGGCCTGCTATCTTAATCTGGCATGCTTTTACCTTTTCCTTCGACAACATACACTCCCCAGAAGGAGTAGATACTGATAGAACATGGTGTAGGGGCTCTACCTCTAAGCGGGCATGCAACACAAATGCAGAAGAGATAAAAGAATGTGACGTGAATCAAACAAAACTAAGGCGTAATGCCCCAATACTGGAAGCGTACCTGTCACCACCATGCCTGCCCACTCAGCCTCAGTCTTGTTGGTAGCAAAGACTTTACCCTGATGTGGAGCACCTGCTCCCTGATTCTGCGCATTCCCCGTAAGTCTCATCGGGCATCTGTCAGCTGTATGCCCCTCTTGCCTACACTTAAAGCAAGTCCTGGTCCCAAATAAACAACGGCTCAGATGGTGCTTCCCACAAGTGGTACACAACGGCTTCCCCCAGGCAGCTTCCCCTGCCTTAAAAGGTTTCTGCTGGAAGCGGCGAAACTCACCACCTGGTCTGAAGTTCCGCTGTGGCACTGGATTAGGCTGCTGCTCCACCTTTCTTTTCTGTCCCGAGGTCGAACCTCTCCCTGCGACCTTAGACGAGTTAGCCCTCTCCTGTAAACTGAGATCCACTGCCAGGTGCAGTGCATCAGCATGAGTGACGGGTCGGAAAGCTCGAACCAAATCCTGGATGTCTAGTCTGAGGCCTCTAACAAACTTATCAGCTCTGGCCGCCTCAGTCGCTATCATTTCGGGAGCGAAGCGGGATAACATGTCAAACTCCGCATCATACTGCTCCACTGTCATGTCACTCTGCTCTAAGTTCAGGAACTCCTGCCACTTGGCATCTCTCAAACTGGCAGAGAAGAATTTTGCATAGAAACTCTCCTTGAACTGTTGCCACGTAATCTGACCCACATCACCCCCTAGCATTCTCTCTGTAGTCTCCCACCAAGCAGTACCTCTGTCTGTCAACATGAAAACAACACACTGAACTTTCTGATCCTCAGGGCACTTCATATACCGAAATATGGTCTTCAAAGACGATAACCACAGCTGAGCTCTGGTGGGGTCCTCCAAGGACCCATCGAATGTCGTGGGGTTATACTTCCTGAAATCCCTCATGTGCTTGGCCTCTGCCGACAACTGATCCGACACGACCTGTGGCACAACAGGAACTAGAGCCGGAGCTGGAGCAGGAGCTGGCGGGGCAGGCTGCTGCTGCTGCTTCTGCATCTGCATAATCAAATCCCTGAACCTCTGCTCCATAGCAACTAGGTCTGCATGAGTAACTGGCGTAGCCGGGTCAGTGGCTTGGGCTACAGGCTGCACCTCAGGTTGAACATGTCCTGCTCCCCTTCCTCGGTCTCCTTGGCCACCCCTACGTGCACCTCTCCTTGGCATCATTTCCCTAACAACCACCAATGATCCCTTTAGTCATAAGTGATAATTAACTTCGCAGTTTAACTTAGGTAAGGTAATTCATATAGAGTTATACATATAATTTCATGAGAGCGTACCTGACGAGTGGCAAGAATCGTTTTAGCCATAAGGACACAAAACACAGACTCACATCATAAGTCAGTTTACAGAACCTAAAACTTAGGCTCTGATACCAACTGTAAAGACCCAACTTTCCGGACTAAGTTGAGGTCATTACTCAGTACTAAGACTCGACCACAAACACAAAACTCATAAAGGACTGGTTACGATTCATTAAAAACGTTAGAAATTATACAAAAGCAGTTTCGAGCCCTAGTTTAAATCACAGTCACGAGAGTTTCAAATACAATACTCAAGTCATCAAACTCAAAATCACAAAACCAAATATTCTAACAAAATATATCAACGGAAGCATAAAGAAAACCAGACGCGTCCATATGGCCTTCACGCATCCTTCCTGCCTCTCGTCGGTCTGCCCCTCGCTGTACCCTTACCTGAAAATTAAAGAAGAGAAAGGGTGAGTATAAAATATACCCAGTAAGGGACCCACTACTGGGCCCGTTAGGGAACAACAGTTAACTTCCTATTCAGGGGTACCCTACATAACATTCTAGTGGTTCTGTAGAATGCACACATCAGTCTCGTAATCCCGAAGGATGCACATATCAGTCTAGTGATCCCGAAAGATACACCTATCAGTCTAGTGATCCCGAGGGATGCACATATCAGTCTAGTGCTCCCGAAGGTTGCACATATCAGTCTAGTGATCCCGAAGGATGCACGTATCAGTCTAGTGATCCCGACGGATGCACGTATCAGTCTAGTGATCCCGAAGGATACACCTATCCGTAAGGTACACTACCCCATAGATGAAGCTAACTGTTACCCCTCAGTCCATACGAAACCATCTACAACAGTCATACCTCAACAACACTCATATTACAATTTCGCTATAGGTTTCGCCAGTTAGATAGTATAGGTTTAAACAACTACATCCTCAGTTGCTATATGCGTTTCCAATTCACACCATTGTGATATCCCTAGATCCAGTCAACTAGTCAATCAGAATCGGACTCACAGTCCTTCCACGACAAAACTCCATGATCAATGTCCAGACAAAAGACTACCGCATACCTAATCGTAAGACTTTAAAGTCCATCGACATACAATTCAATTCCACAACGTAGCCCATTAACATAACTACAATATACCGAACATCCGGGCATCGGTGTCTATCCGTAAACAACTCCTTACACCCGATGGTACACAAGCTACAACTAGCGATCACGTTACCTTTACATCAGACAAGAGCATAGCAACGATACTTAAAAGTCAAACAAACATCCATTTATTCAGTACAGTTACTAACGTGTAATCCCCTGTGGATTACTACGTTTCCAGCCTCGATTCGAGGTCTAGTAGTAGGAAAACCCTTACTTGACACTTGGTTATGCCCCTCGATCGAGTCCACGCACAACAGATCCACCTAAACGAAATCACAAGGGTTTAAACGACGACACTAATAAAATTCACCTTTTTAAATCATTCGAGACAACAAACGTTGGCTTACCCAAGTAAAGGGAGCTATACCCAAAAGAACTTGCCGTGGGACCCAAGAACTTGAGCGTCAAATCCCTACTACCTCCAAGGAACGAAAGATAGGACTCAGTCTAACTCTAATATTCAAACTCGAAACGGTTATAGTAACATTGGGTAAATGACCAAAATGATCCTTACCGAAAAATCACCGTGACCCGAAGTAGAGGGAGAAAATATGGCTTAGGTGGCTCGGCTCGGCTTGGCTCACCCTTGGCTCGGCTCGGCTTGGCTCAGCTCACCCTCGGCTCGCGGCTTGCGGCTCGCGGCTCAACTCGGCTTGACTCGGCTCGCGGCTCGGCTTGTGGCTCGGCTCGCGACTTGACTCGGCTCACGACTTGACTCGGCTCGCGGCTCGGCTCGGCTCAGATTCACGAATTAGGTCGGTTTGAATGAGGGTTCTCGGGTCGGCTTGCAAGATGGGAAATCCGCGACTGTTGGAGGTTCGCCGTCAACTGCTCGGCGAACGACGCGGCGGATGGCGGCTGGACGTCGGCAGACGCGATCAAACGAAGGACGCACGGTGGCGTCCGGTTACGTGAAACCGAGAGGAAGGTCGGGAAAAGACGGGACCGCGGCGGACGAACGTTGAAGCTGAAGAAGTTGCCGACGATGGAGACGGAAGTGGAGACAGAAACGCGACGGAGGAGAAGAGACGAAGTCGACCGACGGTATCCGTCGGGTGAAGAACGGAGAGGGAGAAGGCGCTGAAATGGGCGACGGCGGCGCGAGGAACAAGAAATGGACGGACAGGGAGGGGGTCTCGCGCGCTTAGGGTTTCTTTTTAAAAAAAAAATTATTATATATATATATATATTAAATAATAATATTAATTAAAAATAAAATATTAATATTAAATAATTAAAATAATAATTTTAATATTAATATTAAATAACAATAAAAGTGTTAATATTAAATTATAATTATAATAATATAATTAATATTATATTATTATTTTATCATTTTACAAAATTTTAAAATCCCGAAAAAAATTCACATAAAATGATAAAATTTTACCTCGAAAATTCGGGGCGTTACAAATATACTCAGTAAGGACCCATTACTGGTTCTGCTAGGTGATCTGTTAACTTCCAGTTAGAAACATAATCATAACGTCGTGTGTCCAATGGAGCATACATAGGCGAGTGAGATTGTACAAACACCGTTAATTGTGTGAGTGATCCCATAGGTACACCTCTAATCATGCGAGTGATTTCGTCAGAACACCCCTAGTTGTGCGGGTGATCTCTTATATAGTATAACTGACCCTTAACCGTGCATGTGATCCGTAGGTACACCCCTAATCGTGTGAGTGGTCCCTTAGAAACACCACTGGTCGTGTGAGTGATCTCATGGATAGGAACACAATACAGGCGGGGTAAAAATGCTTAACAGCCAAAGTTAACAGACATACCACAATCCAAAAGCATGTAACAATCAACATATACATGACATGAATCATCAGTCATAACAGTCCATAAAGCATAACAGTCCATGAAGCATGAAATCCATAAAGCATGCTTAATAATCATGTAAGATTAATTAATATCTACACATTGCATTATGCATTTTCAGCTATTATCAATGCATAATCCATAACCACATATGCTCTTTAAATTCAGTTTGAAGGTCCAATAGTAGAACATCTTACATGAGATTAACTAAAAATATTCCTTTGCTAATTCAATTCCCAATTAAAGCTTATCCTAAACAGTAAGGGGAAAAATTTAATACTCGTAATTAATAAAATTTACCAGTGACTAGTATCTAAAATTTTTCAGTTTAACTTATCTAAAATTTAAGATCGGAATGAATTCAATCTTGATTAAGAAGCATTCCAAGATAAAATCTTCAAAAAAGTTAGCCATTTGAACCTTTAATTTAACTTTAATTGATGAAGAAAAAACTCCAAATTAAATCTAAATTTTAAATTAACAAATGATAAATTTAATTACATCAGCTTACCAAAGTTACCCAAATGGAGATTGAAAAATTCTCTCAACCTCGATAGGAAAAATTTCACCACTTAAATACTCAACTTTTGCCAAAGAAACCTTCTAAAGGTATGCAACCAAAATCAATTCCAATAATAACTTAATTTAGAGTCTCAATTAATTAACCTTTAATGGGTATTAAAATTTTACAATAAATATCACTCACCTAAGTCACTAATCTTAACCAAAATCGGTAGGCAACGACGGTACAGGCGGCAATGGGGGTTATGTTAATAATGAAAATGAAGAACCTTTTCTTTTCACTCTAAGCATTCCAATGTTATTTATAAACCTAAACAATGACAATAATAATTATCATTATTATTTTCTTTTTCTTTTATGATATATATATAATATCAATATATACATATATTTTTATTCTCATTTTTTTCCTCAATCAATTACTTAAATGCATAAAAGTTTAGGCATTTATAACCATTAATAATAATAATATATAATAATACTTCTTTATTATTATTATTATTCCCTCATCAAAATATATAATAAAAATATATATTTATTTAAATCATTATTCTCTCTCCTTGGTTTATATATCATCCTTTCTCATCCAATCAAATCAACTATCTCTCTCATCAATCAAAATTTATCTTTCTCCAAAATAATTAATTATTTTGCACAATAATTAATCTTTATTCGTATTCCAAAATAATTATCCTTTTACTAATAATTATATTTTTCCACAATATAATTTGGGAAATTACATCATATGACAATTTTTTTTATTATAAAAAAGCAGTCCATATCACCTCTTTTTTGCATATTGTAAATATGACAAATATAACAAGTAATTAGATATATCAGGCGACTATCAGACGGCTATCAAAGGGCTATCAAAGGGCTATCTGTTTTTAAATTTGCTACTTTTATAATTTAGAAAATGTAGTGACATGAGACCTATTATCATAAATGTTTTTGTTATTTTTGCAAACACCCCATATATTTTCCTTTTTCTCACTTAATAAATATGTTTTCCTTAAATTTTATTTCAAGAAATATAATTATCTTTTCCACACGCGCCGCACTTGAGTCCAGAACCACAATTATTTGCCCCCTCTTCTAAGCATGTGATCTTACGCACCGTCGCCTATTCATCTCATTACCCAACCCTACATGTCGTCGTCTATCCAACCGTACTACTCTTTCGGTCAGCCGCAGCCCCACGCGCTGCCCATATACTTAGGACAACAAACTTTTATAGCACATGTGTCAAATCAGTCAAACCTGTCCGTTCATGCCCGACAGTTCGTCAACCCTTTACAATACCTTTCTCTATTGTAATGGGACTGACCAATTCCATAACAAAATGGGGGTTGAAGCACGCGAGTCTTTAATGTATTCCAAACCAATTGAGTTACTGATGTATTCCAAGAACCTAGTAACTTTGTTCCTTAATTTGCCTTCAAATTATAGAACTGGCTCTTTGGGATCGTCTACAAGAAATTCTCCAGGAGAGAAATCAAATAGGAAAAATTATTTATTGTGGTCCCAATCAATAAAGATATTCCTCGAAGGTCGTAGCAGTTTAGGTTTCTAAAAACAGATTGTTCGTCCTCCACCGAGTGACGCCTTAGAATGACTCTGTAAAAGGAATGACTCACTTATTTGGTACAGGCAGATTAATAGTATCGAATCTCAAATGAGCAAGCCTCTACTATAGGAGCCACTACAAAAGATTTTTGAAATACAACTCAGACCCTTTACTCGAAGAGTAAGAATGCCTCTCTATTATATACACCAAAAAAGAAGGTGCACAATTGCGAACAAGGGACACTGGACATGACTTCCTATTTCAATAAGCTCTCCCTTCTCTGGCAAGAGATTGATTTGTGAAGGGATATAGTTTGGGACTTGCTAAATGATAGTATACAATATGCTAAACTTGAAGAGGCTAGCTGTGTTTATGATTTTCTTGCAGGACTTAATCCTAAATTTGATACTATTTGTAGGCTTATACTCAGACAGAGACCTTTTCCCTCCTTATTGAAAGTGTGCTTTGAAGTCTGTCTTGAAGAAGACAGTACTTATCCCATGAGTGTACTGACTACTTTTGTCACTAACTCAGCTACCTTTAGTGCTCGATCCTCAACCCACATGATAATGACAAGAATAGTGGAAAACCAATCCCTATTTGTGAGCAGTGAGAAACAATGACATAACAACAATAAGTGTTGGAAACTCCACGGTCGTACTTGAGGAGGTAAGAAATGGGCCTCCAACAAGAAACAGAACTTAGGTCATGTCCCTGTTGGTGAGACTACCACTGGTAGAACCTCTCAGTCAATTGGCTTTATTGTAAGCCACATGAAGACTCCTACTTTAGATGTCATTGCTTTCTCAAGTATGCCTCAGTCCTTTATCCTTATTAGTGTTAATGGGAAGAATCCCTGGCTCTGATATTCTGGGGCTACAAATCATTTCACAAGTTCCTCAGAGCACTTTATCTCTTATACCCTATGTGTCGATAATGAAAAAATCTGGATAGCCAATGGCTCTTTATCCCCGATTTTTGGAAAAAGGACAGATAGTTTCTTTTGATGGACTTGCTCTCCAAAATGTTTTACATGTACCTAAACTTTCTTACAATTTTCTATCTATTAGCAAGATCACTTATGAGCTGCAATGTAAAGCTATCTTCTTACCTGCATTTTTTTGTTTTCAGAATATGAGTTCATAAATGAAAATTGGCACAACCCAATATAACAAGGGACTTTACATCTTAACGATGATACCCCTAGTAGCAGTCCTCTATGGCTAGTTTACTATCATTATATTTTAGAATGTCCAAACATGATTGTATGTTGTGGCATTTTTGGTTGAGCCACTCAAACTTTAATTATATGAAATATTTTTTTTCCCATCTATTTTCTAAAATTTATACCTCCTCTCTATCTTGTGATGTATGTATTCGGGTAAAACAACATCGGGTTTCCTTTCCCTTATAACCATATAACCCACATAACCTTTCACCTTTATCCATAGTGACGTTAAGGTCCATTCAAAGTCCCTACCTCTTTTGGAAAACGGTGGTTTGTAACTTTCATTGATGATTATAGTTGTCTTACTTGGGTCTTCCTTATCACTGATAGTTTTGTGGTTTCTTCCTTTTTCAAAAACATTTACCAGACCATTGAAATGCAAGTCAATACCAAAATTGTATTTCTTTGGAGTGATAGTAGGCGAGAATTCAAAACCATAATCATAGTGAGTTCCTAACCTCCAATGGGATTGTTCACCAATGCCCATATGCCTATACAACAGAACAGAATGGGGTGGCTGAGCAAAAAGACTATCACCTTATGGAAGTATCTCGTTCTCTTATGCTATCTACTTTCCTTCCTTCATACCTCCGGGGAAATGTCGTTCTTACAACAACTTATTTAATCAGTAGAATTTCTTCCCATGAACTCCACCTTCAAACTCCTTTAGATTGTCTTAAGGAGTCCTATCCTTCTACCTGTTTATTTTTATAGGTTTCTCTTAATGTGTTTGGATGTACCACGTATGTCCACAATTTCAGCTCTAATTAGACCAAGTATACCTTTAGGGCTCTGGCATGTGTGTTTGTTGGGCATCCCTTCCATCAACATGGTTATAAATGTTTTCATCCGCATTATAGAAAATACTTTATTATTATGGATGTTATCTTTTGTGATTAGCGACCTTTCTTTCAATTAGCCATATTTAGGGGCAGGGCATGAGTGAAGAGTCTAACTGCCCCTTAGAATTTGTCAAACTTACTCTTAATACAATGTCTGACTCCAATCCTCACCCCATAGTCCTACCTACAAACCAAGTTCCTTGGAAAATGTACTACAAGAAGAATCTCAAAAAGAAAATTGAGTCTCCTACTAGTCATTCGACTCTAGTCCAAGACTCTTAACCCCCTTGGGATAAAGGTATGGAAAATCCTACTGAACCTTGTACTGATAATAAAATAAGTTAGAATAAGAGGTTTGATGTTGCTGTTCTTGAAAATGTAGAAGAAAAGAATAGTGGTGATAAGACTAAGGATAAAGCATAAACCAATAATAATGAAGTTGAATAGAATCATATGGGGAAACTTGATGAGTATGATCCCTTCCTTGACATTCCCATTACTTTGAGAAAAGGTACCAGATCTAGTACCCTCATTCGTAATTATGGGTTGTAAATGGGTGTTCATTCTCAAATACAAAGCAGATGGAACAATTGGTAGACACAAGGCAAGGTTGGAAACTGGTCTACTGAGACCTTTGATGTTGATTATTCAGAATCTTTTTCTTCTGTTGCTAAGTTGAATATTGTTAGCGTCCTATTATATGTTGCCGTCAACAAAGAGTGGTCTCTATACTAGCTGGATGCTAAGAGTACCTTTATGAATGGAGACCTAGTGGAGGAAGTCTACATAAGCCCCCTATTGGGATTTGAAGCCTAATTTGGTTAGCAGGTTTATAAACTCTAGAAATCCATATACAATCTTAAACAATCACTCAAAGCGTGGTTTGATAGGTTTACTACCTTTTTCAAGTCTTAGGAGTACAATCAGGAGCACTTTGATCAAACTTTATTTACAAAGGTTTCGAAGACTGGAAACATTGCAGTTCTTATTGTGTGTGTGGACTAAATTTTCTTGTCTGAAGATCATCAAGCATAAATCATTCAGCTAAAGTAGAAAATAGGCGATGAGTTTGAAATCAAGGATTTAGAAAATTCGAAATATTTCCTTAGATTGGAGTTGGCTAGATATAAAGAAGTCATCTCCTGTCTTTGAGAAAATACACCATTGATTTCCTAATCGAGACAAGTATGTTGGGATGTCGTCCTACTAACACCCCTTATTTAAATCAACTATAAACTAGGAAACTCTAATGATAAAGTTTTTGTTGATAAGTAATAATATCAGTGCCTTGTGGATAAGTTTATTTACTTATCCCTTAGTTTTCCTCATATTTTCTTTACTGTAAGTGTTGTCAGTCAGTTTATGCAGGCAACCTATGAGAAATACATAGAAGTTGTCAACAAAATTATGAGATTCTTGAAAAAGACACATGGTAAAGGGTTGATGTTTAGAAAGCCAAAGAGAAATACCATTGAGACAAATACTGGCTGAAACTTGGCAGAATCTATTGTTGACAGAAAAAATACCTTCGATTATTGTACCTTTGTATGCGGCAACCTGATAACTTTGAGGAGTAAGAAGCAAAGAGTTGTGGCAAGGAGCAATGTCGATGGTGAATATCAAGCTATGAGTTTGGGAATATGAAAGGAGGCGTCAAAAAGTCCTGCATGATCTTTATGAAGACTATGAGTCATCAATGAAGCTTTTTTGTGATAATAAAACAGCTATTAGTATTGCTCACAACCCAATTCAACATGATGAACTAAACATGTTGAGATTGATCGATATTTCATTAAAGAAATACTTGACATGTAACGTCCTGCCCCGCCAGCCACTTCACCCGACTAGAAGGAGGCATGTCGCCTAGACACCCAAATGCGTACATCTCTGTGAGATACCAAGTTAAACGCCTAGTAAGCGAAATTCTCAATTAATCTTCATCTCAGAGTTCCAACTTTGAACTTGAAAGACCTTTTCAACTCATAGCAGTAGAAAATACTAAACCGAACAACTTAGCTTAATTGCCTAGCCTTCAACTCTTAAATCAACTTCTAAGCAATAGACACAATAGAGATGCAAACGTAACATAGCGGTAATAAAAAAAAAACATAACTCTAAATTTATTGCTTGGTTCATTACTTTATAAATACATTTTCTTCCTCGCAAACCACTTAAATAAAACCTAAGTTCCATGCTTTGGGTCTTCCTTCATCCACTGGATTGTTACTTTTCGCGTTAAGGTATTGAAGAGTATAAGATAAAACCCCTTTCTTATCCTTCTCCTTGATCGCCTAGCCATCCATCTCCAAGACAAGACTCAACCACACACAAAACTATGTTGCAACTCTCTCTATACATAACAACTTTAATCCATCTAAAGACGAATATCTTGATAAGCTTTCATGCGTAAACTTTAACTCTTACTCTTCTTATGAAGAAATGCATTGCACTAATGCCACCTTACGTTAGATCACTGAATCTTGACTTAATCTCACTCTCCTTCTCCCAAGAAACTTATGCTCTGATACCATTTATCACGTCCTGCCCCACCAACCACTTCACGCAACTAGAAGGAGGCGTGTTACCTAGACACTGAACGCGAGATAACAAGTTAAACGCCTAGTAAGAAAAATTTTCAACTAATCTTAATCATAAAGTTCCAACTTTAAACTCCAAAGATCTTTTCAACTAAACACTAGCCTAACCAGCTTAGGTTAGTCACCTAGCCTTCAACTTTTAATTCAACTTCTAAGCAATAAGCACCATAGAGATACAAATGTAACACAACAAAATAAAAAAGCACAACTCTAAATTTATTAGTTGGTTCAAAATTTTACAAATACATTTTCTTCCTCGCAAGCCACTTCAATAAAACCTAAATCCTAAGCTTCGGGCCTTCCTTCATCCACTGGATTGCCACTCTTCACACTAAGCTATTCAAAAGTATAAGAACTCCTTTCTTATCCTTCCCCTTGATTGCCTGACAATCCATCTCCAAGACAAGACTCAACCCACGCACAAAATGGTGTTGTATCCCTCCTTGAACATAAGAACTTTAGTCTACCCGAAGACGGGTTACCTGATCAACTTTTTCGTGACACAACTCATTTTACCTCTTATTACTTGGCCTCAACACCTTATAACTTGTAAAAGGAAAACTTAAACACATAAGTCAAATACTTAGCAAGTGAGAATTTTAGAAAAACCATTTTGGGAATATAATTCAAAGACAAAACATTTTCATTTTTGAAATGCGTCTTCTAACGACTCATTAAATATATCACAGAAATCTTACATTAGCTCCTTTCCACCAAGAACATGAATCCTTTCCATGACCATGCCTACTGTGTTTCACTTTTGCTAGTATCTTGCGATTAAACTACTGTGATGTTCACTCCATCCACAACTGGAAAGTTTCTTGATTCACTTTTTTCTTGTTGCATTGGTTGTCCACACAACGTAATTCATATTATGTGCACATCGCATAAGCATTGCTCACTTGATAGGAATAAGGCTAATGGTTTGCATGTCTTCATCACAATCAACACATAGAATGCAACCATTTTCTCTTTTCAAACAACAGGAGCTATAACAACAACATAGAGATACAAAATGCATTAGGCATAACTCGAACTCCAAAGAATCATTTAAGAAAAGGTTTATGAAATGTTAGCTTTACAAATCACCCTAGCAGGAGTGTTAAAAAGGATCACCCACGCAAAAGTATTTAGTTAAAGAAAGTCACTCAAGTACGATTGTAGTGTTTAAGAAGGTCACTCCAGAAAGCTTTTGGTTCTTTTCTTCCCCGAACACTTTTCTTCGCCTATAACTCTCTCAGAAGTAACTCAACTTGTTACACCCTCTTATCAAAACATCGAAATAACAATAATTCTTTTAGGTCTTTACTCTTATGTATACTAATCCTTTGGTCTAGTTACTCTCTTTATCTACCAATTTCAAATTACAATTTTACACGCGTCACTTTATGACTTTACCAGACAATGCTGCCAAACCAAGCTCGACCCGTAAGCCAACAGTCAACTTTCGAATTGACATTCCCTCGAGACACAAACCTTATCCTCTTCAAAAGCCAAAATTTTCCTCGCCTTATCTTCTATGAAAGCTATATTCCTATTTCCCACCTCATTATTCCTCACGACAGGCTACAACAGCTTACTTCTCTTAGAATCACTTCACCCAATCACCTAGCTCTTCTCGCGATAGGACCTCTTTGCTGTTCCAACTTTTTCTCCATCACATTCTCGTAATATGCTACTTCTTTTCCTTTAAATTTTTATCTTTAGAATGATCATTCTCTTCATTTTACAAGGATATTCCCACTTCTCAACTCCTCTCTTCTTCAACAGGACTCCCTTCCTCAAATATGCATTCAATATACCTTCCGAGCCAATAGGTTGCTGATGTTCTCACCAAGAGGTTTCTCAGACAAAAATTCGACTAAAAAAGTTAGGCCTCATTGATATATAGTCCCAACTCGAGGGAGAGTATTAGAATTAATGGGCTTGGTCCAAAGGGTGTTTACGAAAAAATATTTACCCTAAATCCTTTTTCTTTCCATTTGTTATATCATTATGTATTATATTTATTCTCTTCCATTGTACATACTATAATTTATCAGAAAATAATAAAAAATAAAAATATCATGGTTTTACTCCCGGTACTTGGGTTTCCATGTAAGTTTGTGTTTCGTGTTTTATTGCTTTCAATATATTCAACTAACTAGTTGAAGCAACAATAATAACTTTATTTACCTCAAACACACAATCGATGCAAATAGAAGCATTATCAATATCTTTTGCAGAACCAAGCGACTTATATGCCTCAAGATATCCCATCATATTTTGCACATATGCTTCAACAACATGAGGATCAGATAAAATAAGATTCATATTATCAACAACAGTCATGAGATTATGTCTAACATCTTTGGAAACAACAAGATCAATACTTTCTTGTGAATTAAAGTGAACAATAATAGAAGCGATGAAATCAATTTGATCAACAATAAGGGACTTTGAATGACAAACATCTCCAATACTTCTAGTTTGAATAACAGATTAAACACCAAAATCAAGAGTCACAATGACTTTACCCAAAGATTTAGCAAGAGCAACGTTATTAATGACATCATCACACATCAAATGAGGCTAAAAAAATATCTCAACACGACCAATAACAAGCTTTGTGGGGATAATAGTATAATTATCACAAGTTAAGAAATTTTTTTTGATTGGAGTAATATTATCAATAATAAAGAAAATAGATAAATCAACATTATTAGCAGTGGGTTTAATAGGTGTAATAATAATAATAATAATAATAATAAATGAAAAAATAAAAAAACTCACAACAATCGATATGATCAACAACATGGTTAACGTATGGCAAATAATATTCACAAAGTCCATTATAATACTAAGTAAGGATGAGTCGAATTATTGATTTCTCAATAGAAAAACTAGATTTAGTTGTAGATGTATTACCTTCATGATTTTTAAAAGAGACAGAAAAATGATATGGAATATTTATAGAAACATACTTGGTGAACTCAATGATTTGTATGAGGTATTTCTTGTTAGGAAAACTTGTTTAACAACACACCTTTTCTTAGTTTTGTTATGAATTGTAGGGCCACCTCTTAAAGAGAAAGAAAAATCACACACTCGAATATCATAAGCATAGAGTCTTGATAGAAAATCCAGCTTCTTGAAAAAAATGTTTCTTCATTACAATTTTACTAGCTATTTTACATCAAGATGTTTAAGTACCTTGACAATAATTCAACCTGTTGATAAAAGCTTACTTGACCGACTTTAACTTTCCTTGATCAAGGATCTTTAGTCGCTATAAAAACTGTTTTGCAAATATACAAGATTCTCTTGAAAATATCAATTTGAATTACTGATAACTTGTAGAAATACAAGTTATTACAGTCTTTTAGATAGAATAATGAAGTCAAAACATGCAATAAAAGTATCAAAACGCATAGTGAAAGTATCAAAACACATAGTTTATGTTGTAAATTCATAAGTATTTGGAAATTTGTTGTACATAAGCTTCCATACCTGTTTTATCATGTTTTAAATGTTTTAACGTAGGAATAGAAAGAAAAGAAGAAACTAGTGAGTCATAGAGGATCTCGCGTAAGAGCTACGCGAGAAGAGCTCGTCTAGAAAGTACAACTTGTAGATGAGGAGCTATGTCATCACGTAAGGAAGGTTCACTAGAGGAAAAGAATGATAGTTAAAGTTGATGTGACTTGACAATGCTGCAATTGGCGCTGACATGATCAGAAGAATAGAAGTTTCCCGTCGAAAGTTGCCTATATAAAGTCTCCTTCTACACCAAGCAAAGAGGGCCTGAATGGGCCAAAACCCTAGAGAAGGGCGGAAAGGAGTAGCTTTTCCACCGTCAGTAAAAGCATTATTCTTCTTCTTCGGTCAGTCTATAAGTGAAAGTTTAGAGTATGAGTAGAGAAGATGCAACTTTCCATTTTCCCTAACTTGTAATATTCATTTCTATACTTTCCATTTTTGTATGCCTTTGCAATGTATTTATTCATACTGTACAGTGGCCTACTATATTCTCTAATGTATTGCATGTTTATACATTCTCAGTCTACCATTTCTTTACTGTTCTTCTATCAATGTGTTATCTGTCGTTTGGTCTTATGATAAGTTTTTTATAAGAAGTTGAGCTTATAACTCTTCTCGTGTTAGTTGAGCTATAATCATTACTTGACCATTGCTTATTGCCAACTAGACGAGAAGGCAAGTAGTAATGATATGGCTAAAGCATGCAAGGTGGTGTTTGGAGACTAACTCCACCTTGGCGAGATAACTTCTATCATTTGTATCTCGAAAGGAGAACAAGTGTGGGTCTTGGACGCCAAGGGTTTGCCACCCTTAAAAGAGAAGTCCTATAAGTCTTATAAGTGAAACCGTTTAGATATATCTCGCTTAACTAAGTTTAGTCATTTGCATTCCAAGAGGCGAGCAAGTGTGACGTTTAAGACACCGAGAGGTGCTCGCCTTAATCATAAGATAGTTGTTTGAGATGTGTCTTATCAAGACTCCCACATGGTCTAAACAACTAGTAACGTGAAGATTTCCATCATTCTCTATTATACAAGTTAGTTCGTAATTCCATTTTGCCTCCATATTTATCCCATTTTGCAGATTCTCCAGTGTAGATAAGTAGATATTATTTAAACTTACACTTCGTCATACTGTATAGATAACTCTTTTATACCATCTGAATGAAGAGTGAACCCTCGAACTAAGCTTTGATATCAATTCCCTGTGTTCGACCCTAGATTACCCAGGAAACCTATTGCTTCGCTTATATTTGAGAAAGAAATATGAAAACTTGTACTCTACGAGGACATAGTAATCACATGAGAACGCGAGACATAAAGAGCATACAACATACCATGACCATGTCCCATCCCAGAGCACAAGATATACAACACACAATACTGCACTGAACTCTAAGTCCCAAGTCTTAAAGCAACAGCTACCTCCCTAACTAAACTCAAATCAACATCCGTTTGCATGTGTTGGACAAGAGTCTCGACTACCTTTTGAGATATCCTTCTGAAAGCTTCATTAACATAAATTTGAAAAACGATAAAATTTTATTTTGGATTATTCTTGAAATATAGAACATGATTAAGTTCACACTCATGATGCACTGAACGGTTGGCAGAGTATCCCGAAAAAATATTGTAATATGGTTTTGGAACTCATTTGTGGCTCAAGGCACAATTAATCATAATATAACATGTACATCCAAATAGAATGTAACATGTGTCACCGAATAGATGGAAATAATTAATAATATTAGGTTTCATTCTCCTCCTTATTTCATCATTTGGGTATACATACTTAGAGTCAAGGGCCAAGCCAATTGAGAACAAGACAACCAGAATGATAGAATCAACGCAAAGGAGATACAATAAACTTTTAATTTAGTGTCTTGCATCACATTAAGAGTCATCTTTTTAAGATTAGTACTAAGTTTTACGCATGTTGTTTTGGGGAGACGCCATAACTTTATTGCACTAACGGATGTTAAAAACATGATTGAAAACATTAGGAGGCCACAAGTAACAACTATTAATGAATGCGTACCTAACATGATAGTCACATTGCCATTATTAGTCACAAAACATTTATCTTTTATGAAGCTGACATTAAGACCTTTATCATATATCTGACCTATGCTGATGAGATTGACTGTTAAACCTACTACAAGAATGACGCCATTAAGTGGAGGAAGTCCTAAATATAGAAGTTATCCTCAACCAACATTCTTCCATTAGTACCATATTTAAAAACGACAACAAAATTCTTCTATCATGTTATATCCATACAACAACAATCAAAGTACCAATCTTCTTTTACTATATGGTCATAAGGAAGTAAAAGCAGCATAACATCCTGATTTATTTTTAAGAGTAGTGGTTTTTATACACCACTCATGTTAAACATTGTGAACTTGTTTTGAATGTTGTATAGCTTTTCAGGTGCTTTTTTTGGTGTAACTGCATATTTTTTCCAAATAGTTAAAAGCAGTAAGGAGGAATACAATCTTCCTTCCTAAAGTGATGACATATCCATTTTCTATTTGTATCCAAATTTTTTATTTGGTTACGAATCTACTTTGATATTTGGCCTTGTGGTACATTCATTTTATGTGGTATGGATCTTTTTTACTAAACATTCTTAACAAAATCATGAGCAGTAGATTGAAAGTTGGGGTCGTGTCCCAAGGAAAATCTCGATAAGTACTTCAACCAAGAAGTCAAAAGAATTAGTAATTAATTTGAAAAATCTAAACAAAATAGTAGAAATTAAAGAAATCAAGTCAAGTGTTTTTCTCAATTAAAAAGAATAGGGAATTTGGTGATTTACTTTAATTCTACTCATTGAAACAAACAGGTATTTACAATTAAATTGATCCTCAATCAAAAACCAATTGCTTTAATTGAATGAACAATGTAAAAAGGCAAAATTCATATTAATTCATGGGATTAAGTATTCATTTGATCAGTGGTTTCAACAAAATCATACTAAAGAGGGCAGCCTCTATCTTTAAACGATTTATTGGGATAATTTAAGATTAACAAATAATTGTAAATTCAATAGGATGCTAATGCAAGGTAATCAACATTCATGCTTTAACAATGAATTCAATACATCTAAGAATTAGGGTTAAATTCTAAAATCATAGGGTGATCATGCTTACCTTTAAAGAACCTTTATTAAAAAGCAAGAAAGAAAAATGCCCCAAGATTAATTATGAATGCAAAATTATACAAAGACATCTCATAGAGTTAAAGTAAATTCACTCAATTTCTCTAAGAGTTACCTTAGCTTATTGTCCAGATTGAAAATGCAATAGAGATTTGATGGAGAAAGGTAGACATTCTTGAAGGAAATTTGAGAGAATCTTATTGAGTAATTGAGAGATTTTACACTAATATAGGAGAATTATTACTTACAAACTAAAAAATCATTGAAAATGAGATTAACGAACTGAAATGGGGGTTTAAAAGGGCTTAATGGTAGTTATTAGCCAAAAGGCTTGCGAAGACGCATGCCTGATTTCCCATAAAAACCCTCGAAGCACTGCAACACTTGCCCATATTTTGCACTGGCGCCATCTCAAGTCTTGCACACCTTTGCCATTAAGCACTGTTCCACGGTGCTGCACAACACTAGGAGCATTGCATGTCTTCCAAAAATTACCAAAATGCCTGTCAAAAACATTATGGTCCATTCTTACTCGTTTTAGCTCTTTTTTAAGCATTCTTATTTTCTTGAACTTGTTATGATGTCTAGATTATTATTCTCTACAAAAAGGTGAATTTAGTGAATATATGGAGTGATGAAAGGAGAGTTAGACACTAAAAATCATGTTAAATGTAGTCTTAGCAGTAGGCTGGACTAACTTAGGACCAATTAATCTTTGCTCACCAACCTCATTCTAGCACATAAGAGAGCTATAACACTTACCATAGAAGGCTTTAAATGGTGCCATACCAATCATTGCTTGATAACTGATATTATATGCGAACTCCATCAAGTGCAGGTGAGACTCCCAACTCCCTAAAAGGTTCAATGCACAAGCACGTAGCATATTCTTTAAGATTTGGTTTAAACGTTCAGTTTGACTATCAATCTGCGAGGAAAAAGTTGTTGGAATCTAATCTTGTGCCTAAGGTGGCTTGGAGTCTTTTTTAGAAATTAGAGGTGAAACGAGTATCTCTGTCAAATACCATTGATACAGGAACTCCATGCAATCTCACCATGCACCTCCTTTAAGTACAACTGTGCCCACTTGTTCGTTGTACAAGAATAACTTCTGAGATGAAATGTGTTGACTTAGTAAGTCTATTCATAATGACCCATATCACTCTACGGTCCTTCATTGTCTTAGGAAATTTTGTGATGATATCTATCAGAACATTCTCCCATTTCCATTTGGTACATTCAGATCCTATAACAAACCTGTTGGCTTATATTTTGGTGCTTTCATTTGCTAACACACCAAGCACTCACTCACAAAATCAACCACTTATCTTTTCATATTATGCTACCAATAAACTCATTTCAAGTCTGGGTACATCTTAGTACTATTAGGATTCATAGAAAACGAAGAACTAGGAGCTTCAGTCAATAAATAATTCTTAATTTCATTGTTTGTTGGCACACATAAACATCTATTAAATAGAAGACCAACATCAGAGTATATAGAAAAACCATAGACTTTTCCTGCTTCTGCTAGGCGATGCTTCTTACTTAGATAAATATCACTATGTTAGCCACAATAATTCTTTGCCTTAAAGTCTAGAGAAACTCTATCTCTCTACACCATATGGCCAAAGAGAGATACCTGCTTCAACCAAAACTCACACTTGGAAAACTTTGCATATAGTTCTTGTTTGATTGAAAAGTCTCCAAAACCTTTTGTAAATGCTAATCATTTTTCGTCACTGTCTTGGAGTAAACAAAGATGTCATCAATATATATTATCACACAAGTGTCTAAGGAATCTTTAAGCATTTTGTTCAATAAATTTATAAATACTGCAGGAGCATTTGTCAATCCGAAAAACATCATAATGAACTCGTAATGTCTATATCTAGAACAAAAAGCAATCTTGGGATATCACTGTCTTTAATCATCAACTGGTAGTTTTATAATCGAAGATCAAGCTTAGAAAAAAATGTGGCTCCTTGTAACTATTAAAACAAATCATCAATCTTGAGTAGAGGATACTTATTCTTAACAGTTACCTTATTCAACTCTTTGTAGCTCAGACACAAACTTATCAACATGTCTTTCTTCTTGACAAACAATATAGATGAATCTCAAGGTGACATACTCGATCAAATGAAACGTTTATCAAACAATTTCTATAACTGTACTTTCAACTTTTTCAACTCTGCTGGGGCCATTTTGTCTGAAGCTTTCGATATGAGAATCTTGTTTGTCTTTAACTCAATTTCAAAATCAGTTTCTTTATGAGGTGACAAACTAGTAAGCTCTTCTAGAATGATATTTGGATAATTTGTCACCATTGGTCCTAATGTCAAGGAAACCTTAGCTTCCCTTATGTCTACCACACTAGTCGATATACTCTAAGTACCATGGTTAAGCAACTTGAACCTAACGTTTGTAGGAGATTTAAACACTAACTCTTTGTGGGAACAATTTATACTTGCATTATTAGTAGCTAACCAATCCTTGTCCAATATAACATTAAAGTCATGCATGTCTAGAACAAATAGGGTTACATCTACCACATGACTTGCTATTTCAAAAGGTCAAGCTTTTATTTTTTCATTCGTCAACATAATTTCTCTAAACAGAGTAATAACTGATAAGACATAGCCCAAAGGCTCTATTTCTCGACATTCATGGTTTACAAACTCCGATGATCTAAACAAATGAGAAGACCTAAAGTCGAGCAAAACCAATGCATAGTGTTGAAAGATTGGGAGCGTACCTATCACCACTATGTTTATTCCTCGGCCTTTGTCGATTAGTTGCAAAGACTCTACTCTACTAAGATGTACTTACCCCTTGATTTTTGATAGTGTCAATAAATTCACTAGGAGACCAGTCATTTATGTAACTCTCTTGCTTATACCTGAATCAAGCCTTCGTCTAAGACAAACAACGACCCGGATGGTACTTTCCACAAGCACTACAATATGGTCTCTCTCTCATAACTCCAGCTACCTTAGTAGACTACTGCTAGTAATGACGAAGTGCCTTACTTGACCTTAGATTTATGTGTGGGATCTCAACAAGCTTCTTCTCAGCCATCATATTTTAACCCAAAGAGGGTCTTTTCCCTGATGCCTTCAGCTAGTCATGATTTTTCTAAGCATTCATATCCATTGGCAAGAATAGTGATTCAGCCTAGGTGGCTAGCTTGAAGGCTCGAACAAAACTTCGAAGATTCTTCCTCTAACCTCTCAACACTGGAAAGCTTGGTCTCAACTATCTTAGGAGAAAAATGAGATAACACTTCAAACTCCTGGTCATACTCCCCACGTCACACCCCGTCTCGCACATGTTTTTGCTTAGTATGCGAAATGCTACATAACTTGATCATCCTTGAAGTGTTTAAACGCTAAAGACAGTAAGTCTTCAGTTCCATAAGCTCTACTTAATTGCCCCATGACTTTACTAGTGTAAAGACCCAACTCCTTATGCTAAGTCGAAGTCATTACTATTTAAAAAGAACATATAAGTTTGTAAAGTTTTGAAAATAGAATAAGTCAAAACCTCAAGCTTTCAAATGACATAAAATATTTAACAAAGAAAATGTGAAATAGCGTAAAATGAAGTCCTAAATCGGGCCCTATCTACTTTTAACGAAATAAAATAACCAATAAAATAAACGAAAAAAACTGAAATGCAATACTCAAACCCAATTTTGACACAAGCGGAAGCAAGCGTGTCCGTATGGCCCACCACGATCACTTCTAGTCACTCGCCAGCTTGCCCTTGCTCCTACCTCTACCTCTGCCTGAAAAATGGAAATGGAAAGAGTGAGCATAAAAATACTCAGTAAGGGACCCTCTACTAGTCCCACTAGGTGTCTGTTAACTTCCTATTAGAGTTCTGAAAGTGGTACTCCTGAACTGGCGCGTCCCCGAACACGTGCAACATGTGCCCCCGTAGGGACAAGTTGGTCCTTGGTAATTCCCAAGGGAATACCTAAGACGCTCGGGCTATGAGCGGTCCCGTCGGACTACTCACGTCATGTCTATGTCAATGTCAATGTTAGACTGGTAATCCCGTCAGACTACGCAGTCATAAGTGGGAGCGACCCCGTCGGGGCTCTCCATCTTGTTTGTGTCATAATAGTGGTGATCCCGAAGGACACCTATATGGGTACGACTCTAATAAGAAGCTAACATACACCCTACACATTGCATGTAACGACATCTCATCAATCACATCATAACTTGTCATGCATAACATAACTCCATCAATTCATGCCATAACATATCAACCATAACGTGCCAACCCTAACACATTACATCCGTCATCCTCAACTACTACTATGTCTTTAGAACGAAGACAGTAGCATCGGCATATTATTTACGCTAACCATGAAGTCAAATCAGCAGGCACAATGGAAAAATTCGTCCCTCTCTCTCTCTCTCTACAATCTTAGGACAGGTACTCAGCTACCATTCATACGTAACCATAAATTCAAAAATGTGGTCCTTTTTATGTAAAGCGAAGGTCTAGTAGGAGAATCTCTTACCTGGAGATTACTCAGCGAGTCCTAGCAGTAACAACACACTCCTCCAAGCGGCGAAAGTCCTAAAGGATCAGGAACCCACAATTTAATAACTTAACCCTCAAAGAAAGATGGTTCAAAACTCACTTGAAGCAACTTACCCAAGATCAAGGTCGGACTTGGTTTGGAATTTGTTGGGCAAATCCCCAGCTCGGCTTCCAACTAGCTGAGTCAGTTTAATCCAACGAAAAAATTAGTTAGGGTCAAACTACCTTAATTGGATAGGTAAAAATCAAGAGCGACCTACCGAGGCTTACCGAAAAGTGTGAGTCAAAACAGGGCTAAAAGGGAGCTTGACGGCTCAGCTGGCTCGGCTGGAGAGGTGAATTTAACTGGTGGCTCGGTTGGAAGGATTTCGGATCACAAATGCGGTGCAGGCGCGGCTGGTGGCGCAAAGCGGGTGCGCGGCTGGCGATCGAGTGAACGGCGCGCGGAGCGTGCGAGCGCCCCACGGGCGGGCGGCTTCACGCGGTGAAGCGATGCGGCACGCGGGTCAGATCCGGGTTCGGGCGACGGGTGAGACGTTGGACACGGACCTTCGACGATGCGGCATTGGTTGGTGGTCGACGGTGGAATGGGCGGACTACAGCGGGGAAGACGCGGGCACGTGATGCTTGCGGCTGACGCTCGACGTACGGTGGCTCGGCTTGGACTGCTCTTCGACGCGGCTAGAAGAGTGGCTATCAGCTCGGGTTGGCCTGCGACGGTCGTTCGACGGCGACGGTTGGAGGAGGGCGGCGGCGGCTAGGGTGGAGGGATTTGGGATTAGGGTTTACTTGGGGAAGATGATGAATAGTCTCCCACGCTTTCCAATGCCCCTTTTTAATAAAAAAATAATAATATAATAATTATTATTTTCTTTTATCTTTTTCCCTAATTTACTCCAAATAACAACTACCCATTCTCTCTCTTCATTTAAATCCATCAAATCTCCCCTTTATAATCAAATACTCTCCCTCTCTCCAAATCACATCACTTTTACCCTTTCAAAAACAATAAATAATTATATTACCTTCACAAATAATTATTTTATTTTATCCTTAAACCTCATTAAATAAGTATCCCATACATAAAAACCTTCACAAATAATTATTTTATTTTATCCTTAAACCTCATTAAATAAGTATCCCGTACATAAAAATCTAAGGCCAACCAAAACAATCATTAATTCCAAACATTTAGACAATTAGATATTTTTTTCAAATATCCAATGGGATCAAATCTCCATAAGGTAAGGTACTTCCTCATTAAATAACACCCAAAATTCCAAATTTACCCTTAAGCTAATAAAATTTAAATTTCTCGGATTTTGGGGCATTACAACTAATACTTTTAAGCGATATAAAATATTTAACATAGAGATGTAAAAAAAAATAAAGCTTTATTAAACTTCAATAAGCGATTTACAATAACTTTTCAACAAATACATAAATCATACTTTGAAACAAATAACCTTATCATGTAAGTCTCTTTTAGAAACTTTTAAAAGTTTCTTCATTTCTTCTCCCCTAGTCGTTCTCATCTCGTAACACCTTAATCATAAAGTAGCATTGAGTCTGTAAAGTTTTGCCGCTTAACCAATCTCGCGAACTACCTTAAGCATTAATTGCTTTATGCATAAACTTTGCTTTAAAACATTGTCTTTTGTTCAAACCGCCTAATCCGGAACACTTTGCCAAATTTTAAGCTCTTGATTCTTTAGTTAGGTGTGGGTCTTACACCCCAACTATCATTTGACCTTGCTTCAAGTCTAAGAACTATTGATGGTGGCATTCTCGAGACTAATAGAGAATAACTCAGTGTAGAAGCTCTTCTTGCACTGGTCCCACACAATCTGGTTGACATTTCCACCTAGCATACTTTTAGCAGACTATCACAATATAGCTCCTCTCTCTCTGAGTAGGAATACGACACAATGAACCTTTTGGTTGTAAGGATATCTCATGTACTAGAAGATGGTCTCTACAAAAGAAAACAATAACTCTGACTTGGTAGGATCCTCTAGTGACCCATCAAAGGTCATACTTTCTCAAATCCCTCGAATGCTTAGCCTCAATTGACAACTAGTTTGGAAGATCCAACTGTGCAGCTTGAACCTGAGCAGAGGCTACTTGGGTTGGCTGATGTTGTGCTAATACCTTAGTCACAAAATCTCTAGAACTTTGCTCTATCTGAGTCGACATAGTAGCAAAATTAACATGGATGACTGGTGTGACAGGGTTGGCAACCTTTTGATTACCTGTACCTGGCAACATTTTCCTAAAAGCCACTACTAATTCCTTTAGATTTTAGTTGTATAACATTACATAACATTCCACTTTAACACAAGCAAGGTAATGTACATATCCATAAATACTTTATCATGAAAACATACTTACCGAAATTGAAGGATCCATGTTAGCCATAGAGATATATATCATAGACTTAAAACATAAGTCAGCTTACAAAACCTAAAACTTAGGTTTCAATATTAACTGTAACGACCCAACTTTTCTAAACTAGGCTGAAGGTATTACTCAACTAAAACAACGCTTTAAAAAAATTAAAACAACGTGAAGTCTAACAATTTAATTAAATAAAAATAAAATAAACCAATATGAGGAAAAAAAATGTATTGCAACAAACTCAAAAACCTAACTCGAACGGTACCTAAATCATGAGAATAAAATTTTAAAAGAAAAAATGTTTGATAGACATGATATGGAAATCCTCAATATTCATAAAAACATCAAAATCGCAAAAGCATAAACATAACAGTCCTTATATGGCAAGTCACTAGTCCTTCTTGTCGCTAACCAACTTTCCTTTTCATTTACATTTGTGGAAAAAGTTAAACATAGAAAAGGTGAGTATATAAATATACCTAGTAAGGGACCCACTACTGGTTCTACTAGGTGAACTGTTAACTTCCTATTAAGCATATACCCTTAGTTATATCAGTCTTATGGTCCTGTAGAAGCACACAAATCAATCATAAAATAAACCTAAGGTACACTTATCAATTAAAGTAGTCAATAGCCTAAAGATGGTGATCCCATATGACATCGTACATACAGGGTATATTAACCTAATAGGTCTAACAACTACTATTAATCCAAAATCAGTCAGATAGAGTCAATTTTAGTCCAATTGAAACATATCATGCATAATTCATCCAACCGTCTCAATATTGACATCATGCTTTTAATTTCATGAGATAAATCACAATCAATTTAATCATGTTGTCAAATACAATTTAATTGATACCATTCAATACATATAATTGACAACAAAGTTTAGTCCAAATAGTAATCTCAACACGTAATCTTATCAATGCATTTTAATTCCATGCCTTCTCATTCAACCAATCCATCATAATAATATCCAATCTTAACGAGTCGAAGGTTAAATTATAAACCCCTTACCTTAAATTACCAAAGAAATTGATCAAAACTCACCCAAACTCCTCTTTTTAGATTCTCGTGAGCGACAACTAAAACCTAGTGATGCATGATAGTAAGAAGACCAATAAAGTGAGGTTGTCCGTAGAGATGCATAGTGAAGGTAGGGCGGTAGTGTTAGCTATACAGTTGGAAGCAACAACGTTTGAGGTTGCAAGTAGATATGTACGGAGATGGTAGGGCGACAGATGGCTAGCGTGAGGATGAAAAATAACTATTCTCTTTTGATCAGGGGTTCGGGTGCTACCTTTGTTGCCTTGTTGGGTGTATGTTAATGATACCATCGTCACTGATACTTCTACGAAGGTCATTAATGCTCTTAAGTTTCATTAATGTTCTTCACAAGGTATTTTTCTTTCCGAACGTCACTATGTATTTCAATTGCTTGAGGAGTTTAGTTTGTTGGCTTTTAAGCTTGCAAGCTTGCTTTATGGATCCAAAAATTCCCTTTATTTCTCCTGCTCTTATCTTTTGTGATAATACTGTTGTTGTTGATATTGCATCTAATACGATGTTTCATGAGTGCACAAAACACATTGAATTAGATTGTCATTTTATTTAGAAAAAAGTTGTCAATGGAACTATCAAGCTTCTTCCTATATGCTCTCAACTAGTTGCCGATCTTTTTAACAAGGCTCTACCATCTAGAGTTTTTGTTCCATTGTCATTGTTCAAGATGGGTATGATTGACATTTACTCTCCATCTTAAGGGGAGTAATAAATGTAATGTTTGTAATTTTAAGTTCAGATTATTATTATTTTATTCTTTTAATTTGTTAGCATTTATATCTCTTCTCACAGGTAAATAAAATTTAACTTATTCGTATATTTACCATAAATAATAACTTCTATTTGATTGCCATCTATTTGTATTATTTGCTATCTAATTATTGTTTAATTACTATATGATACTAGTTATTATTTGATTGTTGTTTGATTACTATTTAATGATGTTTATAAATTATTATTTGTTAGTTAATAAGATGCTAAAGAAAGGCTTTAAGAAGTCTCGTCTGTAACTGCAAGAGATGATATGAAAAAAATAAAGCTCAAGTATGCCACCTAGAGAAAAATACGAATAGCATTGTTGAAAAACAAGCTAAAATTGAAATTAAAAAATAATATCAAAATTTATAAATTTTTAATTTGAAATCTCAAAGGTGAATTTTCATAAATATAACCAACCAGTAAAATATTTATGGCTTGTTTAACAAAGTCCACGAAGTTAGTCATTTTTAAAAAATTCTAGGTTTGCCCTTCCCTTTTATATCGTCTTTCTTCTCCTCTTCATCTGTAATTTGATTTCTTTTTTCTTTCCATCGTCTTTCTTCTTTTCCTCTTTTTTTTTTTTTTTCCAAATTGTTATTTGGTTCAATATCATGTTTTAAATATAAAAAATCTGTTTTTTTCAAACTGTTATTTGGTTCAATATCATGTATCAAATATAAAAGATATATTTTTTTCAAACTGTTATTTGGTTCTTCAAAATCGTGTACTCAATATAAACGACTTGAAAAAAATGTAATTTAGATTTAGGTAGTCGAATATAAATGATTGTGTACAAAAAAAATAAAAAATCGTGTAGACAAATTTAACTGATCGTGTACCAAAAAAATCTTGAAAAAAATCGTCACTACTAGAAAACTAGCAATACTTCACACCTGCTGTTTTGAAATATTAGAACTAACAACTAAATGAAAAAAATGTCAAGAATAACAAAAAATGAAAAAAATCGTAATTTTTGTATTTTTTTCAATACTTGACAGATTAAAAGTGTCAAGATTAATTTTATTTACTTGACATTGTTTCAATGTCAAACGATATATATGGCTAAATATTTTTCTTTTATACATTTTCTCATAAAACAAAATTTTTCCCACTTTTTCCCCCCAATTTTTCCTTTTCCCCCAATTTCACAAAAACTCTTTCTTCTTCCCCTTCCCTAAAATTTTCCATTTACAACGTATGGTCGTCGATCCTTTTCTTCTTCCCGTTCTTCTTCCTTTTCCCTTTCTTGTTCTCGTTCCTCCACTCAAGCTCGTTCGTCTCCATAAACAACTTTCACACACAATATTCCACCACATACGACTTTCACGCACAGCACGACTGGTTTCCAAACTTCAGTCACCCTAAATTTGTCCACCATGCATGACTGACGCTCACCTGACATCCACTACATTATTTCGTGCAGTAGATCCCCTACAAACGGTCGCCCTAACTCACAGACCGTCATTTGTAGGATAAATTATGTTCGTCATTGTTGGACTTCAAAATAGATGCAGGATAAACAATATGGATACTTTAAATTATATAATTTTTTATTTAAACAGTTTTTAAAAAAATATTGAAATGCAAAGTGTATCAACAATAAAAAAATTCTTGATGCGTACAAAATGTCAAATAATATTATATACTTGATGTTTATAAATTGTCAACTATAATTTTACTTGATGTTTAAAAACTATCAAACAAAAAACTCCCTTATTCTTGACACTGGATTATTTGACGCGTAAAAATTGTCAAGTAATCTCATATACTTTACAGTTTATAACTGTCAACTAAAATTTTAATTGACGCTTAAAAACTGTCAAGTAAACCTCCTTTATTCTTGACACTGGATTACTTGACACATTGAAAAGCGTCAAGTAAATCGATTTTTATAGTAGTGTGTTTAGCCATATTTAAATGATCGTGTACCAAAGAATCTTGAAAAAAATTGTTTAGATTTGGCTACCAAAATCTAAACGATTGTGCAAACAAATTAAACAATTGTATACAGAGAATATTGAAAATAAATCGTTTAGATTTGGTATCTATATTTAAACGATCACTACTACAAAAACAGACTCTCTTGACGGTTTTAAACTGTGAAGAATGATTATTCTTAACAGTTTCAAAACCGTCGTTGAATCCAGTATCAAGAAAGACAAAGTTCTTGACGGTTGGTAAAAATGTCAAGAATAGTGAACGTTGACAGTTTATGACTATTAAGTATTCAATTTTTCTTGACAATTTAAAACCGTCAAGATTTCAAGTGTTAATGACAGTTTAGAACTGTCAAGAATGTGAGCATGCATGACAAAAACCGTCAAGAATATGACTATTTATGACATTTTAAAACCGTCAAGAGTACACTTTTTCATGACATTTATTAGCCGTTTAGAACTGTCAAGAATGTGATTGTGCATGACAAAAACCATCAAGAATATGAAGATTTATGACATTTTAAAACCGTCAAGAGTACACTTTTTCATGACATTTATTAGCCATCAAGAAAGTGATTGTTTGACATTTTGTAACTGTCAAGAGTATGTTTTTTCATGACATTTAGGAACCGTCAAAAATGTCGTTGTTTATGACATTTTAAAACTGTCAAGAAAGCTATTGTTCATGACATTTCAAAATCGTCAAGCAATTTTCTATTTTTTTGAATTGTAATTTATTTATATTTTTGTTCCTGTATTATGCTCCCATTGGTCTTGTATAGTGGTTCAACAATTGTTCCATTTTAAATACATATAAACGATAATATTCATCAAATGACAACTCAACATCATCTATTCATATCATTTTCAAGATTTTGCATCATATTCATATCATTTACAAAACTAATATAAATAATTCCATCAAACTTTCAAGAATTCAATTAAACGTCATCTAATTAACTAACTTAGCCCAAAAGTATATCATCTCCATACATAAAGTTTCATAATGACAACCCTCTACATATGAACAATTCATCTATCAACAATTCACCTAAACCCTATACCACAATAAAGTCTCAAAAGTATAACAATCAACCCCCTCTCCCCCTTCCACATGTGAACAATTCAAAAAATCAGTCACAAAAAAATGTTTCTGCTTCAGAATCACAAACAAGTCGTAGATCATATGTACGAACCTAAAAAATTAGCCAACTCAACTCGTACCTCATCTCACTCGACATTTTGAGTATGGTTTTCGTGTATCAATCTGTAAACATGCAAAATAAATGAATTAATTGATGAAAATTATTATACCTACAAAAAAAATAGTTTGATATATAACATACCGAATTCAAGATGACAATGCTTCCCTTATTTACAATTTCTCTTGTAGTGGACACATAGTATCCACACGCCTATATAATCCCCCGGTTGTTTTGACCCTGAAATTAGCATTGATAGCATCATACATTCTTTTCATACACAACCATTGTGGAAGATTATAAATAACCATCACTATTGACCAACAACTGTACTTAAAACTCATGTCACCATAAGGATTTACTCCATCGGCTGACAATACTAAACGAAGATTTCTAGGTTCAGAACCAAAGTTTGGCCATTTAATGTCTACTAACTTCCATGTTGAAGAGTCTGCTGGATGTCGTAACTTACCATCCTCAATTCTTTCACTAACATGCCTAGTCAGGTTTTCAACACATTCAATACTTCTAAATAGCCTTTTGAATCGTGAAATGGGTGTGAAGTACCATAACACGTTTGAGGGAATTTACTTTCTCTCTTCATTTCTATCCTTAACATTTTTTCACCTCGATTGACCATATTTAGGACATTCAGTTGCATCAGCAAATTCTATTTTATTATTAGGGCATGCATGAATCTTTTCTTATTCCATTCCTAATGCACCTAATGTTTTCTTTGCTTCATACAATGAATTTGGGAGTTCATTGGTAGTTGGCAAAATTTCTTTCAAAGTTTTAAGTAATTCTGAAAAAACTGGTATCACTCCATCCATACCTAACTTTTAAATTATACAATTTAACTAGAGTAGACAACTTGGTGTACTTTTTGCATCATTCGTACAATGGTTTTTCAGCATTAATAAGCAACTTCTCAAATCCATTTGGATCTTTTGAATACTCCTCATGAGCAACTTCAATCATTTCTTTTATATTTCCAACATCATTCTCTTCACATGTATGTGTGTCAAACTTTGAAGATTCTCCATAGAAAGATGAGTTAGGAAGTTCTTCACCATGCTAAAACCAAACTTTATAACTTTCATCAATACCATTAACATATAAATGATCTATAACACCCTTTCTACATTGCTTTTCACAATTCCCACTTTTCAAACCAGGACAACGTATGTAGGAGGTAGCTGTATTCGAAAATCCAATTTTGATGAAATTTTCCACACCCAACTCTTATTCTTTGGATAAACTACTTTTGTGGATCCATGATTTATCAATTATTGTAAATCCTAGTGAAAAATAAAGTAAACTAAATTAGTTGAAAAAGTGTTGTTGAGATTATTAAAAAGAAAACAACATTAGGTTTCTTCAAGCCCCTATCACAAATTTTCTCCCAACAAAACAAATAAAGAAAACAAGGTTCATTTTTATTGAGACATTAAAACAAACATTTTGTCAGAGCCACAACCATTAAAGACTCATATGCTTTTTCCCACCAACATTTGAATCGATATCCTTTAGCTACTTCAATTACGACCTATTATTCTTCTTATTATAAATTCAACTCATTTTCTTGTTCAGAGTTAAAACCCCACACCACACACAAGACAATCATTATATATATATAAAAAAAAAAATCTTAAAGAGGCATTCATGAATATTATTCTCTATACAACAAAATGTTCATACTACAATAATTTGAGCATTATATTCACCTCATCAAAATGTTGTAGAACCCAAATTCACAGCTTCACATAGAACTACTTAAGTAACAAGAAAATCATGTCCCAACACCATGAGCATGAGACTGCCACTAATACAAATTAACAAATGTTAAAACTTTCCATAACCTTTAGTCTACATATTTAGTTTCTACCTCGAGTACTTTCCTCTAATTTTCCTCTTTTAAATTTTGGCACAACATTGTGATTATATGTACACTAAAATGAAACCCAAACTCATGAAATGCTAAAGAAACTACGGAACAGAGAAGCCCCAAAATGTAGCATTAAATAACTGAACCAAACAACATCCTCCAAAATGCATAAAAGAAACCAAAGATCGTTGGAAGAAAGAAAACCAAGTGAATTGGATGGAATAAGAATCAGTGTCATCTTAAGCTTCTGGAAACACAGCAAACGAAGGTTGAAGATGGAAGACAACGACCGAAGATGGAAGACGACGTTTGGCGAACCCAATACGGTCGAAGATGGAAAATGACATTTGGTGAACTCAATACGGTCGAAGATGGAAGACAACGGTTGAAGATGGAGTGGCATTCGGCAAGACGAAGCGACGTTCAATAATGGGGGAGACAAGCGAGACACAAAATAGAAAAAAATTTTGAGCAGGCGCGCGATGGGGTAAGCAAAAACAAAATTTAGGGATTGTATTTTTTTAATTAAATGAAAATTTTAGTATTTCAATTAAAAAGTAAATTTTGACGTTCCTAAAACGTTAAGAAATCTAGAAAATAACTCCCTCTGCTTTTTATAAAAATTCTTAATGTTTTAAATCGTCAAAAATTTAATTGATATAACTTGATGTTTTTAAAACGTCAAGAAAAAATACATTTTACTTGACGTTTATAAAACATCAAGAATCTTGAAATTATAAATAATCCTTGACGTTTTAGTAAAGAATTTAATAAATAATCCTTGACGTTTTTAAAAGGTCAAGAAAAAAAAATTACTTGACGTTTAAAAAACTTCAAGAAAGCTGAAAATTGATATTTTATAAAAATTCTTGACAGTTTCTTCTTGCAATCACCCCTTTCTTGACGGTTTTTTCAAAAAACATCAAGAAATAAAAACTACAACCGTCAAGAAAGGTCTTTTTTCTAGTAATGGATCGTGGACTATACAATAAATAGATCTAAACGATTGTATACCAAAATTATTACGCATTGTTTACGATGTGGTTGACGAAACATTTTTTGTATTTTCATTATGGGTCCATGAGTTTTTTCGTTTTTGGAATTGTTCTATACGGTGTAAATGTTTTACTGCTTTATTATATTTTTTAATAGTCCCCAATCTCAAAGGCCGGCTTACAAAATACTTTGACAATTTTACCAATTATTATAATTTGGGGTTTTAATTATAGCCTAAAATAGAATGTCTTATTACAAGTTTGACCTATTATTGTTAAATTTTTCATAAATGTTCCAATGAGCTTCAATTTTACACGGTTGTAGAGCCCAAAAGACCAAACTACCAATCATTATTATTAATAATATATTTAAAAAATTAAAAAAAAAAATGGAATAAGGAAAATGGACTAAGATTTGTTTTTATTAGATATCATATGTAAATATGGTAAGTAATTAATTCTATTATGTTAAGATTATAATCAAAGTTAAGCCATAATTAATTTTCTTTTGGTGATTTTGTTAAAAAATTCTTTATTTCGTCTAATCTCTCTCTCCATCCATTATTTTCTTATTCCGTTCATCTTCTTTAAATTTTTCCGATGAATAATGGTTTATAACCATATACAAAATTTGTTAGAGTATATGAAAAATATATAGTATATTACATAGTTCATGCTTTGAAACATTTTTAGGATATATGAAAAAAATATATAGTATATTATGTAATTCATGCATCGAAAATCTTTTAGGGTATATGAAAAATATATTGTATATTATGTATTTCATGCTTTGAAAAAATTTTAGGGTACATGAAAAATACATAGTATATTATGTAGGTATATGAAAAATATAAAATGTGGGAACGGAAATATGAAAAAATTAGATGAAATTTTGACACATTTGTTTAAAATTATCTTTAAAGTAGGAGATCTTTTTTTTTATATTTGTTCTTTCTTATTATTATTCCATCATAATTAATTTTAAGACACATAATAATTCTTCTTATTATTATTCCAACGCAACCTCTCTTCTCACTATTTGATCTTCATTCCCGACCACGATCCCTGACGTCTCATCTCCCAGGGCGATGACGGAATCTCACTCGTTGATTTTGACTTACGTGATGGCTCTCACATTTACATCTTTTTCTATCCCCTTGATGTCGATGATGGCGATGACATTGAAGCTCGCCGATTCTTCTTTACTTCTTCTTCCAATGCCGGATGAAAATTGATAATGTTTTACGTGGTGATGAAAATAATATTGATGATTTATTATACGTTAAATTTAATAAATAAAGTTTTTTAGAAGAGATTTTATTTGATAATAATTGCAATTCTACCATAAATGATAATGTAATATTGAATATGATTAAAATTGTATTTTAATTATTAGCGTAAGTAATAAAATTACCTAATAAATTTAATATAATGTAAAGAAAGAAATATTTTGTATTTAATTTAAAAAATCATTTATAACTAATAATAATGATAAGGTTATAATTGTCCTAAAAATATACTAAATACTAATTCATCCTAATAAAGATAATAAACTTTATTTTAGTACATTAGCAAAATTTTCTAGTAAAATTAGATCTTTTCTCTATATGTTATAATTTTTCATTTACAAAATTATCTTTTAATCTCCCAATAAAGTTGAGTGAATTTGGCCTAATGAAAAAAAAGTTGAAAAGAAAATACTTTTTAAAATATTTGCATATAGGAATCCAATCAAATACAGATGTACCATAACCAAAACGCGAACTATACAGCAAATAAGAAAAGAAAACATAGAAACCAAAAAGGAAAGCAAACCTTAAAAATAAAGATCCGATGGATGGATGGACCATTATTTGTGTGTTCATAAGTTTTGATATTATAATAAAACGTGAAACATCAACATGCGTAAAAAGGTCATAACCACACCCACCGAGTGTCGACATGTCGGCATGTCGGGTTAGAAGCCTTTTTTCTTTTCCTTTTTTTCAACTCAACGGATTTCCCATACCTCCATCTCACCTTTCTCTTGCTCTCTTCATGTGCCACCGAACTAAATTATCATCTTTTTTTTTTTTCTTTTCCGTTCCTGCCATTTTTTATTTATTTATTTAATATATGATTTTATGCATTCGAATATCTAGGTTTGGACAAAAAATAATTTGTTCTAGTGATTGAGATGCTCAACTAGAAGAAAGAAGAAATATCTTTGTAACGACTCAACTCTTTATACTAAGTTGAGATACTAAAATGAAACAATAACAAGAGACACTTTCTTTCTTGAAAAAAGGAAGACTAAATTTTCATTAAATGAATTCAAATTACGCCCAATAAATTAAATCTAATTAAACAAAACTAAAATAATTAACTCCAAAATTATTATAATTTTGGGGACGTTACAATTGGAGAGTTTTTACAATCAGCTAGGGAGTACTTTGTTTGGCTAAAATTTTCAGGTAAAAGATTCTCCTACTAGACCTTCGAATTGAAGTTAAGAGCTTGCATGTAATTTTCCATTATGCATTAATGTAGATACGATGCACAATGTGTGGATGTTGATGATTGATGATGATGACTGATATTATGTTTATGACTAGCAGTATATTAATGACGATGACTGATTTACGTTGATGATAATGCATGATATATTAATCACATGATTAAGGACGTTAAGATTAATATTCATGTCATGTTTATGATGATGTTATGTTATGCTACATGTTATGGATAAGGTGTGCTTTAGCTTTATCTATTAGAGTCGTACCCACATGGGTGTCCCTCGGGATCACTACCTTTTTGATAGAGGCATTAAGCGCCCATGATTTAGTCAGTAAAGTGTTGATAGTCTACAAGGCTACACCCTAAGGATTACGAATCCCTTCTGATTGAAATATTGATAGCGCTTTTGGTGTTCATCATTCTTCAAGAATCGAATGGAGAATGAAAAAAAAAATGCCTCTAGTTTGTTACACTGAAGATGAAGAGACTGAATGAAAGGTCTACCATTTTGAAAACCGACATTAAAGGTCCATTTAAATTTTAATTTTCATAATTTTATTTTGTGAAAAAATAAGACACTTTAATGTCGGTTTTCCACCGACATTAAAAGTCCATTTATTGTTTTTTAATAATTTTTTTTGTGAAAAAATAACATTGTCTCTCTCTTACTTTACTTTTTTCGCTACCGTCTCCTACGAATCCCTCCATTTCTCTAGACTCTTTTCGACCGTCACTTTACTCTTTTCGCAACCCTTTTCTTATCCAAATGAATCCCTCCATTTCTTCTCCGATGATGTTTTCTTCTCCGATGGTCGTTCCTTCTCCAAATAACCATCGCTACCACCATTGAGCTTGTCGCCACTATTGTGATCGACGCCACCATTGTTCTCATCACCACCAATTTGCTTGTTGTCGCCACCATTGTTGTTCTGATCGCCCACGTCCGCGTCTCCCTCTCACATTCACAGCAACGGTAATTTCCATCTTCTTTCAAGTGGTTGCGATTTTTTTAATTTGGGGTTTAAGCTGCAATGTTTTTTGATTTCGATTTAGACTGCAAACCACCCATCAATCTCAAAATTCAATTTGTTTCAGTATTTGTGTATCTGTGGACAGTATTTATCTTGCTATCTTGCGTTTAATGGTTCAGTTATTTCATTCTGATGAGGACTGAGTTTGGGTTTTGTTCAAAATTCAACATGAGTTATTTCAGCATTTGAGTATCTGTGGACTAAGGATTGATTATATAATTAAACCATCAATGTTAGTTCTTGGCAGAATAGATAGTATTCTAAATTTGTAAACTTGTGTCTTGTTAGGAACTCAGAGTTTGAAAATTAAAACATAAATGAGTTGGGGTTACGGATTCCAGAATAGAACTTGAGATATGCTGAGACCTTTGGGATTAATTATATGGTGTGAGTTGAATTATGACCCACACAACATTTGTTTTTTATTTAGGTGTGAATTCTAATTTCCAATGGAATTTGTGAACCTCCAACCCACACCCATTTCATTCTTATTTTGTACTGATTTTAGAAATTTCAAATCATAAAAAATTTCTGTCTCTTCAATCTCCACTAATCTTATTAGCTTCCACATCATTTTTGTTGTTGTGTTAGAAATTTCAAAGAATAAAAACTTTCTATTTCTTCAATATTATCTCCTACTAATTTTATCTTCCGCACACTGTCAACATAACTGCACTATTAAACTATCTCTAGGCTTTTTTGTTCTACCTAATGCCCTAGTTTTTCTTTTATTTAATTCCATTAAACTTTGGAGTGCCGAGGATGTTAAGAAGTGTAAATCTAGTTGAGATGTTTAAGTGATTTTTCTTTGTTAAAAAAAATTAAAAACGTCTTTAAGACAATAATTATTTTTATTTTTTATTATAATTATTAAAAACGTCTTTGAGATGTCTAGGTGTGCTGATATTTTAGGTGTTGTATGATCGTATTTGCTGTAGTACTATATGGAAGTGTGGAAAAGTGTGCTCGTATTTTAGTGTTGGATCTTATGCATTATAGGTGTTTATTATTGGTTTGCCATGGATGACAGGATGTGTTGTTTGATATGTGTGATTATATATATAAGTGGATATATTGGAGAATTTGGAGTAGTTGGACTTATAGTGTTGAATATAGTTGTGTTTATTGATATGTGATTATATGTAGGTGTTGGATGATGTGTATTTGTTGTAGTTCTATATGGAAGTGTATGCTGGAATTTTAGGTATTATTGTGTGCATTGCAGGTGAACTAGTTATAAGGCATTGAGTAGTAGGCATTATAGCCAGTGTGCAAGCCTTTTTTTTTTTTTTGTTTTTTACAATATACGATGACAAACATTTCCAGACGTAATTCGACTCAAATAATATCGGTTTTTCCGTCATAAAAACTATTATAAATACGACATTAAATGTGTCTTTAACGTCGGTTTAAAAACGACATTAAATGTGTCTTTAATGTTGGTTTAAAAACGACATTAAAGACAGCTTTAATGTCGGTTAAAAAAAATTAAAGAACTCTTTAATGTCGGTGGAAAAACGACATTAAAGATGTATCATAAGCGACATTAAAGACATCTTTAATGTCGGTTTAAAAACGACATTAAAGACAGCTTTAATGTCGGTTAAAAAAATTAAAGACATCCTTAATGTCGGTTATCCACCGACATTAAAGATGAACCGACATTAAAGGCCTTCAATAACACCTTCAAAGATGTCGGTTTATAACCTACATTGAAGGCCTTTAATGTCGGTTTATAACCGACATTAATGGCCTTTAATAACACTCGCAATAATGTCGGTCGCTAAGTGACATTAAAGGCCAGATTTCTTATAGTGTGTGTATATATATATATATATATATATATATATATATATATAGAGGAAATATGATTACTCAGTTTTTTCTGTAAGAAAAGTCCCATTAGGATGTGCTGATCACAAGTCATTTAATTTACTTGAAGTAAAAAAAATAAAGAAAAAGAAAAATCTTTCCCAACAAAATATATTTCAATTTGTTCGTAATTTTCCTTCATCTATGTTCAAGTTTCTCAAAAATTCAGATGAGATATTATCAACTTCTTGATATAATTAATCAATATATCTATTTGTTCTTTCAAGATCGAAACAGTTCAAATTTTTATATACCTTTTTTTTTTTGTCGTTCTTTCAAAGTTGATTTAATTATATTATTTGGATCACTAAAACTAAATATTACTCGTTCCAAGCATATAAGCTCTAACCAAATAATTAGTTATTACAAATAAACATAAGTCTTCGTTGAATCTAACCAAAAGTATATTTCTTTCAAATTATTAAAATATATATTAGTATTTTTTACTAGCACTAGAAAATAGTATTTCATTTCTTATTTGAATCATAAATAAATTATTCTTTAGTAATGACTTTAAAAGCATGTGAAAGCCCATTTTAAATTAATTTGAAAGAATTGTGAATCATGCATGCATGAGTGAATTGTGAGTAATTTTGAATTGGTGAAATAGCAGCCAACAAATAAAGGTCCAAATATTATACCTTTCTTTTTTCTTAGTTGCAATGGTAGACTCCTGCCAACTAAGCACAAATCTAACCATGTGATCTTCTTTAATGCCTATATTGACTTTATAATATGTTACGTAGATTATAAATTACATTTAATAGGTAAGTTTCCTATATATTTGTAGCATTTAGTTTTTGAAGTTTAAGATCTATATTTTTATTTATGTTTTTTAACGATAACGAATGTGTATGACTAACTTTACGTAAATGTTGATTGATTTGATAGTTGACCAATCGTAACACACAAAAAGTAAAAGGAAAGAGAAATGAATAAGATAAAGTATTTCATAGAGTGAGCAATTGACTAAACAAAAAAAATAAGAGATTGGTTGTATATACTTCCTATTTTTCATTTTATTCAAATTTTCACTTTGCTTCCTGTTTTTTCAGACTCTCTCTTACTATTTTCTACCTCTTTTCCAAATCAACCAAAACATATTTTATTGTACGGTCTTTGGTAATAGGATATTAAGGGGTTGGTTATTATAGTTATTATTATAACCTGTTGGATTATAATATTTTATATTTTAACTATAGATTATTTTAGTTTGAATTATAATAATATGTGTTTAACATATAAACTATTTTACTTTAGGAATGAAATAATAAACATTATAGCAAAAATAAACAAAAATGCTAAAGGTAAAATAAATAAAACCTACAGCATAGAAAATTTGTAGCAATTGAGATTTTAAAATAATTTTGACTGTAGTTAATCGTGGAGTGCAGTATAGTAAAATGGCGCAATACCTTATGCAGAATTTTTTTCTCTCTATTATGATAAACGTTGTACCTAGTCTTGCCACATGTAGGATGATGTTGCAAATCAGCAAACTCTTTCTAATACAATACACAGTCATACTTGCACGTGTGAATAGTCTCGTATCCCAAGCCCAAGTCATGAAGTTTTCATTTTGCTTCATAAAATGAACTAGGGATAGTAGTACTACACGTTGGAAACACTGCTCTTAAGAGTTCGAACAACATGTTGAACGACATGTTACTCCAACCATTTAGAACCTTCACATGCATTAACTTAACCAAAAAAATCAACGACGAAAATTAGAACAACCGAGATACAACTCATTACGTGCTTCATTCAATAAGTTCTGAAATATATTGTTTGTTCTATCTTCATCTATATCTACCCCAACATTCATCGACATTTCCATCTTCCAAACGAAGTTCCTCTATTTCCTCTTCATGTTCAATAGGGGCTTGTAAATCATTTAGCATGCCAAACATATCACCTTGTTCATTAAATTTTGACTACTACTAGTTCCTTCATCAAAAGGATTACTACTAGTTCCTTCATCAAAAGGATTACTACTAGTTCCTTTATCTCAAGGATTACTACTAGTTCCTTCCTCAAAGTTTTATGTACCTCTAAAGCTTAATGACTCTCTATGATACACCCATTCTGTGTAGTAGGGGATTATTCCAATAGTCAGTAGATGTCATTTCACACCCTCTAATGAGCTCCAATTTAAATTCAAACATCTCTTACATGGACACCTTAATCGTCCATATGCATCAACGTGAAAGTTGGCAAATTCTAAAAATTGGGTCACTCCTTGTCCATACTCAAGAGAGAACTTATTTCTAAGCTTCATCCAACCCTTGTCCATCGTTTAAGTCCCTAAAACATAAATATGTTTGATTAGAAATATAACTCTCTCACTCTCTCACATCTATAACTTACTCCCCTAAATTTTCACTATTTTTCAATAACTAACATCAAACTACAGAGGCTACCATAACTGCAGGATAACTGTAACGCCCCGAATTTTCGAGGTAAATTTTATCATTTTGTGGGGATACGATTTTCTTTAAATTTAATGTTTTGTAAATTGCTATAATAATAATATGATATTAATTATATTATTATTATTATTATTATTATTATTATTTATTATTATTATTATTATAATTTATTATTGTCATTATTACTATTATTTAATATTAATATTAATATTAATATTATTATTATTATTATTATTATTATTATTATTTATTATTATTATTATTATCATTATTTAATATTAATATTATTATTATTTATTAATATTATTATTATTTATTAATATTATTATTATTTATTAATATTATTATTATTATTATTAATATTTAATATATATATATATATATAATAAGATTTTTTTTAAAACAACCCTAGCCGCACGCGTTTCTCCCCCCTTCATCGACTTCATCTTCTTCTTCCTCCGTCTTCACCCAACGAGTACCGCCGCCGCCTCCCACCATCTCTCTTCCGTGCACGCCATCACTTCTTCTCTTTCTTTTCCGGTCGACACGAACGCAGCCGCCATCCACGCGTCTTCGTCGACCGCCGTCTTCGTACCCGCACATCTCCGACGGAATCTCCGAATCGGCGTCCAACCGTCTGCGGCCGACGTCTCTCTCTCTCTTCGTCTTCACCACCGCCGACGGATCTCCCTCCTCATCCCGTGTTCCCGACGCAGACAGAACACCAAGGGGGCTGCCTTTTACCGCCGTCGTTGTCGGGAGGAGAAAGGAGTTGAACCCGAGCTGCGAAGCAGAGTCGACCCAAGCCACGAATCCGAATCGAGCGAGCCGCGAGTTGAGCCGCGAGCTGCGAGCCGAGTCGAGCCGAAAACCGAGCCGAGTTGTGAGTCGCGAGTCGAGTTGAGCCGGACCGCGAGCTGAGCCAAGTCGAGCTGAGCCGTTAGCCGCGAGCCGCGAGCCGAGAGCCAAGCTGAACTGAGCCGAGCCAAGCCGAGCTGAGCCGTGAGCCGTGAGCCGCGAGCCACGAGCCGAGATCCAAGCTGAACCAAGCCGAGCCGAGCCGAGCCGATCACCTCCGAGCCAAGCCGAGCTCCCTGTTCACCGAGCCACCTAAGCCTTCCTTCTTCCACTTCGGGTCACGGTGAGTCTTCGGTAAGGACTGTTTTGGTAATTTACCCAATGTGGCTATAACCGTTTCAAGTTTGAATATTGGAGTAAGACTGGGTCCTATCTTTCGTTCCTTGAAGATAATAGGGGTTTGACGCTCAAGTTCACGGTCCCACGGCAAGTTCATTTGGGAATAGCTCCCTTTACTCGGGTAAGCCGACGTTGTTGTTTCGAATGATTTAAAAGGGTGACTTTTACTGGTGTCACCGTTTAAACCCTTGTGTTTTCGTTTAGGTGGATCTGTTGAGCGTGGACTCGATCGAGGGGCATAACCAAGTATCAGGTAAGGGTTTTCCTACTACTGGACCTCGGATCGAGGCTGGAACCGTAGTAATCCACAAGGATTACGCGTTAGTAACTGTACCGAATAAATGGATGTATGTTTGACTTTTAAGTATCGTTGCTATGCTCTTGTCTGATGTAAAGGTAACGTGACCGCTAGTTGTAGCTTGTGTGCCATTGGGTGTAAGGAGTTGTTTACGGATAGACACCGATGCCCGGATGTTCTGTATATTGTAGTTATGTTAATGGACTACGTTGTGGACTGAAATTGTATGCTAATGGACTTTACAATCTTAAGGTTAGGTGTGTGGTAGTCTATTGTCTGGATGTTGATCATGGAGTGTTGTCGTGGAAGGATTATGTGTCCGATTCTGATTTGACTAGTTGATTGGATATAAGGAATATCACAATGGTGTGTAAATTGGAAACGCATATAGCAACTGAGGATGTAGTTGTTTAAACCTATACTATCTGGCTGGCAAAACCTATGGCGAATTTGTAATACGAATGTTGTCGGAGTGTAACTGTTGTAGATGGTGTAGTATGGACTGAGGGGTAACGGTTAGCTTCATCTATGGGGTAGTGTACTTTACGGATAGGTGTATCCTTCGGGATCACTGGACTGATACGTGCATCCTTCGGGATCACTAGACCGATATGTGCATCCTTCGGGATCACTAGACTGATATGTGCATCCTTCGGGATCACTAGACTGATAGGGGTATCCTTCGGGGTCACTAGACTGATACGTGCATCCTTCGGGATCACGAGACTGATGTGTGCGTTCTACGGAACCACTAGACTGTTATGTAGGGTACCCCTATATAGGAAGTTAACTGTTGTTCCTTAACGGGCCCAGTAGTGGGTCCCTTACTGGGTATATTTTATACTCACCCTTTCTCTTCTTTAACTTTTCAGGTAAGGGTACAGCGAGGGGCAGACCGACGAGAGGCAAGAAGGATGCGTGAAGGCCATATGGACGCGTCTGGTTTTCTTTATGCTTCCGCTGATATATTTTGTTAGAATATTTGGTTTTGTGATTTTGAGTTTGATGACTTGAGTATTGTATTTGAAACTCTCGTGATTGTGATTTAAACTGGGGCCCGAAACTGCTTTTGTAATATTTCTAACGTTTTTAAATGAATCGTAACCGGTCCTTTATGAGTTTTTGTGTTTTGTGGTCGAGTCTTAGTACTGAGTAGTGACCTCAGCTTAGTCCGGAAAGTTGGGTCGTTACAATAACCAACGCAACGTAATTATTAACAACAAAATACTTCAAAATTTTTGCATCGTTTAAACCTCTTCCAACAATGCTTCTTACAAGCTATCCTACTACCACCCCTTGAAACCATACCAAACACAAACAAATTCAAAACAAAAAATGTTACCATAATTGCAGGATAGACAACTCAAATCAACAACAAAGTTATTCAACACAAATAGGCTATTATAACTGCAAGATAGCCAAAACAAATCTTAACACACATATTACATTTTCAATTAAAAACATAAAACCCCCTTCAAATTTGAATGCAACCATAACCCCCCGCCCCCCCCCCCCCCCCCCCAAAATTTGAATTCAACTATAACCCCACTACAAATTTTAATTTAGTTAGTTACCCCCCCCTTGAAATTTCAATTTATCTAGTAATCCCCCTTCAAATTTCAATCTAAGTATTACCCCCCTTCAAATTTCAATTTAACTAAACCCCCCTTCAAATTTGAATTTAACTATAACCCCCTTCAAATTTCAATTTAACTATAACCCCCCCCCCCCCAATTCAATTTCCAATTTAACTATAAACTCCCCCATTCAATTTTCAATACCTGTTTCTCCTGACGTCCCATCGTGTGCATCGGAAGATTGAATTATTCCCAACGTGCCTTTTTTCGACGTCTGTTTCGACGTCAGAAAAACCCTGATTTCTTGTAGTGTCAATTTTGTAAATAGAAAATTTAAAGGTATAATTACAACTAGGATGATTTTTGAAATTTTCTTTATTTATTATTATTTAGTTTCCATAAGTATCATTGATGTAAACCTATTTGTTTTTGTTTAGTCTACTCTTTTATCATAAAGATGATGTATTAGGATGTAACACTCAATAAAGTTATTTATAATACCGAAGGGAATAAATGCTAATAAAATAAAAATAGGGTTGGGGATTTCTCTACGAAAAAGAAAAGAAAGGAAAGTATGAGAAAATGGGTGGCTAGTAGTAGGAATAGGAGGCTAAGTGATATGTTAGGACACTTAAAATAATTGAAATTGTACTTGGATTTTGCTACCCTTGCTTTGCCTTGCCTTGCCTTGCCTTCTACGTCTCTCCAAATTTTCAAACTATGGATTAGTTTTTACTAATTATTTCATTTCGATCTTTTAATTCATTTTCTTAAACTTTTTCTTCGCTCTAATTTGCCTCTCTCTCTCTCTCTGATCTCTCACTACTATTTTAATAACAATAATAATAATAAACGGTTGAAAATCTCACTCCAAAGTCGAACTAAGACTTTTAAATTTGTCGGTGATTTAACAAATTTTTATAATGTCAATTTTTCTACTTATACAATTTTGAATAAATTTAAAGTTTACGAGTGGATGTTAATATTGAGTCAATTAAGTAGAATTATGTCATCTAGTTGAAACTCAGTTTTTAAAAAAAAATGTGTGATTTTGTTAAGATTTTCAATTTTGTTCCTCTAAAATAATTATTTTAAATTTACATAAGTTTGTCCATTAAATCATTTTGCACCTATTATACTTAAAAATTAAAATTAAGAAGGAGAAAAGTTTGAAATAAGATAATCAAAAGATCACTCTTCATTTTAACTGTGAAAAGAAGTAATTGAGATAGATTTAATATTTATGTAGAAACATTTTATATTTGTACTTAGAAATTAATTAACATCCTCAATCTTTAAGGTTTGAAACAATATAAAATATTATATTTTTCATGTGTTAAATTCAATATGGAAACCTTAGAAGCCACGGCCCAAGAAGAGAAATAAGAAAGCAAAAACTCACTCTCTTTCCTACTTCTAATAACTCTACTCCATATTTTCACACCTATGCCTAGCTCTTATCTCATTCAGTGCTTTGTAATACTTTCCTAATTTTCCAAATCACTTTCAAATATGTTTTTTCTATCATTCAAAATCATTTTTAATTTCATGAAAATTGCATTAATCTAAATTAATTTTATATGATTAAAAATTGTTTTGAAATAATTAGAGATATGACAAAAATGATTTTAATAACTTTAGAATCACCTAGAACATGTACTTAATTTCATGAATTATGTTTTTTTAGGTTGTTCCCTTGTTTATGCACGTGGGGTTTAAGAAAGTTGATTGATCCATTATTCTAGTGATACTTTAGAGATTTACGAAAAATTGGTTTGATTCTCATCAATTAATGGACCATAAATTGACTTGGAAGAATTGGACTCCATTTTTCTATGAGGTCTTTTTAGGCTCAATTTCTTTAGTTCCTATTATCGTTGATTATTTGCTTAAATCATTTCTAATAAGTGGACTTAGACCTTCCATTCAAGGCAAATGAAGAATTGTGATAGTAGTTGCGGTTACATGTTAGTTGGGTTTTCTTGATCAGTTGTTTCTTGTTTTATACATGTTTAATATTTTGCACGTATCTTTTAATAATTTATATGTTTTTCCCTTCCATATTAATATTTCATGAACGTGACTTATATTTAACAATATAACATGTGGGTAAGCGAGTAGGTAAACACAATAGGAACTAAGAGGAGCCTAGGAGAGAGCTCATTAACACCCATGAAGAGAGCTTAGATAGCTCGGTTGGACTCATGAGATAGGCTTAATTAGAGAAGCTCAAAGAAGCTTAGTAGAGAGCTCAAAGGGAAGAGTTTGGATCAATGGCTCTATGAGAAACGTGAAGTAGACTAAAGAGGAGCTCAGAAAAACCAAGGTAGACTCAAGATCGATGATTTGAAGACTCAATGTAACGTTTTTGAACTATATGATACTTCTGCAACCACAATAAGGATATTGAAGTTGTGACTTTGAAAATTGGCCCAAATAATTTGAAATTGATTCCACCTGTTATTAAAAAAGATATAGTGCACTCTACTAGACTATAAATTGTTAATAGTGTTATAAGATATATAAGTGACAAACAAATTTCTATTTCCAAGAGAGCAGATGTCAATTGTATTGCGATATGTGGAATCATCCATATCAATACTAGTGCTCCATAGATCATTCACTTATTTTGAAAGAAAATGAATGTGTTTTTCACATCCATTGCTTTACTTATCAACTTTAATTAGCTCTCATAACTACTGGAGAAAAACATGTGGAAATTGTCGATTTTTTTTTTCTATTATTATTGTTAAAAATGTAATGAATGTTATTGAAACATCAACAAAATATTGAGATATTTTACAAGAGAAACATAGCATGAAAATGTTTAAAGCTTTAAATAATAGTTAAATATCAAGTGGTTAAGGATTAAATCATTTGACAACGATTAAAAGATTAGGAGATTGTCATGCCCTACTGTATCCATTTTACGAGATAGAATGGAGATGTGATCGCATAAATATTCTACACGATATTCTCTGCGAAGTAACACATTGAACGCCTAATGAGCGAGATTAAATAAATAGTGAAGAATCTTAACACCGAAAATGATACTTTATTGATAAATTCAACGATGACTACTTTAAGTACCACTTACATCATTGAATACAACCCCTTAAACCTGACTCAAAACAATACACTGACTTCTTCATCTAATTATTGCATGCTATGCAAACAGACAGTGGTCACTACCAAAATGATACGATCAAGAGACACAGTAGGCGATCAAGGTTGCAAGTTCAACGTTGGATGTCTTTTGCTACCTAGGAGAGCGGGCTGAGATAAAAAAATGTTTGAAAGTTAGACTAAAATGTCTAGTGAGTAGGTGTTGGGTTTTATGTCATAAAACTCGTAGATAGTAAATATAATTCATTGACCGTTATTAATAAATGTTATTAATATAATTTCAATAAGTGTTATTTATTTTATTATTAGTTTTGTCTTAATAACCTAAATCCAATAAACTAACATCCTAAGTTGTTTGATGAGTCTTAACATGTAAAGATATACATGGATCAATGTTTAAGATACAACTGAAAAGGTCTATTGTATAGGGATAATGTTGGATACCTTATCCTGGTAAATACTATAGATACATCTCACTTTGTATTTCATATAAACACAATGATCAAATGCATTCATGTAGGTGACATACGAGTGAAGGTATCGTATACAATGAGTTTGAATAAGACAAGACCACAAAATAGTAAATACTATATGTAACTCTGTTAACTAGTTGGGTTTCTATTTCATTAGGATGACCTATGTAACTTAGTCTTAATGCTAAGTGTATTATGAACTCCTCTTCATAAGGGACTGTTCTTTTGATTTGTACGGGTGAGAGTGGCCAGGTTGCTCACTCAATATACTTATTATTTCGGGGAAAAGATCGAGTGAGGAGTTGAAAACATAATCACATAATATTCTTATTGTTTTAGGGCACGTAGATGAGTGTTTCCTTAAATGGTGTCTTCGAGACTTAAACAAAGGACCCTACCCTCGTTATGGCACGAGAGAGGTTTCTATCTATTGGTTGGACCATAAACAGGTTGTTCATTAGAGGAGCAATGGTACTTAAGGACTAAAAGTAACCTAGGGGTAAATGGTAATTTGACCCAACTTGTGTTACGAACACTTGTGCAAGACGAACTTATTGGTATTGGTCTATATCTGTGAATACAAAAATATAAGTACAATGAGAAGAGTTTAGTTGTGAGTCTTTAGTGGAGTGTACACACAGTTAACGAATATTGATTAATGTGGTTACTAAGTTTAACCAATCTCATTTCATTGTAGCTTCTGATCTGAAGGTCCATAAGGTTCTCTTCCTTGCTCGTAAAGGGTAATGAGATTTATTCGTATTGGTTGTAATTTGAAATGTCCAAATTTACTTTGGGAATTAATATAATGTATGGTGATACATTATAACATAAAGTTTATATTTTAATTAAACTTTATTATATAAATTTAATTTTGAATATAATTCAAAATTAATTTATGAGAAAATTAAATATTTGAATGAGTTCAAATATTAATTTAATTTAAACTAGATTCATACTAAAACTATAAGTTAAAGTTTAATGTGTATATGATACACATTAAAACTATATGTTATGAGAGAAATTTATATTTGAATATGATTTAAATTTGTATTAAATTAAATATAAGATATTTAATTTAGTAATTAATTAATTACTAGAGAATTAATTAATAATTTTGTTTAATTAAATTAAAACTATACGTTATGTGGGAGATATTAAATTAAATATGATTTAAATAAAATATTAATTAAATACGATTTAATTTATTATTAATTTAATTATTTAATTTAAATTAATTAATTAATTAAATTAAATTTAAGTAATTTAAGGAGCGTGGGTGGTTTTCCCACATATCCCAGAATCTCTCTAACTCCCTCTTCAAGAAGAGGGAGGTAAGGTACGATTGACATAAGCATTTTGTAAGTTTTTGCTTACGGGGATTTTCTATAAAAGAAAATCTTCTATAAAAACATTCCATTCCAATTTTGATTTCCACCAACCAAAATATCGCTCAGAGAATAGGGAGGTTTCCAAGTGGTAGTGTCACCAAATTTGATGACTTGTAGATCCAGAGTCGTCAACGTGAGTATGTATTCTTCTTCTTCTCTGAAATTCTTTGTAATCTAATTTTTAGCATGCTTAGCCATAAATAAATTGAATTTTGCCAATGTACTAGTATTTTTATGTTCCTAAATTAATTTGAGTTATGGTCTAGTACTTATTCCGTTGTGTAGGACTTTTATCCCATTAGTGAGGTCTTTATAAATAGTTTTTAGGAATTCAAATTTGCACTAACATGGCATAGATATTTTGTCAAGCATGTTGTTCACACGAGATTTTGGGAGAAATTTGATTCCTGGAGTTGAACTTGTGTTGATATTGTATTTATGTTGATTTGATACAATGTGCTTCGATCTCTAGAATTTGATCCTCTGATTCTCTCTCGGGTGGATGCTTATGCTTGATTTAAGGAAGCGAAGCACGTGATGTTCTTGAAGTTGGAGTCTTGGAAGAAAGCTTGTATCTTCAAAGGAGCTTCAATCTTTGAGGGTGTTCTTAAAGTTGGATTCTTGGAAGATAGCTTGTATCTTAAAAGGAGCTTCAATTTTTGAGGGTGTTCTTGAAGTTTGGAGTCTTGGAAGAAAACTTGTATCTTCAAAAGAGCTTCAATCTTTGAGAGTGTTCTGGAGGTTGGAGTCTTGGAAGAAAGCTTGTATCTTCAAGGGAGCTTCAATCTTTAAGAGTGTTCTTAAAGTTGGAGTCTTGGAAGAAAGCTTGTATCTTCAAAAGAGCTTCAATCTTTGAGGGTGTTCTTGAAGTTTGAGTCTTGGAAGAAAGCTTGTATCTTCAAAGGAGCTTCAATCTTCGAGGGTGTTCTTGAAGTTGGAGTCTTGAAAGAAAGCTTGTATCTTCAAAGGAGGTTCAATCTTTGAGGGTGTTCTTTAAGTTGGTGTCTTGGAAGAAAGCTTGTATTTTCAAAAGAGCTTCGATCTTTGAGGGTGTTCTTGAAGTTGGAGTCTTGGAAGACAGCTTGTATCTTCAAAGGAGCAACACTTTCTCTCCCCCTTTGCCCCCTTTTCTTCTGTTGCAATCCTTGTAAATAAAAATTGTTGAATGATTATGCAAAAAAAAAAAAATTTATTCTTGTGTGGCTACATTTACATTTATCTTGCAATTTTTACACATGAGATTACAATGAAAGATGATTTTTTTTTTACGTGTGAATGAACTTAAAGTTTCCCTTAAACTACCTACGTACCCTTTATAATATAGGGATCAAGTCACGTAGTTCAATTTTTTTTTATGCCATTCACCTTTTAAGCTCTTGTGGGCTAGGAGCACCATGCAGTTTAGGCTCTTGCGATAAGGAACTTTGCATATTTAGCAACTTTTATTTTCATTAAGAATTTTCTCATCTCCTTCGTTTATGGGATTGGTGAAGATAATAAATCTTGGTTTCGTAGTCATGGAACTTTCTGTATTTCTGTCAACAGACAATTTCCTCTTCATGTGTGATGGGACACGACTGTGAATCTTATCGTCATCATTTTCTTCATGAAATGGTTTTGCCTTTAAAGATTTCATCTCTCTTTGTTGTTGATCGTTTGTCATCTTTAGACGGTCAAAAACAGATTTTGAAGGCCGATCTTTCTTCAATGTGCAGATACTTAGCCTTTTGAAAGCTGAAGTTCGAGTGTAACTAGACGTTGGACATTGGTTTTCTTCTTCTTTTGCGACCATATTCAATCTTTGAAAGACTGAAGATCGAGTAGTTAAAGGCTTGATACATCAAAGACATAAGTCCTTTGCTTAATTTCATTTGAATTGTCTACTTCTTCACAAGAAAAATTATTGTTGTCGACTTCTACTATGCTGGTAGTATGACATTGTTAGGGCTATTTTAGACCTAACATTATTAGATTAATTTTTCCTAACCTTTATCCATTTACTCACTAAAATCATTTTTTATGCAGAACATGAAACTTCATCCCGATACGAGTCCAACGCAACTGAAATCACTTAAATTGGAGTTATAACGAAGAAGAACGGTAAAAAACAAGTTCAAGGACAAAACCGAGAAATTGGAAAAGATCGGATGAACCAGATCGCACCACGTGGCATCACCAGATCACGCCACGTGTCTGCCTCAAAGTCGTGTGTTCGAACCCCACGCGCGCGCCTCTCCCCTTTCGTGTGTTCGAACCTCAGCAGCCGCGTTTCCTTTTTCTATTTTTCTCTTCAATTGGGCCAACCCAAGACCTGACCCAAGCTCATTCGTGACCTAGTTCATCATCTTCCCCAAAATTAACCCAAGGCAGTTTTAACCTAGTTCCATTTTTTTCTCCCATTTTCTCTTCTATAAAATCCCTTATATTTTTTTGGGAAGAAAAAAGAGAAATTCGAATGTAAAAAAAAAAATCCTCTTTCTCATTCAATTCTTGTAGCAAAATTATTGAAACTTTATCCATAAAAAATTACTTTTGTAAAAAAACAAAAAGAAAAAATAATAAAAAAATTACTGGATTTAAGAACTTTGATTTTAAAGCTTGCATCAAAGCGAAGTGGTTGCTTCCTTTTATGATTCTTTGATTCTTCAAGTGAAATTGCCCTAAATATTAAAAAATGGAATTTCTCTAAATTATTCAATGCAAAACTAATCTAGGAAAAACTAAAAAGACGGAAATTAAAGAAAAGTAAAGATGGAAAGCGATAAAATCTTGACGCCTAGCTGCTTCCAGGAAGCGCAAATTTTTTAAGGTCGGTTGCTTGACCGTGCTTTGGCTTTATGTGTAGAGGGGGAGAGAAAGTGTTTCTATAAAACATTGTTGTATGGATTGCCCTTCATGTAAAATTTTTAGTCTATGCCCATTCACTTTGAAAATTTTTCCTGTGCCAAGACTTTTTATGGAAGCTACACCAAAAGTAGAGAAATCAACCACAACAAATGGACCAAGACATTTAGATTTTAATTTTCCGAGCATGAGTTTAATAGAAGAATTATATAAAAAACATTTTGCCCTATTTCAAATTCTTTTCTTAGGATTTTTTTATCATGCAAAAGTTTAGTCTTTTCTTTGTAAATCCTAGAATTTTCATATGCTTCTAATCTTAATTCTTCTAATTCTAGCAAATCTAGGAATCTTTTCTCACCAGCTTCTAAGAGAGATAAATTGCGTTGTCTAATTGCTCAATATGCTTTTTGTTCTATTTCTACATGAAGATGACAAGGCTTACCGTACACAAGCTTGAATGTAGATGTGCCCATTGGAGTTTTATAGGCCGTTCGATATGCCCACAGTGCATCATTGAGGTGGAGGCTCCAATCCTTCCTTTTTGTGTTGATAGTTTTCTCTAGGATATTTTTTATCTCTCGATTAGAAGTTTCAGCTTGTCCGTTTGTTTGAGGATGGTATGGTGTGGAAATACGGTGTTGAACACGATATTTTCTCATTAAGGCTTCAATGGTCTGATTGCAAAAGTGTGTTCCTTAATCGCTAATGATTGCCCTTGGGATGCCAAATCTAGAAAATATGTTAGAAACTAGAAATCTTGAGACAACGGAAGAATCATTAGTCCTAGTGGGGATTGCTTCAACCCACTTCGATACATAAGCAACGACTAATAAAATGTAAAGATACCTAAAAGAAGAAGGAAAGAGACCCATAAAATCCATGCCCCAAATATAAAAAACTTCACAAGTAATAACGGGGTGAAGGGGCATTTCATTTCTCCTAGATAGAGATTCGGGTCTTTGACAGTTTGCATATGATTTACAAAATGAAAAAGAATCTGCAAATAATGTTTTCCAAAAAATCCACTATCTAAAATTTTTCTAACCATTCTTTTAGGACTAAAGTGACCTCTGTATGCATGATCATGACAAAATGATAAAATTGATTCATATTCATGCTCGGGAATACATTTCCTAATGATTTGGTCAGAACAATATTTCCAAAGACATGGTGGTTCCCAAAAATAGTTTTTAGCATCACTACGTAATTTGACTTTTTATGAAAAAGAAAAGTCTGAACGAAAGTTACCTTTGACTAAGTAGTTTACAATATTGGCGTACCATGGTGCTTGAAGATTTGTTTGAAAGAGATGTTCATCAGGGATGTCTTCTCGAATTGGCATACTTTCTTTCTTTTGTACAATTTCACTAAGATGGTCGGCTACAGAATTGTTGGCTCCTTTTCTATCCTTGATGGTTAGGTTGAATTCTTGCAAAAGTAAAACCCATCGAACAAGCCTTGGTTTTGATTCTTTTTTTGATACAAGGTACCTAACCGCTGCATGATCAGTGTAAACAATTACTGGAGAGCCAATAATGTAGCTTCTAAACTTATCTAAAGCAAAAACGATAGCAAGAAATTCTTTTTCAGTTGTGGTGTAGTTAAATTGTGCTTGGTTAAGGGTCCTAGATGCATGGTATATAGCATGCAATTTTTTATCTATCCTTTGTCCTAAACCAGCTCCTAATGCTAAGTTGCTTGCATCACACATTATTTCGAAAGGTAAATTCCAATTAGGAGATTGAAGGATAGGGGTAGAGACTAACCTTTGTTTGAGATCATCAAATGCCTTTTTACAATTGTCATCGATTAGAAATGGTACATCTTTTTGCAAGATATTAGTTAGAGGCAAAGCAATTTTAGAAAAATCTTTTATTAACCATCTATAAAAGTCGGCACTGCCAAGGAAGGATCTAACATCTTTTAAACATGTTCAATATGGCAATTTTTGTATAACGTCAATTTTTGTTTTATCTACCTCTATTCCTTTTGAAGACACGAAGTGTCCTAAAACTATACCATGAAACACCATGAAATGACACTTTTCATAATTCAAGACAAGGTTAGTTTCTATGCATCTATTTAGAATTAATTCTAGACTGGCTAAACATGCATCAAAACTATCACAATAAATTGTGAAATCATCCATGAAAACTTCAATGCAATTTTTAATAAAGTCGGAAAATATGCTCATCATGCAACGTTGGAACGTGCCCGGTGCATTACAAAGACCAAATGGCATACGCCTAAATGCATAAGTTCCATAATCACAAGTAAAAGTTATTTTCTTTTGGTCTTTACATTCTATAGGAATTTGGTAAAAACCGAAACAAAAATATGATCTACCCGTTAAGTGTTCTATCATTTCATCGAGAAAAGGTAAAGGGAAATGATCCTTTTTTGTTATCTCATTGAGTTTCCTATAATCTATGCACATTCTCCAACCATTTTACATTCACATCGGAACCATCTCACCTTTATCGTTCCTTACAACGGTCATCCTGGTCTTCTTTGGGACCACATGAATTGCACTTACCCATGTACTATCTGGGACGGGGTAGATAATTTCGGCATCTTTTAGCTTTAGTACGTCTTTCATGACAACTTCCTTCAATGTTGGGTTAAGCCTTTTTTGTGGTTGGATTTTGTCTTTTGCTCCCTCCTCCAAGATAATACGGTGCATGCAAAAAGTGGGAGATATGCCTTTGATGTCGTTAAGAGTCCAACAAATAGCTTGCTTTTTCTTATTCAAGACTTCGGTAAGTCTTTCTTCTTGTTTTTTGTTTAGTTTCCTTGAGTTGATTACGGGAAACGTATTGTTTCCTAAGAATATATATTTCAAGTGTGGTGGGAGAGTTCCGAGCTCAATCCCTAGTTTCTGTGGAGAAAAGGAAAGATTATCACAATTATTTTTTTCTAAAGCATAATCAACATTGGGTTCTAACAATTCTCTATTTTCAACCATTTCTTGTTCAAAAAATTTGTCATGTATAAACAATTCATCAACTTCATCATGCAATTCTAATGAACATAAAGACAAGCATTCATCCAGATATCTCATGGATTAAAAAATATTGAATGTGACAATGTCTCCATCAAACTCTACACTCAAGGAACCTTTATCAACATTTATAATGGCTTTTACAGTTTTAAGAAAAGGTCTTCCTAATAAAATAGAGTGAGATGGTTTTAGGCATGCTTCATTCATTTCTAATATGTAAAAATCCACTGAAAAAATTAGTTTGTCAATTTTTACAAGGACATCTTCAACTATTCCTAATGGTGAAATAAAAGATCTATCCGCTAGTTGTATGCATACACTAGTTTTTTTTGCAAATTATTGAGTTATAGATCTTTAAAGACGTTGTATGACATTTATGGATGCTCGTAAGTCGAGCATTGCATGAGAAATTAGCCTATTTTCTATTACACAAGGTATAGAAAACATACCAGGATCATTGCATTTTTTCGTAACATTACTCTTTGGAAGAGTCGAAACATTTTGACTTACCATTGCACTTTCTTTTGTTTTCCTCTTGTTGGTACACAACTCCTTTAGAAACTTTGCATACCTCGGGACTTGTTGGATTGCATCGGGAAGGGGCAAGTTGATTTGCACCATTCTAAACATTTCCAAGAGTTCTTCCTCCTTGGGTGTTTCCTTCTTTTTTGGAGCCAACCTAGAAGAAAAGGAGATTTAGGTGTGTAAGGAGTAAAATCATTAAGAGGAGGTTTATCATTTTTAGAATTAGATGGTGAGGGGTTTGTTTCAATCTTTTCTTCCTTGGACTCATTCTTACTATTAAGAGGTAAGGGTTTTGAAGTTACCTTTTTCTCTTTGGTGGTGAGGGTGTCAAGAATCTTACCACTCCTTAGTGAAATGGTACTTACATTAGCATGGTCCGGTTGATCCGTAAATTTGCCTTTCCCATCCATCTTGCTTATGGCGGTAGTAAGTTGAGTCATTTGTTGTTTCATCTCTTGTTGAAAAGAAAGAGTGTTAGTTGCCAAAGCTTTTATAATATCTTCAAGATTTGTACCTTGGTTTGAAGAGGTGGGTGGTGCTTGTGTATGCTTTTGGTTGTCATTCCCCCATCTTAAGTTTGGGTTGTCTCTCCACTCTGAATTGTATGTATTACCTGGGGGTCATATTTTCGAACAATGTTTACATCACTGATCACCTTGGGACATTTGTCATTTGGATGACCAACCAAGCCACAAACTCCACACTTGGTTACTTTAAGAGGAGTACCTTGTACAAAAGAAGTAAGAATAGTAGTCATATTTAACATTTGTGATTTTAATTCACTTACCACTTTTGTTAGAGAATTGTCAAGCTCCGATGCTCTATTCCCAAAGCTTTGAGAATTTTCTGTCATTCTTGAAATGAGCTCCCGTGCTTCGGTGGGGTCTTGTCGGCTAGAGCTCCTTCCGCCGCCGCATCTACCGTATTCCTGTCAGAAGACAAAAGACCAGAGTAAAAATATTGAATTAAAGAAGGGTCAGAAATATGATGGTGAGGAAAGCTAGCACAATGTTCTTTGAATCTTTCCCAGTATTCCGGAGGGATTCTCCAAAGGCTTGTCTTATCCCATAAATTTCTTTCCTAATATTGTTTGCTCTAGAGGCGGGGAAAATTTCTCTAAGAATTTTTTTTCTAGACTACCCCAAGTGGTTATGGAACCCGGTTCTAAGTTGTAGAGCCATCTCTTTGCTACATCCATAAGAGAAAAAGGAAAGGCTCGTAAATTTAGTTGTTCTTTCGAGATCCCGTGATGCCTCATGGAATCGCAAACCATATGAAAATCCTTATGATGTTTGTGTGGGTCCTCTCCGAAACTTCCTTTAAAGATGGGCAAAAGATGGATAAGTCATGATTTTAATTCAAAAGGTTAAGTGGTTGGGGGAATGATTATACAAAGGGGTCTTTGGTCTTCATCGGGCTCGGCAAGCTCTCTAAGGTTCTTTTCTCTAACTTCACCCATATTCCCTCTACCAAGGTTTGGATCTAAAGGAGAATCTAGGCTAGGTTCTAAACCTCTTAAAGGTTGTTGGTTATAAAGATTGGGGATGTTATTCTCTTCTCTCATTTCTCTTTTAATTCTACGAACCTCCCTATTTAAATCTTCAAAGTAAAAAAATTCTAAATTTGAAGAACGGGTCATGCAAGAAAAGAGAAGAGAGAACACCAAAAAATTCTACAAGATCTCTTTATGCCTATATATATCTTTTTCTTTTTTTTACAAAATGAATATAAGAATCAAGAAGCTCTAAAAGAAAGTTTGAAATCAAAAAGTCTTGAAAACTACATCGTGCTCCCCGGAAACGAAGTCTTTTTTTAAATGATGAGATTTTTCTTGAGATAAGTCGTTATCAAAATGATGGGTTGTTATGGATATAAGTATGCAAAATAAGAATTTATTCCTTTTCTAAAATTAAAAAAAAAAGTGTACGATTAAGTCGAACGTTAGGATTTTTTCTGTGATCAGTAAGGATTACCCGATGTTAGTGAGGTACGAATTCCTACCGAAAAAGCATATCCTTGGCCTTAGTAAAACCTGTACAATTCTATTTTAGAATTTTCTAGCTAGTTTCAATGTTTTGACCGAGGGTTGAGTTTAATGAGGGATCCTTCCCACTTCAGAGTAGAGGGAAAACAAGCCTAGGGCATTTTTTAATTCTTTCGAAGCATGTCTAGTGAGTTGAAATAGCAAAACTTAGATGTTTTATCTGAACATGATTTCAATAAATGAACTTTATTAAAAATCAACCTCAAATTGACTACTTGCTTCTCTCGAATATTTAATTGATAATAAAAAATTACTTTGTTGAATTGTTAAGGCATGAGTAACATCCTTTGCATATTTGTTTAAAAACATCATAAAAATTTTTGCATGATTGTTTGAGTTTAATTCTTGCAAAATAATGTGTGAATCCCTTGCATGATGAATGATCGAATGACTGAATGTTAGCACATTTTTAATTTTCTTACTCGGGACAAACATGCAGTGACTTCTAGTATTTCTTCTAGATGATCCTCAAGGAAACTTCTTGGGAGGAATTTTGTCAAAGTTATCGACCGTCGAGGTTGGAGAAAGTCATCGTCTTTTCCTTTGATGGGCTTAGGCTTCCACATCTTCTTGTTCCTTCTTCCCTTCTTTTTATGGAAGATGCTTCCTTTTGTATACTTTTGATGGACTGGCGACTCCTTTTGAATGGAATTTGGTTGTTTCCTTTTTTGACGAGTTACGATAATCCATTCTTCGCCAGCATCCACAACATGTTTTTCTTTGTTTTGGGAATACTCAACATGCTTTTATTTGTTTTGGGAATCTATAGTCACAATCCTTTGTTGGAATTGGAAAACTATAGGTTTGAAAGTCCCAAACTGAATTAAGCTTTTCCTTTGATCATAAAGCAATATTGATGGCGGAACACTTGATGTCATATTGACTGCAACATGATTTGTTTGAGCTACTTCATCAATATCCAACTCAATCTTATTTTCACGAGCTAACTTTAGAATTAGCTCCTTCAACACGAAGTACTTTTCAGCAGGCTGACTAATGACCTGATGATACTTGTAGTAGTTAGGATCATCTACTTTTCCTGCTTGCTCCGGTCGTTTATATTCTGGCAACTGAATAAGTTGTTTCTCTATTAATTGCTCCAACATGTATGCAACATTAGAGTCAGAAAAGGGATAAACCTTTTTTTGTCTTTCTCTAAGAGTTGGGCGTCGCTTTTCATCACCATCATGATTTCTTTCATGTTTTGTTTCTTTTCTTTTAGAGAAAGATTTCAATGGAGTCTCTTGAACAACCATAGACTCGTTTAGGACACTATTTGCAATCTTTTTAGTGTCATTCATTTCATTCTTGTCACTCCTCGTTCTTTGAACCAAGAAATCTTTTGCTTCTCCGTTCGCTATACTTAACTCCATATCATGGGCACGAGTTGCCAATTCTTCAAACGTGCGAGCTTTTATTCCCTGTAAAATATAGAGAAGTTCCCAGTGCATACCTTGGGTGCACATCTCTACTGCAGACAGTTTTGTGAGCTTATCTTTGCAATCCAGGCTTAGAGCCCTCCATTGGTTTATATAGTCGATGACTGGCTCTCCCTTCTGCTGTTTGGTATTTGTTAACTCCATCATGCTGACGACACGCCTAGTGCTATAAAGGCAGTTGAGAAACTCTATTTTCAGCTGCTCCCAACTATCAATTACTTCTGGCTCTAGATCAGTATACCATTCGAAAGCATTTCCTTTTAAACTTTGAATGAACTGCTTGACTAGTTGGTCTCCTCTTGATCCTGCATTTTCACATGTTTCAACAAAGTAGGTGATATGCTGCTTTGGGTTGCCCTTTCAATCGAATTGCTGGAATTTTGGAGGTTGGTACCCAAGTGGCATTCTCAAGTTGTCGATTTTCTTGGTGTACGGCTTAGAGTACATGAAAGAAGTTTGCAGCGGTCCTCCATACTAAGCTCTAGTGGAATTCGCGATCATATCCTGTAGCTGCTAAACTGAGAGAGAAGCAACAGAAACTGATTATTGTTGTGGTTGGTTTTCTTGCACCACATTCTTCCCTTTATCAGTAGCTTTGACAACAGGAGTTTGACTTGACTCAGTATTTTCATGAGTCCGCATATGCTCTCTCAAAGCTCTGATTTCATGATCTTGTTCCTCCAAACCCTTCATCAGGAAGTTAACTTTCCTCTCCATCTCTGCCATGGCAGCCTCGACCGTTACATCAGCCATCATAACAGACATCACGTCAGGGTGTGCTTCTTTCTTTGACTTGCTAGAGGCAGAATTAGAATTATCATACAAAGGATTTTCTTTGAGGATAATCCCAGCTTTAGGAGACTCCATCAATTGCTATAGAATGCTCCGAGCGACGTTAGAACCTTGATCTTGCTCTTGAGTGATTCCTTTAGAACGACTACGGGTGATGGGTCTTGTGTAAGCGTTGCTTGCAATAGAAGATTTTGATGCAGGATTCTTTGATGTCGTTGATTTTCTTGTAGATTTGAATGACGAGAGAGATGAGAGGTAGAGAGGTCCCACTGGACGTGCCAATTTGTTCACACTTGATTTTTGGAGAAATTTGATTCGTGAAGTTGAACTTTTGCTGATGTTGTATTTATGTTTATTTGATCCTCTGATTCTCTCTCGATTGGATGCTTATGCTTGATTTAAGGAAGTGAAGCATGTTATGTTCTTGAAGTTGGAGTCTTGGAAGAAAGTTGTATCTTAAAAGGAGCTCCAATCTTTAAGGGTCTTCTTAAAGTTGGAGTCTTGGAAGAAAGCTTGTATCTTCAAAGGAGCTTCAATCTTGGAGTGTGTTCTTGAAGTTGGAGTCTTGGAAGAAAGCTTGTATCTTCAAAGGAGCTTCAATTTTTTAGGGTGTTCTTGAAGTCGGAGTCTTGGAAGAAAGCTTGTATCTTCAAAGAAGCTTCAATCTTTAAGGGTGTTCTTAAAGTTGAAGTTTTGGAAGAAATCTTATATCTTCAAAGGAGCTTCAATCTTGGAGGGTGTTCTTAAAGTTGGAGTCTTGGAAGAAAGTTTGTATCTTCAAATGAGCTTCAATCTTCGAGGGTGTTCTTGAGTTGGACTCTTGGAAGAAAGCTTTCAAAAGAGCTTCAATCTTTAAGGGTCACCACAAGAAAACTGTTGTGACTTATTCTAACATATCACACAAACATATATATTGTAACTTACTTTTCAGATCAAAGCTTTCAATAGAAAACATATCACGAAATCATTTGACGTCAAGAACTAACCTCAATTAAAGAAACTGTTGGAGAATTCAGAATATCGACTTATTCCTCTTACAAACTAACTAATTCAATAACCAGAAAAATTAAGCATTAAATCTACACAAATCCATAGGAAGAAAGATGATGTCTTCAACTACTATCCATTTACTTACAAGAATTTCAGAATTTCATCACTTTGTTTTATTTCCTCCATCAGTTTCTTTAATCTTTCTTCAAACTCCCCACGATATTTTGTGCCAGCTACAAGAAGGCCCATATCCAAGATTATAACCTGCACAACAGATGATTCTAAAAAAATTAACTCAATAACAAGTGTGCCAACAAATGGAGAAAAATAGCCAACAAAACCAAATTAAAAAAGAAAGAGTGTAGAACGGGTTAAACAAACAAAATGGTTCCTTGATTTGTATCAAGAGAAAAATTACCATAAATAAATATCATACAGAGTTTCTGTTCCTTGTCTTGTCTACTGCTAGCAAAGGGCAGCCTACTTGTATAGTTCTATTTGGTAGAAATAAATACTGTCTGCTGCTGCTAACAAGCATCTTCATGAAAAGGATCTATACTTCAGCCTTGGAATTATTTCCAGTATTTGTACTATCAAAGACAGCTCCAGTATTTACCACTCCATTTCTATAAAGAATATCTAATTCTTGAAAATATGGACATGTCTTACCATTTGCAAACTAGCCTTCCCAGTTACAATGGTCCTTTTGAAATATTTGTTCATATTTTCCCATTTTTCTTTGCACTTCTTTGCTGAACGCTTGTAACCCATCTTCTGCATCTCATTTGTTCTGCACCAAAAAGAAATGAATTTTGAAAGAGAAAAACACTTTGTGCAATTCTTCACAGCCTAAATAGATGAATAGAAAGTATACTGAAATAGAACGAACCTCCTATGTATCTCTTTGATACTTCCATGATCTCTTTAAGCAATTAAACCATAGTGAGCTCAAAGCCAAGTAACAAAAACAATGAGTGTCATTAGATTCACGTTGTAGATACCTTTTTCTCTCAAAGACATCCCCAAGCCCCAACAATCAAGCCATTGAGTTTGCTTCCAGCTATTTTATAAAGCCCCTGGACCACTCACTTACTATAAAACCAAAATCGAAAAAGGAAAAGTCATTTCTATGAGTTCCACCACAACAAAAGGAAGAGAGGGAGAATATCTCTTCTTTTTTTTCAGTAGAATGACTTTTCTCTAATGAAAAAGATGAGTACGAAATTGTATTAGCTTAAGTCTGTGACAAGTCTTCAAACTCTCCATGAAGATTTCTACTCATGAAACATGAAAAGAAAACATATTTTATAGCTCACAGTTTCGTAAATACATCTCAAAATAAAGTTAAACTTTAATGACAACCATGGAGACTCAATAGCTGCCACATTCGTAAATATGAAAATCTAGTGAAGATCTCTTAGATATTTTTTCAAACACCTTAACTACAACAAAAAGGTTATACTAAGTTATGAAAAGTACTTTAAAATAAACAATCGTCAAAATAAAACTAGCTCATGAAAATTTCTCATCAAAACTTTAAGATAAGAGAGTTTTTTGCTATAGTAAGAACTAACAAAAATAGCTACAAAACTAAGTTTAAGGTCAAGTCTTATAAACATTACAACAATTAACTCCATCAAATTAACAAAACAAATTAAAGTCACCAAGTAAACCAAACAAATTAAAGTCTTCACTTACATAACAACCAACATAGTTATTACTTCATTTACACGGAGAAGTAAAAAGCCTTTAGAAACCTGAAACTTGTTTACATTAGAGAGTTCATCAAGATATGCTAGAAAGGAATCAGCCAAAGTAGCCTACAAACCCAAGAAAAGAATCTGAAAATTAACAAACAAGATAAATGACAATATCTAAGAAGCATTCAAAACAAGAAGCACCATACCAAGTCGAAAAGCCTAATGAAAGTATAAGAAATAAGTCATCATCATCCATACCAGATTTATATGCAAACAAAAATAACTTTTTGTTTTACAATATTGTATCATTATTAAACCACCTTCTTCTTAGTATTATTATTATGTGAGCTAGAGTTAATAACCTAAAATTAAAGACATGACTTAAACATCTATATTGTGTTGAAATCTATAAGTTTATGGGGCAAATATACATACATTATATAATAATAATCATTTAATTAATTTAGAGAAGAACATGACCAAATCTGATAATCCATTTGCCAAAACCCAAATGATTAAGATTCATATTAGCTAAGCTAAAGCCCAAAAGAGAATAATATATACATATATACAACAAAACTGAGAAGTTTCCAAGGTACCAGAAAGAACATTTTTTAATAAAATATATAAAAGCACATAAAAAGATAGTGAGAATTATTATATGAAATCAAGATCTAAGATATTGGCTGTAATTTGTTTGTTCTCTCTCTACTGGGAACAAGAAACAACAAACCACATTTCGCAAACACACTCATTATTTAACTCTACAATTTTGTGTGTTCTAAAATGGGAATCTACAAAAAGCTTCCACTCGTACTTTAATAATTATTATACATTTTGTACTTTGTGAAATTAGCTCCCCACTCTTAAATCTCACTCCCACTACCTTTTCTCTTGATGTGTGTGTGTGTATATATATAAAAATATAGTGAAGTTGAAAGGCATAGTCAAAAAATTGTCTCCAAATACGAAATCGAATGGCTATCATCAAAATCTTAAAATATGGATCTACATGAAATTAGCCCAACAGTGAGGCTACAGTCCAATCCACACACACACATGTGTGTCAAAATTTTATTTTTAGTCCTTTTTCAATTAATGTAAATCATCTTCTTCATGGAAAATTGTTTCTGGCTAATTTGAAATGATTAAAGAGAATCAAGAGTTATACACACTAGAAACACACCTCCTAAACAAAAGGATAACAACCCAGTACTCTTAAACAACCACTTGACAACTTCTCGACTCCATGAAATAAAGCAAAAGAAGAACTTACTACTATATGATCAAAATACACTATGCTACCCCTGTCGTTGATTAAGCCTTGCTGCGGCTGCCACTGACGCTGGAGTTCCATCAGGAAGCATCACAGACTGAAAAGAAAAAAAAAAAAAATATATATATATATATATTAATGAACATTTTATCCAAAAAAAACAACAATTCATCATCCAAAAGAATGTAACTGATATTAGAAATAAATTCGAAAATACTTTAAAGATCTATTACAGATACCTATTGAACCTTTCGGATGACAGCTAATCGGCGCTCTTGCAACATATCTAGCCACAAGCAGACTAGATTTGAGCCTGTGAGACAGATGCAGACGTACAACGGTGGTGGTGAGGGCTGGACACGAACGTGGTCGAAGAAAAGGACTACAGACGGTGGTGGCAAGCACAAAGACGATCGAAGAAAGGGAAGAGTGACAACAGTGGAGGCGGGCACGGAATGGGCACGAGGGACGACTGTGGTGGTGGCGGCGGCGACTGTTCGGAGAAGAAAGGGAACACTATGAGATGAGAATGAGAAGAGAAGAAGAAATAGGAAGGAAGAAATTGTGTGGGTCATTTAGAAAGAGTAAAGTAAGAGAGAGAAATAGTTAGTTTTTATTACAAATAAAAAAAATAAAAATAAAATTAAAAAGGATTTTTAATGCTGCTTTTCGAAAGGAGGATAAAGCTCCCTCTTTAATGCCGATTTAAAACCGACATTAAACATCCGCTTTTTAAAAAGCGACATTAAAGCTCATTTTTCATTTTTTCCAACCGACATTAAAGGCTAGATTTCTTCTAGTGGGTGTTCTTGAAGTTGGTGTCTTGGAAGAAAGCTTGTATCTTCAAAGGAGCTTCAATCTTCGAGGGTCTTCTTGAAGTTGGAGTCTTGGAAGAAAGCTTGTATCTTCAAATGAGCTTCAATCTTTGAGAGTGTTCTTGAAGTTGGAGTCTTGAAATAAAGCTTGTATCTTCAAAGGAGCTCCAATCTTCGAGGGTATTCGACTTCAAGAGTTAAAGAGCCTTCTATATCTTGGGAGAATTTTCTCTAGACCTTCTGAAGTTAAAATTTTCTTCATCAACAATAAAGAGAACCCCTCTATTTATAGAGTTCCCTGGTGGGCTTTAATGACTTTAAGTCTGGTCTGGTCCATGGACCATACCCATGGGCTCAATCACATTGATTTAGGTTATATGATATTTTGGGCTAAATTAAGCTTATTTTTTGGCTCAATTGAATTTTAGCCGAAATAAATAATATTTAATTGAACCAAAATAATTAATTTCATCCAATTGCCATAATAAAGACACGTGACATCATTAAAATTGTAAACCCGAGATTTCCCTAGGATCATTTTCTCTTGTCATCTATTGTTGGGATCACAAAGTTAAAAGAAAAAAAAAAAAGAAAAAAGAAAAAGAAAAGAAAGAAAAGAGAAGAAAGGAAGTGGAATTGGAAAGCAAAGCCCACCATCGCAAGTTCATTTTTTTAAGCCCCATTTCATTTCTTTCCTCCATCATTTTCTTTCCAAACTTTCAGAGCACTTTGAGGAGAGAGTGAAGGAAGAAGAAGAATAAGAATTTCGTGGTTTGAGGTTGAAGAAGATAGGAAAAAGTTCATGCAAAGCCAACCATTGCAGAATCTGGGTGCAACTGTCAACCTCTGGTTGTTTTGTTCGGTTTGAGCTATCTAGAAGGAACTAAGAGGTGAGGTTTGATTTTCTTGAAATTTAGTTCATTTTCCAACAAATTTCATGAAGGAATCTTGAGCTGAATAGTATGAGAAGTTAATGATTTTTGAAATGGAAAACAGAGCACAGGATTTTCGAGCAAACCAGGAGGATTTCTGGTGTTCTCTGATACTTTGAGTATTCTGGAAGTGCACAAGTCGAATCAGAAGCTCTATTTGTTATAGTTAGAAAGGGTATTCAATATCCTACAACTTTCATGAAGATTTTGTGAGCCAAAAATGACTTTAAGTGGGGTTAATTGCAGGAGATAGATAAGGAGTGATAGAGAAACTCGAATTCTGTATTGTCTGTGTTCGGGGCAAGTCTGGACGAATTGGTTGAGAATCTCGTTTTCATTTCTTTAGGTAAGTTGTAGAGTGTTCGAAAATGAAGATTTTTATATGTATTTCATTAATTTTGGTTAAGGTTTGAGGAAGTTATGGGTGTTGGAAGTTAGAATATCGAATTTGGAAAATCTGGAAATGTGGGTTGTAATGCGATTCTTAATCTAATTGTTTAGAAATTCATGAGCATGTGTAACGACCCAACTTTTCCGGACTAAGCTGAGGTCACTACCAAATACCAAAACTCGACCATTCAACATAAAATTTAAAACGGACCAGATACGATTCATTAAAACATTATAAACCTTACAAAAGACAGTTTAGGGCCCTATTTTAAATAATTCAAAAAAAAAGTCACAAAATAAAATGTCAAGTCACCAGTCCAAAATCACAGTCAAAATATGCTGACAAAATACATAGCGGAAGCGAAAAGAAAACCAGACGCGTCCATATGGCCTTCACGCATCCTTCCTGCCTCTCGTCGGTCTGCCCCTCGCTGTACCCCTACCTGAAAAGTTAAAGAAGAGAAAGGGTGAGTATAAACATACCCAGTAAGGGACCCACTACTGGGCCCGTTAGGGAACAACAGTTAACTTCCTATTCGGGGGTACCCTACACAACAGTCTAGTGGTTCCGTAGAACGCACGTATCAGTCTAGTGCTCCCGAAGGATGCACATATCAGTCTAGTGCTCTCGAAGGATACACATATCAGTCTAGTGCTCCCGAAGGATGCACATATCAGTCTAGTGCTCCCGAAGGATGCACATATCAGTCTAGTGCTCCCGAAGGATCCACATATCAGTCTAGTGCTCCCGAAGGATGCACATATCAGTCTAGTGCTCCCGAAGGATGCACATATCAGTCTAGTGCTCCCGAAGGATGCACATATCAGCAAGGCACACTACCCCATAGATGAAGCTAACCGTTACCCCTCAGTCCAAATTAAACTGTCTACATCAGCTACATCCCAACGGCATTCATATCACAGTCCCGCCATAGGCTTTGTCAGTCAGATAGTATAGGTTTAAACATCTACACCCTCAGTTGTTATATGCATTACCGATTCGCACACCAATAGGGAAACCCTAGGTCCAATCGACTAACCAACCAAAACCGGACTCACTGTCCTTCCCCGTCCAAACTCCATGAACCACATCCAGACCAGTGTTTAATACATACTGAATCGTAACTTTAAGGTCCATCAACATAAAATCTCAATCCACAAATAGCAGTCACAGTATATTTTCATCAGACAAAATATAATATCAGTACTTAACAGTCAACACGCATACAGATATTCAGTACAGTCACTAACGTGTAATCCCCTGTGGATTACTACGGTTTTAACCTGGACTCAGGGTCCAGTAGTAGGAAAACCCTTACTTGAAACTCGGTTATGCCCCTCGATCGAAATCCACGCTCGACAGATCCACCCAAGGAAAGGAAGCTATCTCCAATCAGGCCTGCCGCGGAACCCGAGAACTTAAGCGTCAACTCTGCACTACCTTCAAGGGAGAAAAGTAGGGCCATATCTTAATCCAACATTCAAACTCGAATCGGACGAGGTAACATTAGGGAATTCATCAAAACAATCCTTACCGAAGACTCACCGTGAACCGAACTGGAGGAAGGAAGGCTTAGGTGGCTCGGCTCGGCTCGGCTCAGCTCGGCTCGGCTCGGCTCGGCTCGGCTCGGCTTGGTTCGGCTCGCGGCTCGGCTCACTCGGCTCGCGGCTCGGCTCACTCGGCTCACGGCTCGGCTTGGTTCGGCTGGCGGCTCGGCTCACTCGGCTCGCGGCTCGGCTTGGTTCGGCTTGCGGCTCGGCTCACTCGGCTCGCGGCTCGGCTTGGTTCGGCTGGCGGCTCGGCTCACTCGGCTCGCGGCTCGGCTTGGTTCGGCTGGCGGCTCGGCTCACTCGGCTGGCGGCTCGGCTTGGTTCGGCTGGCGGCTCGGCTTGAAGCGGTTTCGGGTCGGGTCTTTGCAGCGCGAAACGGGCAACACGGCTTCGATGATCCTTTCTTCCGGCGAACGACGGCGTGTCGGCGTCGGAAACACGAGCTGATGGCGGAGATGATGCCGGCGGTGGTAGAACGACGAGAGAAAGAGGAAGAAATGGATGGCGGCGCGCGGTGGAGAGAAAACGAAAACGGAGGGAGAGGAAAGGAGATGGTGGCGGCGTCGGCTTCGTGAAGGCAGACGGACTGTCTGGCGAAGAACGGAGGAAGAAGAAGAAATGGATGGCGGCGCGCGGGCAGACGAACGAAGAAGAAGGCGAAAGGGGGGGCTCGGGCGTCGGGCGGCGGCGCAAGGGAGAAAGCGAAAACGGAGGGGGAGGGGGCGTGCGCGCGGCTTAGGGTTTGCTTTTCTTTTAAAAAAAAAAATTTATTATAATTATATATATATATATAATTCTTAATAAATTTATAATATTAATAATTTAAATTAAATAATAATATATATATTAAATATAAATAATAATAATAATAATTAAGTAATAATAATAATATATTAATAATATTAATATTAAATAAATAATAATTTATTTTATTGTTTTAGAAATAACAATATTTCTATAATATTAATTAATAATAATAACTATAATATTAATATTATAACAAATAAAATAAATATTAATAATAATAATATAATCAATATTATATCATTATTATATCAATTTGCACTTTAAATAAAACGAGAAAAATTTTACCTTTAAAAAAATTTCGGAGCGTTACATTCTTCCCTCCTTAGGGAACTTTCGTCCTCGAAAGTTTTATTCCTCGAACAGTTCGGGATAACGGGATCTCATGTCGTCTTCACGCTCCCATGTAGCCTCTTCTACCCGGTGATTCCGCCATAAGACTTTAACTAGGGGAATTTGTTTATTTCTCAACGTCTTCACCTCTCTAGCAAGCACCTCAACAGGTTGTTCAACATAGCTCAAGTTTTCATCAATCTCTAGTGGCTCGTAATCCACTACATGGGATGGATCTGGCACGTACTTCCTCACCATAGAAACGTGAAACACATCATGGACTGTCGAGAGTAATGGAGGCAACGCCAAGCGATAAGCTACAGGGCCAATCCGCTCCAGAATCTCAAACGGCCCAACAAAACGGGGACTCAACTTCCCCTTTCTTTCAAAACGCAAGACACCTTTCATAGGTGCTACCTTTAAGAACACCTTATCCCCTAACTCAAACTCAAGGTCCTTCCGCCTCACATCTGCATAACTCTTCTGCCTACTCTGAGCGGTATGCATGCGTGATCTAATCTTCTGTATCGCTTCGTTAGTAGACTGAACTAACTCAGGACCCATCAATCTCTGTTCACCTACCTCATCCCAGCAAACCGGGGATCTACAACATTTGCCATACAGGGCCTCAAACGGTGCCATGCCAATAGTAGCCTGATAACTGTTATTATAAGCAAATTCCATCAAATGTAAGTGGGAGTCCCAGCTACCTGGAAATTCCAATGCGCACGCTCGCAACATATCCTCTAAAACCTGGTTCAGACGCTCAGTCTGACCGTCAGTCTGTGGATGGAAAGCCGTACTAAAGTCCAACCTTGTGCCCATTGCAGTCTGCAAACCCTTCCAAAATTTGGAAGTGAAACGGGCATCTCTATCAGAAACAATCGACACTGGCACTCCGTGTAATCTCACTATCTCAGACATGTACAACTGTGCCCACTTACTAGCAGTATAGGTGGATTTACCCGGAACGAAGTGCGCTGACTTAGTAAGTCTGTCCACCACAACCCAAATCACTGTAAAACCCCTCAGAGTTCTCGGTAGCCCTGTAATGAAATCCATGGACACGTTCTCCCACTTCCATTCCGGTATGCTCAAAGGTTGTAATAAACCCGCTGGTTTCTGCCTTGGTGCTTTAACCTGCTGACACACCAAGCATTTACTAACAAATTCTGCTACTTCTCTCTTCATGTTACGCCACCAATAAACTCGCTTCAGGTCCTGATACATCTTCGTACTACCTGGGTGCATGGAAAATGGGGAACTGTGCGCCTCAGATAATAATTCTGTCTTAACCGCACAATCTGACGGAACACAAAGGCGTCTCTCAAACAACAGTCCACCATCAGAGGATAACGAGAACTCAGCCGTTTGCCCTGCCTCTGCTAGGCCACGTTTCTCAACCATATAAGGATCGTTACTCTGAGCATCAATGATCTTCTGCCTCAAAGTCGGCTGTACCGTCAACTGGGCTAACTGCATAGTAACTGTCCCCACTGACACTGCAATCTCAGCCCGCTCGAGATCCCGATGCAATGGGGCCTGCCGGGTAATAAGTGCTGCTGAATGTGACACTTTCCTACTAAGAGCATCGGCTACCACATTTGCCTTGCCTGGATGATACAGTATCTCACAATCGTAATCCTTCACTAACTCAAGCCACCTTCGCTGTCTCATATTCAATTCTTTCTGAGTAAAGAAGTATTTCAAGCTCTTATGATCTGTGAATATCTGTATCTTTTCACCATATAAATAATGCCTCCATATCTTCAAAGCAAAAACCACTGCTGCCAACTCTAGATCATGTGTAGGGTAGTTCTGCTCATGACTCTTCAACTGACGAGACGCATAAGCGACCACCTTACCCTGCTGCATCAAAACACAACCCAGACCCTTCTTGGAAGCATCACTATAAATCACGAAACTGCCAGAACCATCGGGTACCGTGAGAACTGGTGCGGTAACTAGCTTCTGTTTAAGGGTCTGGAAACTGTCCTCACATGCCTTGCTCCAAACAAAAGGAACTCCCTTTCTGGTCAACTGAGTAAGAGGAGTAGCTATACGAGAAAAGTTCTCCACAAACCGTCGATAATAGCCTGCTAAACCCAGAAAGCTACGAACCTCACTGACTGTGGAAGGTCGGGTCCAACCAGTGACTGCCTCTATCTTAACTGGATCTACAGAGACTCCAGCCTTAGAAACCACGTGGCCCAGAAAGGACACCTGCTTCAGCCAAAACTCGCACTTCGAGAACTTTGCGTATAATTTATTATCCCGAAGTGTTTGCAAAACCATACGTAAATGCTCCTCGTGTTCGGCCTCCGTCTTGGAGTATATCAAGATATCGTCGATAAACACAATCACAAAAGTGTCTAGAAACTCCCTAAACACTTTGTTCATCAAGTCCATAAACACTGCCGGAGCATTCGTCAAACCAAAAGACATCACAATAAACTCGTAGTGTCCATATCTGGAACGAAATGCTGTCTTCGGTACATCCTCATCCTTAATTCTCAGCTGATGGTATCCCGACCGAAGATCAATCTTAGAGAACACTGTGGCTCCCTGTAACTGGTCAAATAGATCGTCAATCCTGGGCAAGGGATATCTGTTCTTTACGGTTACTTTGTTCAACTCCCTATAGTCAATGCACAGACGCATCGATCCGTCCTTCTTCTTAACGAATAAGACTGGCGCACCCCAAGGTGACACGCTCGGTCGAATGAATCCCTTATCAAGCAATTCCTGTAACTGTATCTTCAGTTCTTTCAGTTCTGCGGGGGCCATTCTGTAAGGGGCCCTGGATATAGGAACCGTGCCCGGCTCCAACTCTATGGCAAACTCAACCTCTCTGTGCGGAGGTAACCCTGGAAGTTCCTCAGGAAAAACGTCCGGATAGTCCCTCACTACTGGTTCTGACGACAGGGATACATCCGCCTCTCTAGTATCCACCACACTCGCTAAGATACCCCAAGTACCCTGACTGAGCAGTTTACTGGCCCTGATGGCTGAGATTACCTGGGGCAACGACTTTGACCCTCCTCCCTTATATTTAAAACTGGCCATCGAGGGAGGGTTAAACGTTACCTCCTTACGTGAACAATCTATGCTGGCGTGGTTAGCGGCCAACCAATCCATACCCAGGATTACATCAAAGTCCAGCATATCCAGAACTATCAGCGTTACTTCAATCACATGGCCTGCTATCTCAATCTGACATGCCTTCACCTTTTCCTTCGACAACATACATTCCCCAGAAGGAGTAGATACTGACAGAACATGGTGTAAGGGCTCTACCTCTAAGCGGGCATGCGACACAAATGCGGAAGAGATAAAAGAATGTGACGAACCCGAATCAAACAAAACTAAGGCGTAATGCCCCAACACTGGGAGCGTACCTGTCACTACTGTGCCTGCCTTCTCAGCCTCAGTCCTGTTGGTAGCAAAGACTCTACCCTGATGTGGAGCACCTGCTCCCTGATTCTGCGCGATCCCCGTGACTCTCAACGGGCATCTATCAGCTGTATGACCCTCTTGCCTGCACTTAAAGCAGGTCCTGGTCCCGAATAAGCAACGGCCCAAATGGTGCTTCCCACAAGTGGTACACAACGGCTTCCCTCTGGCAGCCTCCCCTGCCTCAAAAGGTTTCTGCTGGAAGCTGCGAAACTCACCACCTGGTCTGAAATTCCGCTGTGGCACTGGAACAGGCTGCTGCTCAGCCTTCCTCTTCTGTCCCGACGTCGAACCTCTACCAGCGGTCTTAGACGAGTTGGCCCTCTCCTGTAAACTGAGATCCACTGCCAGGCGCAGTGCATCGGCATGAGTAGCGGGTCTAAAAGCTCGGACCAAACCCTGAATGTCCAGTCTGAGGCCTCTAACAAACTTATCAGCTCTGGCCGCCTCGGTCGCTATCATCTCGGGAGCGAAGCGGGATAACATGTCAAATTCCGCATCATACTGCTCCACTGTCATGTCACCCTGCTCTAGGTTCAGAAACTCCTGCCGCTTGGCATCTCTCAAACTGGCAGAGAAGAATTTCGCATAGAAACTCTCCTTGAACTGCTGCCACGTGATCTGACTCACATCACCACCTAGCATCCTCTCTGTGGTCTCCCACCATGCTGTACCTCTGTCAGTCAACATAAAAACAGCACACTGAACCTTCTGATCCTCAGGGCATTTCATGTAACGGAATATGGTTTCTAAGGACGATAACCACATCTGAGCCCTGGTGGGGTCCTCCAAAGACCCATCGAACGTCGTGGGATTATACTTCCTGAAATCCCTCAGATGCTTAGCCTCTTCTGACAACTGATCCGGCACAAACTGGGGCGCAACTGGTACCGGAGCCGGAGCTGGAGCAGGAACTGGTGCTGGAGCTGGCGCTGGAGCTAGCGCCGGAGTTGGCGAGGCAGGCTTCTGCTGCTCCCGCATCTGCATAATCATATCTCTAAACCTCTGTTCCATGGCGGCTAGGTCCGCATGAGTAACTGGCGCAGCCGGGTCAGGGGCTTGGGCTACAGGCTGCACCTCAGGCTGAACGCGTCCTGCTCCCCTTCCTCGGCCTCCTCGACCACCCCTACGTGCACCTCTCCTTGGTGGCATTTCCCTAACAACCACCAACGATTTCCTTTAGTCACAATGGTAATTGGATTTGCAGTTTAACTTAGGTAAGGTAATGCATGTAGAGTTATACATATACTTTCATGAGAGCGTACCTGACGAGCGGCAAGGATCGTTTCAGCCATAAGGACACAAAACACAGACTCACATTACAAGTCAGTCTACAGAACCTAAAACTTAGGCTCTGATACCAACTGTAACGACCCAACTTTTCCGGACTAAGCTGAGGTCACTACCAAATACCAAAACTCGACCATTCAACATAAAATTTAAAACGGACCAGATACGATTCATTAAAACATTATAAACCTTACAAAAGACAGTTTCGGGCCCTATTTTAAATAATTCAAAAAAAAAGTCACAAAATAAAATGTCAAGTCACCAGTCCAAAATCACAGTCAAAATATGCTGACAAAATACATAGCGGAAGCGAAAAGAAAACCAGACGCGTCCATATGGCCTTCACGCATCCTTCCTGCCTCTCGTCGGTCTGCCCCTCGCTGTACCCCTACCTGAAAAGTTAAAGAAGAGAAAGGGTGAGTATAAACATACCCAGTAAGGGACCCACTACTGGGCCCGTTAGGGAACAACAGTTAACTTCCTATTCGGGGGTACCCTACACAACAGTCTAGTGGTTCCGTAGAACGCACGTATCAGTCTAGTGCTCCCGAAGGATGCACATATCAGTCTAGTGCTCTCGAAGGATACACATATCAGTCTAGTGCTCCCGAAGGATGCACATATCAGTCTAGTGCTCCCGAAGGATGCACATATCAGTCTAGTGCTCCCGAAGGATCCACATATCAGTCTAGTGCTCCCGAAGGATGCACATATCAGTCTAGTGCTCCCGAAGGATGCACATATCAGTCTAGTGCTCCCGAAGGATGCACATATCAGCAAGGCACACTACCCCATAGATGAAGCTAACCGTTACCCCTCAGTCCAAATTAAACTGTCTACATCAGCTACATCCCAACGGCATTCATATCACAGTCCCGCCATAGGCTTTGTCAGTCAGATAGTATAGGTTTAAACATCTACACCCTCAGTTGTTATATGCATTACCGATTCGCACACCAATAGGGAAACCCTAGGTCCAATCGACTAACCAACCAAAACCGGACTCACTGTCCTTCCCCGTCCAAACTCCATGAACCACATCCAGACCAGTGTTTAATACATACTGAATCGTAACTTTAAGGTCCATCAACATAAAATCTCAATCCACAAATAGCAGTCACAGTATATTTTCATCAGACAAAATATAATATCAGTACTTAACAGTCAACACGCATACAGATATTCAGTACAGTCACTAACGTGTAATCCCCTGTGGATTACTACGGTTTTAACCTGGACTCAGGGTCCAGTAGTAGGAAAACCCTTACTTGAAACTCGGTTATGCCCCTCGATCGAAATCCACGCTCGACAGATCCACCCAAGGAAAGGAAGCTATCTCCAATCAGGCCTGCCGCGGAACCCGAGAACTTAAGCGTCAACTCTGCACTACCTTCAAGGGAGAAAAGTAGGGCCATATCTTAATCCAACATTCAAACTCGAATCGGACGAGGTAACATTAGGGAATTCATCAAAACAATCCTTACCGAAGACTCACCGTGAACCGAAGTGGAGGAAGGAAGGCTTAGGTGGCTCGGCTCGGCTCGGCTCAGCTCGGCTCGGCTCGGCTCGGCTCGGCTCGGCTTGGTTCGGCTCGCGGCTCGGCTCACTCGGCTCGCGGCTCGGCTTGGTTCGGCTCGCGGCTCGGCTCACTCGGCTCACGGCTCGGCTTGGTTCGGCTGGCGGCTCGGCTCACTCGGCTCGCGGCTCGGCTTGGTTCGGCTTGCGGCTCGGCTCACTCGGCTCGCGGCTCGGCTTGGTTCGGCTGGCGGCTCGGCTTGGTTCGGCTGGCGGCTCGGCTCACTCGGCTCGCGGCTCGGCTTGGTTCGGCTGGCGGCTCGGCTTGAAGCGGTTTCGGGTCGGGTCTTTGCAGCGCGAAACGGGCAACACGGCTTCGATGATCCTTTCTTCCGGCGAACGACGGCGTGTCGGCGTCGGAAACACGAGCTGATGGCGGAGATGATGCCGGCGGTGGTAGAACGACGAGAGAAGGAGGAAGAAATGGATGGCGGCGCGCGGTGGAGAGAAAACGAAAACGGAGGGAGAGGAAAGGAGATGGTGGCGGCGTCGGCTTCGTGAAGGCAGACGGACTGTCTGGCGAAGAACGGAGGAAGAAGAAGAAATGGATGGCGGCGCGCGGGCAGACGAACGAAGAAGAAGGCGAAAGGGGGGGCTCGGGCGTCGGGCGGCGGCGCAAGGGAGAAAGCGAAAACGGAGGGGGAGGGGGCGTGCGCGCGGCTTAGGGTTTGCTTTTCTTTTAAAAAAAAAATTATTATAATTATATATATATATATATATATAATTCTTAATAAATTTATAATATTAATAATTTAAATTAAATAATAATATATATATTAAATATAAATAATAATAATAATAATTAAGTAATAATAATAATATATTAATAATATTAATATTAAATAAATAATAATTTATTTTATTGTTTTAGAAATAACAATATTTCTATAATATTAATTAATAATAATAACTATAATATTAATATTATAACAAATAAAATAAATATTAATAATAATAATATAATCAATATTATATCATTATTATATCAATTTGCACTTTAAATAAAACGAGAAAAATTTTACCTTTAAAAAAATTTCGGAGCGTTACAGCATGGAAGGACAAAACCTATCTATGATTCTAATGCTCGGTTTTGGTTGTTGACAGGCCAAGAGGAAATAGGCCGAGTTTACAAACTGGGAAACTAGATAAGACTGTGAGTGACAAAACAATTTCTAAAATGTTATTAAACAGTTGTTCATAATTACATGTTTTACATGTTTTTCTATGAATGATACATGTTTTTGTGAACGGTTTCAAACATGAGTTTTGAACTTAGATTTTCTAATGAGGGTTATATTCGAGCACGTGGCTAATGGATTAATGAAAAGTAGTTGAAACGATATCTTTTAAAGTAAAGCATGTGTTAGCAAATATTGTATAATGATTTAAAGTTTTTCACGAGCAAATTGAATAAACTTGAGTTTTACAAAAGATAACGATAAACAGGCATGTTTAAATGTTTTCATGTGACTTCACGGAGCTTTCCATTGATTACATGACTGAGATATTGAGCCTGAGGCTATATGGTACCGTGTGCACACAGGTTATATTTCTGTTGTCGACGTTGAGTGTACTCCGTGACAACGATGCTGTCGTGAGTGCTGGGCGGGCCCCACTACGACAAAGACGATGGGAGTGTCGGGTGGGCCCCACTACATCGTAGAACTAGTAAACGTTGGTTTTATTGGGCGTGCCCTACACCACGTAGATCGATCATGTTAGTTAAAACGTTTGATGTACTTGTTATGCTTTGTTAGATTTTTTTTATGATGAACTTGGAAAATATTTTAGAAACCCTTATTTATTACACGTTTATGTTAAATGCTTTGTTTGAACATATTTATACGTCTAAAGGTTTATCACATGTTTCGACGTCCATATTTAAAGTTTTAAATTTAGTCACTCACTGGGCCTCGTAGCTCATTCTTTTCAAAATGTTTCCCACTTTTCAAGTAGAGATTGAGCTCCCGGTGCCTGATACACTGCCAACGTATGCTTAAAGTTTCGAATCAAACTCCAGTACGTGGTTGGAGTTGTATTTTGAGTATGTTCATGTTGAAATGTTTTGTAAGGTTTAAATAATATCGTCCTGGAGGTCGTGGTCATAAAACTCTAGTTGTATAGGTTTTGGTCGTGATGTTTATATCAGGTTATTTTACAAACCAAGTGATGTTAGGGCTGCATCTTATGTATGTTAGGAAGGTTTTCGTGATTTCCTCTGTGTGGTGTTCCATGTTGAATATTCTATATCTAAGATTGGTATGTTTATCAGGCTTAACGTTTAGTAGGATCAGCAGGGATCGCTAGAGAAGACGATGTCTGTTGGCTTCACACCGTCTTTCGGGCTAAGACAACAGGTGGTTCGGGAGGGGGTGTGTCAACTTGGTATCAGAGCAGTTACCTCCATGGGAAAAGAGACATGGTAGTTAGTGTTAAGAAAAACAATTCAGAAAGTAAATTATTAGACGTTGGGTCAGTTCAGGTAGAACTAGCGAAGTAAGGTCCGAGTATTATTGAGAGGGAGTCCAGTCAGGACTAGAATGTGGTTACAAGTTTAGTATCAAATATCTGAGTTAAGTATCTATAGCATGTCTAATGTGTTGGTATATTATAGGAGTCATGCCACCACATACCAGCAGACGACGCAGGCAGATTCAGGATGGGATGCAGGATCCTACCCAAGGTCAATCTGAAAGGGGATCTAGTACCCCGAGAGGTCAGAATGAGGCAGGGAGTGAGCGATTTGCTAGATCTGCATAGGAGATTGGTAGGCCTGAGAAAGCAGGGACTAGTGATCCCGAAAAGATGTATAGGATTGAACGGTTGAAGAAATTATGAGCTACAGTGTTTGAGGCTTCCATGGATCCAGCTGACGCCGAGGTCTGGTTAAATATGCTGGAGAAATGCTTCGACGTAATGAGTTGTCCTCAAAAACGAAAAGTCAGATTAGCCACATTTCTGTTACAAAAAGAGGCCGAGGGATGGTGGAAATCCATTATAGCCAGGCGCAATGATGCACGTACATTAGATTGGCAGACATTCAGACGCATATTTGAGGAAAAGTATTATCCCACCACATATTGTGAGGCAAAGAGAGATGAGTTTCTGAAGCTAAAACAAGGGTCACTTTCAGTGGCCGAGTACGAGAGGAAGTATACCGAGCTTTCACGGTATGCTGAAATGATTGAGGCATCTGATAGTGACAGGTGTCGCAGGTTTGAGAGAGGGCTACGCTTTGAGATACGTACCCCAGTGACCGCTATTTCCAAGTGGACGAATTTTTCCCAGCTAATAGAGACTGTTTTACGTGTGGAGCAGAGTATTGTAGAGGAAAAGTCGACAATGGAACTTAATCGAGGAGTTTTAACAACTAGTGGTATTTGAGGTCGAGAGCAACGGAGGTTCACACCTGGAGTGAATGTTTCAGGTTGTCAAGACTTCAAGCGTCGATCGGGTGGCAAACCATTGACGCAGATGAGTTCAGGTAGTGCTTATCAGAGGCAGAGTCAGAGAGCTTCCAGTCAGTCTGCGAACTCAGTAGCAAGATTGCAGACAGGTCAGGAGTCTGTTGCTAGTGAATCCAGGAGAACCCCATGTGTAAGTTGTCGCAAGAGTCATCGGGGTCAGTGTCTTATTGGCGCCGGTGTGTGTTACCAGTGTGGACAAACAAGACATTTCAAGAGGGATTATCCACAGCTAAGAGTAGAAGTTCGGAGGGACGAGGGAGTTGAGTCCCACACAGTTGAGCAGCCGAGAATCTCAACAACCGCAGGGGAGGGAACTAGTGGTGCAAGACAAAAGAGAGTTGTGGGGAGACCTAGGCAGCAGGGAAAAGTCTACGCCATGACTCAACAGGAAGCAAAGGACGCACCAGATGTGATCACTGGTACGATTTTGATTTTGTGATGTACCTGCACGTGTTTTATTAGATTCTGGCGCTATGCATTCCTTTGTTTCTAGTATGTTATTAACCAAGCTGAGTATGATGCTAGAGCCTTTATCTGAGGAGTTAGTCATATGCACACAAGTTGGTGACATTTTATTAGTCAGTGAAGTGTTGCGTGATTGTGAGGTTGTAGTGGAAGGTCTATGCATGTTGGTGGATCTTCTTCCTCTAGAGTTGCAGGCATTGGATGTAATTCTGGGAATGACTTCTTATTCACTCACAATGCTTCGATGAATTGCCATAGGAAAGAGGTGACTTTTAGGAAACCAGGTTCGACTGAAGTTGTTTTTAGGGGTGAGAGAAATATTATCCGTACGAGTTTGATTTCAGCTCTAAAAGTTGAGAAGTTGTTGAGGAAAGGTTGCACAGCGTTTCTTGCGCACGTGGTTGAGGTGCAAGAAGAAAAGTTGAAACCAGAAGATGTTCTTGTGGTGAATGAATATCTAGATGTTTTTCCAGCTGATTTATCGGGTTTGCCGCCTGATAGAGAAGTGGAATTTACTATTGAAGTGTTACCAGGAACAACACCTATTTCACAGGCACCATACAGAATGGCTTCGAGCGAGCTTAAGGAGTTGAAGGTGCAGTTGCAAGAACTAGTTGACGAGGGATACATCAGGCCTAGTGTATCACCTTAGGGAGCTCCAGTGTTATTCGTGAAGAAGAAAGATGGTACCCTAAGATTATGCATTGACTACACGCAGTTAAACAAGGTCACGATACGTAACAAGTACCCTCTACCACGTATCGATGACTTGTTTGACCAGTTAAGGGGAGCAATAGTGTTCTCTAAGATTTATCTGAGATCAGGATACCAACAGATGAGGGTTAGGGAATCAGATATTCCTAAGACAGCATTTAGAACGAGGTATGGGCACTATGAGTTTTTAGTAATGTCATTTGGTTTAACCAATGCACCAGCAGTTTTCATGGACCTCATGAACAGGATCTTCCATCAGTATTTAGATCAGTTTTTGATAGTGTTCATCGATGACATACTAGTTTACTCAATGGACATAAAAGCCCATGAGGAACATTTGAGGATTGTTCTACAAACACTGCGTGATAAACAACTATACCTCAAGTTCAGCAAATGTGAGTTCTAGTTGAATCAAGTGGTGTTCTTAGGGCATGTGGTTTCAGAGGGCGGAGTTAGTGTTGATCCGCAGAAAATGGAAGCTGTTGTCAATTGGGAGAGACCAGCCAGTGCGACAGAGGTACGTAGTTTCCTAGGTCTGGTCGGATACTACAGACGTTTTGTTGAGGATTTCTCACGATTAGCATTACCCTTGACAGCTTTAACAAGGAAGAATGCTAAGTTTGAGTGGTCGGATAAGTGTGAACAAAGTCGGATAGTTTGATGTACTTATTATGCTTTGTTAGATTTTTTTTTACCATGAACTTGGAAAAAATTTTAGAAAGCCTTATTTATTACACATTTATGTTAAATGCTTTGTTTGAACATATTTATACGTCTAAAGGTTTATCACATGTTTCGACGTCCGTATTTAGAGTTTTAAATTTGGTCACTCACTGGGCCTCGTAGCTCATTCTTTTCAAAATGTTTCCCACATTTTAGGTAAAGATTGAGCTCCCGGTGCCTGATACACTACCAACATCTGCTGAAAGTTCCGAATCAAACTCCAGTACGTGGTTGGAGTTGTATTTTGAGTCTGTTCATGTTGAAATATTTTGTAAGGTTTAAATAATATCGTCCTGGAGATCGTGGTCATAAAACTCTAGTTGTATAGGTTTTGGTCGTGATGTTTATATCAGGTTATTTTACAAACCAAGTGATGTCAGGGCTGGATCTTATGTATGTTGGGAAGGTTTTCGTGGTTTCCTCTGTGTGGTGTTCCATGTTGAATATTCTATATCTAAGACTGGTATGTTTATCGGGCTCAACTTTCAGTAGGGTCAGCAGGGATTGTTAGAGGAGACGATGTTTGTTGGCTTCACGCTGTCTTTCGAGCTAAGACAGCAGGTGGTCCGGGAGGGTTGTGACAAAAATTGTCCAATTTGTCTTTAAATTTAATTTGGGATATATGGCAATTTTTTAGTTAATCCCAAATACAATTATTTTAGTAAATGATGTGACAATTTGTGATTGGTTTCAAATTTTCTTATTCAACACATGCGTTATGGGCAATGTGAATTAGTTAGCACATTTTCATGATCACTTTCAACAAATGTTAGATCATGAGAAAAATCATCTCTTCTATTCTTTCACTATGGGTCTTATGACGTGTATGCCTATAACATACCACACCATCCATTCGTAGAATCACTTTACATGTCTTATTACGTCTTTGTACCCCTTCCTCAGCTCAAGTGTTTATCACACTCTTTTGTCGAGTTATAGGCATGCATTCTATTCCAGATCACACATCAAGAATAAAGCATTCTATTTGAGATCACACAGTAGGAATAGAGCATCTCATCCTAGATCTCCTATCATGGATGGAATATTATATCGCATAGGTTACAATGGTTATTTTATTCAATCGTTATTAAGTTCTCACACCTTCCTTGAACAAATCATTTCGTCACATCATTCTAATGTATAGTAAATCCTATTCATTTATATTTAGGACCTAGAAAGCACAAGAAAAATTATATAACTTACAGTCTCAATAGAAGTGCAATTTATAAGCCTTTAAAATTTAGAAAATATTTTATAAAAGAAACCACTCACTGTTACAGCCAACTATCTCCTCGGCCTAGCTTCCTTTGCACTTCATCGGGTTCAGGCTCAGTTTGGTCTCATAAATCTTTCTAATTCTCCTTTAAGTGAGTTCGCGGTAAAAAGCAACTTCAAATTGGTCTAGATCCCTCTATTTATAGTTCTTTCTAGTGAGTTTTCCCATTTCAGAATGATTAACTTTTCTGACGACTGGAGGTGACCCAATCTCGAAATGTTATGTGTCTTTGTCCAACCTTATCTTGAATCTGGATTGGACGGCCTGCTCCAATCAACCGCTGACCTACGGACATCTGGGTCACATCAATATTTCTCTGGGCACCCTAAACTTACTTATTGGCCACCACTTTCCTCGCGTAGTTCTTTAGCGAAGCGCGTTCTACTTATTAGTAGTCTTTACGCATAGTATTCTTTTCGCATGGCTTTTATCATTTTGGTGGTATGTGTTCGGGGCCTCACATAGATACTCGATGGAGATCACATAACAACACTTGAACGAGTTTTGTTACAATGTCTTCGTTTTATTACATTGTTCTTTTTAGTGGTTGATGTACTTTAATTTAGATAATTGTGCAAAGTGGATCAAATTTAGAAAGCAAAGATTCTAATCTTTAAATTTGACATTGGTTTTAATATCATGAAACATATATTATGAATTACAAGTGACTTGTCTCCATGCAAAATATAATATGAATTACGAATGACTTGTCTCAAGCGTTACTGAGAAATGATCAAGATATTGTGAACGTAATGAATTTAGTCAACTTTTGTAAAGGAAACTAGAATCAATAGGAGAGTCTGGTTGAAATTCATTACTATAAAGAGTTTTTTATTTATGCAATAGTCATGATATTGATGTTTTAAAAAGGGATGACATAATTTTAATTTTAGGACAACAAAGTTGAAAATCTCAACCAATGTTTTTGTAAAGGAAATGTTTTAAAGAAATGTTTTTGTCAACTTTTGTAAAAGAAAATCTCAAAGGTCTCTACCCTCTCTATGGCACAAGAAATGTTTTTGTTTATTGGTTGGACGATAAAAAGGTTGTTCATTAGAGGAGCATTGATATTTAATGACTAAAAGTAGCCTAAGAGTAAAATGATAAGTTGACCCAGTTGGTGTTACAAAAATTTGTGAAGGACTAACTTTTTGTTATTGCTCTATATCCATGAACATAGAAATATATCTATAGCGAAGAGGGTTCAGCTATGTGTCTTTAGTGAAGTGTTGTTACGTTGTGTTGATAAGTGATATGCATTGGTTGTTATATGATACAAGTTTTTCTAGTCAAGTCCAAATGGAAACTTGACTACGTCCTCATAATTCATGGGTTGAATACAAGGAAAAATTTGCCAAGTGAGTCATTGTTACTCCCTTTGATAAAAGCACTTTTAGGTAGGTTGTTTCAAAGAATAGAAATGTAAAGAATAATTGGTAGCCGTCGCATAAAAGATAATCCAATTAATACAACAATGTACGTGCAATAGTAAAAGAGATTATACAAAAAATTAGAGTATATGGAATCTCTACCTAAAAAGATCAGGAAATTTTTAGCCAACTTACTTAACAAGATTGTAAGTAGTCTACCGAAAGTTGGGGTCATATCTAAGAGAGTTCTTGATAAGCACTTGAAACCAAGAAATCAAACAAACTAGTAATTTAAAAAATCTAAAAGAATTGTAGTTGTAGGGAGGTTGATTGTGACATGGCCTCGAGATTTCCTGAGTTCCCAACTTCTAAGCTTTTGTCCTTCATCTCGATCGAATAAGCACCGAGATGGCTCTAAGATTACACTTTTGTTTTCAATCTTGTCTGGGATTTCACACGACTCATCGAGATTCTTACATAAAAAACATTCTGTCTTTCCTCTCTATCGAGCAAGACTAAGTTTTACCCTTCTGTCTCAAATCTCAATCGAGATCCCACAAGGTTGCCCAAAGAATTCCCTTTCCAAGGCACTTACCTTGGCTACCACAGAAGCCTTGAATGTCTAATAACCTTTTTATAGGTTATTTTCATTTCTTTTAGGCTAACAACCCATGACACATAACCTCTAAATGCCTAGTTCTCAAGTCTTTAACATTAGCCAAATATTTTTCTTTTTTCACTAACCATGACACACCTTTAATGACATTGTGTAGTAGAGCAAAGCATAATTATGTTGTCTCCCAAATTTGCTACAAATACCTTTAACTTCACCATGAATAAGTGTAAGAGGGGATCTCTCTTAAGAAGGTCAGTGGATGAAATGTTTTAAAATCCTTCCCCATCTGTAATCGAAGTTCCTCTTCCTCCACCTCTTCTCCGGTCAACTTATGAGTTAGAGCTTAAAGAGAGATTAGAGAGAGAAACTTAGCAACTATTCCTCTAATATGTAAAAGAACCAGGAATGCATGACAATGCATTCTACAACTCGACACATTTCTCTACTTTCCATTTTGTATCTTTTAAATGGATTATAGGATTGTATTATTCTCAGTCAAGAGGCCTACATTTATCAATACAATGCGTGTTTATCCACTGTTATTCTTTCATCTTTTTACTGTTTATCATCTTGCTGAAATGTTTTAGGTAGTTTAAGTATCTGATTATGTGCTTGATAAGGGTTCTTTAATTATAAGACTCATCGCGTTCAAGTTGAGATTAACTTTATCGTCTGGTTATCTTTGAGATAAGGAATCAAGTGTTGGTCGCCAACTACTCAAGAGTTTAAGTAGCAAAAACCTTTGTAAATAGGTGCAAAAAAGAGTTTGGAAACAAACTTCATTCTAGCATTTTGCCTTTAATCATTTCTGTCCCCAAACGAGAACAAGTGTAGTGTTTAGGTGCCAAGAGGTTGCTCGCCTTAAATAGAGATGGAAATATGAAACTTATAAGTAAGGAAACCTAGATATATATTGATTGACTTGTCTTTATCGTTTGTGTCCTGAAAGGAGAACAAATGCGATGTTTAGGCATTGAGGGATTGCTCGTCTTAATTAGAAGATTGTTAAACGATCTATATCGCATCAAGATACATCTCGCATGGCTTAAATCGCCTACAATGCGAAGACATTCCTTCCTCTTTCTTAATGCATGGTAGTTTACATTTCATAATCATTCTATTCCATTCCATCTTCTATAGAATCCTTTATGTAAATATTTGGATTAGTATACTTTTACTTTTATACTATATAGAAATTATATTGTATGGAATTAAAAGTAGTCATTATAACTAAGTTTGATAGAAATTCTTTGAGTTCGACCCTGAACTTACTAGGAAACCTTTTTCTTCGCTTACACTTAAGCGAGAAAGAGGAAAACTTGTGCTAAATGTTAATCGTCATGAATTTAGCAAACGTAGGTTAGACATGCATCCTTTATAACATAACCCAACCTCAACGCCAATTTAGTCGCTATATTTCATGATACATCAATGAATCAATTTTGTAACACATACTACATAAAAGTACACAAGCAAGCTTTTGGCATTACATACACAGCTAACAAGCAAATAGTCGAGTTCTGTTTATGGTAATCCATACAAATTCTCCACCCCGTGACTGTTTGGCTTGGAATTAGTTTATTGTTTTTGTTTTGTACAACTGTCATCTCGCCTTTCTTGGACATGCATTGAACTGGGCTGACCCATTCACTATCTGTGATTGGATAAATCACCCATGTGTCAAGTTATTTGATAATTTCCTTCTTCACGACTTTCTTCATCGTAGATTTTAATTCCCTCTAGTATTGAATGGTGCCTATGTGTCCGTCTTCTAACTTGATCTTATGTATGCAATAGGATGGGTTTGTGCCTTGAATGTTTGTCATGATCCATCATATCCTCTTCTGGTGGCATTTTTGCATTTTTAATGATGGTTTCTCTTCTGCAGAACTCAGCTGGGCAAAGATGATGATGGGTAGAGTGTCATTCTCCCTCATGAATGCATACTTTAGGTGGTTGGGCAATGGCTTCAGCTTTAAAGCTTATGTCTCTTTAATTGATGGCTTATTCTTTTTCTCACCTTTGGTTTGCAGATTCAAAGGCTCAAACTTCCTTGCGTCATACACAACATTGATTTCCTCTAAAACACCTTATGAATCTTCCTCTTCAAAGAACTCTTGAGGTGGAATAGCTTTGCAATCACTTCTTACTCACAATAATCCCTTTCAAGGGATTCAATTGCTTTGTAGTTCTCATTATTTGTGGGAAACTTCAACGCGTTTGCAACGTTGAATGTTACTTCTTAGTTATTAAGTCGTGTTGTCAATTCCCCTTAGTAGACATCTATAAGGGTAAGCCCTGTTGACAGAAATGGTTGCCCTAAAATAATTCGAACCTCTCACTAACCCTCCTAATCAAGAATGACGAAGTCTGTGGGAAATATGAATTTGTCCACGTTGACAAATACATCTTCAATCTTGCTCTCTAGACACACAATGGATTTGTCAGTCAACTAGAGAACCATTTTTAGAGGTTGAGTCTCCTCTATCCTTAATTTCTTAAAGATAGAGAGGAGCATCAAGTTGATACTTGCTCCAAGGTCGCATAGTACACGACCAAGATCCACGTCACCTATTGAGTAGGATACCATAAAGCTTCCAAGATCATTCATCTTCTGGGGTACCCCATTTTTTAAGACATCACTTGTTGCATGTGTTAGAGCTACCATTGAATATTTATTGATTCTTTTGTTCTTCGCAAGAATATCTTTCAGAAGTTTCATGTACGAAGGCGTTTGCTTTAACGCATCAACAAACAAGATCTTTATTTGAAGCTACTTCAAACCGTCTAGAAACTTCTTAAACTGTTTTTTGTTGCATTTCTCTTTTAGGAAACTTGGGAATGGAGGAGGCATTGTGGGATTGAAAGATGACACTTGATTTCATGCCATTCTGTCTTCTTCATCTCGCTTGGGATCCTCCACTCCTTGTTTTCCTGTGTCATTGTTCTACAATGAAATAATATCATTAGTTAAAGAGATAATAAGGGGATCATATATATTATTTAGAGTGTTATTCTCGACATTAGAACTAGAAGTAGAATTTCTACATTCAGAGTTTAGTTCGCAAATGGCTAGATTCCTTCTGCCTCTCAGTATCACAGCTTGACATTGATCCTTCTCATATCCCCCAGCCTTACTAGGCGTTTCAGTGTTGCTCGAGAGGGATCCCCATGATCTCCTAAAGAAGTCGCTAGCAAGCTGCCCCAATTATAATTCCAGATTTTTTATGAAGGTGGCTTGGGTTTGTAGAACGACATCATTCCTCTGCACATACTCATGGAGAAGGATTTCCATTGATGATGAAGAGAATGGAAAAGTGGTGGTGGATTGTTATTGTTGAGGTGGAGGATGATGTGGTCTATTGTTATGGTATCTTTGGTGATAGCCAGATGCTTTATCGAGATCACCACCATGACAACCCTACCGTCCTTGCTTTTGTTGGCCTAGTCCTTCGTACTCGAAGTTGGGGTGATTCCTCCAACCTAGATTATAAGTTTTGGAGTAGGGGTCATGTTTTACACACGCGACAATCTCATAATTAAGTGGGCATGCGTTGGTGTTATGAGGACAACCGCATCCCACACATCCTATTCCTATCTCGTCCATCTACTTCACCGCCTGAAATGAGTTGTCTACGTCATTAACTTTTGATAATGCCATTGATTGTAGCAGGTTGTTCATTATGGTCATTTATCCTTACAATGTCACCATTGTATTTCTATCCACTTCTTCAATCTTTTTTCTTCCTTCTTGCCGAGAATACAAATCATTGAAAACTTTTAAAAATACAAGTTACTGTAGCTTTTTTTTATAGAATAACAAGGCCAAAATGTAGAAGAAGTGTATCAAAATGCCATGATTATGTTGAAAAAGCATAAGTATTTAGAAATACACTTTACATAAGTATCCATGCATGTTTTACCGCATTTTTAATGTCTTAATGTAGGAAGAGAAATAGAAGAAGAGACTAGTGAATCGCAAAGGATCTCGTGCAAGAGCTATGCGAGAAGAGCTCGTCTGTCAAGAACAGCTGCTAGGCAAGGATCTACGACATCACACATGAATGGCTTACTAGAGGACAAGAATGGTAGTTGGAGTTTATGTGACTTAACAAATGTTGCAATGGACACTAACGTGATCAGATGAATAGAAGTTTTATGCCAAAAGTTGCCTATATAAAGTCTCCTTCTACATCAAGGAAATGTGTGTCTGAATGGGCCAAACCATAGAGAGTGGTGGAAAGGACTAGCCTTTCCACCTTCGATAAAAAGATTTGTTCTTCTTCTCTAATTATTCTTTGAGTAAGAGCTTGGAGATTGAAAGGAGGGAAGTCAATTTCCTATTTCCCCTCCTCCAACACTTATATCTTTTAAAATTCGTATTTTAAGAGTGATGATGATGATGCCATTGAAAACCCAAACGTCAGTGTCAGGCTCTCACATTGCATTAATAACGTATGATGTTAACTAGGCGGTTAACCGAAACCCTAACCACGGTTAGCTTTACCTATTTAGTCCCTTTGTAACCCTAATTCGGAACTTTCGACCGTGCGAACTCTCACCTAAATTCGTAAGCTCTCTGATCATCTCCAGTAAGCCAAGTAAGATCCCGTTTCTTTAGCCTTTATTTCTTGTCTATTTTACTTTATGTCTTTTTGATAATTGCTGGAAACAGAAGTGTTGAACAATTTGAAAAGAAAAAAGTATAAAACATGGCCAATCCATCTAAAATGGACACCAAAATTGTACACTCCGACAGTCTTATGTCAGAGCAAGCACAACTTGCGTCCACATCGTATAATAAAGCATTATCAAGTTTAAGTGAGATATTTGGAATAGAAAGGTCGAACCCTTTCAAATTCAAGGGCAAAGAGATACCCATGACGGATGAAAATATTGGAATGATGCTGAAGTTACTCCTTGAAGAAAGTAATAGAAGGGAAAAATTGAAAGAAGAAGTTGAAAAGAAGAAGAAAGAAGACGAGGAGAAGGCGAGGAAACAAAAGATTGAGAAGGAGAAGCTCATAAAGGAAGAAGAAGAGTGGAAAAAGAAGAGGGAGGACGAAGAGAAAGAAAAAGAAAGAGAGAGAAATAGAAGAGAAAGAAGGAACCTCCTCGCCAATAGCCGAAACTAAATTTGAAAGTGTGACGAAGAAGGCCCAGGAAAAGATAGAAAAAGTTAAGTGTGGGCTACATACGATAAAAGTGATGACACAAGGCGTTAAGGCTTTAGTAGAAGGAAAATTAGAAACAAATATGAAGGGACGGGAAGAGCTCCTAAGCAAAATGGATAAGGTAGCTCATTCTGCGGAGAAGAGCAAACGAAAAGAAAAGAAGAAGGCTTTTGAGAACTACTATGAATAGGTTGAAAAAGAAATCGAAGAGTTAAGTCCTTTAGGAGATGAACTACTAAAGCCTAAGAAAAAGAGTTAGGTCACCATAAAAAAGAAGGCTTTGAGGGAACAATTTAAGAAGAGGCGAGAAGAGAAGGAGAGAAGCAAGTTTGAGGAAAATGAAGAAGGGCGAAATGAAGAAGGCAAGATGGAAGAGCCCCTCTTTGCGAAGAGAGTGAGTAAGATATTTATAGTTGAGAAGGGACTTTATCCATATAAAGGCATTATGCCTGAGTTCCTTGCGTCCCCCATTCAAGCACACAAATGAAAAAGATTCTTTTAGGGGTAAACGCGATAAGGCTTAATGTGGTGGATTTGTTTTATAGAGGATACACTAACATAGAGGTTATAGGAAAGAAGGTGGACTTTGGGTTTGAAGCTATTAATGCGTTATATGGGTTAGAAAACAATGAAATTGAACATGTAATTTTTAAGAACCCTAAGGAATGATATTTGCAAGAGGCCTTAGAAAAAGTCACATGGCTAGGGACCAAGTGGGACAAAATACCAATCAGAACGTATCGGCTCTTTTCGCATAACTTAAACAGAGACAAGTGTTTGATTGGTGTCCATAAAAAAGAATATAATGCTAACTCGACATGATAGCACAATTTCAATGGAGAGCATCATGCTTCTATATTGCATCATGATGGAGATCCCAGTCAATGTAAGCGAGATCCTCTGTGAGCATCTAACAGTATGAGTTAAGCATCCACGCAGGGAAAGCCTTTCACGTGTCTTATTGAGCAGCTCTGCATAAAGGCGTGCCAGAGTTAGAGAAATCTTTCCAAGTTCAAGTAAGTGATGGAGTATGTACTGGACCAAATTTCCATCACGTCATTACGATCCACAAGAACAAGGTGAAGCTCAAACACTTTAAGATCAAGCAAGAAGGTCAACAATGTGGATAGCGAGGAATAAGAGAAAAGGAAATAAGTAGAAGTTCGACTGAAACACAAAAGACAAGGCGAGGAAGAGGCCTCAGAATCAAAGAATGCTAAAACATCCAAAGCCAGGAATTTTAAGGAAACCTTGCCTCTTGCATCATCAAGAAGTACCAGCAAGAATAAGCCCACCGACCCTCTCCTGCCATTAAGTGTAAACTCTCCAAAGCTACAACCTCTCAAACACCTAGAAAATCCAAAATGCCAGCAAAATCTCAAGCCTCCACGCAATCCAAAAAATCCAAACCTAAAAAATTCAAATTGCCACCACCCATCAATGATCTAACCACTACTTCCTCGGCAAGGCATGAAACTGATAAGGATCATGCTCTTGTTTTAGTTGATTCAATCGAAACCTTCTTCTTGTCAAGAGGAAAATCCTCAACCTCTTGACGCGACCCCTATCTGCCAAGCCAAACTGCCACCCCAGAAACTTCAAATCAAGACGTCTTCCATGAAACCTCCTCTGACCCAACAACATTATTTGATGACGCGACTAAGAGTCTGAGGAAGGAGAAAAGGAAAAGGAAGTCTTGGAGGAGACTATTAATGACCCACTCCAAGGGGAAAAGGAAGTACTTCCTAAGGACGCTGGCAAGAAAAGTCTCCCCTTACCACCTAAATCAATTCCAAAAGCTTCAACACGAATAGATAAGTTGAAGGAGGCGGTGAGAGAGGAAGAAGAAGTTGATGTGGACTATGTCTTAAAGTTCATCGATGATTATATCTATAAACCATTGGAGAGAGGATTGGAAGATATAGTCCAGTGCAAGAGTAATTTGTAAGTAATGCAACTGCGGAATGAAGAACTTATCGCGAGGTTCGACATGCAATTACAATCCTTAATGCAATATCAACACCTTTTATTTTGTAGAACTATTCTAGTACCATAGGTTCTCCAGAACTTGGTGAGACCCCTTATGGGATTTGACTCGACGGTGCACGCAAAGTTGAATATGTGGCCTCCACCACCTCCTGAATCGCAACCACCACGACCACAAGACAAAAATCCACCACCTCCTCCATCGCAAACTTAAGAAGTGTATTGTTGTAAAATTTTGTTATTCTTCTTTTTATAATTTTAATTTCTACTTATGTATTTTGTACTTCTTTGTACTTACGTTCTTTTCAATATAAGTTACAACTTTTGATGCAATTATATCATGTTTAGTCTTTTTTGTCACAAGTTTAGCTTCTCTCCTTTTAGCACTTTAATTTTTCTTTGCGTCTCAATGATAACTTCATTGAAATCAAATATGCCAAATAAGGTTTCATTTTTTATCTAGGCATTTAACTTGTCAAGGAAATTTACTTAGAAAACATTTTTAGAGTTTATTAGGCGAGCAAGCTTTACCTTAAACCTCTTTTGTAATTTTTTTATGCGAATAAACTTATCATTCATTTTTAGCAATGAGGACATCGCTAACCTTTAAATTTAGAGGTGTGCAAGGTTCGTGCAAAAGCTTTTAAAACTTTTTGACAATCCTACCAAGGCGTTTTAACAAAAGTTGAAGCAATGCAAAAAAGTGAAATTTTAAAAATTTTTGTATTCTTTTATTCAAATAAAATAATAACTCCTAGTTGCCTCCTCTCGCAAAAATTAAAAAGCAAAGTTTCGAAAGTATAAAATTTATAGTTGAGGAAAGAAACGGACTCATGGAGTGCCTATGATTGTTCACTCAACACCAAATCTTCTGTAAATGTAATAAAAAGCATTATTTCGTCAAATAAAAGGATTCAAAACTCTTTAAAAATTTTAGTCATTCCTAACTTGCTTCGTTTTGAACTTAGAAATGTCTTCGTAGGAAAAAGAACGGAATGAGAGTAAATGCTGAATAGCGAATAAAATTTGAATGTATTATGAAAAGTTTAGAAATGCAAGGGGGAAGGTAAGTCTTTTAGGAGGAATTGTGCTTGAGAACAAGCATAATATGGATAGATGCTTGAGGACAAGCATTGTTCTAAATTTTGGGGTGTGATAATTTCTAGAAATACAAGTTATTGTAGCCTCTTTTATAGAATAATAAGACCAAGATGTAGAAGAAGTGTATGCTGAAAAGGCATAAGTATTTAGAAATACACTTTACATAACTATCCATGTCTTTTTTACTATGTTTTTAGTGTCTTAACATAGGAAAAGAAACAAAATAAGAAACTAGTGAATCGTAGAAGATCTCGTTCAAGGGCTATACTAGAAGAGCCCGTCTAGCGAGAACAACTACTAGGCGAGGATTCACTAGAGGACAAAAATGGTAGTTGAAGTTGATGTGGCTTGACAAAGGTTACAAAGGGTACTGACATGATCAAAATAATATAAGTTTCCCGTGTAAAGTTGTCTATATAAAGTCTCCTTCTACATCAACAAAAGGTGTGTCTGAATGGGCGAAACCCTAAAGAGGAGTGGAAAGGACTAGCTTTTCCATCGTCTGTAAAGAGATTTATTCTTCTTCTCTAATCATGCTTCGAGTGAGAGCATAGAGTTTGAAAGGAGGGAAGCCCATTTCCCAATTTTCATAACTTGTAATAAATTTTCATTCTTTTTTCTTTCAATTTTTGTATTCGTTGTAATATATGTTGTTCATATTATACAATGGCTGAAGGCGTATATTCTTTTAAATATATATATTACATGTATATACATCTTCAATCAATCCATCTCTTTACTTTTCATCTGTTAATGTGTTAATTGTAGTTTAGGACTTATGAGAGATTCTTGATAAGTTAATTTACTTATAACTCTTATCGCATTAGTTGAGTTAGTTTCATCACTTGGCCAGTGTATATCGTCAACTACTCGAGAGGGCAAGTAGCAAGGATATGACGAATGCGCATAAGGACGAGTTTAGAGACAAGGTCCACCTTGACGAGATAACTTCCATCATTTGTACCCCGATAGAAGGAAAAGTGTAAGCAATAGGCGCTGAGAGGTTGTTGTCCTTAAACGCGAAGCTCTGTACGTTTTATAAGTGAAATATTCTAGATAAATCTCGCTTAACTAGGTTGAGTCATTTGTTCTCTGATAGGAGGACGAGTGTGGTGCTTAAAGACTCCGAGAGGAGCTCACCTTAATCATGGACTAGTTATGAAAGTTATATTGCATCAAGACCTTCCTGGCCTAATCACCTAGTAATATATACACATTCCTTCACCTCATTCTTAACACAAGTTAGTTCACATCTTCATTTTGCATCCATCTAATTTCCCTTTACATAATCTCTAGCATACATAAGTTGATATTGCTAAACATATATTTTATCATACAGTATAGATAATTCTTTTATACCACCTAAATGATGAATGAATCCTAGAACTAACATTTGATATCATTCCCTGTGTTCAACTATGGATCATCTAGATAATCTACTGTTTCGCTTATACTTGCGCAAGCAATAGAAAATCTTGTAATCAACAAGGACTTAGCTGTTATGTGATAAAGAGATACGTAGTGAGTACTTTTCATACAATGATCATGATTGATGACTTATTGCATAAAGTTAGTTATGCATATAAACAACCATGAGTGCACCGAGCATTAATAATGTTTTTACCAACCATCATCATCCCATACTTAACTATTGTTGGCCATAGAGTCCAGCATTGATTTAATCTGGTTATATGAACTTCTCAACAGTCCTCCTACAAACATAGCATCAGCAGTTTACTGTGCATCCTTACTAAGCCCAAAATAAAACACCTTCCTCAACATGCATTCAGGAATGCCATTGTGGAGGCAAGTCTTCACCATTCTTTTAAATCTGCTCCATACATCGTTTAAATTCTCTCTATCTCTTTGCTTGAAGAGCTTCAGGAACTATCTTCATCTAGCATTCTTAATAATTTCTTTATAAACTTCTTAATCAGGTTTTGCCATGTTGTCACTTCTCTATGTTCTATAAATTTTGCCCATGTCATTGCCTCATCTCTCATCGTGTACAGGAATAGGGTGAAATACAGTCCATCTCTGGAAATGCAAGGCATGCATGTGAAATGAGGTGTTGATAAAGTAGAAACTGCAAATATGTTCATGAGAATCCTCACTTGGATATCCACCAAATTGTCTTCTATTTTGGATCATCTGAAGCATCACAAGTGTAATTTAAAAGTGTGAATTGTCACTGAACTTTAAGCATAAATCAAAACTTTCTTTTCATAAATATTAATGTGAATTACAACATTATAGATCAACATAAGGCTTAGGAAGAAAAGCTTTTTACAACATTTTAAACTTTTAGAAAAAATCACTCAAAATAATTTCTCTTCTTTAGAACGCCTAGCTTTAGATCTTCTCTTCTCGTCGTGTAGTAGCTTAACACTTAGCTCTCCTTAACAAATTCTCAGAGAAACACCCCTTTTCTTCTATCCTGATTTCCCTTTTATGCTAATTCTAAGTTGAATTAGTCGTCATTTAAGCTCTCTTAAGGAACCGATTTCTACTTGAGATGCTACACTTGTAAGCTTAATAATTTTATAGACCATGCTTAGTTCTAACCCTTACACGTAACCCATTAATTAAGCATAGTTATAAATTTTTTAGAATTTTCCTAACTCTCAATATGGCCTCAGCTCGCATTAAACCTCAAAACGCTTACATAGTCTTACTGGCAGTTTCCTTCACCACGAATTGTTGCGATTCATCAGAATGTCTAAATCTTTAAATACTTCCTTCTCAAAACTCCTTTCTTCAAAATCTCTTATTTTCAGTTGACCCTTCTATTTCAAACAAGGATCTCACACATATACCTAAAAAAATTGAAAAAAAATGAAAATTACATTGTAAATATATTAACAAACTAATACATATAGTATAAGTACATAACAACACCGATATATAAACCTGATACAAAGTAAAACCAAAACAAAACCAATGTAAAAAAATAGAACAAAATCATTGGAAATCAAATTCAACTCAAAATATACATCGAAGAAAGTAGAGAAACGTCACAAACAAAGTTAAGTTACTTCGATCAACAACCATTATATTTCATATTGCAATTAATGTACCATTGATATTCTCAAATAAAGATTAAGCCAGGAAGAAATTTTGTCTTTCACCTATAAAGAAAGGATGATTAGGACCTTAAAAAGTGGGAGAAGAAATAAGGGATGATTAGGACCTTAAAAAGTGGGAGAAGAAATAAGGGATGATTAAGACATTAAAAATAGGAAAAAAATAAGTTATTGAAGGATAGTTTGGGAATAATAACAAATTTAAGATGTAAAGTATTTTAAAAAGTGAGAATTTTGCCATATTTGTAAAATTTAGCACTAAATTTTGAAACAATGTGATATATTTGCTATATCATATTCTCAAAAGGCTACCCATTGTACATTTTTCCTTTTTTTTACTACAATGTTTACTTCTTTCTTATCAAACTAAAGTAGTTCACACTTCAAACACATATTGGACACATTGTTATAACTCAAATTAAACAGATCTATAACCAAAATACAAAATATTGTAAGTCAACTAAAATAACCTAGAACTATAATAACTCACGCATTGCCTCAAATACCCCCTTAAATATCCATTATAAATTAATCAAATTAATAATTTATAATACACATCTAACACATTGGAATCCTGATCATTAGAAAATGTCCTCACTTAATCAACTTAGTTTGGATGACTTTAAATTTTTAATCAACTTTCTGGAAGATGGTGCTCTGAATGTGGGAGATTCAAATTTGGAATCTTGATTATTAGAAAATGTCCTCACTTAGTTTCTTTAATTTTGTATAGAAATATCTCATAATTTTTTTCTTTTTGTTATCTTATCAATCTAGAATTTTAGTTCTGAAGGTGTAACAACTCAACTCCTTATACTGAGCCGAAGTTATTAATAAATGTAAATGACATGGTTTAGGTCATAAAGTGTAATTAAAACGAATAAAACCTCAGAATTTTATTTATAAAATCAAATCAGGGTAGTGAGCAAAACATAAATAAAAATTAAAATCCTACTCGGGCCCTATCTACTTTTAAAGAAATGAAATAGTAAATAAGGAAGAAAATGAAACTCAAGTACTAAGTGTCTAAAACGGGGTGTAAGCGGAAGCAGAAATCCCTATGGCTCACCACGGTCACTTCTGGTCGCTCGCCAGCTTGCCCTTGCCCCTACCTCGATTTCTACTTGTAAAACATGTCATGGAAAGAGTGAGTATAAAATACTCAGTAAGGGACCCACTACTAGTCCCACTAGGTGCCTGTTAACTTCCTAATAGAGTTCTGAAACGGGTACCCCATAACTGGCACGTCCCCGAACACGTGCAACACGCGCCCCCGTAGGGACCAACTAGTCCTTGGTAATTCCCAAGGGAATATCTAAGACGCTCGGGCTGTGAGCGGTCCCGTTGGATCACTCACGTCATGTCTGTGTCAATGTCAATGTCAGGCTGGTAATCCCGTCAAACTACGCAGTCATAAGTGGGAGCGACCTCGTCGAGTCTCTCCATCATGTCTGTGTCATAAAGGTGGTGATCCCGAAGGACACCCATGTGGGTACGACTCTAGTAAGGAGCTAACATACACCCTAACCATAGCATACATATACCTAACATCATCATGTAATCATATCACATCTCATCACCACAACCAAACATAAAGTCATAATCAGCAGTCACACGTTAACCATGTCATCATAATAAGTCACATCAGTAGTCACGTCATGCCCTCATTAATTATACTATCGTTATGCAATGTAGTCCTCAAGTGCATAACTAGGAATGCATGCAGTCTCATGATTCTAGTCGTAGGGCTAGTAGTAGAAATTTCTTACCTGGAGATTTGCTCGATGAGTCCTAATAGTAACAACACGCTTCCCCAAACGACGCAAGTCCTAAAGGGTCAAAAGTTCACAATTGAGTAATTTACCCTCAAGCAAAAATTTGGTCCAAGACTTACTTGAGGCGACTTACCCACGGTCGAGGTTGCAACGCTTGAGCCCCTACTGAAGAAATCCAACACTCCAAGTTCACTCGGTCCAAGACATTCCTTAAGCGATAATTTAATTTAGTCCAAATTAAATTATTTAGATTAAAGTTCCAAATCTTGGCTGGGTGTGAAAAACACTTTTAACTTACCAAAGTAGGTGGAAAGGAACCGGAGCAAACTGGCAGCTCAAGGGCAGACGAGTCAGCTCGGCTGGAGAAGCGAGAACCGGCTCGGCTTGAAGATTGGGATTGACTCAGACACGGCGCGGACAGACGCGACGCGGAGAGGAGCGTCTCGGCTACGACGAGGGCGCGGCTCGGCTTGGGTAGCGGGGCGAAGGCTCGACCGGGTCGGGTTTACGCGGGGGCGAGGCGCTGATTTCTGGACTCAGATGGCGTGACGGGTTTGCGGGTGGTCTGGCTAACACCGCAGCTTCGACGGTTGGCTTTAGCGGTGCTCAGCTACGGCTGTGACGGAGGTTTCGGCTGGCGAGACGCGGCGGCTTCCGATCTGTGAGAGCGACGGCTGGCGGACGGGGAGTTCAGCTTGCCTGTTGCGGCGGCTTCGCAACTCCCGACTAGACGCGGCTAGGCTTCCGATCGTTCTGGCTGGACACCGACGGCGAAGGCAGCTGAGCTGACGAAAGAAGGCTTGAACGGATCGGGTACGCGACGGCGGCGGCGGGGCGAGCGGCGGCTAGGGTATCTTCCTTTTCCTTTTTCTTTCTTTCTCTTTTCCTTTTTTTTTTTGATTTTCTTGTGCACGGGTCCCAAGGCTCATTTATAAAAGAAAAGAACCAATAAAAAAATCCCCTTTATCTTTTCCTTCCATTAAATCAAAACAAACAACTTTCTCTGTCTCCAATCAAAACTCCCAATATCTTAAATTTTCAAAAAATCATCCAATCACAACATTTCTTTAATCAAAATATCCTTACCTCAATTATTTTATCCTCAACAACCAACCTTACCAATTTAATTAACTAAATAAAAATAATTATTCCTCTAAACCTTGATTAATCACAAATCAAAATGATAAGGTTCCTCAAAATTCAAATTTTCCATAACCACACTTAAATATTAATAATAAATGGATAAATCAAATTTGTTGGGACGTTACAGAAGGAAAGCATACAAGCGCAACAGAACCAGGATAAAAAATTACTCTAAATGCAACTAAACACTTTAATAATTAACATGCTTAAGACAATCCTAATTACAAAGGTTAGGCTTAAAAGAAATTCCTTACCTTTGAAGCTCCCTGGTGCTTCAAACCTTCTCTCTATCACACACCCAAAACCAGCACTAGAACTCACCCACTATTCTCAAGACTAAGAACCAGGTTATGGTACCCGTCGAAAGAATAAATTTTTAGAGAGGAATATGGAATGAATTTTTTGATAAAATTAGCCAAAAAAAGCATCTTCTTACCGCTTGAAGAAAAATAACTATTTATAACCTAATTACATGTATAACTGCATGTAATTAGTTACCTAAGTTTTCAACACTTTGTATTCCACTAACATTTAGTGGATTTACTCACCGTTCCATTTAATGGGATTTTTGTACATTTCCATTAATTTTAGTCAAGGGCAAAATGGTCAATTGATCATTTTAGTCAAAGTCAAACTTTGACTTTTCAAGTCAAAAGCCAACGTTTTTACTTTTTACCATTTGTCCATTTTGACTAATTTCGACCTCCCGAGTATGAATCCGCATTCATTTTCTTAATATTCAAATCACATTTGAATATAAAGTCTTATAATTGAAGATTATATCACATATATATTCGTCGTTTTTTCTCTCTTTACCTAATTCGAACAATTCAAATCATTCCAACATGTTGTTCTAAGTTAATTCCATATGAGCTAGCAGGGGAACCTAATAGACCTATAGATCATGGGCTACAACGATCCGAGATTAACTGACTAAACCCTTTTAGACCAAGCTAATCAACATTCTTTAACTAACGAGTCATTCCACTAAAGTCTCGTAGCTGCACTCCCCTCACTATAGATATATTTCTATCCATCTAATATAACCATAATAAGTAAGTTAATCCTTCACAGGTTGTTCGTGATCTCTACTGGTTCAAAATACTGTTTTTACCCCTAAGATTACATCTTGTTCCTTAAGTCCCACTGATCAACTATTGAAAATTTGGTTTAAGATCCAACCTATAAACCGACCGATTCCCTCTCAGGCAAATGAGAGGTTGGGGCCCCTATGTTCAAGACTTGGATTCTGTTTTTAAGGGAACAACCTATCTAGTAACCCTAAAGCGGGTAGGACTGAATTCCGTCTTGCTCCCTATGTTCCCAACTATTCACCAAATCTTATCCCTGAAATGGGAGGCTTATTGGGCCAATGGTAATGAGTTGCTTTCACCTATGCAGATCTAAGGATAATCTCGTGTGAACAGGAGTTCACGGTTAGCTCAGGATTAAGATTAAGTTACCTAGGTCATCAATAAATTAGATAGTCAGTTTTGAAACAGTAAACAGTGTTATTACATAAAAGTGACTATTTTATGGTTCTGTCTTATGTAAACCATTTACATAGGATGCCCCCTCTTTCATGTCTCTACATGAACGATTTAGGATTACATAGTTTATAGTATTTACAAAGTAGGCCACATCGATAGTATTTCAGAATAAAGCGCCCAACCTTTAATCATATACTATACACTGTTTAGACTATTTAGACTATTTACTCGAACTTAATCCATGTTTATGTCTCTACATAAAGTTCAAGTTTACTTAAAAATAGTCTTGGCAACTATGTTTATTGGATTTAAGAATATAGTTTTCAAATTCTCAATAACGACTTTATTGAAAAGCATATGATTATAAACTACGAGTTTTAGGACATTAATTCCAACAACTCCCACTTGGACTAAAACTCCTAGTGGGATGAAAATGTTGGAATTAAAACATAAGAGAGAATAATACATATAATTACAAATTATGCCCATTAAGTCTCCCACTTGTCCTAGTTTACAAACATCGTAGACCTAAACTCTATCGGTAGGTCTCAAACACTTTAGCCATGAGGGCCTTTGAAAAGGATCAACAATACTTTTCTCGAAAGAAATCTGGGTTACTACAACGTCACCACGATGTACAATTTCTCTAATAAGATGGTACTTGTGTTCAATATGCTTTCTCCGTTTATGGCTTCTCTGTTCTCGTGAATTTGCAACTGCACCACTGTTGTCATAGTATAAAGTGATTGGCAGATACATATTTGGAACAATTTCTAGATCAATTAAGAATTTCCTTAGCCATACCGCTTCTTTTGCTGCTTCGCAAGCTACAACATATTCAGCTTCCATTGTGGAGTCGGTTATACAACTCTGTTTTATACTTCTTCATACTATTGTTCCTTCGTTTAGAGTGAATACTGATCCTAATGTAGACTTTCTAGCATCTTTATCCGTTTGGAAATCAGAATCAGTGTATCCAGTAAGGATCAGATTCTTAGTACCATAAACGGGCATGTAGTCATTTGTTCTTTTAAGATATTTTAGAATATTCTTAACAGTTGTCCAGTGATCACGTCCAGGATTGGACTGATACCTACTGACCATCCTTACTAAAAAGCAAATGTCAGATCTAGTACATAACATTACATACATCAAACTTCCAACAGCGGAAGCATAGAGAATTTTTCTCCTAGTCTCAACCTCTTGAGGTGTCTTAGGAAATTGTTCATTTGACAAATGAATTCCATATTTGTATGGAAATAGACCCTTTTTGGAATTCTACATTTAATATCTTGACAACATTTTGTCAATATAAGATGCTTGAGACATGGCTAGTTTTCTATTTTTATAGTTCCGAGCAATTTGGATTCCAAGAACTTATTGTGCATCTTTCATTTCAAATTGCATAGCTAGCCATTTCTTAATATCAGTAAGATAACCTACGTCATTCCCAATGAGTAGAATATCATCTACATATAATACTAAGAATGCTACAATGGAATTGACGACTTTTTCATAAACATAAGGTTCGTCAACATTTTGTTCAAAGCCATAAGACTTGATCGCAATATTAAATTTTATATTCCAGGATCTAGATGCTTTCTTCAAATCATAAATGGATTTCTGAAGCTTACAAACTCTTTGTTCTTGACCCTTTTTAATAAACCCCTCTGGTTGAGCCATATAGATACTCTCCTCAAGATTTTCATTCAAAAAGGTTGTCTTGACATCCATCTGCCAAATTTGATAATCATAAAAGGCGGCGATGGATAAGAGTATTCTAATCGACTTAAGCATGGCAACAGGAGAGAATGTTTCTTCATAGTCCACTCCTTATCTTTGAGTATAACCCTTTGCCACAAGTCGGGCTTTGAAAGTCTGTACTTTACTAGCTTGGTCTCATTTTCTCTTGTAGGTCCATGTACCCAATAGGTTTTACGTTATTTGGTTGATCTACTAGAGTCCAAACAGAATTAAAGAACATAGATTCTATTTCGAGGTTCATGGCTTTGATCCATTGGTCACGATCTATATCATTCATAGCCTGTTTATAGGTTAATGAATCCTCTATGCCATCATCAGGTATGACAACATGAGATTCACTTAAACCTAAGTAGCGATTAGGCTAATGAACAATCCTCCTACTATGTCGAGGCTCTCTCAACTCTTGAGAAGGATATGTTTGACCAGATATCTTAGTTTTATCAACTACTTTAGTGGATTAACTAGGTTTATCTGAAGCACTCTTAGAAATCTCATTTACTACTAATTTACTGCGAGGTTGATGATCCTTGATGTGGTCTTCCTATAAAAATGTGGCATTTGTTGATACAAATACTTTATTTTCTTGAGGATCACAAAACAGACCACCTCTAGATTCTTTTGAATATCCTACAAATAGGCATAATTTTGAACGATGTTCCAATTTTTTAGGATTTTGTACCAACACGTGTATCGAACATCCCCAAATTCTAAATTGACGCAAACTTCTTTTACGCCCTTTCCATAGCTCATAAGGTGTTTCTAAAACACTTTTAGAGGGAACATTATTCAAAACATAGATCGTTGTTTCTAAAGCATATCCCGAAAAGGAATCTGGCAACTGAGCAAAGTTCATCATAGAGCGAACCATGTCTAACAAGGTTCAGTTTCTTCTTTTTGATACACCGTTCTGCTGAGGCATATTAGGTGCAAAGAATTGTGACTAGATTCCATGTTTTATCAAATAGTCTTGGAATCGTAAGTCCAAATATTCTCCACCTCGATCTGATCGAAGTGTTTTTATTGTTTTTCCTAATTCATTCTCAACTTCAGCCTTATATTCTTTGAATTTTTCAAAAGAATCAAACTTGTGATGAATTAGATAAACATGACCATACCTTGAATAATGATCAATAAAACTAATGAAATATTTGTACCCTCCTATCGCTTTAACGTTCATTGGTCCACAAAGGTCTGAATGTACGAGCTCTAAAGGTGTTTTGGCTCTAAGACCTTTTCCAGTAAAAGATCTCTTGGTCATTTTTCCTTCAAGACAAGATTCACAAGGAGGTAAAAGGTTATCTTCTAACTTACTTAGAAGTCCACTTTTAACTAATCTTTCAATCCTATTGAGATTTATGTAACCAAGTCTCAAGTGCCATAAATAGGCATTAGAAGAAACCTTTTGTCTTTTGTTCTGAGTTTCAACTGTTCTAAATGTTTCAGTATTTAAGACAAATTTTGCTCGCGTTGGTCTTAACTTATATAAGTTGTTTTCATGTATGGCAGAGCAGATTAGAATACCTTTATAGAAAATGAACGCTTCATTAATTTCAAAAGATATTTTATACATATGTTCTAAAATACAAGAAATAAATATTAAATTTAGTTTCATTTGCGATACATACAAGACATTCTTGAGTATGATATATCTATTTCCAAAAAACAACTTTAAGTTTCCCACTGTTTCAGTTGAGACCATCTCTCCTGTTCCAACCTTGAGAGTGATCTCACCTTCTGAAAGCCTTTTCCAAGAACTATTTTCCTGAAATGAGAAGAAAATATGATTAGTGGCTCCTGAATCTAATAGCCAGGTTGAATTTTCATATTCCACCAAACATGTTTCGACAACTAGTAAATCATATTTACCTTGTGCTTCCTTCTCTGCTTTTTTCTCAACAAGGTATTTTGGGTAGTTTCTCAACCAATGCTCGTTTTGGCCACAGTGGTAACATTACCTTCTTTTGCAGCTTTCTTTCCCTTGTTTTGTTTGGAAGTCTTCCCCTTTCCCTTCTTTTTAATTTGAGGTTTTGGTTTTGAGGGTCCAGTTTTATTCTTAGAGGACGATCCTCTTGAAAATTTTCCTTTTGTGGTAGCAACAATTGCTTCCACTTGTTTTTCTTTACCTATGGTAAGGGTCTGGAATCACTGGAGCTCGTTAAGAAGGGTTGTCACAGTAAATTTTATCTTGTTTAGGGATGCATTTGTTTAAAATGGTATGAAGCTCTTGGAAAGAGACTTTAAGATAAAACTAACTTGATTAGCCTCATCAATGACACCGTCATTTACTTCAACAATGTTGAAGTGCATCATCATGTCCAGGACATGTTCTCTAACAGAGGTCCCCTCCTTCATACACTTAGTGTAAATGTATTTGATTGCCTCGTGTCTTAGGGACCATTTTGGTTGTCCAAAAATTGCCTTTAATGCATCATAATCTCTTTAGCCGTAGCTAATGGTTCTTGTTTCTTTGCCGGAACATCTATCATGCTGGCAAGAATGTAGACGCAGGCTTTTTCATTAGCCTTTGCCCATCGATCATATGCTTTCCGACTAGTTCGATTATCATTAGAGGCAGGGGTTTGAGGACATTCCTCCGTTAAGACAAATCTCAAATCAACTACTAGTATCGTGTTTAGATTTGATTTCCATGCCGCATAATTGTCGTCGTTAAGTTTTTTGGAAGCTAACAGTTGAACTATTGAGCTATTCATGCTAAAAAACAATCATATTCTTTTTAGAAAAATAAAAACTATAATAATTTTAAAAACAATCTAATTTGGCAAATATTAAAAATGTACCCTTTCATTATTATGTTTTTGTGACGATATTTCAAAAGTTCAAAATAACTTCTATCGAAGGGTAGTCAATTACTCTTCCTTTGAACCAAGACAATTTTGACCAAATGCTATTTTCTAAATATCTCATATTCGTTTTAGCACTTAGTTACCGCTAGTTCAGTCGAGAATATACTAACAACTTAGTAATTCTTGTAAGTGTAACCTTCCATTTTCAAATCTCAGAGATAAAAATCATTATGCTTCCGAAAGTGGAAAGATAATTTGAAAACTTGGTTTAAGAGACCTTATACATATATGGGGTTTGCGGTATTCCGAATCCTATAATACAACCCTCCGAAAGGAACGTTGCTCAAAGGAAGACAAGCAGGTGTATTATAGGAATCTCACGGTGCGACCCAATGGAAGAGACTGTGGGATGTGTTGTCACATATCCCTCACCCACTTACTATGAACTACTTCCCCTATTCACCTTGATCTTGATCCATGCAAACACTCTTCGAAGGAAGTCCGCTCTTATACACGGCGCAAAGCCCTGCATGGATCTCACGGTGTGGAGTCTTAGGTTCACTAGAGTTAAAAGTTCATTACTTTTCTCTAGTTGAAGTGTTCTATGATGCTTTTTAAGGGTATTTGAAACTTTTAGGATTATATTTAGGCTAACGTAAATAAATCCTAAGTCTAGTTAGAACATTCGAGCATAACTTATAATACTGGATTTTAACTTACGATGTCTAGGTGATAAACCATTTTTACATCTCTCACGCATGCTCGTAAAACTAGGTTAACTAAGCTCAAGAATTGATTAGAATCTCCAGGTAAGAGGTGTTCCGTAAACCGTCAACTTAAGAAACCTCCAACCTTAGTCATCTTATCTGACTTGTTGACAAGATCAAATTATGTGATCCTCTTGTAACCAGTTTTACAAGATATCGACCTAATTTTAAGATTTTTGGAAGATATGATTAATCTAGATGAACATGCATCTTATCTTTGTTATAGATTTTTAAACGCCTAATTTGATTTATAACACTTTATAAAAAGAACTTAGACAAACCTATAACAAACATCTAACAGCAAAATTAATATAATATAGATTTTGAATTTATTTAACTTTTTAATTAATTATATTTAATTAAAATAAATAAATAAATTATTAATTAATTAATTAATGTAATTAAATCATATTTAATCAATAATAAATTTAATTAATAAAAAAATTGTTTAATCATATTAATTAATTTACATGCATACTATACATTATAACCATTATAACATACTTTCAATACATGAACATGCTAACCTAAGGTGGGATTTTAAAACTATATGGCATACTATATGCACATACAATTAAACATTAATTAAAACATACATTAAATGCATAATTCATTAAAACATTCTAAAATGGACTGGTTTTGGCTTTTAAGTTAAGCTAAAAACTAAATTATTACAATAATAATTTGGTGGAGTACATAAACCGCTCCCGAACAACTCCAACTGGGTTAAACAGTTACACGATCGCGGAGGGGCAGGCCGGATGAACATGGTCGTTTAAACCAGGCCAGAGGAACATGATCGTTTAGGCCAAGTCGGATGAACACGATCGTTTAGGCGAGATGAACACGATCATTTAGGTCTGATGAACACGATCGTTTAGGCCAGATGAACACGATCGTTTAGAGCAGGCCGGATGAACACGATCGTTTTGGTCGGATGAAAACGATCATTTAGACTAGGCTGAATGAACACGATCGTTTAGGTCGGATGGATAGGATCGTTTAAAGGTCTGCCTTTGAATTTCTCCAGTAAAACAGTTTTTCTCTCTCTCGATTAAAGAAATTACTACCTAACTTCAACTCTAATGACTCCAAAGAAAACTTTGAATATAATAATTACAAATTCAAACCTAACTTAGGGCCAAAATCATAATATATCCATTTTAGTTCAAACCACAACAATTTATCAAATAAATTGAAAAACCCACCATATGCAAATGAGTAAAATAAAAGCATGCTTTGATACCACATGAAGGAAAGCATACAAGCGCAGCAGAAACAGGATAAAAAATTACTCTAAATGCAACTAAACACTTTAGTAATTAACATGCTTAAGACAATTCTAATAACAAAGGTTAGGCTTAAAAGAAATTTCTTACCTTTGAAGCTCCATGATGCCTCAAACCTTCTCTCTATCACACACCCAAAACCACCACCAGAATTCACCCACTATTCTTAGGACTAAGAACTAGGTTGTGGTATCCGTCGAATGAAGAAATTTATAGAGAGAAATATGGAATTAAGTTTTTGATAAAATTAGCCAAAAAAACCATCCTCTTACCACTTGAAGAAAAAGAACTATTTATAACCTAATTACATGTAGAATTGCATGTAATTAGTTAGCTAATTTTTCAACACTTTGTATTCCACTAACATTTAGTGGATTTACTCACTATTCCATTTAATGGGATTTTTGTACTTTCCCATTAATTTTAGTCAAGGGCGAAATGGTCATTTGACCATTTTAGTCAAAGTCAAACTTTGACATTTCAAGTCAAAAGTCAACATTTTTACTTTTTACCATTTTGTCCATTTTGACTAATTTCGACCTCCCGAGTATGAATCCGCGTTCATTTTCTTGATATTCGAATCACATTTGAATATAAAGTCTTATAACTGACGATTATATCACATATATATTCGTCGATTTTTCTCTCTTTACCTAATTCTAACAATTCGAATCATTCCAACATGTTGTTCCAAGTTAATTTCGTATGCAGTAGCAGGGGAACCTAATGGATCTATAGATTATGGACTCTAATGATCCGAGATTAACGGGCTAAACCCTTTTAGACCAAGCTAATCAACATTCATTAACTAACGAGTTATTCCACTAAAGTCTCGTAGCTGCACTCCCCTCAATATAGATATATTTTTATGCATCTGATATAACCATAATCAGTAAGTCAATCCTTCACAGGTTGTTCGTAATCTCGACTAGGTGAAAATACCGTTTTTACCCTTGAGATTACGTCTTGTTCCTTAAGTCCCACTGATCCACTATTGAACGTTTGGTTTAAGGTCGAACCTATAAACCGAATCCCTCTCAGGCCAATGAGAGGCTGGGGCCCCTATGTTCAAGACTTGGATTCAGTTCTTAAGGGAACATTCTATCTACTAACTCTAAAGCGGGTAGGAGGGAATTCTGTCTTGCACCCTATGTTTCCAACTATTCATCCAATCTTATCCCTGAAATGGGAGGCTTGTTGGGCCAATGCTCATGAGTTGTCTCACCTATGCAGATCTAAGGATAATCTCTTATGAACAGGAGTTCACAGCTAGCTTAGGTTTAAGATTAAGTTACCTAGGTCATCAATAAATGAAATAATTAGTTTTAAACAGTAAAAGTGACTATTTCATGGTTTTGTCTTATGTAAACCTTTTACATAGGATGCCCCATCTTTCGTGTTTCTACATGAACGATTCAGGATTACATTGTTTGTATTATTTACAAAGTAGGTCGCATCAATAGTATTTCAGAATAAAGCGTCCAACCTTTAATCATATACTATAGACTATTTAGACAATTTACTCGAACTTAATCCATGTTTATGTCTGTACATAAAGTTCAAGTTTACTCAAAAATAATCTTGGGAACTATGTTTATTAGATTTAAGAATATAGTTTTCAAATTCTCAATAACGACTTTATTTAAAAGAATATGATTACAAACTACGAGTTTTAGGACATTAATTCCTAACAAGTTCAATTTTAAGAATACAAAATAAAATAATATATATATATGAAGAATTATAAAAAATATCAAATTTCATTTGTTTGAAGCAAAATTTCAAATTCTATCCATAATAGATATTGATAGACACTAGTATGCTTTTATCAGTGATATTATATTGATAGATAGCAATGGAAGTTTATTGGTTTCTTCCATCGATAGAATCCTAAATTTTACCATATCTTTTAAATGTTTTAGTTTAATTTACTATATTTAAAAAAGTCATATACACTTGAGTTATAGTAAATATATATATATATATATAATTTCTAAAATCCAGAAATTTCCCTCAAACAATTGGACCATGACCAAACCTTAATAATAAAGAGTAAAATAATTGTTTAAATATATATAAAAGCTATATAATATTATTCGTCCCAACGGAAAAAAACATTCAACTACACTAAAAAAATTTCATTATACATTGAACAAAGAAGAACAAAGAAGAACAAATCAAGAACCAAATATTGAAAATCCAACATCCAATTTCATCATCCTCCCACTATATATATTTTCTAATCAACAACAAAAAAAAAAGAAAAAAAAAATCAAGCCGAGTTGTACCCGCCGTCGCTGTCAGTCCCACGGTGCCCCTCCGCTGGGGCCTCCGATGGCGACAAAGCTAAGAACAAAAGCAACGACATAATCAAGACCGGAACAAACAGCAGCAATACCGGTGGAGGCGGCAACGGCGGCAGCACAAGTGGCAATATCAAAAGAGACACCGCCAGAACAATCAACATTGCCACCGATCTCAAACTAAAAAATCCCCTCACCATCAAACTCCACCGCCCCCGCCCGTCGCCGCCAAAAGCAAAATTTGGATACAACCCAATAGGGTTTTCTTCCCGTGCATATCGGAGTAAAGTCGTGGAGTTTTAATCTCTAACAAAACACCCACAAGAAAAGAATTGATTTTTGTCGGCCGGCAATGACCGGAGAATGAAGGGACGTAGTGTTTTGATGTTACGGTGAAGAGAGAGAAAGAGAGAGGGGAGAGAATGAGAGGGCGGGGGTGGGCTAAGGACTAGAGAGATGGGGGAGGTAATAAATGGGAAAAAGAGGGAAAGGGGAAAGGGGAAACCGGTTGAACCGGTGAAGGGTTAATAGAATGAAGTCCATATGTAACATAGGCATGCTCTTTTTGTCCTATGTCTTGGTGCAATCAACCAGAACATACATGAATTTGTAATCATGGATAATCACTTTTTTGGGTTACATCCCATAAAGCTATTTTTCTATTTACGCTTTTGCCATTCTCTCTCTTCTCTCTTTCCACCTCTTTTAGGAAGAATTGGCCTACAACTTGGGTTTCTATTTTGCTTCATTTCCATGATGATTGAACCTCTATTTCGTTATGTTTTCTTTTTAACTCTGGTGGGAAATTTGAGGATTTGAATTTCTTACTTCAACACATCAAATCTATACTTCCAACCTCCTCTAAACTACGTATGATAGGTAGTTTTAAGTACATCATTAAACTTTCAAACAAGTCTAAAATTTTGAATCTTTAAATATCATGTTCCTAATTTAAAACGCATCTTTCCTCCACGTTCTCGGACGCAAATGCGACTTGGACAACCCCATCATCACTAATGAGGCGCCAAAACGCTCGATCTTAAACTTAGCGTTTACTAAAACTTATTTGAGCAATTACCTTACGAATACAAGAACACAACACATAAAAACTTAAACATATCTTTATTTATTCCTTAAGAAATACGTAACTTGATACAATTACAAGTCAATGCTTAAAGAACTTTTGGACATCTAAACTTAAGCTTCAAATGCCTTGCCTAGCTCTGAACGTCTGGCTCAATGCACCAACTCACTTTCAGGATGCAGCTTCCTCGCTTGGCTTACCTAGGGAATGGAAAAGTTAAAAACGTAAGTCTAAGACTTAGTGAATGACATTTTCAAAAAACCTTAGGGTAATACATGTATATGCATGAATTCCTTTTGCAAGATCAAGTTCACAATGCCTTATCTACACTAAAAATAATAAACATCACATTAGTCTCTACTTATTCTTTTTGCCTAGACATTGAACCATTTCCATGCATAGATTGCTATGATCACTCGTATCATCATTAACATTCCTTTGAATATTTTTAGGTTCAATTCTAGTTGCTTAGGAAGCCAGCTCGAATGTGGACATCCCAAATGCATCCGGCCACCTTTTCATCACCATGTGAACCACTCAACGCATGGTTGCTTTGATTCTTATGTGCACATAATAGCAAGCTCATGACAGTAGTAAAACTAATGGTTTACTCGCATACAAACATTTCATGCAAGCATCACAAATGAAACACTTTAGCTCGGAGACATTTCAAATTGGAAATATTCTTTAAAAGAGTCATGTTTTTCTTATAAACATAAACAAGTTTATACATGTATTTAACTATACAAAACATAGCATGACTTTGAGAGAAAAACTTTAGAAATCTCTGTTCTTTCTTTTTGGAAGGGTCACTCACAAAAGCTATACGTTTTCTCCTAACCCCTTTCTTAACACGCCTCTTCTTCGCCTAGTGATTCTTGGCAGAGCTTAAACGCTTAAATTTTCTTATTCCTTCCTTTGAACTCTTAAGACCTATTTATGATATATCTTAAATTGGATTAGTCATCCTTAACCTCACTTAGCTCGTTGACTCCTACTTAGTGCTTTACACATGTATGTTTGATATTTTCTATAATCATACTTAACTTTAACGTCCCAATATAATACATAAGAAGTTGACTAATCTGATTAATGAACCATCTTCTTTTCCATGCCCTTCTTTTCCTTGCCTAGCTTAAAAAACTTACTATAAACAACCCTTCTTGTGTTATCTTGACTTAGAACATGTCCTAACTTTACTTCGCGTACTACCCTTCCTCTGGTGTCATCTAGTCAGAACGCACCTTTTTTTCTCAGAACACGTCATCCTTATACTTGGTCTTCCTTTACTTCAGAATGCACAGTACTTGTACTTAGTAATTTTACAAATTCTTTCTTCACCTCTTTTCTTGGTTTTGCATTAAATTCTCCATTAATTATGAGGTTTAAGGGTGTGATTACAATTAAATTGTACTTTAATATTGATTTTTGTAATTTTCTATACTTTACAATATAGGCAATGAGTCTCTTTTTTAAATAAAGATTCAAACTACAAATTTCGTAATTATCAACATATTCATATGTCAACTCAACTATGTTTGATTTGAATTAGGATCATTAATTTTATGTCTTAGATTGTGTGGTTAACTTTCTTACTATAGGTAAAACATTTATATACGCTATATAATTTTATTTTTTAAAAGATTATTTGTGTACGTAACGTGTTGATTTCTAGAATGTTTGATATGTGTTATGGCAAGAATAATAAATTTACAATGTTGCCACTATGATATATAAGAATTTTGTTATGTAATTTGATTTTTAGAGTGCAAAAATTAATCAGTACAACCTTCAAACCTAAAATTAAGGAACTATTAGAAATTTATAAAGTACACACGATGTTTGATTTTTGTTTCTTTATTTTGTTGTCTATTTTCATGATATTTTAAAAATCGAAGTCAAATCTTGTAAACTAAAATTAGACGAGGTTTGGTACTTTTATGTTTTTAAAATTGATTCATTTCCATAATTATTTTGTAATGTTCTTTTTTATCCTCCTTTAAGGTAAAATATTTGAATTTATGCTCAAAATAAAAAATAAAATAAATATTTGATAGCAACAATTTATACAGAGCTAAATTTTTGAGAATTTATGATTCCAAGAAAGTTAAATTGTTTTAAAAATACAGACGGTATTGTTAGGTCAATTTGGAGCATTCCAAAGTTTTAAAGTAACAATGATAACAAACACACATGTTTTCCTCTTTTGCCATCTTCTTTTGGAGTGGCTGTTCTCGGAAAATTAAATCTATCATTAATTTAGTATGAAAAAGGAAACTTATGGAAGTTTTCTTTTAATTAATTAATTATTTATTTCGAGATAGAATAGAACAATGGGAGCTTTTTCTACTACTAGGTGGAACACGCGTGTAATGCACGTGAATTAAAGCTCTCTTTACTATATTTGGGCGATGAAATTTTAAGGTTGAATCTATCATTGTATACTCATTTTAAATAGGAATATTTGATATTATTTTACAAAGCAATGAAATAAATATTAGTTAGAATTGTTTATACTGTTGTTTTAAATTTTTATGAAAGAATATTTTCTTTTTATATTAAATTTTTAAGTAACAAAACAGACATAAAAGAGAATACAATTAATATCCATATATGATGTAATTACATCGAAAGTTATAAATAAAATTGACATAATCTGATAAAAATATTTGTTAACGTTGACATTCAAATTACTCCTAGTAATGTAATATAAAATTATTCAAAGGTTGTACAGAATATTTATTTTGAAACAATGCTATAAATAATTATATGTGCTCAAGTGGTTGTAAAAAACCACCAGAACTAAACTATGAAAAAAATGGAAAACTTTTGAAAATAACACATCATTTTGTTTTATATTTCCAAAGTAGCACGTTTTCAAAAAACTCGTAACTTTGATCTCGGTCGACCTCGACAATGAGATTCTTCACCAGTTTTAAAAAACTCTTTCAACGTAATTTCTCGGTCCATCTCGGTTGAGTTCAGCACCAAGATTTTTTCGTTTTTTGAAATTTGAAAATAAGAATATTTATTGAATGACCAAAATACCTTGGAAGTCCGAATGTTAGATATTCTCACAAACCACTAAAGCCCAAACAATGTGCTCATATCGACCGAGAAGTAAACGAGTTCACTCCCAAATTCGAAAGAGTTTTACTGATTTTTCCTCCGCGAATTAAACTTGAAGAACTCAGTATCAAACTTAAATCTTTGAAGGTGAAGTCTTTTTAACAATTCCATAGTTTAGGGTTTAGGGTTTAGATTTTGTTTTTAGTTTGAAATCTGAGGTAGATGAAAAACTTTGTAGTTGGTGTTCTGATGTAGTTGGATGTACACTACAAGAAATCAGGGGGGGTTCCCGATGCACAAAACGACATAAAAAAAAAGAACGATAGAAAAGATGGTTATTCACAATGCCGTTTTTCATACGTCGAGACATGGCAAAAACATTATTTTAACATTACCTTTTCCCAATGTTTCTTGAAGGGTGTCGAGAAAAAAGAAGCCATTCTTGACGTCTGGGTCTAGGACGTGGGGAACAGTTCACAATTAAAATAAATATATAACTTTTTCCAATGTCTCATGCATGGCGTTACGAATGGAGACACCTATATCGGGAGTTCCCCTATATCTTTCGTCCCGATTATGTATTTTACAGAATTGAAAGATAAAGAGAACGAGAGGAGAAGAAGGAGAAGAAAAAGAAGAAACACTACCCCCCGTGCCCTTGCCCCTCGTCATCATAAGCCCCGCCACCACCGTCTCCCTCGCTGCCGCTGTTCCCTTTTTGGTAAGTTTCGAACCATTTCTTGTATAGCTTTTAAGTTAGTTTAAGTTAGATTAGTTTAGGTTAGTTAGTTTATGTTTATAGTTTTGTTTTTTTGAACTTAGTTTAAGATTGAATGGTGAATTAGTTTTAGGATATTGTTTGATTTTTGATTTTGAATTAAAATTATGGAATGTTGGTTGAAAATTTGAAAGAGATGGAGGTTATTTAAGAATTGGGTTGGGAAATTTAAAATTTGAGTTGAAAATTTGAAAATTTGAAGGGGAGTGAGTGTTAATTGAATATTTGAATGGAATGGGTTAAGAATTAGAGGGGGAGGGAGGTGAGGATGAAAGTTTGGAGGAGAGGGTTGAATTGGACTTTTGAAGGGGGAATTGATGTATTGAACTTTTCAACAAGTGTGTTTTACTAATGGAGAAGGCCTATTATATGGCTGAGTTTTACTAATAAAGAGGCCCACTACTTATGGATCAGACCACTACTTATAAGTAGGCTCATTGGTTGTCTAGAATCGAGCAACATTGTTTTAACGGTCCACATAAAAAGGTCATCTCCTCTTTCAATTGTTTTCTCTGAAATTAGGATTTTCGTTCCTTTTGTTCGCTGTTGGTGGCCCTGTTGCAGCTGGTTGCCAAATCTCCAAGATGATTTCTCTTTCTTTCTTCTACTGATTTTCTACTTTCTTTCTTTCGATTTTTTTTGTATTGCACTTTCGATTCATTATTTTTGTTTTGAGTGGTTTTGTGATTTGAGTCTTCGCAAATTCGCACAGCCGTCTCACAAGACCTTCAGAATCAATAAGAAGTTGCCCAAGAAGATGAGATAGAACAGCCTATTCCTCACTGGATCCGTCTTAGGACAGATAATACCATAAGTTCTTTACTTTTCCGTTTCGTGTTCGTTCATCTAGTCATTTTATTATTTCTCAGTTTTTAATTGAATATTTAAAGAATGGGTTGAGAATTAGGGGACGAGGGGTTGAGGATGAAATTGGGTTGAATTTGAATTTTGAAGGGGGGATTGAATTGAACTTTTTAAGAGGGTAGGGGGTTTACTTGGGTGTCACTACAAGAAACGGGGGTACTCCCGACGCACCAATACGTCGGCGAAAATGCAAAGTACGTCGGAAAAGGATATCCCGACGTACAAAACGGCGTCGGGAAGCACGTCGGGAGAAATGCGTCGCGAGAGGCTTTCCCGACGCCGTACCAAAGCAGCGTCGGGAAAGGCTTTCCCGACGCCGGGAGATGCGTCGGCATCTCCCGCGTCGGGAAAACCTTTCCCGACGCCGTCTATGCCGACGCATCTCACGGCGTCGGGAAAGCCTATTTTCCGACGTTTTTTTCCCGACGTAATGAACGTCGGGAAATATTTTTTTATATATTTTTTAAAATATTTTATTTTTACTTTTTTCCTTATAATATTTTGCTCAAACATTCACAATGATATTCGGATTGCTCAAAAAAATTTCGCGACGTTTTGGATTAAATTAAAATAAATTAATAAATATACAAACACAAATTAAAAAAATAGAATTAAAATTAATAATACGAATAAGTTGACTACAACAAAATATAGTTCTCAATATAGAAAAAACATAAACATAATGAAGCTAGGGATCATGTGGTGGTCCCTGTTGTGCACGAGTTAGGTCTTCAATCATCTTTTTCATAGCTTCCACTTGTGAAGCTAATGCTTGGTGATTTCTATCTTGTACTTCAATCCGTTCCAAAGCTTCATGAAGTTTAGCTTGTAATTCAATCTCTTTTTGTGTGGACTGTGAACAAGATGTCGACGAACTGCTTGCACTTGCCGTTCTGCGGGCCTTCGGCTTGGGTCCCCAACCAAGGCCTTTTGAGTAGCCTGGTCGTCTACCCAACACCTGATCGCATATCTCATCCTCAGAGAGTGGCTGACTACCCTCTGGGATAGGCTGGGATTGGAGTTCCAGCATTTGATTCTGCAACAAATTTAAAAATTATGTTAGGTAACGCGCAAAAATATATAATAAAAGTGGATAATTAATAAGGGTATAACTTACATGCGCATCCTCGGCGGCTTGCGACACGAATGTCCCAGCTCGAACGTGTGTTTCCCGGAACAATTCCACACGATCGACCGGCTGCCCTCTTCTTTCAGCGAGCTCATGCTGTCGTTGTAGAAACGACTTGGACCCGCTACTATGATTGTAAGGCTGCTTCTGTCTAGCAGCCTTGTTTGTCCGTGATTGCTCCTGCATTAAAACAATTATATTGTTTATTTCTTATACATATAAAAACTTGTTATCATAATTAATCATGACAAATACCTGGAATGCACGGCTGATATAATGGTCGCAGAGGAAGTGCCAATCCTCATCACGTCCAACCAATGCGTTTGGTGGGTTGGCACGAGCCTCCTCCGGGTCGCTGTACTTTTTGAAATGTTTATGACAGTCGGCCCGGAACTCTTTAAAGGTCGTGAGCATCTGATGCTCAACAAACCTGTTCATTGCTTGATCATTGAAATCAAGCACAAAGAATCGCTGCACATTACAAACATAACACATTAGATTGGCTAAAGTTAGATATGTTTCAAATGAAATCATATATAAATGTGTAGTGCATTTAATTACCTGGAGGTCGCCCTTGACGACCTCAATGTATTCTCTCCCAACGTCCGTCCACTTAAGACAGCGGACGGGAAATGTCTTTCGCACGCACACGCCTATCGCCTGGCTGAAGCGAACGGCGTGTGGAGAAATAGGCTTCTCCGCTCCAGGGGCGATCGTCATCGAAATGCGCCCATTTATTGCAACGTGGCGCTCTAACTCCAAGAGTCGAGACTGCGCACGTCTCCTAGGAGTCGGAGTCGTTTGTTGAGAAGAAGACTCTGCTCAATAAATAGACAATAACATATAAAGTTAGAAAAAAGAACATGAAATATTTGTAAGTTAAAATGAAGAAAATTCTTAGACTCACCCGTATTGTCGCCCACAGATGATGACCCTCCCGCGATGTTATTATCTAAATCGTCCTCAAACTGGAGGAACATATCGTCCGTCTCCATAAAATTTGATGGTCGATATGACATAATGGCTATGGACATAGAAAACAAACATTTTCAATTTAACTTAAACCTCCCTCTCCCCAGATAAGTAGTAATTCCATTTCATAATAATTACACGACCACTGTACACAAGATAATCTTCCCCATAGAATTTCTATCAGATCAAGACATCTCGGTATAGACTTAAGCATATTCAAAAATCTCATGCTAAAACTTTAACTTTCTTAAGTTAGCATGCTTATGAAAAAAGAAACTCTTGCATTAAGCAAGTCTCAAATCTAGCTTTGCTTTAAATTATCTCTTTGCTCTAATATTTTCAGAAACTTAGCATTCTAACACATTCAATAAACACCCCCCCCAATTCAATATAACCTCAAAAATCTCTACACATTCAAATTTTTTATCAATCTCAAATTCAATTTCAACTTCAATCTCAACGTCAATCTTAAATCCTAAAACCACTTCAAATTCAAATTCAACACTAAAACCTAAAACTAATTCAAAATCTATATCCTAAAACTATTTCAAAATCTAAATTCTAAAACTAATCCTAAAACTAATTAACTAAAGCAAAACTAAAACAAAAACAAAAAAGAACTTTAAACAATTTCAATAATACATACATTTTTTTAACTTTGAAACAAAAAAAAAAACAAAAAAACAAACAAACCCGAAACTAATTTTTATCAAAAAAAACCCTAAAAAAACTAAATAAATTTACATATTTCACTTACCTAAAGTGGCAGACGGCGACGAGGAACAACGGCGAGGCGGTCGGCGACGGACGGCGGCGGAACAAAAGGAAAGCACGGCCGGGCGACGTTCTTCTTCTTCTCCTTTCTTTTTCTCCTCTCCTCTCGGCTTCGGTTCTGTGAATACAGAACTGAAACGAATTTAAAGGGGATTTCCCGACGCAGTGACGTGGCGTCGGGAAATCCCTCAAAATGCGTCGGGAAAAGGGGAATTCCCGACGCTCATTAAACCCCTTTTCCCGACGTTTAACGCGGCGTCGGGAAAAACCCCTATTCCCGACGCCGCTCCCGACGCACTGTTCACGGCGTCGGGAAAAACCCCTTTTCCCGATTTACTTTTTGCCGACGCCTTCATGTTGCGTCGGGAAAAAAGGTTTTCCCGACGCCGCTCCCGACGCACTGTTCACGGCGTCGGGAAAAAACCCCTTTTCCCGATGTATTTTTGCCGACGCCTTCATGGTGCGTCGGGAAAGGTTGTTTTCCCGACGCATCTCCCGACGCGTTGTTGAGGGCGTCGGGAAAGCCCTTATTCCCGACGTTCTTTATGCCGACGTGCTTTTCGGCGTCGGGAATTCTCCATTTTCTTGAAAATTTGAAGGGTTAGGGTTGAAAATTCGAGGGAGGGTGAAATTTAAAATTTGAGGAGAGAGGGGTGAACTTGAAAATTTGAGGGGGAAGGGGGCGAGGGCTTATATTGTTTTAAAAATCATGTAATTTGAGGTTGAGATTTGTTTTAGCTCTCATGCAGTTATGGTATCTTTTAGTTCAATTTTAGTTGTTTATTACTTAGTAGTTTTGAAATAATTTGTTGTTGATTAGGGACGGCTATCCTGCAGTTATGTAACTTTTTTTGTGCCAATTTAGGTTTGAACTTTTTGTTTTTAGTTTTGAGTGTTTGAAGATGTGGTAGTAGGGTAGCTTGTAAGGCAGCATTGTAGGAAGGGGTGGGTAGTATGTGAACATTGAAGTTGTTTGTGGTTAATTAGGTTGTGGTGACTATCCTACAGATATGGTAGCCACTATAGTTTAAAGTTAGCTTTAGTGAAAAGGTTGGGAGATTTTTTAGTTAGGAGAGCAAGTTTAGGATGTTAGAGGAGGAACTTTTAATCAAACATATTTATGTTTTAGAGGCTTTAACGATGGATATGAGTTGGATAAAACTTAGGAATAAGTTTTCCATTGAGTATAGAGAAGGAATGACCTAATTTTTAGATGTTGCCAAGTTTCACATTGATGACTACTGACAAATAATGTGTCCATGCAAGAGATGTATAAACGCAAATCGAAACTCATTAGAGGGTATGGAATAGCATCTACTTACTATTGGAATATCCTCCTACTACACAAAATTAGTGTATCATAGAGAGTCAGTTAGCTTTAGTAGAGGTACAGAAAAATTTGACGAAAGAACTAGCAGTAACCTTTTTTATGAAGGAACTACTAGTAACGATTTCCATGAAGAAGATGATATGTTTGGTATACTGAATGATTTACAATTCTCGATCGAATAGGAACAGGAAGTAGAGGAAGGTTGTTTAGAGTATGAAATGTTGAGGAATATAGAGGTAGATATAGAACAAGATACAACAAACATATTTAAGGATTTATTGAATGAAGCACATAATAAGTTGTACCTCTGTTGTTCTTAATTTTTCTCCTTGAATTTTTTAGTTAAGTTGATGCATGTAAAGGTTCTCAATGGTTGGAGTAACAAGTCCTTTGACATGTTAGAACTCTTAAGAGCAACGTTTGCAATGTCTAGTAGTACTATCCCTAATTCATTTTATGAAGTCAAACGAAAACTTCGTTGCTTGGGCTTGGGATTTGAGACTATTCATGCATCCAAGTACGATTGTGTATTGTACTGGAAAGAGTTTACTGATTTGCAACATTGTCCTACATGTGGCAAGGCTCGATACAAGGTTAATCATAACAAAGAAAAAAGATCTTCCATAAGGTATTACGCCACTTTCCATTGATATCGAGATTACAACGCTTGTTTGTTTCGCAAGAAGGGTTTGCTGACATGAGATGGCATAGGGATAAAAGTGTTGAAATAGATGATGTGTTCAGACATCCAGCTGATGTCAAGGGATGGAAGCACTTTGATTGTGAATTTTCTAATTTTGCTTCCGATCTACGGAACGTGCGTTTAGGGTTAGCTTCAGATGAGTTTGACCCATTTGGTCATATGAGTATCTCATATAGTATGTGGCTTGTTATGTTACTTCCTTATAATTTGTCACCTTGGAAATGCATGAAAGAGACAAATTTCTTTATATTATTGCTCATACCCGATCTTAGATCTCCTGATAAAGAAATGGATGTGTATCTCCAACCATTAATTGAGGAAATGAAAAAGTTATAAAATTTTGATGTGCATACGTATGACTCTCGTACCAGTCAGTTCTTTCAGCTACATGCAACCTTCTTGTGGATGATTAATGACTTCTCGGCATATGGTGACCTATTAGGGTGGACTACGAAGGGGTACCAGGCATGTCCCATATGCATGAGTGATAGATTGTTGTTCGAGATACGAGGTAGAATATCCTTCATGGGACATCGATGTTATCTTTTAGAGAACCACATGTGGCGTAGAAGTAGGCTACTCAAAGTAGAGCGTAGGCCTCCTCTAACAGTGATAAATGAGCATGAAATATTAGAACAACTAGATCAGTTGGAGTTTTCAGTTATGAGTAAACATCGTTCAGTAAAGGATAAAAAAAAAAAGAGAGCTCTTAATTTGGACAAAGAGAAGTATTTTTTTCGAACTTTGTTATTGATCGAGACTACTATTACGTCAAGTAGTTTTTCAATCTTCCTTACTGGTCGAGACTACTGTTACGTCACAAACTTAACGTAATGCATATTGAGAAGAATGTTCGTGACAATTTGGTTGCTACCTTGTTGAATATCGAAGAAAAAACCAAGGATACCACAAATGCTCGGTTAGACCTACAAGATCTGAAGATAAGAAAGGATTTACACCTTATAAAAGTTAGTGACCGGTTGGTCAAGCCACACGTGAGCTACACATTGACTAGCAGCGAGCAAGTTGAGTTTTGCAAGTTCCGGAAATCAATTAAATTTTCTGATGGATTTATTTCCAATATATCACGATGTGTGAATGAAAGAAAGGGGAAAATATCATGTCTCAAAATGCATGATTGTCATGTTTTATTACATCGATTGCTACCTATTGGTATTCAAGCATTCTTGCCGAAAAACATGTACACTGCTATTACCAAACCATATAGTTTTTTCGTGACTTGTGTTCCAAAACGATAACAGTAAGTGATTTGGACAAATTGCAAGAAGAGATCATAATCATACTTTGCAAGTTGGAAAGAATATTTTCACTTTCCTTCTTAGCGTTATGGCACACCTTGTCGTTCACTTACCATAAGAAACGAAGATTACTAGTTCGATTTCTTACAGTTAGATGTATCCCATTGAAAGAAGTCTACACACTTTGAAACAACAGGTTTGTAACAAAGTATGTCCTGAGGGCTCTATTGTAGAAGCATATGTAATGAATGAATCATGCACCTTTTGTTCGCTTTACTTAAGTGGTATTGAGACTCGATTCACTAGAGATGAAAAAGATGATGATACCATTCTAGAGGTTGAGGTGATTGGAGAGTTTGAAATTTTCAAGTAGAAAGTACGATCATTAGGTATGTCAAGTCTTCGAACTCTATCACAGGAAGAGAAATGCCTCTTCTATCGGTACATCCTCAACAATGTAGACGAAATATTGAAGTATCGCAAGTAAGCTTTTCTTGTCTTCGTATTTATTAGGTATAGTTGTTCAGTATTTGTTATACATTGTTGTTACACAAATTAAAACTCATACTCATCCCCGTCAGAAAATAGTTGAGGTTAAGACGTCGACAAGCTCAAAACGCTACTAAGTTGTACAAAAGACATCGACGGGGATTCCTTGAATGGTTTCATAATCAGGTATATAGCGAGCACGTATGATATGTATGCATTAACGTATTTGGACATGAATGTATACAATCATTGTCACATGGATTTCAGGTTATAGAATTGCATAAGACTGAAAATCTATCTCAACAATTTTTTCTCACTTGCGATTAGACTATCACTTGATGTTCGTTGTCATAATGGATGCATTGTAGGTGGGGTGAGATTTCACACATCAGAATGTGATTCCTGGTGCACTATATAAAATAGTGGAATGATGGTAATTGGTGAAAACAATGCAAGTGGAAGTGGCGACAATAATTTCTGTGGTATTCTGGACGAAGTGTTGCAGGTTCAATATTCGATGGGAATAAGTGTTTGGCTATTTAAGTGTTGGTGGTATGATACCAACGTCAATAAAAGTTAAAGGACACATGTGGAATTAGGGTACAAAGTTATCAACATGTCCCGTTTTTAGTTTGTCAAGGAACCGATAATTCTTGCGACGCAGGCACATAAGTATTTTACCTAGATGACCTAAGAAATGGTAGTAATTGGAAAATTTTCCAAGTGGTCCAGAATAAGCGTATATGAGACATAGCTAAAGTGGACGATGTTGAGAATGAGCAACTGAATGTACTCAAAATTGTTGTCGACCATCAAGTGGATGAACACATCGAAGATGATATTCTATGTAGTAATGGTGTTGATCCTACAATCGTTGAATGACTGATTGTGTGTCATGTTGCTAACGATTTCATAGACGATGGGGTTGAACAATTGTCAAATCAAAGCATAACAAGCAACAACGAATGATAGTGACGAACCACGTACCCACATATGTATTCGTATTTGCTTAATGAATGTTTATTTTCTATGTCCACAGGCACTATGTCGTCCTGAGCGATTTCGACGAGACAAATGTGATGTTCCTCGAGTTCATCGACGATCTAAATAACCCTACGAGAGGGTCTTCATTGGTGGGCGATAATTCGGGTGAGTCTAATGGTACGTTAACGCACAATTATTTGAACTTATTTCTCACATTAACTTGTTTTAGTTTATTCAACAGGTACTACTCAACCATATCCGACTCCTAGAAGGCGTGCGCAGTCTCAACTCTTGGAGTTGGAATATTACGTTCATGCCAATGGATGGATTTCAATGTGGATAGCCCCTAGCGCAGAGAAGTCTATTTCGTCACACGCTGTTCGATTCAATCAGGCGATAGGCGTGTGTATAAGGAAGACAGTTCCTGTTCGCTGCTTTAGGTGGGCAGATGTAGGAAGAGAATACATTGAGGTCGTCAAGGGAGACCTACAGGTACGTCCACTACACATTTATGTTTTCATTTGAAACATATTTAAGTTTATCAACCTAATGTGTTGTTTTCTGTAATGTGCAGTGTTTTTTCGTGTTTGATTTCAACGATCAAGCAATGAATAGGTTCGTTGAGCATCAAATGCTCAGTACTTTTAAAGAGTTCAGAGGCGACTGTTACAAGCACTTCAAAAAGTACAGCGACCTTGAGGAGGCACGTGTCAACCCACCACACATATTCGTAGGACGTATGAAGGATTGACACTTTCTATGTGATCATTACATAAGTTGTGGATTCCAAGTGAGCAACGATACGCTTTGTAATGGTTATTTATATTTTCAAATTTTAATATGCATAAGAAATAAACAATGTAATTGTTTTCATGTAGGAGCAATCATGGACCAATACGGCTGCTAGACAGAAGTAGTCTTACAATCATAGCAGCGGGTCGAAAATGTTTATACAACAACAGTACGAGCTTGCTGAACAAAGAGGTGAATTCGTCGATAGTGTGGAGTTGTTCTAGCAAACACACGTTTGAGACAAGACTTTTATATCGCAGGCCGCAAAGGATGTGTATTTAAGTTATTCAACCTACATTTCTGTCCTTATTTGCCCTTTCTATTTGTAACTTACTAACTTAATTTCTAAATTTGTTGCAGAATCAAATGCTAGAACTCAAGTCTCAGCCTACCCCAGATGGTTTTCAGCCACTTTATAGGGATGAGATATGCGAGACTATGTTGGGTAGACGATCGGGCTACTTAAAAGGCCTTGGTTGGGGCCCAAGCCTCAGTTTCGCAAGACGGTTAGTGCGGTAGTGCCACGACCTCAAATGCACAATCCATCGTAGAGCTCCAATTATGGGTGAGCTTGATGAAGTTAAATGAGCGATTGAATAACAGAGAAAGATACAAGAGATGTTAGCTTCACAAATGCAACAAATGCAAAAGCTCATAGGCACAACAAGGACCACCATGATCCCTAGCTTTGCGATAGATATATATATTTCCATTATTCTTAAGTTCTTGAAATTACATTATTCAATGATGACATGCATATATACTAAACATAGACACTTTTATATCATTGTAGATTCTACGGTGTAGAATTGTGTATGAGGCTCGTTAGGAGTCGTACGTAGTTTTTATGGATTTCTATGTATTGTTTTTAACATTTTTTATGGATTTGTATTATGAACCTTGTTGAACCGTAAACAAATTTAATTTTTTGTTGAAATTTATATTTTATATCGGAGTTTACTAATTTATTGTTTATTTTTTGTAATCTAATATTCCATAAAGCGTACTAGAATACACATACAATATACATACAATCTACACATACAATACACATACAATATATATACAATCTACAAATTATACATACAATATACATTATACATATAAAAACTCAATCTACGATCTATAAATCATAATCACAATTACAATATACATATATTTTTTTAGAAATGAAAAAAAAACAAATACGGAATTTTACCGGTAGAGACGACGAACTAAATGGATGACGATAAGAGAATGGTAGACGACAGATGGTAATGGTGACGTGCAAGGACTCGGCGAATAGCAGCAACGGTTGATGGTGGACGTGCGAACACGTGCGGCGGCCGACTTTCTCTTTTCTCTTTTCTTTCTTTCTCTCTTCCATTTTTTTTGTTTGTGTTTTGTGTTCTGTGAACACATAACAGGGGTTCTCTCGAAGTACCCCAAAAACATCGTGAGAACCTCCAATCGCGATGCCATAAGTGACTACATCATTTTTTCTCCACATAAAGTAGACGCAATCACTTATGACGTGATGAAAACATTTTCAAATTCAGTCAAAACGTCACAATTTCTCGTAACGTTACCAACGTCTACGTTGGCAAAAGGTTGACCTATCTCAATGCCATGCATTTGGGCATCGCAGAAAGGTTGTCATAATTATTTAAAGATTCAACTTTTACTGATGTTTTCAATGCAACGTCATCGTAGATGGACTAACTATCGATGTCATGCATGTACGTGTTACAATTTATATCAATTTTGATAATATTTTCCACTTTCCTCGATGCCGTACTTTTTCATGTCGATCGTTGTTGGGGCAACGACGAGTGTACATGCATGGCATAGCTAAAAATATATATTATTATTTAAATTAAATATTTTCGCGACGTCTCTGTTAATGGCATAATGGAAGGCTTATGCTCTCTCGACATCATCACGTCAACGTCGACACACACACAAAACTAAAATAACAGGGGTTCTCTCGAGGAACCCTGAAAACGTCATGGAACCCCCGATCACAACACCGTAAGTGACTGTGTTGTTTTTTCTCCATGTAATGTCGATGCAGTCACTTATGACATCGTGAAAAAAATTTCAAAATAACTCAAAACGCCACAATTTCTCACTAAGTTACAAACCTCTACATTGGCAAAAGGTTGAACTATCTTGACGTCATGCATTTTGGTGTCGCGGAAAGGTTGTCATAATTATTTAAAGGTGCAACCTTTGTTGACGTGGTCAACGCAACATCATCGTAGACAGACTAATTGTTGATGCCATACATGTACATGTTGTGATTTATATCAATTTTAATAATATTTTCCACTTTCTCCGATCTCGTGCTCTGCCACGTCGATCATTGTTGGGACAACGGCGACGGGCGACGTGTACATGCATCGCGTTGCTCTCTCGATGTTATCGCGTCAACATCGACATAGCTCACCAATGTCAACGCCTCCTCTATAGCGTCATGAAAAGCGTCTGCTTATGGCGTCCTTTATCGTGACGCCTCCACGAAATTTAATTCGTTATTTTTCAATAATAGTTGAAGGGAATTCTTCGAAGAGAAAATAAACTATAAGAGTGTGTGACTTGAACTATTGATTGGACCTTGTAGATATATGTCTTTTTATCTGCCATATTGGGATTCACAACAAAATGTGTCTTTATTCCAACCACCGCGAAAGCTCCATACAGAGGGTAGGCAGGTTCGCTTGAAGAGAATCTTTTCCATGATCAGACTTGACCATGTCGTGCATGACCAGGCTCCGTAAGATCCATTAGAATAGGTGATTTGGATATCAAGATAGTTGCAATTTCTTATAGTGCACCTTATCGCCTCACGATGATCCACCATTACCTCTACCGAAATTTTCTATCTCCTCTAGTCAGCAAAGCCCTTGCTTGTTTATGACTTCTAAAATCCCCCATCCCCATCCTTCACCCATCACATCCAGTTCACCTTCTCATTCCGCATCACTCCTTAATACTAACCTCCCTCCAATCCAAGAAAATTAAACACCCAAAGCCTCTCCATTACGATGAAGTTTTGTGTCGCATAGCCACTCCTCACCTTCTTACCATAACCAATTAACGAAGACTCCGCACGCTCAAACCTAAATGTCCCAATGATTGACTTATCAGAAGGGGACAAAATGAAAAAGGACACGATATAGGTTGATAGGCCACGTAATATTGAGACTCAAGTTTTTAATTATGACCCATTTATGAAGGAAAAGCAAACTATCCTTTACGACGTTGGCGAGATAAGCTCAACACAAAAGGATTCCACTGAACACGAGGTTTCTACCAAAAATGAAAGGGACCTTTGCAACTACATCAACGTAAATGTCGCCAAGCCCATGCTCACAAATTTTCAAAATGTAATCGACAAGTAGTATTACCTCGTAGAGAACAACAATGGTAAACCACAATTCGAATATTAACGCTTTATAAGAAGAACACAAAAATGAAAGAGCAAATATCCTAATTGTCCTCCACAATATCCCAATTGCCTTCCATTGTTTCTCAGTTATCATCTATGGTATCCAACCTCCCCAATCTAGTTTTTGCATAATTCGAGTTAACGCGTTAGATGGGAGAATGATGCAATAGGCAGTTTCAAGCCCAAATGGAATATACTCATGCAGTATTTATGCAGCGTGTTCCTTAACCTGTCATTCCACCCGACTTGATAGCACCTTTCCCGCCAATCCATCTAGCCCCTAGCAAATCTAATTCCCACCAGGACAATTAAATTTGGGGTGTTCTCATATAATTTTGTATTTTGCTTTATGGATCATTTTATTCTTTTATAATATCTATATACACTTCTTAAAATAAAATTTATACAAGTTCATATTTCTTCTATTTTATGCATTACGTTTTTCTTGTCGCTTATTTCATTTTTCTATTCTTTGCGTTGTATCTTTTGTTGTTCACAATGATAACTTCCATGACGAGAATTATGACACTAGTACAAATTTGGGTTTTAACGACACTACAAATCAAAACATTATGTCGTTAAAAATAAAAAAGGGGTAGGGTGGGAGTAAAATGTGTCGTTGTAAATAGAAGTGACACACTATTTCTTGACACAATTCTGTTGTCACAATTTAATTTTTCTTGACACATTTAAAGTGTCGTTAATTAACGATAAATTCATTGTGTCATTAAATAAATTTTGAAATAAAAAAACCAAAAATTCAAAATTTTCCAATTCCCTCTTTGCGCTACACTCAAAAAGAGTTTTACAATTTGCTCAACATGTTTTCTCTCTCCTTACTAAAAAACGGGAAACAACGTAACTCATCTCAAAATCTAAGAGACTGTTATCAAACCCACTAATCTCACAGCTTCAAACAAGCAAACATTGTATAAGGGATTGTCGTCGAACCCACCAATCTAAGAGACTGTCGTCGAAGAATCTTGGTCGCTCCGATTTCTCTTCTCCCCTGGCTACTAGAAAAATGGGTTTTAATGACATTTCTAATCAAGATATTGTGTCGTTGAAAATAAAAAAGATGGGACGAGGTATAATTGTGTCGTTGAAAATTATTTATTAACACAGTTCTATTGACACAATTTAATTTTTCTTGACACATTTAAAGCGTCGTTAATTATTAACAAATTTTTTGTGTCGTTTAAAAATTTTCAAAATAAAAAAACCTCAAGTTTCAAAAATTTTTAATTCCCTTTCTCACACAATTAAAATTATATGACAATAGCATATTTTCTCTCAACATTTTCTCTCTCTACCAAAAACGCGAAAGTCTAGGCTGTAACGACCCAACTTTTCCGGACTAAGCTGAGGTCACTACCAAATACCAAAACTCGACCATTCAACATAAAATTTAAAACGGACCAGATACGATTCATTAAAACAATATAAACCTTACAAAAGACAGTTTTCGGGCCCTATTTTAAATAATTCAAAAAGTCACAAAATAAAATGTCAAGCCACCAGTCCAAAAATCACAATCAAAATATTCTGACAAAATACATAGCGGAAGCGAAAGAAAAACAGACGCGTCCATATGGCCTTCACGCATTCTTCCTGCCTCTCGTCGGTCTGCCCCTCGCTGTACCCCTACCTGAAACGTTAAAGAAGAGAAAGGGTGAGTATAAACATACCCAGTAAGGGACCCACTACTGGGCCCGTTAGGGAACAACAGTTAACTTCCTATTCGGGGGTACCCTACATAACAGTCTAGTGGTTCCGTAGAACGCACATATCAGTCTAGTGCTCCCGAAGGATGCACATATCAGTCTAGTGCTCCCGAAGGATGCACATATCAGTCTAGTGCTCCCGAAGGATGCACATATCAGTCTAGTGCTCCCGAAGGATGCACATATCAGTCTAGTGCTCCCGAAGGATGCACATATCAGTCTAGTGCTCCCGAAGGATGCACATATCAGTCTAGTGGTTCCGTAGAACGCACATATCAGTCTAGTGCTCCCGAAGGATGCACATATCCGTAAGGTACACTACCCCATAGATGAAGCTAACCGTTACCCCTCAGCCCTTACCAAACTATCTACATCAGTCACATCTCAACGGCATTCATATTACAGTCCCGCCATAGGCTTTGTCAGTCAGATAGTATAGGTTTACATCTACACCCTCAGTTACTTTATGCATTACCGATTCGCACACCAATAGGGAAACCCTAGGTCCAATCGACTAACCAACCAAAACCGGATTCACTGTCTTTCTCCGTCCAAACTCCATGAACCACATCCAGGCCAGTGTTTAATACATACTAAACCGTAACTTTAAGGTCCATCAACATATAATTTCAATCCACAAATAGCAGTCACAGTATATTTTCATCAGACAAAATATAATATCAGTTACTTAACAGTCAACACGCATACAGATATTCAGTACAGTCACTAACGTGTAATCCCCTGTGGATTACTACGGTTTTAGCCTGGACTCGGGGTCCAGTAGTAGGAAAACCCTTACCTGATAGTCGGTTATGCCCCTCGATCGACAACTACGCTCAACAGATCCACCTAAACGAAACACGAAGGTTTTAGTGGATGGCCTTAGTAGCAGTTGATTTACAAGGTCATCCGTTGACTTACCCAAGGAAAGGAAGCTATCTCCAACCAGGTCTGCCGCGGAACCCGAGAACTTAAGCGTCAACTCTGCACTACCTTCAAGGGAGAAAAGTAGGGCCATATCTTAATTCAACATTCAAACTCAAATCGGACGAGGTAACATTAGGGAATTCATCAGAACAATCCTTACCGAAGACTCACCGTGAACCGAAGTGGAGGAAGGAAGGCTTAGGTGGCTTGGCTCGGCTCGGCTTGGACTCGGCTCGGCTCGGTTCGGCTCGCGGCTCGGCTCACTCGGCTCGCGGCTCGGCTTGGTTCGGCTCGCGGCTCGGCTCACTCGGCTCGCGGCTCGGCTTGGTGCGGCTCGCGGCTCGGCTCGCTCGGCTTCGCGGCTCGGCTTGGTTCGGCTCGCTCGGCTTGGTTCGGCTCGCTCGGCTTGGTTCGGCTCGCTCGGCTTGGCTGGAAGTGGTTTCGGGTCGGGTTGCTCGAATCGGATCCGTGGCTCGGGTCGGACGAAAACGGCAGCCACGATTTTGAGAGTTCTCTCTTCCGGCGAACGACGGTGGTACGATGGGGGCTGCAGCAACCGGCGAACCTCACGGTGGCGGCGTCAGCTGGGATCCGACGGACGACGACGAAGAGACGGGATGCGGTTGCTTGCAAGCTTTCGCTCGGACTGACGGCTGGCGGTGCGGCTTGCGGGTGGTGGCTGCGGCGAACGTCCGGTGAGGCTAAGAACGCCGACGGGGATGGAGAGGATGGGTGATGGACACGCGTGCGGAAGAGAAGACGGAGACGGGGAGGAAGGGATGGTGGCGGCTGCGGCTTGAGGAAGACGAACGAAGAAGACGAAGAAATTTTGAGGGGGCTCGCGCGCGAGGAGGAAGAAGGAGAAAAGAAAGAAAAACGGGGGGGGGGGGGGGGGGGGGGGGGGCTGCGCGGCGCGTTTTAGGGTTTTTCTTTTTAAAAAAATTTAATATATATATATATAATTCTAAATAAATTATAATATTAATTAAATTAAATTAAATAATAATATATATATATATTAAATAATAATAATAATAATAATAGTAAAGTAATAAATATAATATATTAATAATATTAATATTAAATAAATAATAATTTATTTTATTGTTTTATAAATAACAATATTTCTATAATATTAATTTATAATAATATTTATAATATTACTATTATAACAATTAAAATAAATATTAATAATAATAATAAAATCAATATTATATCATTAATATATCAATTTGCACTTTAAATAAAACGAGAAAAATTTTACCTTAAAAAAATTTTTGGAGCGTTACATAGGCTCTCTCTACCATATCATGCATATATTCATTATTTTTATAATTTTATACAGAATTAGAATCTAGACTCTATTACGAATCCAATTCAATGAAAAACACTTAAAATGAGGTCCGAACAAACAAAAATGGGTAAATCGAAGATTAGAGACCAATTGGTAAATAATAAAAAGGATTCAATACTTCCACGCCGAGCGTATTCCTTTATTCCCCATTTTCGAAAGACTTCACGCGCGCACCTTCTCCACTCTTCAGCCAATTTACGCATGCGACGTGTCGTCTTCTCCTCACGCGCGCGCCTTTGATGTCCTGTGTTCAAATCTCATAGCCTGCAAATCATTTTTTCTCACATTTTTTCAATGGCAATTTTGTAAATATATAACAACTTTTCAAAAAATCCTCTCCTTTCCATCAAATTGAGGGCGCGCCTGGCCCTGAAGTTATGAGTTGGAAACCCAAGAAGCGGTTATTTTCATTTCGTTTCTATATATAATCCATTTTTTCGTAATCTTAATCAATTTTCAGTTATATTTGATCCATTCATAAATCCAACTTCAATTTTCACCAAAATTCTCTTTAAATATCATTTTTCAGAACCCTCCCATCTCATTCCTTCATTTTTTCTATTAAAAATATTTTGGCAATCTTTTATTTCAATGAAGAAAAAATTCCAGCAACATATTCCATCAATCTTTTATTCCAATAGAGGGGTAATCTTCTAAGAGGTAAGAGGATCATGGGTATTTAATTTATTTGAGAGTTTATTCCATTTTTCTTCTAATTTAGCATGTTGATTCTTTAATTTTTGTTCAAGAACCAATCCAATTCCATGTGATCTCTAGGAAACAATCTTTTAATTTGCTCTTGATTATTTAATTAGTAAGCAAGATACATTTTGTTTAGAAAATTAAAGTGCAAAATTCAATTGATTATCTTTGTCTTGAAGAAATATTTTTTGATCCAATGAAGGGGTAATCTTCTAAAAAGTTGTAGATACAACATTTTGTCCTTTATTTATTATTTTATTTTATTTATTTACTTTATTTTGCTTTAGTTTTATTTTATTTTGAAAGTTGGATTTGAATTTGAATTTAGCTTATTCTTTTTAAAAATAGAAGAAAAAAAATGAATATCAGTCTCCTCTCTATTTTCCCTCAACTCACCCAATTTTCTCTCTCACTCCCACCTCCTCCACTCTCCTATCTATTTTCGCTCGACTAACCCAATTTTCTCTCCGCTCTCCTCCCTATTTTTGCTCAACTAAACCAATTTTCTCTCTCTGTCACACCTTCTCCACTATAAAAACAAAGGTGGATTTTTTTGGGAGGGTGTGAGATCAATTGGAAGGGTCGAAACTAGCTAAGGAAAACTATTCTATCAAAGGTAACTTTTTTTTTTTAATTTCCTCTTTCCCTTCCCTTTCGAGGGTGGGAAAAAAAAACAAAGGAAAACTATTCTATCGAATTGGTCTTCAAAGGTAACTTTTTTTTTCTAATTTCCTCCCTTTCCCTTCCCTTTTAAGAGTGATCAATTATAACGATTAGTTTTTCAAATTTGTTTTTGTTGTAATTTCGTTAATTAATTTTGAGGTGACTTTAATTTTGTTAGGGTTAGGCCTGTTAGGCTTAAGCCAATTGGGTTTACTGTGCTTTTATTGTTACTTCCAATTTAGGTCAATTCGGTTTACTGTGTTTTTATTGTTACCTCAAATTTAGGTAAATTGAATTTATTGTTGTTTAGGTCAATTAAATTTATTATTGCATCAAATTTAGCATATTTAGGCTAATTAATTTCAATGTGCTTCGAATTTATTAAAGGTTATTTGAGCTTTTAATTTTGTTAAGTTTAGGCCAATTGAATTTATCGTTGCTTCAAATTTAGCAGATTTAGGCTAATTGATTCAAATTTGTTACATATTTAGCCATTTTATTAATTCTATACTCTTTAAAATTTGTTATGTTTAAAATTGGCTTTTTTTGTTAATTTTTTGGTTTACTGTTTATTAATTGATCAGACTTGTGAAAGACAGAATAGTTTGTTAGGTTTGATATTTATGTCACAAACATGTATTATTTCTCAACTTGTATATTATATTAGATATATTATTTTATATTATATCGAATATATTATTTTATATTATTTCCAATATATTATTTTATATTATTTCCAATATATTATTTTATATTATTTCCAATATATTTTTTCTCAATTTGTATATTATTTTCATTATAGTATTTCTCAACCTGTATTTTTCATATTTCACATTGTTTTGTTAATAATAAAATAATAATAATAAATATTATTATTATTATTATTATATTATTATTATTATTATTATTATTATTATTATTATTATTAATATTATTAATATTATTATTATTATTATTATTATTATTATTATTATTATTATTATTATTATTATTATTATTATTATTATTATTATTATTATTATTATTATTATTATTATTATTATTATTATTATTATTATTATTATTATTATTATTATTATTTGGATTTTTGGAGTATGTAAAATTTTAAAGTGTTTGTTATTTGTTACATTGTTTGTTGTTTTCTCATAACATTGGTTGTAACTTTTGTTCTTGGAATAACTTTAAGAATGAATGATTATGCTTATGCATTTTCCGTAATGAATGTTGGCTAAGGTTCATTTTCTTCAAATTTGTAGATAGTTGAAGAATCCATGGACCATGGTATCGATCAAGTTCTCATTTATGCGTAAGTTTGATTAGATTAGGTCACACATACATGTAATATTACAGTAAATTTATCTTTTGGATTATTGTAAAATCTTTATCGATAATGTAACTTATATTTTTTATTATCAATATAAATATCTTTCCAAACATATGTGGGTAATGCTGAAATTTAGTATTTAATTTTTTGAAAGAAGAAATATATGACAGAAAAATATGTGTTGCGAAAATGAAGAATAACGACACCAAACATGTGTCGACATATAAGCCTTTATTAAACAGAAACAGTGTCGTTAAAGCACATTTCTTGACAACAATTTTGTGTAACAAAATATTTACAATGATAATATATTAGTGTCGAATTATATTGAAAGGTGACACATTAAGTGTCGTTATAAGAGTATTAATGACAATATATTGGTGTCGAGTGATAGATAACGGTGACACATTTAAATTGTCAATGTAATAGTATTAATGACAATATATTTGTGTCGAGTGACGGATTACGGTGACACATTTAAAGTGTCAATGTAAGGGTATTAATGACAATATATTTGTGTCAAGGTATAGATAACGGTGACACATGATTTGCGTCAATATAAGAGTATTGGTGACAATATATTGGTGTCGAGTTATAGATAACCGTGACATATTTATTGCGTCAAGGTAAATGTATTAATGATACAATTTTGGTGTCATCTAAGCATATTTAATGACACATTTTTCAAAGTGTCGTTAAATAGCCTTTCTTGACTGTGGCTTCAATGACGCAAAAATTGTGTCCTTGAAAGCCTTTATGACGCAAAACTTGCGTCGTTAAAACCCAAATTTGTAGTAGTGAGTCTTACAAAACAGATACTTCTCTTCTCTTGACAATGTATAACATGCTACAAGTATGTAAGTTCTATACCTGTAACCATTAGTGCCAATTCTGGTCTTATATTCATCTCCACTAGATCAAGTCTACTATTCATCCCATCTTTACTTTTGCCTGGTAAATCAAGCAATGTTCCTACTTTATTCATGCATACATTCTTCTCAATATACATTACGTCCAGACAATGTCGTACATGCAAGTTCTTCCAATATGGTAGTTCAAGAAAGTCTAATCTTCTTTTCCAATAGTCATTGCCACCTTCATTATTATTCTTGCCACACTTCTTCCCACATGAAAATATCATTTTTTGAGTTTAGAGTAGATGGCCTTCCTGACAAGGGTTGTAGAGAATTTCCATGCTCTTGCTTACCATCAAAATTCTTTTTTTGTATTCTAGAAGGATGATGTCTTGGCAAATATTTCATGTGTCTCATGTATGCATTTTTTTTCCATGTTGTAGTCTAATTGAAGTAGTCTCTTCTCCACATATTGGACAAGCCTTAAAACCTTTGACACTACACACACATAAATTACCGTATGCAGGAAAATCATTGATAGTCTAAAATAAGACGGCTCCGCAAAGTGAAATATTCTTCTTTATATGCATTAAAACATCGAACCCCTTCTTCCCATAAAATTTTGAGATCATCAATCAAGGGTGCTAAATAGGTGTTGATATGATATCCCAGTTGCTTCTGACCTGATATTAACATTGTCAACATAAAATGTTTCCTTCTCATACACGACCATGGTGGAAGATTGTATATTGTAGTAATAACTGGCCAACAACTATAGTTTGACGATAAATCTCCAAATTGGTTAATTCCATCAATCGACAATCCTAAACAAAGATTTCTTGGTTCTGACTCAAATGTTGCCCACATGTGATCTATCAACCTTCATGATGGAGTGTCAGCTGAATGTCTCATAATACCATCGATTTTTCTATCAATCGCATGTCAATGCAAGTTCTTACCATTCTTTAAGTTTTTAAATATTCTTATAAATCTTGGAACTATTGGAAAATACCACATCTACTTGGTAGTCACTCCACTATTTTCCTTTGTTGAGTTTTTATTGATCTTCCACCTTGACAAACAACACTTAGGACACTTTGTCGAGTTTGCATACTCTTTTCTATAAAAACAACAATCATTAGGACATGGATCAATGTTTTGGTAACTCAGTCTTAAGGCACCTAGTGTTTTTTTCGCTTCAGATAAATAAGTTGGTATTTCGTTGTTGTTAGGTAGGAGATCACTTATTATGGACAACAATTCAGAGAAGCTAGTGTTACTCCAACCATATCTAACCTTTAAGTTGTACAATCTCACGAGGGCGGACAACTTCGTGAATTTCTTACATCTTGGGTATAAGGGTTTCTTTGCATCATCAAACATAGTATCAAATGTATTGGATCTATTACAAGATTCGTCATGAAAGGATTGAAACATGTTCACTGTATTAAACAAATCGTTGTGTTCATATTTTTCATCGATTGTATTTTCCATTTTACTGCTAACGGTCACTGAGTTCAAATCTTCACCATGCCAGAACCATATTTTGTAACTTTTATCAAATCCATTGACATACAAATGATACTGAACAATTGATACATCCTTAAGTAAATGATTCTCGCATTTCAAACATAGACATTTTATCGAATTAGAACCTTTGGCATGAGACAAACAAAATTGAATAAAACTTTCAACTCCTACATCATATTCTCTAGACATCCTATTTTCTATCATCCATGATTTGTCCATTCTGTAGATGTTGTTACAAACACCAAATCTTCTATAATTTTCCTCTAAACAAACCTCGGTTACAAAAGAGATGGATGACAACTCAAGGAAGATTATCAGTAACTATATCCTATTATACACATATTTCATATAGAACCCACTACAAAATAGAAGAGCACGCAGAATAATGATTGCATTAATAATGAGGTTGCATTAAAAGGAATTTAGTGACTTTAAACAAGCTAAATTTAATAGGCAACATATAAAATTAATCTAAATTCTATATATTCTAAACTAAATTTATTTGAATAAGGACACAATGATTGTACTTAGAATTATTTTCATTTAAGGCAATTGATAAAATGATAATCCTATTCTTAACCAAAACACCCCATATATGAATTATTCTGACTAGTAGAAAAAAAGCCTACACAACTTACATAAAAATGATATTGGATGCTTAAATCTTCGGACCAAATTCGTAAATATAATAAGTGATAATGATAATGAGACCCGTGCTTGGTTTTTTAGAGCAAGGAAAGTTAGTAAAGTCATTCGAACAAAAGATGTGAAATCAATTGTACTTGAAAAGAAAATGTAGGACAAAGAATAAATATACCTAAAATCCAACTGATCCCCTTTCTCTCATCATATGGATGGTTATCTCAACCTATCAATGTTAAGCAATCCTATTGTCTATTTGCATCTCAATGGTCAAATATTGCATACAAAATAGACACTTTGAAAGACATTGACAATTTGCATCTCAATGGTCAAATATAGTCAAATATTACATACAAACAACAATTAAAGGACACATTGACAATTTGTAGTGAAGAAGCAAATATACCTAAATACAAACTCCCCTTTCTTTCATCATATGAATGGTTATATCATCCCATGAATGTTAGGCAATCCTACTATATTGTTGCATCTCAATGGTCAAATATTACATAGAAACTAGACACTTTGAAGGACATTGAGAATTTACATCTCAATGGTCAAATATGGTCAAATATTGCATACCAACAAGGATTAAAGGACACATTGACAATTAGTAGTGAAGAAACAAATATACGTAAATACCAACTCCCCTTTTCTCTCATCATATGCATAGTTATCTCAACCCATTGATGTTAAGCAATCCTACTGTATTTTTGCATCGTAATGGTCAAATATTGCATGCAAACTACACACTATTACATGATCAGTGATCATATGCTAACGTTAAATGGACAACAATTTGTGAGGAGGAGTGGGAGGGGTTAACAACTCACCAGTTGAAGCGTGGGTGTTGTCAGAAGATTGGTCGGAGGTGGAATAGTGGGCCGACGACGAACCATGGGCGAAAGTCTGACTGCATGGGCGGAAGAGAAATTGTGGCTGGGCGCGCGGAACTCCAACTGTGGGTAGAAGAGAAATTGGGCTGGGCTGGGCGCGGAACTCCAACCGTGGGCATAATGACGACCGCACGCAGAAAGACGACCGGCGGAAGATTTGGCTGAGTACGCGAAAGGACGACTGGCGGAAGATTGGGTTGGATGCGCTGAAGGACGACCGTCAGAAGATTGGGCTGGGCGCGCGGAAGGATGACCGTCGGTGGAAGATTGGGATGGGCGCGCAGAACTCCGACCGGGGGCAGAAGACAAATTAGGCCAAAATTGCGTGAGTCAGACGTAGAAGATAGAAGGAAACAGGCGACCGCAAATGGGAAGGGTTGAGAAATTAGGGATTTTATGTTTTAATTAATTAAATTAATAAATTTGGGGATTTGTTATTTTAATAAATCATAAACTCTTTTATGACACCAAATAACTGTCACGGAAGAGAATTTCTGAAAACGTCTTTCCCAAAAAAAAAAAACGCATTTTCACATATTATGAGAATTGTTTCTTCTCTGATCCTTTCAATTTTTTTTCTTTAGAACAAAACATTTATGTTTATGATTATTAATTTATTTTCTTTTATCTGTTTATATGAAATTAGATTGGTGTGTACCCTAACCTTGATTTACTTACTTATTTGTTTAATGATTTCTTAAACTTATTCCTTATTCTTTAAAAATTTTTTGATTAATTTTCATTAATATAACAAAACACCAAAATATTTATGGCCTGTGCAACAAAATAAAAAAACCCATGAAGCCTGCATTTTGTTTTAAATATTCCATGTTTGTTCTTCCTCTCAATATTCTTTCTTCTCTTCTTTAATTTTCTTTTCCTTTCCATCTTCTTTCTTCTTTTCTTCTGCAGTTTTTCATTTATATTTTTTTGAAATCATTATTTTTTTTAATCAATCGTAAATCCTGTATTCTCTTTTTTCTTTTAACATAAATTAATTTTTTTGGTACACGATCTTGAACATTTATACAAAATATAAAAGATCTTGGTACACGATCTTGAACATAAATTAATTTTCTACCTCTCTTAAGTTCTTTAGAGTGCTACACGTATTTAGGAAGCCTTTTAGGTACATATGAATTATATCGCATACATCTCACATATATCTCGCACATTCCAAACTTTTACTATGTATTTCAAAATTGAATTTCTACCTCTCTTAAGTCGTATAGAGTGCTTTTATGCATGTTTAAGAAGCATTTTAGGTACATATGTATTATCTCGCACACATCTCGCATACATCTCGCACATATCTCAAACACATTTCGCACATTCCAAACTTTTACTATATGTTCCAAAATCGAATTCCTAACCTTGATCTCCTAAGTCCTATGGAGTGCTTTTATGTATGTTTAGGAACCTTTTAGGTACATATGTATTATGTCCAACACATCTCTCACACATCTCGCACATTCCAAACTTGCGAATCCCAAAGGAAACACAATACTAGTGAATTCTGAAGGAAACAAAATAACTAATGAATCCCAGTGGAGACAACTGCGAAAGGACACATTGCTACAGGTATGAGGCAACTACTAGTAATCCATAACAACATCCACACATGTTAGTAAATATTAGTCACGTACTTAATTGATATGTAGAATCACCCTAAATCTCTTAAAACAAGTGTATAATTGATCATTGGGTTAGATATCTGAAGTTTAGAAGTTGTGAGGTGTTTACAAAATATTTGCAAGATGTTTGTAAGATACAAATATTGGCTAAAAGCTCCTTAAACCCTGTACAAAATCTTCCTAAATCATCTATAATTGGTTTAGGATTAATCATTTGAAGTTTGGAAGTTGCGAGATATTTGTAAGATGTTTGCGAGATAAAAAAATAATACCTAAAAACTCTATAAAATAATTCTAAAATTGATTTGAAATTGGGTATTTTCAAGTTTAAAACTTGTGAGATGTTTTCGAGGTAAAAAAAAAAAAAAAAAAAAAAAAAGAATAGTACCTCCCCTGATGTATAGAGTCATGCTAATTCTTTTGTTAATAAATCATAAGCACAATTAAAAAAAAGCGACTTTAAAGAATTTCTCCTAATAGTAAAAAAAAAAAACTAAATTAACATTTACCAAATAACACGACAACTTGATGAAAAGTGGCAAGAAATATTAAGATTAAGTTTGAATGAATAAATTTAATAAATCATTAAATAAATAAGTAAGTAAATCAAGGTTCGGGTACCCACCTATCTAATTTCACATAAATAAATAAAATAAAATAATCATAAACCTAAATGTTTTGTTCTAAAATTGACCAAAGAGATGAAGTAAAAAGTATATATAAATACTTAATTGTACAACAAATCATATTCAAATTCAACTAGATAAGTTAATGTAACACATTTAAAAATTAAAAAAAGAATCCAAAATGAGGGAGAAAATAGTTGATGGAAACTTGAAACAAAATGTTGTAAGAGTAGAAAATTAATATAAATTTATTTTAAAAATGTTTCTTTAATAATTAAAATAATCAATTTTTAAAGAGAGAGAGTTCCAAAGAGGTTGGAGAGAAGTTAGAGGAAGAAGATAATAACTGGGAGAAGAGAGTGAGTTTGTTGTGCTGGGAAAATTTCATTCAAGAGTAAATTGGACTTCTCACTCATATTTTCTCCTAAAAATTTTTCTTCTCCCAATCAATCATAAAACACCACAACCTATTAAAAAAATTGACTATATTTGACAATTTCTAATTATTTTGATGTTTTGTTATATTTATAAAAATTAAACAAAAAAACATATTATTTATCCTATATAAAAAAATCACTAAAAAAACAAAATTTATTACACTTGATTTTTCTATGGAGTTTAAATATTTTGTTAATTTTTTTATTTTTGACAATTTTCCTAAAAATAATTTAACTCGGTATCCTCTAATTATTTATTAAAGTAAAAAAAAAGTGTTTAAATAAGCCAAAATACCATCTAAACAAAGGTCCATAAACATTCTAAAGTCATAGAAATAAAGAATAGTAGAAGCAACTGTCTTAGTTATTCCCAAATGACAGGATCACGGGTTATTCTTGTTTTTCGCTAGTTTGTCTTTTACTTTTGCCTCATGAAACATTGAAAAAATGAGCATTATCAATATCAGGTAAAGAACTTTAACTTACCTATCAAGCATAAGATACATCTTATGTCATGGCAGGGGTGACGGCTTGCATGAAGAGGAAGAAGAGAATCAAATTACTTTTCTTTTTTTATTTTCACTTTAGCACCTACTACCAAGGTCATATAAACTCAAAGCTATAATTTCTTTTACTTCAGTTAAATATAAGAAAAATTTTCTTCAATATAACAAACTACTAAAATATTTACGGGTCGGGTAACAAAGTCCATAAAAGTAACTATTTTTTGAATATTTTAGGTTTACCTTTCCGTCTTTCTTTCCATCTTCGCTGCGATTTTTTTCTATCGTCTTTCTCCTTTTCCTCTTATTTTTTTCGCTACGATTTCTTTCCATCGTCTTTCTTCTTTTCCTTCTTTTTTTCACATCGTTTAAATTAGGATAACAAAATCTAAAAGATCGTGTATAAAGAATCTTGAAAAAAATTGTTTAGATTAAAGTAGCCAAATCTAAACGATCGTGTAAAAAAAAAAAAACGATCATCTACCAAAGAATCTTGAGAAAATAAATGATCGTGTAAACAAATCTAAACGATCGTGTCCGAAAAGAATCTTGAAAACATTCGCTTAGCAAAATCTAAACGATCATGTACTCAAATCTAAACGACCAATTTAAAACAATCGTGTTATCAAATCTAAACGATCGTGTAACCAAATTAAATGATAGAATTGAAAAAAATAAATCGTTTAAAATTGCTATCGAAATCTAAACAACCAAATCTAAATGATCGTGTACTAAACAATAGCCAAATCTAAACGATCATGTACCAAATATATTATGCGCATTGTTGATGACATGGTTGTCGGGGCATTTTTTGTATCTTCCAATGTGAGCCTGTGGGCTTTTTCTCATTTTGGAATTGTTCTATACAGTATAAATATTTTGTTGTTTTATTATATTTTTCAAAAGACCTGTAGATATAAGGAAAAATTTTATGAAGGTAAAAAAACACCAAACTATTTACGGCCCGTATAACAAAGCCCATAAAATTAGTTATTTTTTAAATATAACAAGTTTGTCATTCCCTCTTGTTATCCTCCTTCCTCCTTGCTACGATTTTTTTCATCATCTTCCTTCTCATTGTAATTTCCTTTATCGTTTTTCTTCTTTTCCTCTTCTTTTTTTCTACTGAGATTTCTTTCCATCGTGTTTCTTCTTTTTATTGCAATTTATTTCCCTCGTCTTTCTTCTTTTCCCCTTATTTTTTTTCGCTGCGATTTCTTTCCATTGTCTTTCTTCCTTTCTTCTTTCTATCCATTGCGATTTCTTTTCATCATCTTTCTTCTTTTCCTCTTCTTTTTATACGCCGTTTAATCTTTCCATCGTCTTTCTTATTTTCTTCTTCTTCTTTTGTTATGTTGTTTAAATTTGGGTAACCAAATCTAAACTATCGTGTACAAAAAATAGCAAAATCTAAAAGATCGTGTATAAATAATCTTGAAAAAATCATTTAGATTGGAGTAGCCAAATGTAAACGATCATATAACCAAATTAAACAATAAAATTAAAAAAATAATTATCAAATTAAATAACCAAATCTAAACGACCGTGTACCAAACAATAGCCAAATCTAAACGATCGTGGACCAAAAGAAAAATGATTTGCGTACCCAAATCTACCAAATCTAAACGATCAAATCTAAACAACCGTGGAACCAATTTTAAACGTAACCAAATTAAACGATCGTATAACCAAATTAAACGATAGAATTAAAAAAATAATTGTCAAATTAAATGACCAAATCTAAATTATCGTGTAACAAAAGAAAAACGATTTGTCTACCCAAATCTAAACGATGAAATCTAAATTACGATCGTGTAACCAATTTTAAACGTAATCAAATTAAACGATCGTGTAATCAAATTAAACGATAGGATTAAAAAAATAATTGCCTAATTAAATGACCAAATATAAACAATCGTGTACCAAAAGAAAAATGATTTGTCTACCCAAATCTAAACGATTGTGTAACCAGTTTTAATCATAACCAAATTAAACAACAGAATTAAAAAAATAATTGTAAAATTAAATGACCAAATCTAAACAATTGTGTACCAAACAATTGTCAAATGTAAACGATCGTATACCAAATATATTATGCACGCGTTTTGTACCAAACATATTACGTGCGCGTTGTTGACGGAGCATTTTTTGTATTTTACACTGTGAGCTTGTGGACTTTTTTCATTTTCGAAATTGTTCTATATATTGTAAATATTTTGTCGTTTTGTTCTATTAGACCCCTAAATATAAACTCCTTAATATTTAATTTTCCTCTCTTTCCTCGTTAATTTACCAATTGTCTATCGATTAAATATATACCAATATATATTTAATAACTTTCTTTTTTTCTTATTAATTATTCAACTTCCTCAATTAAATATATTTCAATATATGACATCTTTAAATCCAAAATTCTTCAAAACAAAATTTCTCCCTCAAAATAAAATTAAAACAACATCCACAGTCAAATTAATCTTTTAAAACCTACTCAATTAATTCCAGATATAGAAATTACTTCAAATTTGAAATGTTAATTACAACTAATCTTTGCTGTTCTAGATCGCATTTGACACGAAATTGAAAATTTAAGAATCTAAAATATTTGTAGGTAATTGAATTGTGTAGGACTTTGAAGATAATAATTGAGTGTGTAGATGTACCGTAAATGTAGTCTCCAACAACTAAATATAAAATTTGATATATTTACAGTTTTTTTACATTCATGTCATGTTTGCAAATTGCAACTATCCATGTTTTTTTAATGTTCAGTAATCTATGAAGTAGAAATTTAATACATATTGTTTTTCGTCAACTACTCTAACCCTAGCTAGTTAAAATAATTGAGAAAAATATTAGTTAGATCTCTTTAAAAAGAATAGATTAGTCCCTACTATACTCTCTTTGATTTTGAACTAAAAAGGAACTGTTTTGAAAACATGATTAATAATAATATATAATATAATAATAAAAGCTAATTAATAAAAAAAAACTTGTTAATCTTGTACCAACGTTGGGAAATATATATATATATACACACACACACACAGAAGCAAAAGCAATGTTTGGTTAGGTCATATTATATTTATCCTCATTATAATTACTTGAAAAAGAAGGTTTTTGATTGGAAAATTACAAACAATAATGGATAGTGGAGGTTGGAGAGGGAGGGAAGAGGGGGGCTGAATGCCACCATGTGGCTGCTAAAACATTCCCTCTACCACTTTTCTATATGACCTTTCTAACCAAGTTACCTTCTTCAACTTTTATTTTTTCTTAAATTAAGATAATTATATTCGCATATAATGTAACAAGCGACCTTTTTAGAAAGTAAAATAAATTAAAACCATTTATAAAATATAGTAAAATTTATTAAATTAAATTCATTCAATTTGTAATTTTTTCCTTTAAAAAAATAAAAAATATATTTTAAAACAAGGTTGAGACATCAAAATAAAAAAATAATAGAAAAATTACTAAATCTTGTATTCTAGAAGTACAAAAGATGTGCAAAAGTTGTCCGCACTTAGAATCAAGAAGTAATAAAAAAATCTAATTAATCTTAAATTTTAATGTGATCTATTTATTTTTGTATATGGAATATGTAAGAATTCAAATAATTTTTTTAGATAATACATGAAAAATGAAGGGAAAAAAAAAAGCAAAAACAAAATGAAAATAAAATAAAAGCTACTATTTGTAACCAAAGATTTTTCCTAATAGTAGGACGCCATATATATGAAGGCTTTCTCTCCCTCTCCTCTATAATACTATTATGTATACAAAACTGTCTCTTCAACCACCATCTCCACCTCTTTCTGCTACAAAAATTCCCCTCCTCCGCCCTCATCGGTCGCCGATGCCACCACGAGAACTCCTTTGCCTCCTTTGGCATCGTTAGACTCCTCTCACTGCCGTAGCACTACCCATCAAAGACTTATTAGATACGATTTTAGAACTAAGATGTCAAAAGCAAGTTCAAATTTGCACCAGAGAAAATAAGGGCTAAGCTAGGGCTAATTTTCCTTTCTTGATGGTCTGCTACTACAACATGTTTTTGTTGTTTCTTTGGACACTATTCGTTTTGGTGCTGCCTATATTTCTTCCACCGCTCCCGGCACCGCCCATGGTTCTTCTCTTTGTGCCTCTTGTTATCATGATGCTTCTTATCTTCTTCGCCTTGTCGACTTCTCAACTTCCAACCACTACAGTCGCGTCTGAAAGTTGTTGACCACATTTTTGTATAGTACAACACAGGTCCTCCAACTCCTATACTTTTTACGATGATATGGTATAGTTTACTTTAGATCTGGTCTCTCATGATTTTGCGTTGTACAATGAAAATGTATCTAAATGGACCTCTTTTCATTTATTCTTGCCATCTTATAGACTATGTTCATATCTCGATCAAATTCGATAATTTTGATTTAATTTTTGTGATCTTGGTTGAATAGTTGTCCTTTTTTTGGGATCGCGACGACTTGAAGAAGAAGAAAAGGAAATAATGAAGAAAAGAATGGGTGAGTTGGAAGGGAAAGAGAATAGGGTTTTGTATTTTGTTTTACAAAATTAGAGGATATATATTTGTGAGTTGGAAGTTTGTACATAAAGCTTTAGAGTTGTAATAATATATATTATTGTTTCAACGCACTGTGTTTTAATTAGAGCCAACCAACTACCTTTTTGGTTTGTCTTCCAAATCTAATAATTTTGCTTTCCGACAAAATTGAATGTTTGGTGGTCATCACAAACATGTTTAAGACAAAACTACCTAAATATTAGACTCTTGTTTGGAAATTGGGTTGAGGGACATTCCTCCAAAATTATTTTGTGAGTTTACTGGACCATGGAGGGATTCTGTAATGCTTTAAATGGTTTACATTGTTACTACTTGAAGAACACGTTTATAAATAAAAGAGGAAAGAACACCCACATTTAGTCCTCTTATCTTTAAGAGGTTTAAATAATTCGAACATATTACACATTTAGGTTTTAGCTTTTGAGTTTGATTTCAAGTATTGAATGAAAAAATTGGGATAGAAATATGTAGTATTATTTTAATTTCAATTACACTCCCACGTTGATTAATCTTGGAAGTCCCTTTTTATACTCATTGATTGATCAATGGATTTGGATCTTTAGGGCACCCAAGTTTTTGAAAGAGGGAGGAGATAAGCTGGGTTTGGACCCTTAGGGCATGCTGTAAGTTGGGTGTGGTGAGGAGAGGTAATCTATATATTCCTTTTACTAAAAGTTTCTTCTAACTTTCAAAACGTTGAAACCTTTTTTCATGGCAAACTTGTGATTGTTGGCCACTCCTTACCTATCACTATATATACATCTCAGTTTTCTCTCATTCCAAACACACGAAAATCGTTCTTCTCATTTTGTGATATAAACAAAAGTTCCCGTCCTATAGTTGAGTGTTCTTTAATACCAGTTGAATTCGTGCAAAATTAATTGAAGAAGAGAGGTTGTTTTATCTTGGAGACGACGGGACAATTATCTGTTTGCACAATCCATGGTGACTATTGGCCACTTCTTACCTATCACTATATATACATCTCAGTTTTATCTCATTCCAAACACACAAAAACCATTCTTCTCATTTTTTGATATAAACAAATGTTCCCGACCTATAGTTAAATGTTTTTAAATACCAGTTGATTTCGCGCAAAATCAATTGAAGAAGAGAGGTTGTTTTATCTTGGAGACAACGAGGCAATTATCTGTTTGCACAATCCAGAGCAGAGTCGCAAAATGTCTTAAAGAGACCGTGTTCTGTGACTCAGTTATTTATTAACCTTGTTTCTGTCTTGCAACTTCTGTTCCAGTACTGATCTACGTTGATGTTGCTTTCCTAATTCCAACATAATAGTTTGCCGAACTGACAGAGCCGTGAGTTGAAGACCAAAGTACAACAAAAATGTTACAACTTTATTTTGTAGTTTTTAAATTACGTTTCAATTAAGTCTCCATGTTTTAAAATTCACATGTTACCTTTTTTTTTTTTTTTTTTTCTAAATATTCATTTTGATATGTTTTTCTTTTTGTTAATGTCTATAAAATAATTTTAAATTTTATAAGAATTATAAATTAATTACGTTTTAATGTTTTTCATGACTAAATAGACAGTAATATCAGTGAGATTGACTATTTAGTGAAAATGTGAAGTTAAAAGGGCAAGTTGAAGTGAGATTTATACATCTTGGAAGGTTAAATTGTAAAATTATAAAACTTAAAAGACTGAAATTAAAATAGACTCAAAACTTAAGAACAAAATAGGTAAATACTTTGAAAAGTAGGAAATCATATTTTAGAAATCTGACCAAAAACAAAACATAGGGGCAAAATTAAAATGAGTTATTCCTCCCTTTAATACAAGTATGAGTACTATTTGATAATAATTCATTTATAGTTTTTTTTTTCATTTTAAAAAATTTAGGTTTCTATAGTCCTAAATAAACCTTGAATTGTTTACTAATTTCAAAATTATCGACAACATTCTGAATAAAGGGCTTTGTTTAATTTTCAAAATGTTTGAAAAAAAACTATAGAAAAAATAAACTTTATACGACTAAATTGTGTTTATATATTTATAAACTTAATTTAAAATATATAAATAGTGATTGTTCACAAGAGATTTTCGGAGAAATTTGATTCGTGGAGTTAAACTTGTGTTGATGTTGTATTTATGTTGATTTAATGCGATGTGATTTGATCTCTATAATTTGATCATCTTATTCTCTTCCAACCGGATGCTTACGCTTGAAGTTTGAGTCTTGGAAGAAAGCTTGTATCTTCAAAAGAGCTTCAATATTCGAAGGTAGTCAACTTTAGAAGATGGGGAGTCTTCTAGCTCTTAGGAGAATTCTCTTTAGGTATGGAGTGAAAACTTTCCAACCCATAAATGAATAGAACTCTTCGATTTATAGAGTTTCCTGGTGGACTTTTATGGATTTAGGCCTAGTTGATCTACGGATCAGACCCATGAACTCAATCACATGGATTTAGGTCATATTTAACTCTTGGGTTAAATTAAGCTTATTTTTTTTTACTCAATTGAATTTTAGCTAAAATAAATAATATTTAATTGAACAAGAATAATTAATTTGATCCAATTGTCAAGACATGTGACATCATTAGAATTGACCAATTTATCTTTAAATTTAATTTGAGACCCATGCACTTTTTAGTTAATCCCAAATACAATTATTCTAGTAAATGACATGGCAATTTGTGATGGATTTCAAAATTTCTTACTAAAAAGTGATAAAAAGGTTATAAAGTATATGAGATAAAAAACGTATAGAGTGTAATTCAATTCAGTTCTTTAATCTCTAGCTAACATTCAACTCTATACCTAAGGCAAGTATTGATATTATTTGCAATAGTCCATTTTGTCTTAACATAGCTTCTTCTTCTTCTTTTTTTTTTTTTTTTTTTTTTTTAAGTCTAATTAAGTATTACAAAATCTCACTTTAGTAAGCTTTTAACTTTAAAATATTAATTGTTTTAGCATTATTTTTTTTTCTTACAGAATGTCTTAACATTGTCTTTAATATTTTAATATTTTATTTCAGTTAGTCCATCATTTCCTTTGTATACCATTTCATCTTCAAGTGTCATAATTAATTTAGTATGACTTTAGATTTAATTTGCTTGTGTTTTTACCACGTACTAGTGTACTTGTGTTTAATTCTTATAAAAAAATTAAAATATAAACTTCTCTTAATAATTTAAATAAGGCAAATTTTCGTAAATGTAACAAAATACCAAACTATTTACGGCCTGTGTAACGAAGACTATAAAGTTAGCAATTTTTTAAATATTCCAAGTTTGCCCTTGCATCTTTCTTTTCTTCCTTGCGATGAAATCGTCTTTCTCCTACGATTTCTTTCATCTTTCTCCTGTGATTTCTTTCATCGTCTTTCTTCTTTCCTCTAATTTTTTTATGTGATTTCTTTCCATCATTTTTATTATTTTTCAATTCTTTATTTACATCGTTTAATCTGTCTTCCTTATTTTCCTCTTTTTTCGATTTATTTCCATCGTCTTTCTACTTTTTTTTTTTTTCGCTACAATTTCTTTCCATCGTCTTTCTTCTTTTCCTTTTTTTTACGTCGTTTACATTTGGTTAACCAAATCTAAATGACTGTGTACAAAAAAATAGCAAAATCTAAAAGATCGTATATAAACAATCTTCAAAAAAATCACTTAGATTGGAGTAGACAAATGTAAACTATCGTCTAAAAAAAAAAAAAAAGATCGTATATAAAAAATCTTTAAAAAAAAATCATTTATATTTAAGTAGCCAAATGTAAAAAATCATGTAAAAAAGTAAATGACGGTGTAAAAAATATAAAAGATTGTGTATAAAGAATCTTGAAAAAAAAATCATTTAGATTGGAGTAGAAAAATGTAAATGACCGTTTAAACAAAGTAAACGATTGTTTAAAAAAAAGTAAACGATTGTGTCAAAAAAAATAAAAGATTGTGTATAAAGAATCTTGAATAAAAATCATTTGGATTGGAGTAGCGAAATGTAAACGATCGTGTAAAAAAGGTAAACGATCGTGTACCAAAAGAATTAAAAAATTGTGTACCAAATTTTGAAAAAAAAAAAGATTTAGGTCTCAAATCTAAACGATCATGTAACCAAATTTATATGTAACCAAATTAAAAGATCGTGTAAAGAAAAAAAGAAAAGCGTGTATAAAGAATCTTTAGAAAAAATCATTTGAATTGGAATAGCCAAATGTAAATGATCGTGTAAAAAAAGTAAACCATCGTGTAAAAAAAATAAAACATCATTTAGAGAAATCTAAACGATCGTGTACCAAAAGAATTAAAAAAAAATCATATACCAATTTTTTTTTTAAAAAAAAATCATTTAGATTTTGGTCCCCAAATCTAAACGATAACCAATTTAAATGATCGTATAACACGATTTTTTTTAAAAGATACTAGTGAAGAGAGCTAGAGAAAAGCTACCCTATCACAAATTTTATTACCAAAAAGGAAGTACAAAGTGTTTTCCTTTTACATAGGTAGATTACAGAAAGCATTTATGTTTAATGCAATTGAGGCTTGACTGTAGTTTTTAAAAAATTTTCTTTTTGAGGACCAGCTTCCAGTGAGGGAGCAAATATCATCCCATGTGTTCTGGTAGGTTGAATCTTTCTCTGTGAAGATAATTTTGTTTCTCCCTACCCATATTGTCTATAAGGTAGCTATGGCCGCATTGAAACTAATGATATTCTTTGCATTACTGCCTGTTAACCTGCATAAGCTCAGACAGAGGTCTTTTACATTTGTATTAGTCACAGTAATGTCCGTTTCAGTACTCCATAGTTGCCAAAGCTTGTGGGCTTTAGGACAGTGTATGAATAAATGAATCATGTCTCAATTTGAGGATCGGCAGGAGATGCACCAGTTTGGGTTGAGGCACATGCTTGGGTTCCTTTTTTGGATATTATCCATTGTATTGAGCTTCTGGTGAATCATGGTCCAGATGAAGAATTTACATTTTTGTGGGATGTGTGACCTCCAAAGGTGTTTGAATTCATTTTCCCAGTTTGTCTCCCCTGAGTTTGAGGTTTCCTTGAAAGCTAAATCCTTTGCTGATGCCACTGTGTACAAACTGCTGTCGCTTGGTCTCCAAGAAGGTTTGCTTTTTCCTCTGTCACTGTAAATCTGAGGCAAACTAATTTTGATGGATTGCCCAACTTGGTTTTCCCTATCATTTAATGGTCTTCTTTGATTTATGTTCCACCCATCTGTAATTTGGTCCCAGACTTACTTAACTGTGACATTTTGTAGTTTTGAAAGAGCATACAGTCTAGGAACTTGGTGGGAAAGAGGGATATTGTTTCGCCAGTTGCTGTGCCAAAAGGATAGGGATGAGCCATCGTTGAGAATCCAATTGATTTTTTATTCAAACCAGTCCTTACATTTTTTTAATGGCATTCCAAGGCGTCTTTGCACTACAATTTCTACCTTCTACTTGAATATCGCCTTGATGGTTTTTTGCGTATTTTGCATCTATGCATTTTTTCCATAGAGAGTTTAGCTCATCATGATATCTTCACAACCATTTGCAAAGGAGGGCTTGATTTGTGTCTTTTAGCTTGCTAATTCCCAAGCCTCCCAATTCTTTTGGGGAAGTGAAAATACTCAAATTGATCAGGTGAGCGTTTTGTTTGTCTTCACTACCTCCCCACAAAAAATCCCTCCAGTGTTTTTCAATTTCTTTGTATACACAGACAGGAGCTTTGAAAGTAGAAAGCTAATACGTGGGGAGGCTCGATAGCGAAGATTTTATAAGGGGTCAACCATGTGGGCGTTACAGTGTCTTTGGTTTAGGTAAATTTTGGTCTTCACAATGTAACAAGTTTTTTGTTTATGCTTGCAAGATGTTTGATCAAATGTCTCCAAAATCAAAGGCTAATTCTTAAGGTGTTTTTTTTTTTTAATTTTTTATTTTCTTTGAATGGGGGCTGGACTTTTTATAGTGTTATATATGGTGTCTGTGGGAAGAGATTTGAAAGATGGGTCGTTTTACTTACATGGTGAGTATTTTGGTTTATGCTCTAAGATGTTTGATGAAATGTTTGGAAAATCAGTGGCTAATTGCTAAGGTTATCTCACTACAAGAAATCTGGCCTTTAATGTCGGGTGGAAAAAAATGCAAAATGGGCTTTAATGTCGGTTTTCAAAATGCGGACGTTTAATGTCGGTTTTAAACCGACATTAAAGATCCTTCTTTAATGTCGGTTTAAAACCGACATTAAACGTCCGCATTTTGAAAACCGACATTAAAGCCCCTTTGTAATTTTTTTTTATTTTTTTAATTTGGTAAAAAATCAAGTTTTCTCTCTCTTACTTTACCTTTTCTTTTTCCTTAAAAGTTTATATATAAATTCTCCTCCTCTCTTCTTCCTCCTTATAACTTTGAAATCTTCTAACCCTAAATTCTCCTCCTCTCCTCCTCTCTTTTTTTATTTTTATTTTATTTAAATTTTTTTTGCGCTTTGAGAAGTCCTTCCCAGTTGTTGTATTTCAAGCTCATTCTTTCCTATTTGTTTCTTAGGTTGGCTCTCAGTGCACCATTCTTACAGATAACTATGGTGAAGATGCCTATCATTTACTCCAAACTCCATTGTTGAAGAATCTTTTGGTAACTTCTTAGAAAATTTGTTCTTATTTGCTCCAGTTTAAATTCTACGTTCTCTTGAAAAATATTCTGATAGAAGATTCTTTGAGTTTACACTTCTGACATGTGAAAAGATATTTAGGTAAAATGAGCCGTATACAATTCATAGTGTTCTTGTATATATATTTAGGTAAAATGCCAACCTTTAGGTATAACCATGTATACATTATTCATTTGCTAGTGGAATTTAGATTTCACCTTGTGCTATGTGAAAAGATGAGGAAGATGCATTCTTGAGTTATTAGTTTATGCTCATAAGATGTTTGATGAAATGTCTCATAAAAGTCTCTTTTTCTTATACATTGAGTGAGCGTTTTGTTTGGTTTTTTAGTATTATTTTTGTGAATATAGGTTGTTCGAAAGATGCAAACTCCTAAGGAATGTTGGTTTTAACATAGGAAACACATTGTATCATTGTATTATTTATTTCTTTTGTTATTGAAATGAAAGGTTTTGGTTAATATTTATATTCTTCATCTAAGATGGACGAGAAAAAGGAGCGGAGGAGATTTTTTGACGGTGAAAAAGAGTCAAAGACGATGGAGCAAGCTTGGGTGGTAGGGCAAGGAGGGACCGGAAGCGGTTTGAGGATCGAGTGAAGGAAGAAGATAATGGTGGAAATGTTGATGAGAAGCATGCGAAAGTGATTGAATACAAGTCCAAAGGAGACGTGGAGGATGGAAAAGTTCAGTTTGGAGGCACCACTGATGAAAAAAGGTCACTGGGGAATGTAAGTTTCATTTTGCATATGCTGTGTTTTATTGTAAGGAATTACACCAAAAAGGTGATTTCTTTATCTTTTATTCGATTCATCTTTCTGGGTTTTAACCTCTCTTATTATGGATTTGGATCTACCTTTCCTCTTCTTTTGCTTCCATAAATTTCTTACCCTTTTTGGATTTTTAAGCTTTTATGCAAAACAATTCATTTTTAGTTCCCAAAAGGGTAGATTGGCTCTTGCTGATTGAACTCACTGTTTGTTTTTATTGGTTTTCTTGTCTCTAGATTTTATTTGGTTCTTAGTTTCTATTTTTGAGTAATTTTGGTAATCTGTTTTATAGGATAGTTTTTTTTTAAATAATAATTAATATAGGATGTTACTGGAATGTCTTAAATCATGGCAGTTGGGAAAAAATTAGCTAAAAATAGAATTTTTATCAAACTAACTTTTCAAATGTTCTTTTGAAATTTAGCTTTCTAATAATTTTCTTAATTTGTATTGCTGTTGAACATTTGTGAGTAACAATCCAAGAAAGCGAAAAGTAATATCAGTTGAAGTATTGATATAACTAAATTTACCCTATCTATAAGCTTAGCTGGGAGATCTTGTTTTCAAACTCAGTTATGTAATTAGTATAACTTTTAGCGATATGAATGTATAATAAAAATGAGTTTCTTACTTCTTTCTGTTCTGAAAACATGCTTAGTTTGTTAATTGTGCCAAATAAAATGAAGTTCTAGCTGTTGGCTAGATTTGGAACCCTCAATTGCTTTTGTTTGCTTATGCTTATTATTTCACACCTGAAAAATCAAAGCAAAAAAGAAGTATTTTAACACTATGGTGTTAGTTTGGGATTACATCGTATTAAATGAGGAAAAGAAAAGAATGGTCCCTTTACAGTAAACTTTGGACTCTAATTTAGGTGTTGGTTGAGGATAAAAAGAGGATTTCTCAGCAAATTTGATTTGAATGTAAGTTTCATTTTGCATATGTTGTATATAAATTAATTAAAGTAATTTAATATTGTTGAATAGCCTCTAAGAATGTAATATGTTCATATACTTTGAAAATTTTAGGTAAAGGAAAATGAGAAGGCTTTGGTTGAACGTGGACAGTGCGATGTTCCAAACTTGGTTCATAATAAACAGCCCATTTTTGGAATGACACCACCAATTCCTTCTTTATCTTTCGGGTATATTCCTCTTTCTCTCTTTCAACTGAGAAATCTTTTCTCCTCACGTTCATAGATACGTACTATAGCTTGTATTGATTCAGCTATATCCTAATTTCATCGTTAGAAGAAAGAAGCTGTCATTAGTTATTTTGAAGGATAATTGAGATACTAAGGAGTACTAAGTTGGTATGATGAATTGTTTCTTTTTTTATATACTGATTTACTTTTATTTCTGTATTTTTTTTCCTTTTTGAAAAATTGAAAATATTAGAAAAGAAGATGAATATTTTGTGGAGGAAGATGGGTGGACTCAGATTTTCTCCCAACTTCAAATTAGTTCAAAGGAACAACCCTGCTCTTCTCTTTTCTTCATTCTCTACCACTCGAGCTTCTTACAACACTCTCGTCTCTGAGGTACCATTTTTCTTTCACTTTCCTCCTTTTCATTTGTTTCTTTTTTATGTGGGCTATGACATTACTGCAAGTTTGGTAGGTTGAAGTTGCGAGTTTAATTGAAAGGGATCTCTATGGGTGAAGTTGCGAGTTTAATTGAAAGGGATCTCTGGATTCAAATTTGTAATCTCATTGAAAGGGAGCGTTAGTCTTATATTCCACAAAAAACCAACTTCCTTATATAATCTAACTAAATGGTACTCAATACTGGGTTGTGTTTTTTCTTTTGGATTTTTTCTGCTACTATTGTTGGACGAGCTGTTATGGGTGATGCTAAAATGGCAATGCAGACTAGGAGTACTAGTGGTAACTTTGTTATTGCTGATGTTGCAATTTCTTTAATTTTTATGTTAACTTTGAACTTTGAAGTTACTAAACTTTGAGTTTAATTCATTTGCAATGTCTTTAATTTCTATAAGTTAATTTTGGACATTGGAGTCAGTAAAATTTGGGTTTAGTTCATCTGCAATGTCTTTAATCTCTATATGTTAATTTTAGACTTTGGAGTTAGTAAATTTTGGGTTTAATTAGTTTGCAATTTCTTTAATTTCTATGTTCATTTTGGACTTTTGGAGTTACATATATAGGATCACGTTATATTTCGAGTTCTTTTTTCTACCTAATCTCCTTATTTTGATGTGATTAATAAGTGAATTTAACTACTTATTAAATGCATATATTCTACCTCAATGTTTAAATACCTCACGTTTAGCTTTGTTTTGGTATTGTTTGTAGAATGATTGAAGTTATATGGGGTTGAAAGCTGAGCAATTGTGTAGATAGCCAGACGATCATTGAAGGTTGAAGATTGAAGATTGAGAAGACGTTTAGAATTTTTCTTATTTACGTCTTGTATTAGGATATTTTTTCATATACTGTTGTAGAATGTATATATAAACACAATATTAAGTTTTCATTTTGTGTATACAAATGTAAAAGATAAATATTATAGTTTCTAAAATAATATTTATTGATTCGTTGGAGCGAGAAAAAATATTTATCTATATGGATTCAATGTTGGTTTATAAAAAATGGACAATAATACAAGAATTAAATAAATATAAATTTCTAAAAATGGACAACAAGTCTTTAATGTCGGTTTTAAAACGACATCATAGCCCAATCGACATTAAAAGGCTTCAATAACACTATCAAAGATGTCGGTTTAAAACCGACATTAAAGCTCAACCGACATTAAAGGGCTTCAATAACACTATCAAAGATGTCGGTTGAAAACTGACATTAAAGGCCTTTAATGTCGTTTTTAAACCGACATTAAAGGGGCCTTTAATGTCGTTTTTAAACCAAAACGACATTAAAGGGGCCTTTAATGTCATTTTTAAACCGACATTAAAGCCCAACCGACATTAAAGGCCTTTAATAACGCTCGCAAAGATGTCGGTTGCCAAGTGACATTAAAGCCCTTTAATGTCGGTTTTAAACCGACATTAAAGGCCAAATTTCTTCTAGTGTCTTATTCTAGTTTTATGTGTCCCTCAAAGGGTTTTAATTTCTGTTCTTGCTAAATGGTGTTTTTGTTAAGAAATTTGAAAAATGGGGGATTTTACTTATATGGTGGGTTTTTTGGTTTATGCTTGTAAGGTGTTTGACGATGACTTCAAAAAATACTTCTTAGAGTGTTTTGTTCTTCAATTTTCACGTAAAATCATTGGGAAGTTGAGCTTACATACGATAAGATCATAGTATATAATGATAGTTCATTGCACCCCAAATTGGAATGAGAGAAGAAAAAAATGTCATAAAATATCAAAATTCGCATTTTTGGCTGGAAAAAACGCTGTTTTCGAATTTCACTATTTATGACAGTTATTTGTTGTCATAAAATGTAAAAGCATTAAATAATTTATTAAAATAAATTTTAATAAAATAAAACTTTAGGAAATTCACTCAAACCCTCACGCAAAGCCCAACCTCATGAACGCCTTTCTCAAAGACTCCAAACGCCTCTGGTCATCAGAGGATCAAACTCCACCCTCAACCTTGTTTGCAAAGTTGTCGACCATCTGCAATAGTAGTCTGTAACCAGCAAACATTGCCCACCATCCATCTTCGGTGTCTATTTTTTTACAACTTTTAATATTTACTCATAGATCTTAAAGATTTTGCTTTATCTCTCACCATTTTCTTTTCCATTCTTTTTAGTTCTGTCCACGCATCTCTTCATTCTCCCCATTCTCCCTTCCTTCTTCTTCTTTTCTCTCTTCCTTGACCCTCTTCCATAGCCAAACATTTTCGATGGCGAATGAATCAGGCAGTGTAGTGGTTCGCTTCAAAGTTTCTCCCTCAATTGCTTGGTTATTTAGAAGGGTGACTGTAACGCCCCAAAAATAAGACAATTTTGGAGTTAATTATCATAGTTTTGTTTAATTAGATTTAATTTATTGGGGGTTATTTTGAATTTATTTAATAAGAAGTATTTAATTTTGTGGAAATTGAAATTAATTAAATATGTGTTGGATGAATATTTAATTAATTAGATGTTTTGGCATGTGGTGTTTGTTGAGATTTTGATTAAATGGTAGGTTAATAGGATTCAATAAAGTTGTGGATTTTTAGTGTTGTTGAAGTTAAATTAAACAATTATGGATGTTATTTAATTAAATTTTAGAGTGTTTGTTGAAGATTTGATAATTATATGTATATATAAAAAAATACATATATAACTATTATGTTGTAGAACAAGATAATTATATTTGTTGAAATATAATTATTTAAAGAAAAGGTAATTTAATTTTAGAGAAAATATATTTTTAAGGAAGAAAAAGGAAAATAATTATATTTTGGGTAAATATAATTATTTATAAAAGGATATTGATTTTCGAGAAAGATAAATAATAATTAATTATTGTGGAAGGTAATTAATTATTTGGAAGAAAGATAAATAATAATTAATTATTGTGGAAGATAATTAATTATTTTGGATGAAGATAAATAATAATTAATTATTTTGGAAGATAATTAATTATTTTGGAGGAAGATAAATAATAATTAATTATGGTGAAAGATAATTAATTATTTGAAAGAAATATACATAATAATTAATTATTATGGAAGATAATTAATTATTTTGGAGGAAGATAAATAATAATTAATTATTGTTGAAGATAATTAATTATTTTGGAGGAAAATAAATAATAATTAATTATTGTGGAAGATAATTAATTATTTGGAAGAAAGATAAATAATAATTAATTATTGTGGAAGATAATTAATTATTTTGGAGGAAGATAAATAATAATTAATTATTGTGGAAGATAATTAATTATTTTGAAAAAAGATAAATAATAATTAATTATTGTGGAAGATAATTAATTATTTTGGGAAAAGATAATGGGAATAAATATATTTGTATATTTTGGTATTATATATATATCCTAAAAGGAAAAGGAAATAATAATAATAATAAATACTATTGTTATTATTTGGGTTTATAAATAGAATTGGAATGCTTAAGTTAAAAAGAAAAGGAAAAAGAGAAAGGTTCTTCATCTTCTTTACTAAGATAATCTTCTATCGTCGTTGTTTCACCAGTTTTAGTTATGATTGGTCCCTTTGTCAAAACTTAAAGAGTTGATGAATTTTCTCATAAGGTTTAGATAATTTTTCAACCTCCATTTGTTCAAGTTTGGTAAGCAAAGGTAATTAAATTAATAATTTATTAATTTAATTTTGGATCTAATTGAGGTTTCTTTAAAGGTTCAGTTGGTTAAATTTTTTTGATTTCATCTAGAATTTTTCACCAATCAAGGTTGAATTGGTTTCAACCTTAAATCTTGGATAAGTTAAATTAGAAAATTTTACATACTAGCCATTGGCAAATTTTATTAATTAAGTTATTGATTTTCCCTTATTTTTTAGGATATGCTTTAATGATAAATTACTGTTAGCAAAGAAATATTTTTAGATAATCTCCAGGTAAGAGATTCTCTTACTAGACCTTCAAACTGAATTTAAGAGACTGCATGTATTTACGATTATGTATTGATGGTAGCTAAAATGCATAATGCGATGCTATAGATGATGATTGATATTGTGTTGATGATGATAGATATTATAATTGATGATCATGACTGATATTATGATTGACGATGATGGCTGGTATGTTTATGATGTTTATGATACATGATATATTAATCACATGAATAAGAACGTTGTGATTAATATTCATGTCATGTTATGATGTTTATGATGATGTTACATGCTTTGGATTGTGGTGTGTCTGTTAACTTTGTCTATTAAGCTTTTTACCTCACCTGTATTGTGGTCCTATCTATGGGGTCACTCGCATGACTAGAGGTGTTTCTACGAAATCACTCGCACGATTTAGGGGTGTACCTACGAATCACATGCACGATTAAGGGACAGTAATATTGTGTATACGAGGCCACTCGCACGATTAGGGGTGTTCCGACGGGACCACTCGCACGATTAGGGGTGTACCTAAGTATTACATATATTTTTATGGAGTGTGTACCTGCGATCACTCGCACGACTAGAGGTGTTCCTACGGGATCACTCACACGATTTAGCGGTGTTCGTACGATCTCACTCACTCAGGTGTGCTCCATTGGACACACAACGTTATGATTATGTTTCTAACGTAAAGTTAACAGATCACCTAGCGGGACTAGTAGTGGGTCCCTTACTAAGTATATTTAATATTTCAGGCTAAGGTAAAGAACTTAAGAAGCTGGCGACCGACAGCGAGGGATCCGTGGTATGCCATATGGGGACACAGTTCAGCTTCCGCACTCATTTATATGTCTTTCAGTATTTTTAAATTTTAACCATTTTACTTAGAGATTTTGTTTTATTTATTTGTTTTTAGTTCTTTAAAATTGTTAGAACCTGCGGGTCACGTTTTCAAATTATTTTTTTTAATTTTGATAATCTTATGTTTTTTTGAACGTCTTGATATTAATTTTGTAAAGATTTTAGTTATCCTCTTTTCAAAATAAGTGTCTTTTGATGTTTATCTTTTGAGTAATGACCTTAACTTCGTTTAAAAGTCTGGGTCGTTATAGTGACATCACAAAAGTGGTTCATCGATGGTTCTTTTGACGCCATTGTCGGTAACTCTATCTTTATCCTTTACTCTGACTAGGCTATTTATTAAATGGCTTATTAGCTTGCTTTTTTGTTTACTGGAAAGGAAAGTGTGGCGGGATGTAACCAGTTGAAATCTCATGTGCCTTTGAGTAATTATCAGAACCATCTTTTGTTTGAATGATGGGATGGTTTGTTTTATATGAATTACTTTAAGTTTGTAGTTACATTGAAGTGAGAACATTCTGTAGGGGTTGGATTGCTTTCCCGTTGCTACACCTAGAATTATCAATAGTCACTGAGAATTATTTTGTAGAATTTTGATTTTTTTCCCTTTTTTTTGTAAAAAATAATTCTATTGATGAATGAAATACACAAGTAAAAATTAAATACTCCAAACACTGAAATTCAAAAGGACTCTTCAAATGGAGACTAAATGGAAAAAGCTTTATAGAATAATAAAATTAAAAAAAAAAACCTGCACTAGTAGGGAGTACAAGTTTATGGTATGTTTAGCATACCATAAATGATGGTATGTTTAGCATTCTCAAGAAACTTATGTACACAAAGGCAAACATTCTACTATATGTTTAGTATTCTCAGTAATTTATGGTAATTAACAATTCTTAGAAGGTGATTTTAAAGGAACAATAGAATGTTTAACAAGGGCAGAAACTCTTTGATTGTTTGTTAGTAATTTTCTTTTCCTTTTTATCAATTTTATTTGGTACATTAATAAATGATCTTTTGGCAAATGGAGTACTTTTTTATTTCAGTAAGAACCCTTTTTATTTAAAGAATGAAATACACTAGTTGAAGTCCTTTGTTTATGTATAGACAGAAAGGGGAATAATTATAAAAATCAGTTGAACCTAGGAAAAGAAGTAATAAAAATCAGTTGGTTTTTCGTAGCTTTATGCTTTGCTTTCTGATATAGGACTTAACATTTGAGAAGCACGTATGTTTTCAACAACTGATGGTTACTCCTGGGATGTATTTGTCGTGGATGGATGGCCTATAAGGTACCGTATTGTGATATATGCTAAATATATATTTTGTTGTTTCTATTGTTGTGCTACCGTGTTTTTTCATATTTTCTGTTCTTTGTTAGATTAGTTATTAATTTTTTTATTATTGTAATCCTATCTCTGTAACTAGTATTATATACAATTATCTTATGAAATGATTTGAAGATCTAAAATATCTTTGCCATTTGGCTCAAAATTACCCTTTTTGTTTGCTTATTGCATGTTCTTAACTTCATGTCATGTCACTCTCTGTTCTTAACAATAAAGGTAGTTTGTTCAACTGTAAATTTACTCTGAATTCTCTCTATTATTTAGTTGGCCTTTCAAGTTGCATATGTATGCAGCATCCACCATAAAAGTAATCCAAATTTGAATGTTGGGATTGGAGTGCGACTGCTTGCTCAACTAGTTCTCTTGTCTTCCAACCTGTCTATTTTAAATCAAGTCATGACGTTTAACAAAGATTCTTCACATTTTTCATCTGTATCTAAGGATTTTAAATGGAAAATTGTATTCGGTTGGGTTATTTAAAAGAAATTATGTATTATACCAGGTCAACCACCTTCTAATATTATAAGGGGGATCTATATTATGTTTTATGTAAATGGATCTATGTTATGTTTTATGTAATAGGATCTATGTTAAGCCTATATGTTGCAGATTTTGCGATCTTGTGACCAAGAAACTGTAGCAGGATCTATGTTAAGCCTATGTGAATATCTTCGTTACTATAGTTGTAAATTGGTAAGAATTTTTCTTTCAACTTGGGTTTTCCTAGATCTGTTGTTTTCTAGAATAATTGTGTTATTAATAAGATGATGTACCAATATATATGTGGATAATTGCAATCATATTTTGGTAAGAATTTTTCTTTAGTTTTTAGCTTTCAACTTGACTTTGTGATCGATCTATTCATGTTTGAAAGAAGAAGGCATTTGCCCAATTGTACCGTTCTCCCTTTTACCACTTTATCCTACTATGTGATGGGTGCACTACTGTATAGTTAAATTGAAAGTAAGAGTTCTTTCCCAACTATTCTATTGCTTATTATTGAGTTGCAATTATTTGGGTCTCTTCCTAGTTCCTATTGTATATTCATGATGCTTCTCACAACCAAAAATGTCATGAACTTTTTTCAGAACTAACTTGTTTGCATTTTTAGTTCCTAACTTAATTCCTCTGTGATGACTGTATTTATCAATTAATAGATAATTGTTCCAAGTTTTATTTTGTGTTTATAACTATTGAATGCATTATATATTTACATTTTCTTTATAGCTCCGATCATGTTCTTCAGATACCTTTTCAAGGTTGGTTGATGGCTAAATACTGTCACCATTGTTTCATCAATACTTTTATAGAGAAACCTCTGTTGACTTTGTGTTGGGTTTCAGTTTGAAAGCCATGGGACAATTCTGTTTAAGTTAATTTTTGATTGGTGTTTTTTTTTTCATTATGCGTAAAATTTTCTTCTTTAGGCTATAATCAAGAAACACCCTTTAAGGAATGTAAATGTACAAAAACTTCTAGTTATATGTGTTTGGCATGGTGTTCAATGCTATTGCCATAATGATTTAAGATTTTGATGCAACTGCGAACAAGTAAGTTAACGCTTGTGCATTTTTCTCTCTCTATTTTTCTCTCCAAGATTTGAAGAATATTAATTTATAATTTTGATTTGGATATAATTTTTCTTTTGTTTGGGAAAATGGGCTATTTTTATTTGCCACCTGAATATTTTATTCGACTATGCTTTTGTCAAGGGGTTCTTTCATGGTTACTCACTTATTATGGTTCTCATGATCCTAAATCATGCCCTCAGGTATTAAACAATTGCACTCTTAGAGTTATTAGCATCAATAGTAGATCTTATCTTAGGTTGATTTTATGGTAGTCTTCATTATTCAGTTAATTAAGTCATGTGGGCTTGTGCGATAGTGTGGAAATATACACTACAAAAATAACACCAAGTCTATTTTCTTAATTTTCTTATATTTAGAAAAATATGGTGACAACATTTGTTTTCTGGTGGCATTGTTGTATCTATGATGTTGAAGTATGCAGATAATATTGTGAAGGTATTGCTTATTACAACTACAAGGCCTTAATTCATTTGACGAATTTATGTGTACCTTTAAGGTCCTACTACTTAAAGTTATTATATATATCACAGTCCTAGTACTTAAAGTTATTATATATATTGCAGTCCTACTACAATCATCATCAAATGTGTATGTGGTGTATTGTGTATGTGTTGTATTGTTGAAGTGTGTTGTGTGTATGTGTTGTATTGTTGAAGTGTGTTGTGTGTATGCTGTGTTATTGAAGTGTGTTGTTGAAGTGAATGTGTTGTATTGTTGATACGTAGAGTCATACTCTAAAATTTCTTTTTATTTTCTTACTAGGTTTTGCAAGAATCCATTGGAGCAGTGAAACCATTTTTGCGGCAATTCATTGATGTATAGGCCCTTTTGTAGGTTTGGTAGCAAAATTTTGGTTCAAATGTACTTATTTAAATAGTTTGTTCGTACCAAAACATATATGTGCTTCATTATACAAACACTTTACCAACAATTGTACAAATATTAGAAAGTGTATGTTGATATATATATATATTTATATATGTTAATATATATATATATATATATATATATATATATATTATGGTTGTGTTGTATAGTACTTTGTGATTGTATTGGTCTGTGCAATGGCAGGACAACAAGAAGAACAGGGATTCAATAAAAAATAGGGCAAGGAAAACAGGGACTGAAAATACAATTATGACATTTGAATATAAAAAAAAACAGTCATAAAAAACGTTTTCTTGACAGTTAATTAAAGTAAAGGTATGTGAAATGATGACAGTTAATAAGTGTCATAAATGATAAATAATGACATTTAATACTTGTGAAACAAGATTAATAATGACACTTATTCGTTGTCATAAAATATAAATAATGACAGTTATTATCTGTCATAAATATTAGTAATGATAATTATTATCTGTCATCAAATCTAAATAATGACAGTTATAATCTGTCATAAAATAATAAATTCGTAACATTTATCCTCTGTCATGAAAAACACATTTCGTGACAGTTTTGTAGTCGTAAAATGCTTTCCATAACTGCCGCATCAATAACTGCAAATAAATGTTCTGAAATCTTTCTATGACAACATTTAATTGTCACCGTAGGCCATTTTTCTACTAGTGTTTATTTGTTCTCTATGAAATTGACTGTGTTATCAACGATAGAAAGTGATAGTAGTAAATTATATTCAATATTTTTCAGTTTTTGAAATGATATTGATGAAAGAACAAGAAAATGGGAAGGCAACGAAGGGGAATTAAGAACTTTCTAATTTCTCTTTTCTTATGTTCAATGGTTGATTATCATTATTATTGTTTTTTACTTGATCAATTTCTTGTCAAATATGAGATAAATATTGATCTTAAGAATGTGGTGTTTATATATCCAACAAACTGGAGTGCACATCTTGAGAATGAAAGTATATATATAAATACAGTGTTTAAAAAGTCCATTTTTCTCTCTGTGAAAGTACTAATGAGAGAACTTCATAACAAAGTTAATCCTTTTCCAAGAAAATTATGCAACAAAAAGTTCATTTTGCTTATTAACTAAATGAATTTTAAATGTTGGTCGGACGCGTTTCCTCGAGTAATTTTTTATCGCCAAGCTCTACTTCTTTTTACCTATTATCCTGCAATAAGACATGAAAAACGTGATAAATCAAGAATGAAGTTCTTTTGTAAAATGCGATACACAAGTTAATCAAATTACTTATTTTTTCTTTGTTTTCTTTTCTTTGTTTTCTTCTATTATTATGCAATAAAGTTTCATTATTTTACATAAAAGACCATAATAACTTGTATTTCTACAAGTTATCATACCCGCAAATTTAAAATAATGCTTGTCCTCAAGCATCATCTCAGGATTCTATGTATGATTTCTTTCACGAACTTTGCTAAACTTCTCATAATGCATTTCTAAATCATCTCATATTTCAACATTTCATCCTCCACCTACTATAAACTTAAAAATATTTCTAGATTCTCAACGTGGCAAGATTAAGTCTCAAAATTTCCTTGTTCATTTCAAGAAAATCTTATTTCCAAATTTTGCCAAATGGCCATTGTTTCGAAAAATTTTGGTTCTTTTCTTTTTCACACAACAAAACATCATTTATTATTAATTTGCATTAGGCATTGAATGAGAAATCATTGGTACTATATGAGTTCATTCCTCTCCTCAACCACAATTCTTATCGCCACTTATTTACTTACTCAAATATTGAAGCTTTACTTCTTTATTACCTTTTGTAAGAGGTGGCAACATTTGATTTCTTATTGCAATTGAATTTGAACTTGAAGAATAAGTTAGTTTTTGTTGTTTTTTAAGTTTCAAATGCTTGAAAACGAAAAGTTCTTTGATTTTTCAAACGCTTTACTCATACCTTGCAAAACCCCAAAATTTAGAATGGAACAAGGTCCTGATTGCAAAAAAAAAAAAAAAGTGAATGATAAGATGAACTTAGAAAAATTTACAAAAGGGGTTTGAGGTAAAGCTTACTCACCTAAAGACTACCAGAAATATTTACTAAGTTCATTTTGCTAAGTAAAGTTTTTATCGCCAGAGACAAGTTAAATTAAAGTTTTCACACTACTACAAATATGGGTTTTAACGACGCAAGTTTTGCGTCATAAAGACTTTCAACGACACAATTTTTGCGTCATTGAAGCCACTGTCAAGAAAGGCTATTTAACGATACTTTGAAAAACGTGTCATTAAATATGCTTAGATGACACCAAAATTGTGTCATTAATACCTTTACCTCGACGCAATAAATATGTCATCGTTATCTATAACTCGACACCAATATATTGTCATCAATACCCTTATATTGATGCAAATTATGTGTCACCGTTATCTATACCTTGACACTAATATATTATCATTAATACTCTTAGATTGACATTTTAAATGTGTCACCATTATGTATTACTCGACACGAATTTATTGTCATTAATAACCTTATATTGACACTTTAAATATGTCACCGTTATCTATACCTTGACACAAATATATTGTCATTAATACCCTTACATTGACACTTTAAATGTGTCACAATCTGTCACTCGACACAAATATATTGTCATTAATACTCTTATAACGACGCTTTAAGTGTGTCACCTTCCAATATAATTTGACACTAATATATAGTCGTTGTAAATATTTCGTTACACAAAATTGTTGTCAAGAAATGTGTTTTAACGACACTGTTTCTGTTTAATAAAGGCTTATATGTTGACACATGTTTGGTGTCCTTGTTCTTCATTTTCGCCACACATATTTTTCTGTCATATATTTCTTCTTTCAAAAAAATTAAATACTAAATTTTAGCATTACCCACATATGTTTGGAAAAAAATTTATATTGATAATAAAAAATATAACTTACATTATCGATAAAGATTTTACAATAATCCAAAAGATAAATTTACTGCAATATTGTGTGACCTAATCTAATCAAACTGACGCATAAATGAGAACTTGATCGATACCATGGTCCATGGATTCTTCAACTACCTGCAAATTTGAAAAAAATGAACCTTAGCCAACATTCATACGGAAAATGCATAAGCATAAGCATAAACATTAAGTACATGCCAAACAAAAACCACCTTCTTAATAAACAGACTAATAAACTTTTCAAAATAAGCGTCTCAAGTTCATACAACCAAGGTTTTTAATAAAAGACCCATAAAGAATGAAAAAGATTAAAAAAAAAAAAACTTACTACATAAGCATAGTATATAAATGTTACAAATGTAAGTTTCGATTCAATCTTTACAGACCAAGCAATGTTCTAGTTTGCATCAAGTTGAAACTTAGCATAAACTTACCCTTAGCCCCCCTCCTCCAAAGTAAATACAAAACAACATGATTCCTATAACATATGTCTAAGCGGATTAAACAAAATAGTTTTTCAATGACTACCATAGCTGCAAAATAGTGAACACAACAAAGTATCAAGTTCCTAAGTACGTGTCAACATGATTTCTAAAACATATGTCTAAGCGGATCGCACAAAATAAATTTTCAATGGCTACCACTACAAGATAGTCAAAGCAACATTTCAAAGTACATGTTAACATGATTCCTAAAATAAAATAGTTAAGTTACGTTACAAAACATAAAGCACGCTTACCTCTTTCTTTTACTAAATCTCCACCCCCATATCTTGATTACCCTTCATAGAGGCTTCTTCTTTCTTGCAAGTTCGGAAGCCTTAATAATGAATAGTAAACTAGTTAAGTTATCAATTATTGTTTCATATGCAATATATTAACTCATTATTTGATCCCTAACAGAGTTAATGATAAATTAAGTTAACATCATTCTCAAAGTTGATCCAAGAACAAAAGTTACAACCAATGTTACGAGAAAACAACAAACAATGTAACAAATAACAAACACTTTCAAATTTTACATACTCCAAAAATCCAAATAATATATAAAATCCAGTTGCAAATTAAGTAAGTTTCAAAACTTTCTTACCATGAGGATTGGGAAGTGTTGATATCAAAGATCTCTCATAATTCCTCTTCTATCAAATTCAACCCAAAAAATCAAGTAGACAATTTGTTGATCTAAATAATCCTTGTTTTTTCCAGGGAACCATAGCACAAGAAAACATCATCATTGACATACAACACATGAGCAAATCTTTAATGGCTTAAATTGAGAAGTCCTAGTTTTGTATCTTATCCTCTTATAGTTTTTTAATTTAGTCTTATCACTATTCATAAATGTTAAAATTAGATGATAATGAAACTTACATAGCATGAAACTTCATATTTTGGGAGAAGAACCATAAAATCCATAACATAACATTATTCTTTTTCGTCTCAAATTTTTATATCCATATGGCAAAAAACAAATAAATTTTTCATACATTTTGCAATTATAGAAATTGAAAAATAAATAAATAAATAATAATAATAATAATAATAATAATAATAATAATAATAATAATAATAATAATAATAATAATAATAATAATAATAATAATAATAATAATAATAATAATAATAATAATAATAATAATAATAATAATAATAATAATAATAATAATAATAATAATAATAATAATAATAATAATAATAATAATAATAATAATAATAATAATAATAATAATAATAATAATAATAATAATAATAATAATAATAATAATAATAATAATAATAATAATAATAATAATAATAATAATAATAATAATAATAATAATAATAATAATAATAATAATAATAATAATAATAATAATAATAATAATAATAATAATAATAATAATAATAATAATAATAATAATAATAATAATAATAATAATAATAATAATAATAATAATAATAATAATAATAATAATAATAATAATAATAATAATAATAATAATAATAATAATAATAATAATAATAATAATAATAATAATAATAATAATAATAATAATAATAATAACAATAACAACAACAACAACAACAACAATAAGAACAACAACAACAATAATAATAATAATAATAATAATAATAATAATAATAATAATAATAATAATAATAATAATAATAATAATAATAATAATAATAATAATAATAATAATAATAATAATAATAATAATAATAATAATAATAATAATAATAATAATAATAATAATAATAATAATAATAATAATAATAATAATAATAATAATAATAATAATAATAATAATAATAATAATAATAATAATAATAATAATAATAATAATAATAATAATAATAATAATAATAATAATAATAATAATAATAATAATAATAATAATAATAATAATAATAATAATAATAATAATAATAATAATAATAATAATAATAATAATAATAATAATAATAATAATAATAATAATAATAATAATAATAATAATAATAATAATAATAATAATAATAATAATAATAATAATAATAATAATAATAATAATAATAATAATAATAATAATAATAATAATAATAATAATAATAATAATAATAATAATAATAGTAATAATAATAATAATAATAATAGTAATAATAATAATAATAATAATAGTAATAATAATAGTAATAATATAAAAAAAATATATTGGAAATAATATACAGATTGAGAATAAATATATTTAAAATAATATAAAATAATATATTGAAAATAATATAAAAAAATATATTGGAAATAATATAAAATAATATATCGGATATAATATAAAATAATATATCTAATATAATATACAAGTTGATAAATAATACATGTTTGTGAAATAAATATCAAACCTAACAAACTATTTTGTCTTTTACAAGTCTAATCAATTAATAAAAGTCTAATAAATTGATAAACAGTAAACCAACAAATTAAATCAATTGGGAATACAGAATAAAATGGCCTAAATCTAACAACTTTAAATCAATTGCCTTAAATCTCCTAAATTTGAAGCAACCATAAATTCAATTGGCTTAAACCTAACAAATTCGAAGCACATTGAAATTAATTGGCCTAAACCTAACAAATTCGAAGCACATTGAAATTAATTGGCCTAAACCTAACAAATTCGAAGCACATTGAAATTAATTTGCCTGCTAAATTTGATGTAACAATAAATTTAATTGATCTAAACAACAATAAATTCAATTGACCTAACTTTGAACTAACAATAAAAGCACAGTAAACCCGATTGGTCTAAATTTGAAGTAAAATAAAGCATAGTAAACCCAATTGGCCTAACCCTAACAAAATTAAAGCCACCTTAAAATTAATTAACAAAATTACAACAAAAACACATTTGAAAAACTACATCGTTATAATAGATCACACTCTCAAAAGGGAAGGGAAAGGGACGAAATTAAAAAAAAAAAATTACATTTGAAGACCAATTTGACAGAATAATTCTACTTAGCTCTTTTCAACCCTCAAAAGGGAAGGGAAAAAGAGGAAATTAAAAAAAAAAATTACCTTTGACATAATAGTTTTTACCGTGGAGAAAGTGGGAGTGAGAAAAAATTGGGTTAGTTGAGGGAAAATAGGAAGGAGAGTGGAGAAGGTGGGAGCCAATTTGACAGAATAGTTTTACTTAGAGAGGAAATTTAAAAAAAAATTACCTTTGTTCTTTAGCTTTTTTTCGACCCTTCCAATTGATCTCTCAAACGTACTCTCCAAAAAAATACTCTCTGTTTTTAGAGTGGAGAAGGTGGGAGTGGAGAGAAAACTGGGTTGGTTGAGGGAAAATAGGGAGGAGAGTGGAGAAGGTGAGAGTGGGAGAGAAAATTGGGTGAGTTGAGGGAAAATAGGAAAGAGCCTGATATATATATATATTTTTTTTTAAAAAAAAAAGTTAAATTCAAATTCAAATCCAACTTTCAAATAATATAAATAAATAAAATAAAATAATAAATAAAGGACAAAATGTTTTATCTACAACTTTTTAGAAGATTACTCCTCCATTGGATTAAAAAATATTTCTTGTAGACAAAGATAATCAATTAAATTTTGCACTTTAATTTTCTAAACAAAATGTATCTTGCATACTAATTAAACAATCAAGAGCAAATTAAAAGGTTGTTTCATAAAGATCACATGGAATTGAATTCGTTCTTGAACAAAAGTTAAAGAATCAACATGCTAAATTAGAAGAAAAATGAAAGGAACCCTCAAATAAATTGAATATCCATGATTCTCTTACCTCTTAGAAGATTATCCCTCTATTGGAATAAAAGATTGATGGAATAACTTGTTGTAATTTTTTCTCCATTGAAATAAAAGATTGTCGAAATATTTTTTTAGAGAAAAAAATGACAGAATGAGATGGGAGAGTTCTGAAAAAATGATATATATTAACAAGATTGCCATTGAAAATATGTGAGAAAAAATGATTTGCAGGCTATGAGATTCGAACACAGGACATCAAAGGCGTGCGCGTGAGGAGGAGACGACATGTGGCATGCGTAGATTGGCTAAAGAGTGGAGAAGGTGCGACGTGAAGTCTTTCGAAAATGGGAAATAAAGGAATACGCTCAGCTAGGATTCGAACTCGCGACCTTGAGGTGTTTACGTGGGTGGAAGTATTGAATCTTTTTGGTTATTTACCAATTGGTCTCCGTTTTTCGATTTACTCGTTTTTTGTTTGTTCGGACTTCATTTTAAGTGTTTTTCATTGCATTGGGTTCGTAATAGAGTCTAGATTCTAATTCTGTATAAAATTATAAAAATAATGAATATATGCATGATATAGGTAGAGAGAGCCTAGGCCTTTGCGTTTTTGGTAGAGAGAGAAAATGTAGAGAGAAAATATGCTATTGTCATATAATTTTAATTGCGTGAGAGTGGGAATTAACAAACTTTGAAATTTGAGATTTACTTATTTCGAAATTTTTTAAATGACAAAAAATTTGTTGATAATTAACAACGCTTTAAACGTGTCAAGAAAAATTAAATTGTGCCAATAGACTTGTGTCAATAAATAATTTTCAACTACACAATTGTACCTCACCCCATCTTTTTTATTTTCAACAACACAATATCTTGCTTAGTAGTGTCATTAAAACCCATTTTTCTAGTAGCCGAGGGAGAAGAGAAATCGGAGCGACCAAGATTCTTCAACAACAGTCTCTTAGATTGGTGGGTTCGACGGTAGTCTCTTAGACAATGTTTGCTTGTTTGACGGTATTTGTTTGTTCGACGGTGTGAGATTATTGGGTTTGACGATAGTCTCTTAGATTTGGAGATGAGTTATGTTGTTTTCGGTTTCTTGGTAGTGAGAGAGAGAAAATGTTGAGCAAATTGTAAAACTCCTTTTGAATGTCGCACGAAGAGGGAATTGAAAAATTTTGAATTTTTTGTTTTTTTATTTCAAATTTTGTTTAATGACACAAAAAAATTGTCGTTAATTAACGATACTTTAAATGTGTCAAGAAAAATTAAATTGTGACAATAGAATTGTGTCAAGAAATAGTGTGTCACTTTTATTTTCAACGACGCATTTTACTCCTACCTTACCCCTTTTTATTTTTAACGACACAATGTTTTGATTTGTAGTGTCGTTAAATCCCAAATTTGTACTAGTGTTGCGATTATGTATTATTGAAGTGTGTATGTAATTTAGCTAAGTTTGTCGGCTGAATTTAACTAAGCTTAGAAGTTATTACTCTTGAAGTGTGTATGTGCTCTATGTTGTTGAAGTGTGTTGTTGATCATTAAGTGTTGTTGAACTGTGTTGTTGATCATAGAGTGTTGTTGAAGTGTGTTGTTGATCATGAAGTACTGTTGAAGTGTCTTGTTGATCATAAAGTGTTGTTGAAGTGTGATGTTGATCATGAAGTGTTGTTGAAGTGTGTTGTTGATCATGAAGTGAATGTGATGTGTTCATGTGGATGAATGTGTTGTCTTGTTGAACCATTTTTTCCTTTTCTTTTCTTACTAGGTTTTGCCACAATCCATTGGAGCAATGAAGCTATATTTACGCCAATTCATTAATGTATAGGATTATTTGTAGGTTTGGTAGGAAATTTTTTGTTTGAATGTATTTATTTAAATAGTTTGTTCGTACCAAAACACATTTGTACCAACAACTAAAGCAATATTACAAAGTGTATATTTCTTTCTATTAAGCGTTCACCGTTTTTCCATATGTGAATGTATTAGTCTGTGTAATGGTATGTGTAATGGCAGGGCAACAAGAAATACAGGACCCAATAAAAAAGAGGGTTGTTCAAGCACAACTATGACATTTAAATTGAAAAATAAAACTGTCATCGAAAAAGTTTTCTTGACAGTTAATTAAAGTCATGGTAAGTAAAATGATCACAGTTAAATAGTGTCATAAATGATAAATAATGACATTTAATATCTGTCATACAATATTAACAATGACAGTTATCATCTGTCATAAAATGTAAACTATGACAGTTATAAGCTGTCATAAAATATAAACAATGATAGTTATTAACTACCATCGAAAATAAATAATGACAGTGATTCTCTTTCATAAAATGTAAATTGTGATAGTTATTAACTGTCATTGAAAGTAAATAATGACAGTTATAATCTATCATAAAATATTTAATTAGTGACATTTATTATATATCATGAAAACCACACATTTCGCAACAGTTTTATACAACTATCGTAATATATTTTCCATGACTGTCGCATCAATGACTGCAAAAAACTGTCACGAAAACCTTTAATGACAACATTTAACTATCATTGTAGGCCCTTTTTCTACTAGTGATCGATGAACCAAATATATATATATATATATATATATAAATGTTGAATTGTACAACAAATCATATCCAAATTTAACTAGATAAGTTAATGTAACAAAGTAAAAAAAATATCTTAAATTTATGAAATGTTTAAAAAAAGAATAAAGAATGGAGAAAAAAGTTGATGGAAACTTAAAACAAAAAATGTTGTAAGAGTAAAAAATTAATATAAATTTATTTCAAAAATGTCTTTTAATAATTAAAAAAACAATTTTCAAGAGAAAGAGAGTTTGAAAGAGGTTAGAGAGAAGTTAGTGAGAAGTTAGAAGTTAGAGGAAGAAGATAACAAGTGGGAGAAGAGACTCGGTTTATAAGAGAAGGGAAAATTTAATTTAAGGGTAAATTGGACTTTTCACTCATATTTTGTTCTAAAAGTCTATTTTCTCCTAATCAATCCTAAAACCCCAGAACCCGTTAAAAAATGGACTACATTTGGCAATTTTCCAAAATATTTACGATCCGTGTAACAAAATAAAAAAACCCATGAAGTCGTTAGAGAAATTTTCATAAATTTTAGATTTGCCTTTAATATGGCGGACGATTCACGACTTCTCTTTCTTCTTCTTATTTGCATTTTATTCATCTTCTCTTCCAGATCTTAAGCTCTTTCTTCTTCTATTTTTATTTTTATTACAGATTTCTTCGACTCCTCCGTTCATCTTCTTTTGGGTGAAAAGTAATAGATTTCTTCCAAGATTTTCTATCTTCCATTTCTTTCTTTTTTTTTTTTTTTTTGCTTTTTATTTCTTTCCTTCATCTCTTTCTTTCTTATAGCTCCTTTTCCAAAATATCAAGATCATTTAAACATCACGTTGATATGATCTAAACGACCACTTAAATTTGAAGCATTTCCCACACGATTGTGTATTACTTCCTACTCGATTGCGTATCATGATCGTTTACAAGAAGAATTACACAAATCATTTTTCCCATAGTTAAAAAGAACTACACGATCGTATATCATGATTGTTTAAAAGTAGAATTACATGAAACATTTTTCCCATCATTAAAAAGAACTACATGATTGTGTATAATTTTGTACATGATCATGTATCATATATCCTACACAATCACGTATCATGATCATTTAGAAGAAGAATTATACGAAACATTTTTCCCATCATTAAAAAGAACTACAAGATTGTTTATAATTTTCTACACGATCGCCGTATCATGATCGTTTAGAAGAACTACATGAAGCATTTTTTCCATCGTTTAAAAAGAACTACACGATTGTGTAACATTTCCTAGACGATCCTGTATCATTTCCTACATGATCGTTTAGAAAAAGAAATACACGAGTGCATATGGTCGATTAATCGCAAGTTGACTGGAGCACTTTTTATATTTTACATCATGGACCTGTGGGCTTTTTCTGTTTATAAAATTGTTCTATACAATATAAATACTTTGCCGGTTGATTATATTTTTTAAAAAACCCTTGTTTTCTTCCTATTTTTTTTTAAAAAAATCCATTTTTTAATTTTTTAATTATTTATTTAGTGATTTATTTGAACATATTTTTGTTCTATATGAGGTTATATCTATTTTCTTTTACTTAGGTAATGATCTTAGCTTAATTTGAAATGTTGTTCATTACATTAGTACTTTCCATTTTGTTTAATATCTTTAGAACTTTATGATGTTGTTATTACAAAATTTGAAATTAAAAAAATCAATAAAATGTCTTTTAATATGGGGTCTTTTCAAAAATACAATAAAGCGGCAAAAAATTTACACTGTAAAAAACCATTCCAAAAACGAAAAAAGCTCACGGGTCCACAATCGAAAACACCAAAAATGCCTCGTTAACCACACCGTCAACAATGCACATAATATATTTGGTACACGATCGTTTAGATTTGGCTATTGTTTGGTACCCGATCGTTTAGATTTGGTCGTTTAAATTTGGATAAAAAATCTAAACGATTTATTTTTTCTATTATACAGTTTAATTTGGTTCAACGATCGTTTAATTTGGTTACGCGATCATTTAGATTTGGTTACACGATCGTTTAGATTTAGGTAGCCAATTCTAAATGATTTCTTTTTCAAAATTTGGTACACACGATTATTTAGATCTGGCTAAACGAATTTTTTCAAGATTCTTTTGGTACACAATCGTTTAGATTTGTTTACACAATCATTTATTTTTTCAAGATTATTTGTACACGATTGTCTAGATTTGAATAAATGATTTTTTTTTAATTCTCTTGGTACATGATCGTTTAGATTTGTCTACATGATCGTTTATTTTATTTACACGATCGCTTAGATTGGCTACCCTAATCTGAACGATATTTTTCAAGATTCTTTATACAAGATCTTTTAGATTTGGCTAATTTTTGTACAGGATCGTTTAGATCTAGTTACACAAATCTAAACGACGTAAAAAAAGAGCAAAAGAAGGACGATGGAATTAAAGAAATCGCAGCGAAGAAAAAAAAGAGAAGAGAAAAAGAAGAAAGAGATAAAAATAAATAGCAGCAAAGAGGAGAAGAAAGACAGAAGGACAAACTTAGAATATTTAAAAAATTAAGTTTAGCTTTATTATACAGGCCGTAAATATTTTAGTGATTTGTTATATTTATGAAATTTCTCTTTTAGTAATGTATAAGGATTAATAGGGATAAACATGTAATTTAACTTAAAATAATTTTAAAGCATCCTTGCAAACCGTTAAAATAAATAAATAATGGGATAGTTGTAAATATAGTAATTGGATTCAAAATAGTTAAGGATATAGCAACATTTTAAAAAATTTACAAATTTAGTAAATTTGTCAAAATCTATCAATGATAGAATTCTATCACCGACTGACTATGTCGCAAATATTGCTCTATAACTGATAGACCAAAAGAGTCCATTAGCGATAAAAGTCTATCACTGATAGATTTTGCTATATTTGCAATTTTTTAAAGATATTGCTACATACTTAATTATTATTCATAAAATTGCCACCCATTATAATTGCCCATAAATAAATTAGTTGTAAAACAAGCTTAGATTTTAAAGAAAGGTTTGACAATTAAAAAAAGTAAGCCAGCTATTTAATCCAATTTTCTAGATTTTTATTCCATAAAACAAAAACACGATAATGATGTTTTTATGTCTGTACAATCGAAAAAACTCGGGAAAAGTTAGTTTTAAGAGTCAAATGTGCTTTTGGTTCTTGAAATTTTCAAGTTAGTATCAATTTGAATTGAGTTGATCAATTTTAAGTTGTTCTTGAAATTTTCAAGTTAGTATCGATTTGAATTAAATTGAGTAAAATGATAATTTTAGTTTGGCCTTAAATTTGGAAAATGCTCGTTGATAAATCGAAGAGTAACATGACTAATTAAGTTGGCAAATTTTAATTGAAGATACCATAATTGTTAATTTTATATAGTATTTTCTTTATTAGATGGCTTTTTGTACTTTTCTTTAGAGTTGCTGGCAAATGTACCATTTTAGTCTAAATTAACTGGGGTATAGCAAAAACTTGAAATGTTCAAATATAACAAAATTAACTACATCCCAAAGTAAAAGACCAAAATACCCCTGCAAAACAAGCCCACTACCTATTGATGACTAACTACTTGTTTTTCTTTTCCAATTAATTTCTTTCTATAAAATCTATTATGCATCATTCATTCCACAAATATTGGTTATATTTTTTTCATGGCAAGTAGCATAGTTTGGAAAGCTTGGGTTTACACTCCTTAATGCATATCACCCGATTGAGAAAAAAAATAAACTCAATATTAGATTTATTTTTGGGTTATATATAGTTCTTATCCATAAATAAACAAATCAAAACTACATTAATGTAAAAATAGTGAAAATTTACACATAAGCAATGTGACGAATGACAACATATTGTGAGATTTTTCTCTTCGCTAAGTGTTAATACTTTTTGTTTTCGACGTCAATCTCTACTTTCAATTGGTGTGGTTCACGACTAGACGAAACTGAACTAGTATATCTTGAAATAAAGGTATCGTACAAAAAATTACTCCGAAAAATGCAAATTTCTTCTAATATTAGGGTCATAATATTGATAGATTACTATCTTATATTTATGTAAAAAATTAAATATAAGATAAAGTCTACTGATGGTAGACGAATATCATTGATAAACTAAAATATGAGTCCGTCGGTGATAGATTGAAATCATTGTCATATTAAAATCCGAGTCTATCTCTGATAGCTTAATATGGTGGTACTTTTATCAATGGAGTGATGTGACTATATCACTGATAGACTTTAGATATGAGTCGAAGTGATCGAGTCTATTAGTGATAGACTAACATCATTGATATACTAAATCTTGAGTTTATCGATGGTAGACTAATATGACTAATAGACTAAAGTCTACGAGTAGTGTAAGTGTATCAATGATAGCTAGACTTGAGATATGAGTCAAAGTAAGCGAGTTTATTAGCGATAGATTAATATCATTTATATACTAAAATTTGAGTGATAGACTATTACACCTCGCTCTAAGCACTCTATGCTATGAAGTAGAGATGCAATGACCTAGATATTCAGTGCAAGGTTCACCGCGAACAACGTGTTGAACGTATAGTGAGCGGAATTAAGGACAATACAAGAAACTATGCACGAAAAGTGGGCGAATGCAAAACGGAAGCTTCATTGATAATTCGTTAACAAAGTACATTCAGTACATTACACGATTTTTACTATGAAACCACTTGAAACCATTTAAAAAAACATTTAAACTTTTCCCACCAAGGTATTATACGCTATGCGAATTGATAGTGGCCATTACCGGATGATGTGTTCAATAAGGAGCTCAGTGGGCAATCAAGGCTATAAGCTTAACACTGGATGTCCTTCGTTACCTGGGTGTGGGTGTAGGGAGAGGGGGATAAAACCAAACATTTGAAAGGTTAGACAAAAAACGTCTAGTGAGTGAGATCTTTTATCAACACTTTTAATATATCAGAATTTTGCTTAAAGCATTATAAATTATTTCACCAGATCATGCGATACAAATTTGTGAGTTTTAATAGTAAATCAGTAAGTCTAAAACCAATCATTTAGATACGTTAGACAACTCGATACACTTCAAATCCCATTGTCATCATTTACAAATCGAATGGAGATTAGTCATGACACATGCATAAAGTTCACCTCACATAGAACGCGTTTATTCGATTCATCGTATCGTCAGCATGAAAAATCATTCTTTACAGTTAATTACATCTTTGTACCATTCCTCAACTCAAGCATTTACCACACTTTTTTGCTGAGTTGCAGCGATGCAGAGTACTCTCAACGAATTTAGTAAGTCTCATCAATTCCATCACATATAATTTGTCTTCCAATGCCATTTCACAAAGTAAGCAGAGACCATCCCATACTAGATCACACAACAAGTATAAATGTGAGATATGTACCTAAATAAGAATAATAAAAATTTTTACTAGGTGTTGAATAGGCGTTTTGAGAAGAAGCTTGAGATAAGAAGCTAGAGTTTGAGTCAGTTGGTGATGAAGTAAAGCAATACGATATGACATTATTCTTTTAAGTTTAAGTATGGTTAGATGTTTGGAGTTCTTAACGAAATAGAACAAGGTGAGAAAAAAAGTCCAATGTTGATTTGATGGCAGTTTACGTGAAGGTTAAGAGTTAAGCATGTTTAAGGTAAACAAGAAGCTTACACGTGTACCACAAAGAGCAGGAGCTCGCGAGTTATTAAGAGATTAAGGATAACTAATCCAATTCAGTATTAATATAAATAGAGGATGAAGTCAGATTAATAAGAAATCTTGCTATTGGAAATCAAAAAGGAAGTTAATAGTTGAGTTGGCGCTAGGCGTTCTACGAGAAGGAAAGACAAATTATTGCGAGTGTTTTCTTCTTAAAAGAGGTTGTTTATTTAAAATATTTTTCTTAAAGTTCTTACTAATTTGAAATGATGTTTTTATATATGAATGCTTTAAGGAGATTTCAAAAGGAAATTTATATTATAATCAAAGTATGTTTTATATGAATGTAAAACTAAATTGTATTCAAACCATTAGTCTTCTCCCTATCAATGAGCTAATTGTTAGCTGTACATAAGGAGTAAGGCAACAATGTAGAAAAGGACTGCATATTGGAGAGAAACTTGCCAATGCATAAAAGGTGTGGATTGTGCTTAGTGGCCTTAGCAACAAGAAGTGAATCAGAATATTCTTAAATGTTGTTGATGAAAAGGACATCACAATAATCTAAATGCGAGATGGTGAGTCTTGGTGTAAGAAATGATTCATGTTCTTGGTGAAGGGATTGTTTGAGTCTAATGTCTGTTTTTGCAATATGATGTGTTATGCAACATGATATGAAATAACATTATTTATGAAAGCTATTTCCAAATAGGTTTTCTTCAAATTTCCTCATTAAGTCTTTTAACTTATAGTTTAAGTTTCACTCCCCAGGTGATTAGGCATTAAGGCCAAAGTAAGGCAAGGATGAGAAGCTACTAAGCATGAAGAAGACAATAGGCATTTAGTTTAAGTTTTAGTGTTATTTTCTTAGATCATGTGAATTGTTGTAGAATGCTAGGTTTAGAGTTAATAAAAGAGATGGTTTACCTTTTTCTACTATGTTAAGTTATTATTCATCGCCAAAAGTGTACATTTAAGTTTGTGAAGTCACCAAGCGATTAAGAAAAGCTTAAGGACCTAAGTGAGCATTCTGGCGTTTCATTAAGGAGACGCCTGGATTGTTCTAAATTGCGCCGCGCATCGCATGACAATTTGGGATGCATGTAGGGTGGGACGTGATAATGAGGCACCCCATTCAAGATCATATAAGATGAATAGGACATTCTATTCAAGATCATATAACATGAATAGAGCATCTTATCCCAGGTCACACACAACAAGGATAAGGTGTAATGTTGCGTATAGTACAAGGATCATCTTATTTCCATCGTAGCAATTTTACACGTTCTTCAAAAATCATTATTTCTAATGATAAGTCTAATAATAACATTCCCAACATGTAAAACAAGACTCATAAAATTCTTTCAAAACACTCTCTACTAAAAATACTTCTCTTGTTTTCACAATAAACACATACATTTTAAGAGTCAGAAGTCATAAAAAAATCATATCTTTTATGGCTTTAAAAAAATATGCATATATAAAGGATTTAAACACATTTTTGAAATCATTTTTATATTTTAAGAAACATTTGGTAAGAGGAACCACTCACAATCACGGTCAACTAGCTCCTCCGCCTAGTTCTTTACCTAGGGGTTTCCTTGCATTTTCTTGCCATCTTTGTTGGATGCTGCCCTGTCTTGAATTCATGGACACCTGAGAAATCTTCTAACATTTCTTTTAAAGGAGCTTAGGGTGAAAAACAACTCCAAAATGACCAAAATTTCTCTATTTATAGGCCTTTATAATGAAGTTTCCCATGTGGGAATCATTACTTCTGCCAGCGACGAGGTGTGACCTAATACTAAAACACCACATGTCTCTGCCATATCCTTATCTTGGTTTTATATTTGAACAGCAAGGTCATATCAATTGTTGGCTTCCTCATGTGAGTATTGACGTCATTTCTTTTTGGTGAAGTGGGATGGTATTGCAACAGCGACCCCTCGCGCATCTACTTTTCTAATGCACAGGCCTTTTCTGCATATAATCTCATTGTGTAAAAGCAGTTTCTGATCAGGGTCTCCCAACTATTACCTCCTTATTGGAATTTTGTTTTCAAAATTTTATAAGTTTCATGTGAATAGTTGTGGGTACCTTGTCTTCATTAGCTCTTCACTCTCCTAGGTGGCCTCTTCGACATCTTGATTGCTCCATAAAACTTCAAACATGGAAATCGTGTTTGTCATCAGTACTTGTTTTTTTCCTATCCGACACGCATTAATGACTTTCTTCATAGGCTAGATTTTCTTGAACTTCAAGGGGTTGGTCTTGAAGCATATATAAGGGAGGGATGTGTTGCACACCTCTTCAACATGGATACATGAAAGACGTTACGGATTCGAGACAACTTCGTAAACATTCTTAATTTATATGGTACTTGTCCTACCCGCACTAGGATCTTATATGGTCTTATGTACTGTGGACTTAGTTTTCCTTTCCTCCCGAATCAGATTATTCCGTTATAGGGTAATAGTTTTAGGAAATCTTGTATCTTACTTTGAATTATAGTGCTTTGTGGCAATTGCCTGGGTAGCTTTTTTGCCTATCGCGAGCTAGTTTCAAATTTTTCTTGATCACCTTTATGTTTACTATCGTTACCTAGAATAATTATGATCTATAAAGCTTTCTCTCGTCAATTTCCTCCTAACAAACTGACGTTCTGCAACGTCTTCTATATAATGTCTTAAAAGGGTTCATTCTAATGTTGGAATGGCAACTATTGTTGTAAGCAAACTCAATCAAAGGCAAACATTCATCCTAACATCCTTTGAATTGTAGAATACATGCCCTCAACATGTCTTCCAATATTTGAATTGTTCTTCCAGATTGAACATCCATCTAGGGGTGCAACGGAGTGCTAAAATGCAACTTAGTTTCCAATTTGTCTAGCAAGTTTGGCAAAATTTTAAAGTAAAGTGCGGTCTCGGTCTGAAACTATAGACACTGGAGTTCCATATTGACTAACAATCTTGTCGATATACAACTTAGCAAATTTGTCCAATTGAAAGGTTTGCTTAATGGGGATGAAACGAGCCATCTTAGTTAATCTATCCACAACTACCCAAATTCCATTGCAGCCACTTGGCATTCAGAGCTTCCCAAACATGTGCTCCTACTTTCATTCAGAATATGGTAGAGGGTACAACAACCCGCCAATCTTCTAGCGTTGTGGTTTGACTTGTTGAACACTTAGCCACAAACTCAGCTACCTCTCTTTGCATACTTCGCCACCAATAATAGTATTTCAAGGTCCTATACATCTTAGTACTTCCAGGATCCATCATATAGGCTGAACTATGAGCTTTCTCCAAGATATTGTCCATTAATGCCTTAATACATGGCACGCATAATCTCTTTTCTTTGAGCAACTCGCAATACCTCATAAACACTTAATCTGATCATTTATCGCATCGTATTTCTTCTGAAATCTTTCTCAACATAGGATCTTCATGTTCTGATCTAATAATTTCCTCCTCAAGGGTGTGCTTAACCTAAAAGCGTGCCAACAAATTTTCAGTCGTCCTTGCATTTAGAATCGCTTGAGAGTCTCTTAATTCCCTTAGCAAGACTACTTCATTTGCCTTCCTAGGATAGTATGTGATGGTGCAATTATAATCTTGATAAAGTTCCTTTCCAGAATGGTATGTTATTGACAAAAAACTATATTTGCACTTTATTATATATTTTACTATATTCTTAATCAATATTCCTTAAAATGTTGGGGGTTGCAATTACTCTTTTCTTATGATTGCCTTTTACTCTTTCTTACTTCTTTCTCCCTCCCCTCCTATCCCTAATATGCAATTCCCTTTTCTCCTTTATTTCTCTCTTCACCCCACTTGTTTGTGTAATAGGACTACAAGTTTTCACCCACCCCATTCCTCTGATCTCATGGCCTTGTCAAGTAAATGAATAAATAAATTGAACGGTCGGGGTTTCATTAATTTAACTAATTATTGGGTTAAATTAATTATATAAGAGCAAGGTGTGTGGTTTTTTACCAACGATTCTCTAACTTCGACGGGACAAACATGCAAGATCTAACACTAAATCCGACCTATGGAGAACAACTTTGAAGTATTTGCTCAAGTGGATCAAAGATACACACGCCAGTTTCAAAATTTGACAAAACTTATTACACTAACCTTTAACGGATTTTGGAGCTTTTACAGTGATCTGGTAGGTGAATGGAGGATTGAAGGGTAAGTGAAAAGTTGAAATTCTATTACACGAAGAGAATGGGTGAAGGGAACAAGGGAAGAATGCTATAAGAAGGATGACGGAGGGAGAAATGAGTAAGGAACACAGGAATAATGAAAAGGGAAACCCAAAAAAAGTATTAAAAGCCACATAATAAAGAAAAGCTATATAAAATGATTAATAATTGCTACTTTAATTAAAATTTGCCAACTCAAATGGCCATGTCATCTGTAGATGGAGGAACCATTTAGAATCATTTTTCAAACTTAAGGAACTAAATTGTTTCTTGAAACTACATGGACTAAATAAATTACCTTAGGCTCAACATCCAGACCAAGAATATTTAGAATCTAGATGCGACAACTGATGGAGTCTTGAGGTTTTCCTATGTTCCCTACAACCTAACTATATCATCTTTACTTGTGTTAAATGCTTCAAATGATAGTGAAATTTGTCCAAATAAACCAACACGGGTCATTTTATCATGCTTTATACGTCCTCACTCACATGCATCCTAGGAAAATTGCCAAGAGATTAGCCAACATTGGGTCGTTCCAACCTGAGCAGGCTTAACTTTGAAGTTCCTATGATTGAGCCACCAAAAGAAAAAGGTCAACCTTGTTGGTATATATAGTAATTGTCAATTCTTTTAACCCTTTCTTAACCATACCTTCATATTCTTAAGATCTCTCTCATTTAGATGTGATATCAGTTCATTCACATATCCCTCTACTATATTTGGGGTGTCACATAAACACTAACCGTACACCTCAGCAGGACCTAAAGTGCATTTTTGCCGTAGTTTTAAGTATAAAGTTGGACTTCTTTGGAAAAAAACAAACTTTATTCTGTGATCATTTGAAATTTGTTGAAAAGGATTTGTCATTTTATTAAAGGACAAATCGTAAAAATTGTTTTTAATGTATGGTAGTAGTTGCAATTATATATTGGAACTTCCAAATGTAGAAGTTAAATCCTCAAACTTATACAAATGTTATAATTGGGCTCTCAAACTTACATAATTATAAAATTTTAACTCAATGCATCTAGTGATGAAAATTAGATCTTAATTAGTTCAAAACTTGAGTTGTAAAAATTAAGTTGTCATACTTATACAATATGAAAAAGTAAAATACATTATTTTACTTTTAAGTTGTTACTTTCGTTCAAGGCTAAAGTGATAAGTAAGGAAATAAGAAGTAAAAAGAACACTATATCTTTAATAACCTAGTTCGATTAAATCAACTTACTTTTAAAGAGCTTTTATAGCTCAAATAACGAGATTTTATTAAAATTCAAATGAGTATTAAACTTCAATAATCTGGAAGACACTCCTCCTAGATTGGTACTCTTTTAATAATTTTATTTACTAAAATAATTAGGCTACATTTGAATTTGTAGTTTGAATCTAATAAAGATTGTCAGGTTCTCCCTAGAACTCATATTTAAAAAATCAACGTCTCCTTTAAATCTCTTATCCTTATAAAACTTTAGGATCCCCTTGATTTGAAGCTTTAAATTAATAAAGTCTTCTTTTATATATCAGGAACCCCTGACTTAGATAATTTAACCTAATAAAGATTATCGGGCTCCTCCTATTTTATAATTGAACACCTTCAATTATTAAGATCTTCTTTCAATCTTTTATCTTTATATATAACTCGAATCTGTCTCGAAGAGGCCAAATATTCTTCATGAATTTTTTTTATGAAGGTAAAGACTTACCTTCCTAAAAATTCTTCTACGGGTTTTTTGCTTGAATGCATGTGTATTGATTTGATACCTCAAAGAATAATGAATTATACTTTTTATAGATAGAGAAAGAATGGATAACTTGAAACCAAAATAAGAACAGTAAACTTTAAAGATTTTTTGTTTAAAATAAACTTTAAAGATTGTTTGTTAACAGATATTAAGAAGTCTTGCTAATGAAATAAGAAAAATATATTCTCTAAAAAATCTTCATGTGAGAGAAAAGGTCAACTTGTTAATGAACTAATTAAAACATATTAGCTAAAAAATCTTCATGTGAGAGAAAGTGCCACCAACGGAGGGAACAAAAAATATCCCTAAGCAATTGGGAAGATAGTTTCCTTTTTATATTCAATAATAAAAAAGAAACTAAATATAATTTTTTTCAAAAACATAACACAAGTGAACATGACCTCGGCTCAACTTGCACCTGTATGTACCCGAGCACAAGAGATCTTGAATTCGAATCTCTACACCCCAAGATGTATCACAATACTTAAAATACGAACATAACACAATCATTAGAATTAGACCCTTAAACTTTAAAAGCCATAACAATTTAATCCTATACATTTAATTTTGGATTAGTCAATGTTGTGAATTAAAATAGATTTACAATAACTATGAGAGCTACTACAATTGGGCTCATGAAAATTTCACCTTCATACATTTAACCAAGTTTTTTGTCATATTAGCTGTAGCATGCAATGGACAACCTCAACAAACTTAAATTATAGACCTAAAAAAATAAAGACTACACAAATAATTTAGGGTTATTTTTAAATACAGAAAAATAAACTATAATATTTATAAATATAGTAAAATATCAAAATTTAGCTTTAATTTTGATTAACGTGATAGACAAATACATGTGTCAATCATGACACGGATAGAGATAAATAGTAGTCTATCACGACCATTTATATTGCAAATGGAATTAGTTATTGTGAGGCCTAGATCCGAAAAATGGAGTCATATTGAAGAAGAGAGGCGGATAGGAGTTGGATGATCCTTCTAAAATGAAAGGAACAATTATTCTAAAGATGCAGTTCATAGGGAATGAAGGAAGTTGTGCTTGGAAGAAGGTGATACGAGGAGAGTTATCGCAGCAAAGGAGTTCTATTGCGAAGAAGAGTCAGGCGTTCAGGTAAAATAACGCGGAGCAAAGTCAGAAAAAAAGTGGACTATTGTGGTTTGTTGCGAGAAAGAGAAGGCGTGGAAGAAGAAGGCGGGAAAAAGAGTTTAGTTTTGCAAGGAGAGGAGAAGGCGAAAAACAGTTTAGCTTTTCGATGAGATAAGGTTAGCATCTTAAGGGGATGTCTAATCTTGAGTTAACTGTTGTCTTACGTGTTGAGCTTTGATTTGGTTGTATGGTACAACAAGGCGGTAAGAAGATATGTGTAAAGTGGTATTTTGAAACTAGCGAGTAAATAAAGTATCTGATCCAAAGGATTAGAATAAAATAGGGGTGGATGCCCTAAGAGAAGTGCTGTTATTTAGAGGTTTTGTCGGGAGAGTGCAAAGAGTTAAGTTTTTCTGGAGGGAGTATTAGGTGAGGAGAGGCATTCGAGAAAAAAAAGGATCATACATTTGTACGAGTGACCAACTTAAACTAATTAAACTCCTATGTGAGTGATTTATAAACTAAATGTTTTGTAATGTTATCTTAATAGGTGCTTAGCTGTTGTTGTCATGCCAAGAAGAGGAAGAGGTGGTGGACAAGCTTCGAAAGCAGAACAATTGGTTAATGTGCAAGCAATGAGAGAAAGAGATGAGCAATTGTTTGCTAAGGTGAATTTGGAGAAGCAATTTAGCATAGAAAGATTGAAGGCAATAGGAGCCATGAATTTCGAAGGGACTGCGAATCTAGCTAACGTGGAAAAGTGGTTAAGCTTAGTAGAAAAGCACTTTGGAGTAATGGATTGTCCTTAAGAGTGAAGGGTTAAGATAGGCACGTTCTTGCTGGAAGAAAGTGTTGAGGATTGGTGGATCCTATATGCGACAAGAGCAGGAGGAGTATATTTTGTTACTTGGGAAGGTTTTCAAAGAGGATTTCAGGAGAAGTTTCATCCTTGTTCATTTGTTGATGAGAGAAGAAAAGAATTTCTAAGTTTGGTACAAGGCGATAAGACCGTCCCATACTATAAAAAGAAGTTTATTCAACTCGTAAAGTACACAATAGCATTTATATTAGTATGAAAAAGATAAGTGTAATCACATTGAAGAAGGCCTAATGAAAACAATTTGAGCTTTAGTAATGACGAGCGCGAGTTGGTCGGACTTTTCTAAGATGGAGGCAACCATGGGCATTGAAAAGTGTTTGGCTGAGAGAGATGAAGAGAAAATGTCGAAAGGAGAGAAGTCAAGCCTGAGGGTGGACAAAGGAAAAGAAAAGGAAATAAGCGAGGAAGCACGGGCCAAGTCATACTTTAGTCAAAGATCGTATTGGTTCGATGATTAGAGGCCAAGAAGTCAAGAGTGTGGGAGAAGGCACATGAGGACATATAAACACGACATCATTTACTTTAAGTGTGGGCTGGACATTACGAGATGAATGTCCAGAAGGAACCAAAGTTTTATGAGGAGGTCCCGTGGCAAGTAAAGAAAAGGAGTTTGCATAGTAGAATTTCGATTACGAAATTACAAAAATGAGAGAGTAGTTGCAAGGTCTAGATATGAAAAAGGGTGTTCGATTGAAGAAGAGAGGCACCAAGGAGCGGGATGATCCTTCTAAAATGAAAAAAATGGTTATTATAAAGATAATGTTCAAAGGGAATGAAGGAAGTCCCGTTTGAGAGAAGGCAATGGAGGGAGAGTTGTCGTAGTGAATGAGTTCTATTACAAGAAGAGTTAGGCATTATGGTGACGCAACATAGAACGAAATTAGAAAAGATTTGGGCGATTGTGGTCTGTCACGAGAAAAAAAGGTGGAAAGAAGAGTTTAGTTTTTCGATGAGGAGAAGGCAAAAAGAAGTTTAGCTTTTCGAGGATATAGTTAACATCTCAAGGGAATGTTTAATCTTGAGTTGACCATTGGCTTAGTTGTCGAGCTTGGATTTGGTTATATGGTACGACAAGGTGGTAAGGTGACATATGTAAAGTGGAATTTAAAACTAGCGGGTACAGAAAGTAATCGGTCCAAAGGATTAGTATAAGTAGGGGTGAAGGCTCTAAGAGAAGTGTTGTTATTTGGAGGTTTTGTCGAGAGAATGCAAGGAGTTGAGTTGCTATTGAGGGAGTACTAGGCGAGGTGAGTCATTCGGGGAAGAAGAGGATAAGATATTTGCTTGAGTGATCTTCTGTCATACGCCCTCCCAGATCACCTACTCTCAACCTAAGAGACAACATGAAGTCAACCAACGTCGTTCCCCTTCCGAACCACACCAACTGACCCTGACTTTTGAACCGTTTGGAAAGCTAAACATCTTAAGAAAAATAAAACTTATGCAATGGGTTAACAAGATAAACATACATTAAACAAGTTAACAAGATAAACATACATTAAACAAACTCTATTCCACAAATTCAAAATAAGCTAAACAAGATAAACAACTTAATTAGCTTAACCCTATACAAAAATTATATACATGATATGTATTAATTTAGAATTGACCAAAACAACAAAATTATTAAAAACTTTGCACAGTAGTCTGGAGACAACGGTCAGGCTCTTGGGTCATGATCTTTACCTGAAAAGTGGAAAAACATTTGGATAGAGTGAGTTAAAAAGCTCAGTGAATGACGATTTTATAAAACATATTCTTAAAGTAATCAATCTTTAATCTTTTTCATAAAATTCTGTAAACATATTGGGAAGTATAAGATCCTTAACCTTTTTCTACTATCTCTTTCTAAGTAAATCACTGTTAAAACATTTTTTCTTTGGTAAAGCAATTCTTTCTATTTATCTCTATTTATTCTATACCCTGAAAACTCGGTCACGATAGCAATTAGCTCGACCTACCGTGGCTGATAACTCAATCATGATAATATCATCCATGAACTCGGTTATGACGATGTCATGCCTGAACTCGGTCAAAATAGCAGAGCACTGATCATACTATCTTGTATGAACTCGTTGGCAGTGGCTATGTGGTCAGCATAGCCATATACCTCTGAAACTCTATGAACATTGACCGTTGAGAACTCGGTACATAGAAAAAACATGGCTTTCCTGCCTAAAACCATTCTTAGTAAATACATGCTTTGCTAAACATTTGTAAGCTCGTCTTTTGTAACATTTTCAAAACAAGCAGACTTAAATACTTTTTATAAACTTGCTTCCAAATCAAGATATCATGATCAATATAGTTCAATAATCACTCCAAAATATTCTTAAGTAATAGCATGTAAAACTTATACAGAAACTTTATTTGGAAATCGTTTTGTCACTCATAGATTGTAGCTTAAACCCTCAGCCTGTAAACTTGCCCGATCTCCTCTTGACATGAAATAATGGGAAATAATTCCATTTAATTCTCTTTTATCATAAAAATATCGAAACTTCACTTAAAATTCCCCAAAACACCAAAAACAGCCCAAAACCATATCTTAACATATGCTGGCGCCACGCAGATGGCCTGGGCAGGCTTTGCTGCGTGCTAACCTCAAATGTGCATGCAGCGCACGCCTCACTTGGCCACGTGTGTTGCGTCTCACGTGGCCTTCCTCGCGCGTAGGGCTCGTCTCATGCCTTGCTCGGGCTATGCGTCCAACATAAGCCTATCAGCATCTTGCTAACCTTCTTCAACTTAAAATCCACGTCCATCTCACCAAGACAGCACACTACTCGACTAACCACCTCCACTACCTAGAACTCAACTTTTCAACCAGAACCTTAACTGTACTTTAGAGATTAATATCAAAAAATTCATAATTCAAATGATAATATTTTCTTCTACGAAGTTGCTGGAAAACATCTTAACATTCTTACCTTAAAATGGTAGCCAAAAACTCCACTTATTATGTTCTGTAGCCTCCTTAAATTAGCAGTCCTATCATAGAAAATAGACTCAATTTGTGATCTTTTAGGACTAGTTTCAGCAAAAATGTTTGAGTAAATTGAGAGAAATTCCAATCTTAAGTGACCTATTTATACTGAGCCTTGCATGAAAAGTTCTTGACACCTTCTACTTGCTAAAATTTAATCTATTCATGCACATGACACTTGTAATGTACTTCACCAACTTAATCTCTTTATCATCTCGCCTTACCAAAATGCCAAAGTATCTAATAGAAAGTCAAACACCTTGCTAACCTCACTTGGTATGTTTGTAAGCCTTATCTCGCATGCCCATGCCATACTAACCTCCAAGCATGTTTCCTCGCCAAGTTCAAACGCCCCAACTAACCTCTATGGACATCTTTCTCACCTAGCCAAGGCCATCTCGCCAAGCACACTTAAAGGCTTTCGTATTCTTCATGGCCATACATTCAACCCAAGCTTGTCGCTTAGTTCACCATCAACTCGCTTAAATAACCTCTTTAGGGGTTATTTTCTCCTCATTTGGCTACCCACTAAGCCCAAAATGCCTACTTGATGAACTTAGCCAAGTTTCTCTCATTCCAACCTAACCTCCTTAACTTTTAAAATATTCCTTCTTAGCTTTCCTTCTCTCTACTTACCATGAGACATTTATAATAACACTTCTCAAACCTACTTTTCTATCATAACTTTATTTAAAACTAAGCTTTCAAACTCTTTTAGAAAACTCAAGTTCCTTAAGTTTCGTGGTTTACACATTCTTAAACTAAATACTATTGCGTGCGCGAATTTCTTAACTAAACACTCACGTGTGAGTGATTTGTAAACTATATGTTTTGTAATGTTTTCTTAATAGATTCTTTCCAAGTGTAATTTAGGCATAACGCATTCTGTATCTCGCTGTGTTATTATTATTGTTGTTGTTGTTGTTGTTTGAAAAGAGAAAACTATTGCTTTCTATATGCTTATTATGATGAATGTGTGCAAATCATTAGCCTTATTCATATCATGTGGGCAGTGATTATGTGGTGTGCACATAATGTAAATGGCGTCGTGCGGATGACCGGTGCAACAAGAGATGAATTAAGAAACTTCCTAGATGTTGTGGATTGAATGAACATAACAGTAGCTCAATCGCAAGATACAGGCGACAATAGATCATAGTAGGCTTGGCAATGTAGAGGATTCATGTGTTGGACTGGTATGGCAACCCTAAAGGGGGGGCGGGGAGGGATGAATAGTGTTTAATTAAAATTGTTAACAAAAATAAGCCTAAATTAAACTAATTTGATAATATTTAAATTAAATAAAAAATTTAGCTAAATTATTTTAAATAACAAGATCGATAAAAAGTATGTAATAGAGTATCAAATTAAACTCAACGAATAAGAATATGTAACTAAAATTAAATGCAAAAATAATTAGAAAAGAGTTAGAAAAGAAGACACCTTAATTTTATATTGGTTCGATCAAATTCGAGCTAGATCTACTTTCCCAAGCACCTTTTGGGATTTTAATTGAGAACCTTCTTTTGAATGTTTTGACGGATTAGAGTTGAACAGCTACTTACTCCTTTTTTGGGTTGAAGAGAAAACACGATCTTTTCTACAGGTTAGGATAGTAGAGAGGATGTTCCCTTTCCTTCTCCTTCTTTTGTGCCAACAATGCACTTAGAGACATTTCCTGTACATGAATGTATAGTATTAATGGCTTGCCAGGTACTGGGGCTCCTACACTAAGGGAATATGCAAGTATTTCTTCGTGCTATCAAAAGCATTATGACAAGCCTCATCTTACACAAAATTTTCTCCTCTTCTCATCAACTTTTGAAAAGGTTGACACCGACCGGTCAGGTTCGACATGAACCTTCGAATGTAAGCCAATCGTCCTTAAAGACTTTTTAGGTCATGCAAACTCTTTAGCCTTGGCATCTTCAAGATAGCGTCAATCTTGGACTTGTCTATCTCAATCCCTTGGTGCCTTACAATGAAGCCAAGAAACTTTCCTGAAGTCACAATGAACGCGCACTTGAGAGGGTTCATCCTCAACTGATATTTTTGTGAGTCGTCGAACACAACTTTTAAATCTTTCAAACGATCTTGTCCTCACTTGGATTTGACCACAAGGTCATCAACATAGCACTCGACATATTTATGTAACATATCGTCAAACACTCTTTGCATAGCACGTTGATAAGTTGCTCGTTCTTTTTTCTAACAGAGACAATGTTTGCTATCCATGTTAGATACTATACCTCGTGAATGAATCCTACTTCAATCAACTTGTTAACTTCAACCTCGATCTAAGGAATAAGCTCTAGTTGAAAACGTCATTGCGCTTACTTAATCTGTCGATACATTTGCTTGATTGCGAGATGATGGATTGCTGCTTTTGGATCAAGTCTTGGCATCTCCTTGTACGACCAAGCAAAGATTTCCTTGTATTCGGTGAGCAAACTCATGTACTTACCCTTCTCTTTACTATGGAGGGATGCATTACTAAAAGTTGGGCGTGGTTCCTGTATTGTACCAAGGTTCACCTCTTTTAGCTCATCTACAGTAGATAGCCCACTATCCTCAAAATTCTATGGGCATCTTCTGTGTCTTCTTTAGGAGTTTTAATCTCTGATTCCTCAATAATGGTGATGTGATAACATGAGGTTTCACCTTCTCCTTGTTCTAAGTCTTCCTTTTCAGGATTAGTTAGTATAAAATCATGTATTTTCACCTTCAATGAACGTTCACTTGTATTGAGAGTAAAAAAGGATTTTCTTTTCATTCGGAAAGGAACATTACTATGAATTTATTTCTTTCCCTTTGTGTCACAAGAAAATTCCTTACCATGGCAATTCTCGACGTCTATATGCTTGATTCAGGGATAAACTGACGTGCGGGATGTTGATTCCTTCTTCTTTGTATCTATGTTGGAACCAGTCTTGACATGTGGGTCTCTATCCCCAAGACGATTGAAAATTGGAGCACGCAGTGTTTGTAAATTTTTCTTTTAGCCACGCCTAGCCTTTCAAAGACTGATGGTCTTATAGTCGTTGAAGCCTGACACGTGCTTTTTGAAGGGATAAAAAGCCCTTTACAGCAGAAGAATTACAGAGACTCAATTTTAATTGGAACCTTAAAAAATACCAATACATTGGCAAAATTACAAAAATCATTTATATGGCTAAACATGCTTTGAAGAAAACACTAAGAAGAAGAACTTACTCTCGTTGACGACTCTGAATCTACCAAACACCAATTTTTGCCCCACCACTTAGAAACCTTTCTATTCTCAATTAAGATAGTTTGTGGAACCAAAATTGAATTGAGGGAATTTTAGCAGAGAAAAAAAATTTCTAGAGAGAATGTGATGATAAAAAAAAATTACATAACTTCTTCTGTTTTGTTATGCAAAGAATTCTGTCTGCTTCAGACAGAAGAAGTAGGAAGTTGAGAGAATAAATGGGAACGTGGGAAAACCACCCACGTTCGCTATTAATTTAATAAATAAATATTAAATTAATATATATTAAAATAATTAATTAATTATATTAAATAATTAGTTAATTAATTAATTAATTAAATCATATTTAATTAATATTTCATTTAAATCATATTTAAATGAATATCTCTCGCATAACCCATAGTTTTAATTTAATTAATTTAATTAAATCAAATTAAACTAAACTATTAATTAATTCTTCAATTAATTAATTTCTAAATTCAATATCTTATATTTATTTTAATCCAAAATTTGAATCATATTCAAATATAAATTTCTCTCATAACCTATAGTTTTAATATGTATCACATACACATTAAATTTTAACCTATAGTTTTAATATGAATCTAATTCACATTAAACTAGTATTTGAACTCAATCAAATATTTTATTCTCTCGTAATTTAATTTTGAATCATATCCAAAATTAAATTTATATAATAAAATCTAATTAAAATATAAACTTTATATTATAATGTATCAATATACATTATATTAATTCCCAAAGTAAATTTGAACATTTCAAACTACAACCAATATATTTAAATCTCATTACTCTTTATGAGCTAGGAAGGGGACCTAATGGACCTACAGATCAGAAGCTACAACGATATGAGATTAATTAGTTAAACTCATTAACCACATTAATCAATATTCGTTAACTGTGTGTACACTCTACTAAAGACTCACAACTGAACTCTTCTCACTGTAGATATATTTACCTGTTCACGGATATAGACCAATACAAGTAAGTTAGTCATTCACAAGTGTTCGTAAAACCAACTGGGTCAAATTACCGTCTTACCCCTAGGTTACTTCTAGTCCTTAAATACTAGTGCTCGTATAATGAACAACATATTTATGGTCCAACCACTCAACAGAAACCCCTCTCGTGCCATAAAGAGGGTATGACCCTTTGTTCATGTCCTGAAGACATCATTTAAGGGAACACTTATCTACTTACCCTAAAGGTGGGAAGGAGTGAATTCCATCTTGTGTGATTGTGTTCCCAGCTCCCCACTCGGTCTTGTCCCCAAAATGATAAGCATATTGAGTCGGCAATCTGGCTACTCTCACCTGTACAAATCAAAGGACAATCCCTCGCAAACAGGAGTTCATAATACACTCAGGATTAAGACCAAGTTACCTAGGTCATCCTAATGAAATTGAAACCCAACTAGTTAACGGAGTTGCATCTAGTGATTACTATTTCGTGGTTCGGTCTTATGCAAACTCATTGCATATGATACCCTTACTCGCGTGTCGCATACATGAACGCATTGGATCAATGTGTTTGTATCAAATACAAAGTGAGTCGTATCCATAGTGTTTATAGGATAAGGTACCCAACCTTAATCCTATACTATAGACCCTTTAAACTGATTTTGAACATTGATCCCAGTATGTCTCTACATACTGTTCAAGACTCATCAAACAACTTAGGATGTTAGTTTATTGGATTTAGGTTATTAAGACAAAACTAATAATATAATCAATAACACTTATTGAAGTTATAATAATAATAAAACATTTTATTAATAACAGTCAATTAATTATATTTACTATATATGAGTTTTAGAACATAAAACCGAACACTTTTCTCTTTTATAGAGGTCGTAGTTAGCCTTCAAAAGGCTAAACGTTGATCAAGGTTAGATGCTGACTGGTGACGTTCTTTTCTGCCTCCATCATGCTTAGTCTTTCAAATACTAGGCTAGGTGAAACATGCGGTCTAATTCGGCCAAATGTTGAGGTTCTTTAACTGCCACCTTCTTTTTCTTCCATACTATCAACCTCCTCTATAGTTATATGATCGTTGTCAACCACTTTTTCCTTCCCCTGTCAAGTTATATGGAATTGCTCTGACGACTTGTATTCAAATCCTTTTCTTGACACGGGTATAACATGTCCTTTTTGTAACAGCTTTTTTTAGATTGAGGAGAGCTCCGGTTGTTCATGAATTTTCAAAATTTTGAACTCGATATGGCAAGCTTGATTCCGTCAGGTCTATCTTTATTTCTTGCTTAGTTATTTTTGTAAGCGGTGCAGTGAAGCTTTCTTTTAGGATTTCTATGTCTTCTACCTTTAAGCCTTTTAAAGACTCTACGAATGGTGACTTGCCTTTCTTACATCTCGACATAAGGACATAGCGCAAAATTGGTGGTTTTGAAATCTTTTCATCCATCAAGATCATAATTTTTGTCGTGCCCATGAATGTCTCACCCTTTCCAAAGTTAAAGGTTCCCGTACTTTTTATGTGTTTCCATGCATGCAAGTTATTTTAGCTGTAAATTATCTTCTCCGTTTACAAGAGAAATTTCTACAGGCACGACTTCTGGGTTATTATCATTCTTCAAATAAAAATTCTCATCTGCGAAGTGAGACTCAACCTCTGAGAACGGGTTAGAGTCAGCTTCCACCTTCTTTACACCATCTTGATAAAATTTAAAACACTCATGCAATGTCGAAGTTACTACTCGATTTCTATGAATCCAAGGACGATCAAGTAACAACTTATAAGTGGTTCTGAGTCTATAACATGAAACAATGCATTTGCCTTTAGGTCACCAATTGTGAGTTCTAAGCATATCATGCCTATTTCATTTTGGGTACCCTAGTTAAAACCTTGATTACTAACTTGCTATTTGAGAGTTCGTTCATCAAGATGCCTAATTGCTTCATAGTCGACTTCAACATTATGTTGACAGCTGATCCTTTATCGATGAGAAACCGATTAACTCTCTGTTCTCAAATATATCCAAAAACATACAAGGGTCTGTAATGAAGTTTAGATACGAATAGAAAATTCTCATATGAGAAGTCTATAGACATGCAATATGGAGAACTTTTTTATGTTGCAGTTGGAGCACTCGAACTTGATGCTTATGAGTTTAACAATGCATCAATAAGGATGGTTTTAGTTTTTTGAGGAAGTGATAACAAATCATCCACATTGAACCTTGATAGGTCTTTTGGCACTCCCTTCTCCTCTAGTGATCTTAGAGGGATGTTTTCTTCCTCCGTTGCACTGATAGCATGACACACAATGACTTCTAGGTTTTCATCCTGGTGATCACAAAGGAATCTTGTTAGAAAGAAGTCTGCCAAGATTACAAAGCGCTGAGGTAGAGACAAATCTCTATCTTCGTCATGCACGAGCTTAGACTTTTGAGTATTCTTCTTCTTATTCTTTTGGGCCTTATTCCCTTTGCTGTAATTTTTGTAGAAGTGGGACTCTTTTTTAGGTCAAAATCGACTTTCTTTTCTTTCTATCGGTCACAACGATCCACCCTTCATTGTCTTCTTCGATTGGTCTTTTTTTCCATGGAATCCTCGGGTGCAACTTCCTAATAAAGTTGGACAACTACAGGCTCAAACGTCCCGAACTAGACCAAGCTTTCTCTTTGCCTAAAAATCAATCTTGACGGAGGAGCCTCTGATATTATAATCACTGCAACATGGTTTTTTTGAGCTACCACCTTCAAGTCTAGCTTGATCTTTTTCTCTCGAGCTAACCTTAGAATTAGCTCTTTTAGCACAAAAGATTTATCTACTGGGTCACTGATGACCTGATGATACTTGCAGTAGTTGGGGTCATCTACCTTTTTTGCTTTCTCAGTTCACTTACTTTCCAGCAGCTGGATCAACTGCTTCTTTAGTAGTTGCTCTCATATGTCTACAATATCTAAATTTGAAAATGGGTAAACATTTTCCTATCTTTCTTTTAAAGTTAGACGTTGTCTCTCACTTCCATCATCCTTCTTTTCAGCTCTTATTTCTTTTCTTTTAGAGAAATTCAGTGGGGTCGTGCTTACGACGATAGATTTCTTCATGGTGCGCTTCACTATCTTTTTAGCACCATTCGCCTCTTTCTTATGTTTTCTTACTTCCGGAAAAGGAAAATCCTTAATTCCTCTGTTGGCTATGCTCAACTTCATATAATGAGTGCTAGTTGCTAACTCTTCAAATCTATTGGGCTTTATTCCTTGCATAATGTAGAGGAGTCCCCAGTGCATGCCTTGGGTGCACATTTCTACAATCGAGAGTTTAGTGTGTCGATCTTTGTTGTCCAGACTTAGAGCCCTCCATCGGTTGATGTGGTCGATGACTAGCTCTCCCTTTTCTTGTTTGATGTTTGTAAGCTCCATCATGCTCACTGTGCGTCTGGTTCTATAGAAGCGATTGAGGAACTTCTTTTCTAGCTATTCCGAACTATCAATAACTTCGAGCTTCAGATCAATGTACAACTCAAAAGCATTTCCTTTCAAGCTTCAAATGAACTACTTGGCAAACTGATCTCCTTTTTATCCTACATTCTTGCATGTTTCGACGAATTAGACGGTGTGATGCTTTGGGTTGCCCTTTCCATTGAACTACATGAATTTTAGAGGTTGTTACCCAAACGACTTCTCAAGTTGTCAATTCTCTTGGTGTACGACTTAGCATACATGAAAGAAGTTTACGGCGGTCCTTCATATTGAGCTCTAATGGAATTTGTGATCATATTTTGTAGCTACTGAACTAAGAGAGAAGCAATAAAGGTTGATTGTTATTGTGGTTGGTTTTCTTGCACCATATTCTTCCCTTAATCACCAACTTTGACAAGAGGAGTTTGACTCGATCAGCAGTTTCACGAGTCTACATCTGCTTTTTGAAAGCTGCGATTTTGTGGTCTCGTTCCTTAACAACCTTGATCAGGAGATTAATTTTTCTCTCCATCTCTGCTATGGCACCCTCGACCATTACGTTATCCATCATAACAAACATCACATCAGGGTGTGCTTCCCTCTTTGACTTGCTATAAGTAAAGTCAAAGTTATCATACAAAGGATTTTCCTTGATGACAATTTTAGCTTTAGGCGACTCCATCAATTGCTTAAGAATGCTTTGTGCGATGGAAGAACCCTGATCCTAAGCTTGGATGATACCCTTAGAACGACTGCAGATAACAGGACCCGTGTAAGCGTTGCTTGCAATAGAAGTTCTGGGTACAACTTTCTTTGATGCCATTGGTTTGCCTATAGATTTAGATGACGAGAGAGAGATGAGAGGTAGAGAGGTCCCATTGGACGTGCCATTTTGTTCACACAAGATTTTTAGAGAAATTTGATTCGTGGAGTTGAACTTGTATTAATGTTGTGCTTGTGTTGATTTGATGCGATGTGGTTCAATCTCTAGAATTTGATCCTCTGATTCTCTCTCGACTAGATGCTTACGCTTGATTTGAGGAAGTAGAGCACGTGATGTTCTTGAAGTCGGAGTCTTGGAAGAAAGCTTTTATCTTCAAAGAATTTTCAATCTTCGAGGACGGTCGAGTTCAGGAGTTGGGTAATCTTCTAGCTCTTGAGAGAATTCTCTGTAGGCCTTCGAGAGTAAAAAATTTTCAACCCTTACAAATGAAGATAACTCCTCTATTTATAGAGTTCTCTGGTGGGCTTTTATAGACTTGGGCCTAGTTGGTCTATTGACCAGACCCATGGGCTCAATCACTTAGATTTGTGTCATATTTAACTTTTCGGCTAATTAAGCTTATTTTTTTGGCTCAATCAAATTTTAGTCCAAGTAAATAATATTAGATTTATCCAATTGCCATAATAAAGACATGTGCCATCATGAAAATTGGCCAATTTTGTCTTCAAATTTAATTTGGGACGTATGCCAATTTTAAGTTAATCGCAAATGCAATTATTTTAGTAAATGACGTGATAATTTGTGATTGGTACCAAAATTTCTTATTCAACAGTAAGTATGCAATTTTAAGCTCACAATAATTAATCCGCACAATACAATAAAGAATTCTCTAAAGGACAAGATGAAAAGAATGAAAATTGGAAGCTTTAGAGATAATAACAATGACGACTTTTGGGCGTCTTTTTTAGGATTGTGAAGTTGAATAAAGTTCTTAAAAAATTTGGAAAAAAAATGAAGTAATTAGAAAGAGAAATGAATAATGAATAATTGACGTAAGTAAAAGAAAAATGAAGTAATTAGAAAGAGAAAGAAAAATGAAGTAATTAGAAAGCGACTTCTCAAATTCAAAATCATTTTGGGTCATTGGACGTAAGTAAAAGAAAAATGAATAATTGAAATTTAAATTCAATAAGCCATTAGACAAATATATATATATATATATATATGTATGTATATATAATAGTAATAATAATATGCCTTTTTGAAAATAATTTGCTTAAGGCTCAATAAAACAAGTTCATGATCTTAAAATAGTCGTTATACACAGAGATAAATAATAATATTAAATTCATTTTCTTTTTAAAAATTAACAAATAAAAGAAAAACAAAGGCCACATTGTGTTATTCCTCCATGCTCCAAGTGGCTTTCTCTAATTTGTTCAATTTGATTACTTGGCCGCCACATCATCATCTCAAGTATTTTTCCATTAAGCTTCTTTTAGTAATATTTTTGTCGTTTGAACTTCGATTTGGGTGATTCAAGAGGCGTCAGAATAATTGTTTCGAATTTTATATTATGGACTATTCAAAATAGTAAAATTATGAATAAAAATTCAGATTTGTTATCATCAAAAACATTAATTAAGTAATTAATTTGAGATTAAGGTCCAAAAAGTCAACATCATGTTTTTTGTGGAAAGAAATAAGGGAAGCTAATGCGAGATTTATGTGATTTATGAAATGAGGCATGGGAAGATGCATTTGAGAAATGAAAATGAATTTGTGCTTGACTTGTATTCCCAAAAAGGTTTTCTAAAATATTCACTCACTAAGTATTTGACTTACATGTTTAAGTTTCCCTTTCCCAGGTGTTCAGGCGTTGAGGCCAAGTAAGGAAAGGTAAGATGAGTTGTGATGCGGCAAAACCGGTCAAGTTATCCATCTTCGGATGGTTTAAAGTTATTACGTTTAGAGAGGGTTACATCCAAGTTTTGTGTGGAATGAGTCTTGTTTTTGAGATGGGTTACTAGGCGATAAAGGAGAAGGATAAGAAATGGGTTCTTACACTCCAAAACACCAAAAACGCGAAGAGTAGCATTGCAATGGATGAAGGAAGCCTGGGAGCTTAAAGCTTAGGTTTTATTTTTGAACATTGTGATAAAAGATATGTAATTGTAAAGTATTGGATCAAGTAATTAAAGTAGAGTTGTGTTTTCTCTTTTTCCTTGTGTTGGGTTTGTGTATCTATGTTGTGCTTATCACTTAGTAGCTAAAGAGTTTAAACTTGAAGGCTAGACGATTAATCTAAGTTCGTTGTTTGGGTGTATTTCGCTGTGTTGAGTTGTAAGGATCTCCTAAGTTCAAAGTTGGAACTTTGCGTTGGAGATTGGGTTGAAAACTTCCACTTACTAGACATTCAACTTGTTATCTCCTGAAGAGGTATGCGTTAGGTGTCTAGGCAACGCATCTCCTTCTGGTCTCGTATGAATTGGGTAGTGGGAGGAGGTGTGATTGTTATCTTGTTATATTTTTAAATATTTTCAAATGTTTTTTCATTTAAAATAAGTTTTTAATAATTTAACATATTCAATTAAAAAGAAAAAAGAAATTAAAACACTGCACAAGCAAATACTTACACGCACGCATATAGTTTTAATAAACTTAATTACAAACCTAAAGCTAAAGAAAATAAATTATCATAAATGGACTAAAGTCATCAATATACATTGAAAAACAGTCTGCCAAAAGGAAACATAATGATATTCAATTCAACAAATTTATAAACTTTTAATGTTGCAATTCTATTTGAACTTAATTTGATAAAGATTTGTAGGCACAATGACTAGAAATGGACAGCGCCTGAACTGATGGCTATCCATTCATATAATTAAACTAAAATTGATTCATCATTCACCTAATTTTAATTCATATGAAAAAAGGAAAATAAAAGAATGTTTCTTTCAATTGTTTAATCTATCTGTCTTGACTTATAAATTCAACTAATTATTAAATTAAATTATCATTATCTTCGATTTAATAAGCTCTAATGCATGAACCTCGAAAAATTCCAAAACCCTAAAGAATAAAACAAATAAATAAAGTAATAAGAATATGTAAGTTGCAATCATACTTTTCCTTTAAGAAAAGTGTCGAATAAAACCACAACCAAAGGAAAATAATAAGAGTAACAGTCGGGAAAAGTAGAACACTAGATAGAGTTTTATTTACTTGCTCTTGGGAATATATAATGCCAAGTTTTACTATCAAGATGAAAATTACAAGACAACATCGTAAAATGCCTCAAGAAAAATATACGTAACTTTTACTCTAAAGGAATTTATTTTTTTATATGTCTTGTATTCTAATCTAAGATATTCTAAACTTCTGTCTTTGTAAAATACACAGAAATTTGGTTAACTAGGAGATAAAGAAATAAACGATAAAAACATTTATCATGAAGAACCTTAATTTGTATCGTTTGTTCCTAAATATTAATATGTACAAATAAGAAAAATTATTGTAAACAACAAAATAAACCCTACATATTAAAAAAGTAACAAAATTTAGAATATGTTCATGACCTAAAATTTTGTTATATTTTATAAATATCTTAGATTATTTTAATATAGGTGGGGTTAGACTTGGAAAAGAAATAGGAAGGGATAGAAAGTAAAATCGTGGAAGTTTATTATCAGCACAATGGCATCACTAAAAGCTTTTACAAGACCGACCAGCCAATAATATCCATATTCCATTGACATTTTTCTAATTTGAATAATGAGAATACTCCATAAATAAAGGATAAAGTAATTATTTTATAAACAACATGACATAAACTATGTGGCTTTCATCGTTAAATCTCAATCTAGCGGTCTCTCGTGTTTAAGCCTTTTTACAACTTAGTTTAATCATTTTAAATTTTTGAATTTTACTATAAATATACGTGTTAAATAAATAGATGTTCATCCTGAATTTTGATTGCCACGGTCAAATCCCATTTGATATCCCAATATCTCAAGATATACATCATTGTCTATTTAATAGATGGAGATCTTTGGTTGATCTTGTAAATACACATAACAGGTGGAAAATCCTAAATTTTTGGAGATAGTGAAAAGTGTTGTAATTCTTTTGTGGAATATATGAGATTTTCTTAGAAAATAGAATAAAGTGTGAAAATATTTGCATTGTATAAAATAATTTCGAAAAAGAAAAAAGCCAACAAGCTTACAACGTGAAATAACAAAAATACCCCGCAATTAATCGATCACACATGCGTGAAAAGACGATCTTGTACCAAGTCTAAACAATGTTGTACCCTTCTACCAAGTCTAAATTGTATTATACCCTAAACGATCTTGTACCCCATGTAAATAATCTTGTACACTTGTACCTAGTGTAAACAATCTTATGCCATTGTACCTAGTCTAAACGATCTTGTAACTAATCTTAACGATCTTGTACCTCGCCTAAACGATTGTGTTCCAAATCTAAACGATCTTGTACCCTTGTAACTAACCTAAACGATCTTGTTACCCGTGTACCTAGTCTAAACGATATAGTCTAAATAATCTTGTTCATAGTCTAAATGATCTTATACCAAAGCCAAAAATCAATCAGTGATAGCGATCTATCTTTGTTTATCTTGGATAGACAACGGATCATTTAGATATTGGTACACGATTGTTTAGATTCTGTACCAATATTGTTTAGATATTGGACGAAGAAGGAAAAAAAAATGAGAGATAAAGAAGGAAGAAATTCTAGAAGAGAAAATGAAGAAATTGCAAACAAGAAGTGAAAATATGAAGAAAAAGAAGTAATAACATCAAGAAATTAATAATACGAAGAAGGGAAGAATAAATCGCAAGGAAGAAGATCAAAAAGAATTGAAAAATCTTCCTGCAATAATAAAAATCCAATAAGGGCAAATATGAAATTTATGAAAAAATAATTGGCTTCATGGTCTTTTCTTAAATTGTTATACGGGCTGTAATTATTTAGCACTTTTGATATATTTATGTAAATGTATCTTTATATACATATATGTTATATTATGTTCTTCTCCACATCCATACTTCATTGTGCACTCTGTGCTTCTCAATTTCATGACATGTAGAATGTCACTCCATGCGACCTAATGGAGGCGTGCTGCCTAGACAATCAACGCATATCACACTACATGATAAACGTTTAATGCCTAATAAGCAGAACAACTTCTTAAATTAGTCTGAGTGCAGAGCTCCAACTTTGAACTCCATAAACCTTCTCAACTCAACGCAACGGAAAATAAAAGAGTTAAACAAACAACTTAGAAACTCACTTAACACTACTACAAATATGGGTTTTAACGACGCAAGTTTTGCGTCATAAAGACTTTCAACGACACAATTTTCGCGTCATTGAAGCCACTGTCAAAAAAATCTATTTAACAACACTTTGAAAAACGTGTTATTAAATATGCTTAGATGACACCAAAATCGTGTCATTAATACCTTTACCTTGACGCAATAAATATGACACCGTTATCTATAACTCGACACCAATATATTGTCATCAATACCCTTATATTGACGCAAATCATGTGTCACCGTTATCTATACCTTGACACTAATATATTGTCATTAATACTCTTAGATTGACGTTTTAAATGTGTCACCGTTATCTATTACTCGACATAAATTTATTGTCATTAATAACTATATATTGATGCTTTAAATATGTCACCGTTATCTATACCTTGACATAAATATATTGTCATTAATACCCTTACATTGACACTTTAAATGTGCCACCGTAATCTGTCACTCGACACAAATATATTGTCATTAATACTATTACATTGACAATTAAATGTGCCACCATTATCTATCACTCGAAACCAATATATTGTCATTAATACTCTTATAACGACGCTTTAAGTGTATCACCTTTCAATATAACTCGACACTAATATATTGTCATTGTAAATATTTTGTTACACAAAATTTTTGTCAAGAAATGTGCTTTAATGACACTATTTATGTTTAATAAAGGCTTATATGTCGACACATGTTTGGTCTCGTTATTCTTCATTTTCGCAACACATATTTTTATGTCATATATTTCTTCTTTCAAAAAAATTAAATACTAAATTTCAGCATTACCCACATATGTTTGGAAAGATATTTATATTGATAATAAAAAAATATAACTTACATTATCGGTAAAGATTTTACAATAATCTAAAAGATAAATTTACTGTAATATTACATGTATGTGTGACCTAATTTAATCAAACTGACGCATAAATGAGAACTTGATCGATACCGTGGTCCATGAATTCTTCAACTACCTACAAATTTTAAGAAAATGAACCTTAGCCAACATTCATTACGGAAAATGAATAAACATAAGCATAAATACACTACAAGAAATATGGGCTTTGATGTCGGTTGAAAAAAATGAAAACGGATCTTTAATGTCGTTTCTCAAAACGTAGATGTTTAATGTCGGTTTTAAACCGACATAAAAAAGGGAGCTTTAATGTCGGTTTGAAACCGACATTAAAGCTATAGTCAATTTCTTTAATTATTTTTTAATTTTGTTAAAATAAATCAATAAAATTAGAAGACACGTTAAAACTCATTTGCTCTTCCTATTTCTCGATTTCTTCTCAGCCGTTAGTTCACTCTCTTCCCTCTCTTCTCAATCGCACTTCGGGGTTTAGGGTCGAACCACCATCGCTCTCTATTTTCTCTTCTTCTTCGATAGTTTCGTCACTTGTAATCGAAGAACCCTGGTACCAGTTATCGTTAAACGACGAACGATTTGGTGTAAATCTACATCGAGAGCATTTTTTGGCGGCGATGGCATGGAAGACGAATCATAAACCACATCTCTATCTCTTCCATCGTTGTCCTTTTCATCTTTCTCTGAATCTTCCGCTTCATTTTCGACGCGAGATTCAGAGATCCGTCTAATTTCATATTTTCCTCGAAAGAGCATTGCCGACCTGTTCCAGAACGTTCGACAATGGCGTCGATTGAAAGAGAGGATGCTTCTAATCTTTAGAGAGGTGATTTGTGATTTGTGACTAGTGGGTTGTGAGGTTGGTTATCTCCTCTCTTCTCATGTTTGTTTTTCTTTGCTTTGCTGATAGCCTAACACCATTTCATTCTGTTGCGTTCCCTTTTGCGGGTTGGTATTCTGAATAATGGTGTGTTCTTCCATGTCTTTTCACTGAAAGAAAGGTTTTGTATACATAAAATCACATGTCGTTGTTTTAGTTTATGGTTATCTTTTTCAACAAAAAGGTCTCTACAATCCTTTCCTCAATAAGTTATGTAAAATGAGATGAGGATGAGTTTGGTCCTGACAGTTACTTCTCAACTCTTGCAGGTTTGAGTGTACAAGATCTGTGAAAGAATGGTTGAAGTTTTCTCATGATAACAGGGATGAGGACTAGATTTTAAATGGTTTTCTTCCAACTATTTATCATATGGTTAAATTGCATTTTTGAGCTTGTGGTAATCTATATTCTGTCTTCATTTTCGGGAATAATGGTTGAATACTGAATTTCTTGAAAATGTTTTTAAGTTGAACTTGATATAGATGGGGTTGTCAGAGGAAGAAATCACAAAAACTGTGTTGCAGAGGCTACATTGTTAGAGACTTCGAGCTTGCTATGTCAAGAGAAAATTTTCAAAACTCTTAGAACTTAATCAAAATACTAACTCTATTCTTTTTTACTCTTCATGTACATATTAACGAACATAAACTTTAGAGAGGTGGCTTTGGTGCCTGATACTTGAAATACAATTTATTCTGTGACATCTACCATAGGCTTATTTGCAATGCAATATTAATCAATACATCATTGGATGAGAACGAGATTTGTTCTATAGGATAGGTTTTGTGCAACTGTGTGAAATTTACTTGGAAAATTAACCAAAGGTTAGAGGTCCAGGTATAATCTCAAGTGATGAGTTGTGCTTGTGGCTTATGAACAAGGCTATTCATCCCACACCAAGTTGTATACAAGTAGCGCAACCAAAGGGTAAAGTTCTGATTATTATTATTTTTTAGTTATTATAAAATTTAGAAAGCTATGTTTGACCTAAGGCAACCAATATCTTAATGAATTTGGAAATCATTAATGCTTAGTGAGGGCTCTAGAGTCAAAATTATTGATGCCTCATGTAGTCATACGATTCTCTTGAATATAATGAAGTCGTTGAATATTTTCTCATTATGAATATTTGTTATTCACATATTTTCATGCTATCATTGAAATTTATCTTACTTTGTCTGCTCTTAAATCCAAGTTTGGTATGATGCAAACGGTGTGAAAGTGTTCTACTAGGTGATCTTTGGTCCCTCGTTAGATTCTAATGCTAAAAAGACATTTATATATTTCTGGTTTTTTGCACTCAAATCTCATTATTGGCTCTGAGACATTTTATAGCATCTACCAATGACGATGTAGCTTAAGTACGGAAATTTGGTTCTGGTAGCAAAGGAGACTGCATTCATGAGTTGAAATGCAATGGAAACATATTTCATACTTGTGTTTTTCGTCCCACTAATACTTCTGTTTTGATCATTAGCTCTCATGAGGTTAGTCAGTGCTATTTAATTTCACATACTATTTTATTAACTCTTGAGTGAAAATTTGGCAAATATTCTCTAGAAGCAAATAATATATCTATAATGCTTGGGTCCTCAAAAGCCATTTCAAGTTGTTTCATGCTTACAGTCTCATATTGAACATGGGATTGTTTAAGTTCTATAGTTGTTGTTTGCAATTACTAATCCACCTGAACAGTTAGAAACATTTAATGATGTGATAATAAGATGACTTAACAAATGCTCTTATTGGATAAGATTACTTGATATAACTGCAATTGATTTTGCACACTTTCTGTCTTCTGATATTATTTAGCAGCAAAGTTTTAACATCGAGATTGTTCTGTTTTAAATGGAATTGTTGGCTTTCAGTCACCGAAGCTTTGGGACACGACAGAAAACAAGACAAGAACATTGAAAGTTCATAAGAAGTTGGTACCAGCCTGACTTGGCTGCATCAAATGCTACTGGTTTAGTTGCTTCAGCAAGTCACAATGACTGTCAAGATCTGACAGTAACAAAATCGACGAGCTCTCTTCTCCAACTAAAATACTGTGAAAGTAAGTTCTGATATTTCTTCAAACCAGGTGCTTAGACTTCCTTAAGGTTGATAGAAACTTCTTTTCGTTCGAGAGAAAGAATTTTGTGTTGCAAGTATTTGTAGTTAAAATTTCATAATTGGAACTTGCCTTTTTGGCCTCAAGAGAATATTGTTAGTTAGGAGGACTTTGATTAGCTAGGTATATATATCTTAAATGGTTCAATTTCGCAGCAGTTATTTCAAGTTCCAAAATTCAAGTGCTTAGAAATTTTTGTTTACGCGTCATGTCATTTTTTTTCTCCATTGTTTAACTTTCTCTATAAAAACAATGCTGCCGTTGATGAGTAATTGTAACGACCCAACTCCTTATACTGAGTCGAAGTCATTACTAAATATAGAACAAGAGGTTTAAGTCATCAAAATTATTAAAAACGCATAAGGTTTGAGAAAATTTATTTATGAAAATTTAAACAAGGTAGTTATGCAAAAAGGTGTAATGCGTTCTAAAGTCCTACTCGAGCCCTATCTACATAAAAAGATGATAAGTAATGAAAAGTACTCAAACTCAAGTACGAAAGTCTAAAATAAGGATAAGCGGAAGCAGTAGTCCCTATGGCCCGCCACGGTCACTTCGGGTCGCTCGCCAGCTTGCCTTTGCCCTTGCCTCGTCCTCTACCTGAAAACATGAAATGAAGAGAGTGAGTATAAAATACTCAGTAAGGGACCCACTACTAGTCCCACTAGGTGCCTGTTAACTTCCTGTCAGAGTCCTGTAACTGGTACCCAATCTCTGGCACGTTCCCGAACACGTGCAACATGTGCTCCCGTAGGAACGTAACTCTGGTCTTCGGTGCCCCGGGGGACACCTAGGACAGTCGGGATGCGAGGACCCCGTCGAGTCACTCGAGTCATATCTATATCCATGCTAGACTGGTGTCCCGTCGGACCACACAATCCTCAATAGGTGGTGATCCCGAAGGACGCCCATGCAGGTACGACTCTAACAGATTAAGCTAACAGGTACCCTAATCGCAGTATACATACACATGGCATCAGCATATAACATATCAGATAAATCATCATTACACTCTCCGTCTCGACATCCGTCGTATAGCCATAACAGCTCTCGCCACATATAACAGGCTATAGTATAACCATATCGTCATTTACATCATACTAACATTGATTTCAGGCATCGTACTGTCTAATCCTCGACATGCAAAATTGAAGTATACGTAGTCTCATAATTCTAAACATGGAGCTAGTAGTAGAATCTCTTACCTGGAGATTTACTTGACGAGTCCTAACCGCGAGGCAGTATGCTTTCCAAGCGACGAGGTCCTAACAGTTTAATATGCCAAAATTCGTAATTAGGTCACCAACGACTAACGGTTCAAAACTCATTTGAAATGACTTACCCTAGAAAGAGGTTGCAGTGCTCAAGCCCCTACTGAAGAAATCCCCCGCTGCAGCAGTTACTTGGTCCAAGACGTCCCTTAAGGAAAAATAATCTAATTTAATTCCAAATTAAATCATTTAGTGCCCAAAAATATTGAATCTTACTGGATAATGCCAAAATAGTTTATTTAATTACCAAAAATTAGGTGGAAGGAGCCAAATTAGGCTTAGCGGCTCGGCTGGAAGGAGAACAGGGATCGGCTCGGCTCGTCTTGGCGCAAGGATCTTACGCGTGCGGCTCGGCTCGCGACAGCAAGGAGGCGCGGCTCGGCTTGCAGTGCAGGCGGCGCGGCGCGGCTTGCACGCGGGGAGAGCTGGGCACGTGTGGGCACGGACGCGGGTTCGGTTTCGGGTTCGGGCGAGCGGGCGTGGAGCGGTTCTGGGTTTGGGTTCGACGGCTGGAGGCGCGCGAGGCTTTAGCTGCTGGATTTCAGTCGGCGCGACGGCTGGCTGATGAACGTTTCGGCTGCGCTGCGTCGGATCTAAGCGGCGCGACGTGGCTCGGCGTGTGAACGACGGCGTTGCGGACACGACTGGCTGACGAATCGGCTGCGGCTCCTCCGCGCTGGATCGGAGCGACGCGACGCGGCTGGCTGCTCTACCTCAGATCGAAGCGGCGCGGCGAGTTCCGGCTGCAGACACGGCGGGCGTGCGTAGCTAATCCTCGGCGTGCGGTGGCTTGACTCGATTTGCAGTCTCCGGCGCGGCTGGGCGTGTGGCGTGGGTCGGCGGCTAGGGTTTCGGCGGCTAGGGTTTCAAGGAGGATTTTAATTGCTCTTTTTTTTTTTTGTTTTTCTTATGCACGTCCCAAGGCTGCTTTAAAGAGAAAAATTATCTTTTTTTTTTTCCGTTTCCTTTAATTAATTTGAAAACAACCACCTCCTATGTCTCCAAATCTTTTGAAATTTACCTTATTAACCCCAACTAGTCCCCACATTTCTCCCTTAACCAACCAACATTAGTTAATAAAACTTCCCTAATTATTTCCAATAAAAAAAATACTTATTGTCTTAAACAAAATAGAGATTCCCAACCTTAATTACTCGAGAAATCAAATGATAAGGTTCTTCCAATAAGTTTGAATTTTCCATAACCGCACTTAAATATTAATAACAATGAACAAAAAAAATCGAATTTGTTGGGCGTTACAATCTTCCCTCCTTAGAAAACTTTCGTCCACGAAAGTTCTAACCCTCGAACAGCTCGGGGTACTGGGCCCTCATGTCCTCTTCTTTCTCCCACGTGTCCTCTTCCACTCTATGGTTCTGCCAAAGGATTTTGACAAGTGAAATTTCTCGAGTGCGAAGCTTCTTGACCTCCCTTGCCAGGACCTCGACAGGCTGCTCCTCGTAGCTCAAGTTCTCGCTAATCTGTAGTGGCTCGAAGTCCACCACATGTGTTGGGTCTGCGACATATTTCCTCAGCATGGAGATATGCAATACGTCATGCACTGCAGCAAAAGATGGGGGTAGCGCCAAGCGATAAGCCACGGGGCCAATCCGCTCCAGTATCTCAAACGGCCCTACGAAGCGTGGACTAAGCTTCCCCTTCTTCACGAACCTCAGAACACCTTTCATAGGTGCTACCTTCAGAAAGACCATGTCTCCCACTTCGAACTCGAGGTCCTTACGTCGTACATCAGCATAACTCTTCTGTCTGCTCTGTGCTGTCAACATACGAGCTCGGATCTTCTGTATGGCGGCGTTGGTAGTCTGCACGAACTCGGGGCCTAGCATCCTCTACTCTCCAACCTCGCCCCAGCAGACAGGGGATCTACAGCACTTGCCATACAGAGCCTCGAACGGTGCCATACCGATAGTAGCCTGGTAGCTGTTGTTATAGGCAAACTCCATCAGATGCAGATGGGAGTCCCAACTTCCTGAAAACTCTAGTACGCAGGCTCGCAGCATGTCTTCCAAAATCTGGTTCAATCTCTCTGTCTGACCATCGGTCTGAGGGTGGAATGCTGTGCTGAAGTCCAACCTCGTACCTAAAGCAAGTTGAAGTCCTTTCCAGAACTTCGATGTGAAGCGAGCGTCTCTGTCTGAAATGATGGATACGGGTACTCCATGTAGTCTCACAATTTCTGTCATATATAACTGCCCCCACTTACTGGCAGTGTAAGTGGATTTCCCTGGCACGAAGTGGGCCGACTTCGTGAGTCTGTCGACCACAACCCAGATCACCGTAAAGCCCTTTAGGGTCTTGGGCAGTCCCGTGATAAAATCCATCGACACACTCTCCCACTTCCACCCTGGCACACTCAAGGGTTGCAACAACCCTGCTGGATGCTGCCTAGGTGCCTTCACCTGCTGGCACACCAAGCACCTACTGACAAAGTCTGCCACTTCCCTCTTCATGCCCCTCCACCAATAGACACTCCTTAAGTCCTGGTACATCTTCGTACTCCCAGGGTGCATGGTAAACGGGGAACTGTGAGCCTCAGTCAAAAGCTCCGTCTTAACTGCGCTGTCTTCCGGCACACACAGGCGTCCCTCAAACATAAGGCCATCGTCAGAGGATATGGAGAAGTCCTCACCTTGCCCTGTCTCTACCATACAACGCTTCTCGGCCAAGTAAGGATCATTCAACTGAGCAGCGATGATCTTTTGCCTCAAGGTTGGCTGAACTGACAACTGAGCCAACTGTGCGGTAACCTCACCTACTGAGACTGCAATCTCGGCTCTCTCAAAATCCCTGAGTAAGGGGGTCTGCTTGGTGATTAGCGCTGCTGAATGTGCAACCTTCCTACTCAGCGCGTCAGCCACTACATTTGCTTTACCTGGGTGGTACAGGATCTCGCAGTCGTAGTCTTTCACCAACTCGAGCCACCTCCTCTGCCTCATGTTCAACTCCTTCTGAGTGAAGAAGTACTTCAGGCTCTTATGGTCGGTGTAAATCTGTATCTTCTCACCGTACAGATAGTGCCTCCATATCTTCAGTGCAAAGACTACAGCTGCCAACTCCAAGTCGTGGGTAGGGTAGTTATGCTCACGAATCTTCAACTGGCGGGAGGCATAAGCAACTACCTTACCTTGCTGCATCAGGACACAGCCCAGTCCCTTCTTGGAGGCATCACTATAGATCACAAAGTTTCCCGAACCATCGGGCACTGTCAGGACTGGTGCAGTCACTAGCTTCTGTTTGAGCTCCTGAAAGCTACTCTCGCATGTTGGGCTCCAGACGAAAGGGGTTCCTTTCCTGGTCAACTGGGTCAACGGGCTGGCTATACGTGAGAAGTCTTCCACGAACCTCCTGTAGTAACCTGCCAAGCCCAGAAAACTTCGAATTTCACTAACCGTGGACGGTCGAGGCCAGTTGGTCACCGCTTCAATCTTTGCGGGATCCACTGAAACTCCCTCAATGGAAACCACGTGGCCAAGAAACGTCACCTTCCTTAACCAGAATTCACACTTGGAGAACTTGGCATACAACTTGTTGGCTCGAAGAGTCTCCAAAACCTGGTGCAAGTGCTCCTCGTGCTCAGCCTCAGTTTTTGAGTAAATCAGGATGTCATTAATGAAGACTATGACGAACGAGTCTAGAAAGTCCTTAAACACCCTGATCATCAAATCCATGAACACTGCAGGAGCGTTAGTCAAGCCGAAAGACATCACAACGAACTCGTAATGTCCGTACCTCGAACGAAAGGCCGTCTTGGGAATGTCACCGTCCCTAATCCTCAACTGGTGATAGCCTGATCGCAGGTCGATCTTGGAAAAGACAGTGGCTCCCTGCAATTGATCGAACAGGTCATCAATCATGGGCAAGGGGTAGCGGTTTTTAACTGTCACCTTGTTCAGCTCTCGGTAGTCAATACAAAGGCGCATCGACCCATCCTTCTTCTTCACGAACAATACTGGGGCTCCCCAAGGCGACACACTGGGCCGGATGAAGCCTTTGTCCAGCAACTCCTGTAACTGGACCTTCAACTCTTTTAGCTCGGCTGGAGCCATTCTGTAAGGGGCCCTCGAGATAAGGGCAGTGCCCGGCTCTAACTCGATGGCGAAGTCTACCTCTCTGGGAGGCGGAAGTCCTGGGAGTTCGTCTGGGAAAACGTCAGGGTACTCCCTTACCACTGGTTCGGAAGATAGGGAAACTTCTGGCTCTCTAATATCCACTACGCTTGCCAAGATGCCCCAAGTACCCTGGCTGAGTAGTTTACTAGCCTTCATGGCTGAGATGACCTTGGGTATACATACCATGCCTGCCCCCCTGAATTTGAAACTAGCCCCGGAGGGAGGGTTAAAGACAACTTCCTTGCCAAAACAGTCTATATTTGCATGGTTGGCTGACAGCCAATCCATGCCTAGTATCACGTCAAAATCCTGCATGTCTAACACTAGCAAGGTCACGTCTAACATACGATTCGTTATCTCTACCCGACATGCCTTTATTTGTTCTTTGGACAACAGGACCTCCCCAGATGGAGTAGAAACCGACAAAACACTACCCAAAGGTTCTACCTCCAAACCCACATGCCGAACGAAAACAGAGGATATAAACGAGTGGGATGACCCAGAGTCAAATAGCACAAAAGCATAATGCCCCAAAATTGGGAGCGTACCTGTCACCACTGTACCAGCTCGCTCGGCCTCCTGCCGGGTAGTGGCGAAAACTCTCCCCTGCTGGAACGCAGAAGGCTGGGGCGGTGTCGTCTCAAAGGGTTTCCGAGGACACACATCAGCAGTGTGCCCCGGCTGTCTGCATCTAAAGCAGACTCCACTTCCAGCCAAACAACGACCTCCGTGGACTCTCCCACAGGTAGTACAAGCGGGTAGCTCTCTCAGAGTCCTCCCGGCTGCTGCAAGCTCCCGTCGGTGTCTCTGAAAGACACCTCCTGACCTCAGAGTTCGCTGCGGTACTATGTCAGGCTGCGTCTCCACCTTTCTCTTCTGCCCCAATGCTGACCCTCTGCCGGCAGCCTTAGACGAATCGGCTCTCTCAGGCAGGCTCAAATCCAGTGCTATACGTAGTGCATCAGCATGCGTGGCTGGCCGGAGAGCTCGGACAATGCCCTGAAGATCTAGCCTGAGTCCTCTAACGAATTTCTCCGTCCTGGCAGCCTCATCCCTTACCATATCGGGAGCAAAGCGGGACAGCATATCGAACTCGGCGTCGTACTGCTCCACCGTCATGTCGCCTTGCTCCAAGTTTAGGAACTCTTGCAGCTTGGCGTGCTTCACATTGGCAGAGAAGAACTTAGCATAGAAGTTCTCCTTGAACTGCTCCCAAGTTATCTTGCTGACATCGCCCCCCAGCATTCTCTCAGCGGTCTCCCACCAGGCGGTGCCCCTGTCCTCCAAGAAGAAGACTGCACACTGCACCTTCTGGTCTTCTGAGCACTTCATGTACTGGAAGATAGTCTCTATGGACGTCAACCACATTTGGGCCTTTGTGGGGTTGTCCATGGATCCGTCAAAGGTCTTAGGATTATACTTCTTAAAGTCCCGTAAGCGTTTAGCCTCGGCCGACAGTTGAACTGGTACGGGTTGAGCTTCCTCAGGGGCTGGAGGAGCGACGGCTTGGGCCTGAACAGGGGCGGCCTGGTTCTGCTGGGCAGCAAGGAAAGGCGCCAAAGCAGCTTGCAGCATGTCCTGATAACGCTGCTCCATCGCGGCGAGATCCGCCTGGGTGACCGGTGCGTTAGGGTCGACTGCCGGTGCAGCAGGTTGCGCCTCCGGCTGGCCACGACCGGCTCCTCTGCCTCCCCTACCACCTCCTCGGCGTGCACCTCTACGTGGCGGCATTCTCCCTAAAATTCACCAACAAAACTTTTCACCACAAGAACTTAACACCCTATCTCTAAGTCTAGACTATTCAGGCAAAATTGTAATCTTAACATTAGCAAGGCTTTAGACATACCTGGCGAGTGCCGAAGGACCATATAGCCATAGGGTGAGGTAAAACCAAAACAAAACAATGACTTACATCGTAGGTCAGTCTACAAAACCTAAAACACTGTGCTCTGATACCAACTGTAACGACCCAACTCCTTATACTGAGTCGAAGTCATTACTAAATATAGAACAAGCGGTTTAAGTCATCAAAATTATTAAAAACGCATAAGGTTTGAGAAAATTTATTTATGAAAATTTAAACAAGGTAGTTATGCAAAAAGGTGTAATGCGTTCTAAAGTCCTACTCGGGCCCTATCTACATAAAAAGATGATAAATAATGAAAAGTACTCAAACTCAAGTACAAAAGTCTAAAATAAGGATAAGCGGAAGCAGTAGTCCCTATGGCCCGCCACGGTCACTTCGGGTCGCTCGCCAGCTTGCCTTTGCCCTTGGCTCGTCCTCTACCTGAAAACATGAAATGAAGAGAGTGAGTATAAAATACTCAGTAAGGGACCCACTACTAGTCCCACTAGGTGCCTGTTAACTTCCTGTCAGAGTCCTGTAACTGGTACCCAATCTCTGGCACGTTCCCGAACACGTGCAACATGTGCTCCCGTAGGAACGTAACTCTGGTCTTCGGTGCCCCGGGGGACACCTAGGACAGTCGGGATGCGAGGACCCCGTCGAGTCACTCAAGTCATATCTATATCCATGCTAGACTGGTGTCCCGTCGGACCACACAGTCCTCAATAGGTGGTGATCCCGAAGGACGCCCATGCAGGTACGACTTTAACAGATTAAGCTAACAGGTACCCTAATCGCAGTATACATACACATGGCATCAGCATATAACATATCAGATAAATCATCATTACACTCTCCGTCTCGACATCCGTCGTATAGCCATAACAGCTCTCGCCACACATAACAGGCTATAGTATAACCATATCGTCATTTGCATCATACTAACATTGATTTCAGGCATCGTACTGTCTAATCCTCGACATGCAAAATTGAAGTATACGTAGTCTCATAATTCTAAACATAGAGCTAGTAGTAGAATCTCTTACCTGGAGATTTACTTGACGAGTCCTAACCGCGAGGCAGTATGCTTTCCAAGCGACGAGGTCCTAACTGTTTAATATGCCAAAATTCGTAATTAGGTCACCATTGACTAACGGTTCAAGACTCATTTGAAATGACTTACCCTAGAAAGAGGTTGCAGTGCTCAAGCCCCTACTGAAGAAATCCCCCGCTGCAGCAGTTACTTGGTCCAAGACGTCCCTTAAGGAAAAATAATCTAATTTAATTCCAAATTAAATCATTTAGTGCCCAAAAATATTGAATCTTACTGGATAATGCCAAAATAGTGGATTTAATTACCAAAAATTAGGTGGAAGGAGCCAAATTAGGCTTGGCGACTCGGCTGGAAGGAGAACAGGGATCGGCTCGGCTCGGCTTGGCGCAAGGATCTTGCGCGTGCGGCTCGGCTCGCGACAGTAAGGAGGCGCGGCTCGGCTTGCACGCGGGGAGAGCTGGGCACGTGTGGGCACGGACGCGGGTTCGGTTTCGGGTTCGGGCGAGCGGGCGTGGAGCGGTTCCGGGTTCGGGTTCGACGGCTGGAGGCGCGCGAGGCTTTAGCTGCTGGATTTCAGTCGGCGCGACGGCTGGCTGACGAACGTTCCGGCTGCGCTGCGTCGGATCTAAGCGGCGCGACGTGGCTGAGCGTGTGAACGACGGCGTTGCGGACACGGCTGGCTGACGAATCGGCTGCGGCTCCTCCGCGCTGGATGGGAGCGACGCGACGCGGCTGGCTGCTCTACCTCAGATCGAAGCGGCGCGGCGAGTTCCAGCTGCAGACACGGCGGGCGTGCGTAGCTAATCCTCGGCGTGCTGTGGCTTGACTCGGTTTGCAGTCTCCGGCGCGGCTGGGCGTGTGGGGTGGGTCGGCGGCTAGGGTTTCAAGGAGGATTTTAATTGCTCTTTTTTTTTTTTTTCTTATGCACGTCCCAAGGCTGCTTTAAAGAGAAAAATTATCTTTTTTTTTTCCGTTTCCTTTAATTAATTTGAAAACAACCACCTCCTATGTCTCCAAATCTTTTGAAATTTACCTTATTAACCCCAACTAGTCCCCACATTTCTCCCTTAACCAACCAACATTGGTTAATAAAACTTCCCTAATTATTTCCAATAAAAAAAATACTTATTATCTTAAACAAAATAGAGATTCCCAACCATAATTACTCGAGAAATCAAATGATAAGGTTCTTCCAATAAGTTTGAATTTTCCATAACCGCACTTAAATATTAATAACAATGAACAAAACAAATCGAATTTGTTGGGCGTTACAGTAATTTTCTAAAATTAAGAGTAAGATGCTCTGTAGAGGGACAAACAAAAGAGATTTAATAATGAAGAGTATGTATGTATATATGTAGTTTAAACAGTTCCATTCTGAACAACTGTAAGCTCTTCTTTGGGCCAATTGTTATCTCGTGGTGAGGTGAATACTGCTGATAAAGTTGGTGGCTATGTTATGTTCTTCATGCACTCTTTTGGTTTATTTTTTTTTAAATTCACGGAATGAATTTCTATTTTAGTTGAAGTCATATCGGGTTGAAAGCTAAGCGATTGTGCAGAGATTGCCAAGCGACCGTTGAAAATTGAAGACTGAGAAGGCATTTAGGATTTTTAATTATTTAATTCTTGTATTAGAATCTTTTTTCATGTACTATTGTAGAATGTATATACATAATATTAAGATTTTATTTTGTGTATTCAAATGTAAAAGACAAATATTATAGTTTCTAACATAATATGAATTTCATTGATTTTTTGGCGTGTGAAAAACATATTTATCTACATTGATCCAATGTCGGTCTATAGGACAATAATGTGACAATTAAATAAAAATAAATTTAAAAAAATGAACCAAAAACTAGGCTTTAATGTCGGTTTTAAACCGACATCAAAGTTCAACCGACATTAAAGGGCTTCAATAACACTATCAAAGATGTCGGTTGAAAACTAACAAACCGACATTAAAGAGGCCTTTAATGTCGTTTTTAAACCGACATTAAAGAGGCATTTAATGTCGTTTTTGAACCGACATTAATGCCCAACCGACATTAAAGACCTTTAATAACGCTCGCAAAGATATCAGTTGCCAAGTGACATTAAAGTCCTTTAATGTCGGTTTTAAACCGACATTAAAGGACAGATTTCTTCTAGTGTTGGAGACCTTCCTCTCCTTGGCCCTAAAAGAGGGTGTAAGGGCTAGCAGGTATTGCCATACTTTGACAACACTCAATAACCAACAAAACTTATTAACTCAACAACCTCTGAAGAATCAATGAATCCTAACTAAAACTATCGCAAGCTAAATGATTTAAACACTCAAAATTAATTCTATTACAAACACTCATCGAAAACATAAACCTTGCTACCTATGACTATGACTTCTAACTCATGCTGAATGCATACACATACTAGTTATAAAGAGAATAACCTCAGTTCACCAATAGTAGCTGTAGGTCAAGCTCGACACAATGATCACCACCTGGAAAGTGAGAAAACATTTTGAAATATTGAGTTGAAAAACATAACGAGTGACTACTTTGTAAAACATGTTTTTCTAAATAGTTATGCTTAATGCTTTAACTTGGAACATGTAAACAAATAAGCATTTTATATACCTTCATTGAACATCAATTTATGACCCGTTTATAACTGAAACTTGGTGACAACACACCTTACTGTCATTTGACAACTCTTGTTAACAAAGACTTGGTGATAACAGACCTCACTATCATTTGACAACTCTTGTTAATTGAGACTAGGTGATAACACACCTCACTACCAACGACAACTCTTGTGAAGAGAGACTAGGTGATAAGGCACCTTACTGCCAATGACCTATTTTAGTTAATTAGACACAGTTAAAATTGAACCTTCTTCCTAGGTACAATTCCTTGTACCCTCACTGATGTATTAGAACTAGGTCGTTACTGTCATTACATAAATATGGAAAAAACTATGTGTACATTCAACTAACTCTGTACAGTCTCGAGTATAAAATTCTGTAAAAGCATTTTTGCAATTTTAGCTTGAAAGCATACTTGATTAAATACTTGCTTAACTCAAATCATTTAACAGCTTTAAAATCATGCTTGCTTTAACACAAATAACTTATTTTTCAAATGCCGTGTTTTATAACTCATGCTTAGAAATAACTTTGAAAATAAGCTGAGTAATAATACTTTATCAAACTCATGCTTTTGCAAATACTTTCTAAATCAATAAAGAAATCACATTTCATAAATCAATAAAGAAATCACACTTAAGAAATCTCAAAGCATGCTTGAATACTTTTAGCTATAAACTCATGCTTAGAAATAAGTCTTGAAATCTATTTTGTCACTCACATTCATGCATGTAAGAAGCTTACTAATCAATTGATAACATGTAAAAGTACAAGTTATTATAGTCTTTTAGGAAAAACAATAGAGTTAAAATGCGAGATAAATGATCAAAATGTGTAGCTTTTAGTGCAAAATTGTAATGTTAAAAGAATGCACCTTATATAAGTCATCATGCCTGATTAATTGTGCTTTTAAGTATTTTTCGATGTAGGTTGACGAAAAGAAGGATTGAAGTAAGGATCGCACGCATTAACTCAGTGTAGAACAAAGATTGACAATTCACGAGTCCTAATGCGAGATGCTGTCACATAATTACACAAGATGATTCGCTAAAAGTAAGAGTTGTCGTTGGGGCTGATGTGACAAGAAACGATAACTTTTTGCACTGATATTTATAGGCAAGGACAATTATGCAGCGTAGGCAAGGATGAATGTGCTACATGTGTATTTAATTTTCCGATTAAAGTATGTTTATAAAAGAAGCCCAACTCCACCCTGAAGAGGTATCAATAATGGAGGCTATACCTTAAGGAGGTCGGTCAATGACGAGCTTTAAGGTCCTTCACCATTTGTAGTACTGTTCTTTCCTCCATCCTTTCTCTAGTCAATGTTTAAGTAAGAACTTGAAGAGAGATCAGAGAGCGAGAAGCTTCCACCATTTCCCTTAACTTGGAAAAGAGCCAAGGAATCCAAAGCATTATGCAACTCGACACAATTCTTTTCTTTCCATTTTGTTTGGATTTGGGATGTACAGTATGAATGTTCTTCATTTTTATGGCCAACAGGTCTATATTATAAACATAATACATTTTTATCTATTATCTCTCTTTGATTTCTTTACTTTTCATCTTGTTAACGTGTTTTAAGTAGTTTAAATTTATATTATGTACTTGATAAGGTTTCTTTCATTATAAATCTCATTGTGTTTAGTTGAGCTTGACTCTATTGCTTGGCCAGCGTTTGTCGCCAACTGCTCGAGAGAATAAGTAGCAAGAACATAGCTGAACATGCCCGGAAGGGAATTATGACTTTTGACTCCAACCATTTATGTCTCAAAAGGAGAAAAATGTGGTATTTATCCACAGAGAGGTTGCTCGCCTTAAATAGAGAATTAATACGATGCTTATAATTAAGGAAACCTAGATGTATATCGCTTGATTAATCTTTACCATTTGATTAAAGAAGAACATGTGTGATATTTAGGCACCAAAAGGTTACTTGCCTTAAATATAAGATAGCAAAGTGATCTATATCGCATCAAGGACATGCCACATAACATAGATCGTTTAGGATATTGAGACTTTCCTTCATTCTTCTTAATGCAAGTTAGTTCACATTCCATAATCATTCCACTCAATTTCCCCTACAAAATCCTCTGTGTAATTAAATAAGTAGATTAGTATAGTTTAGTACTCTTTAATTTATAGAATTTTTACCGCTTGGTAGAGAAATAAGCATTATAATTAAGCTTTGATAGAAATTTTCTATTTTTGACTCTGGCTTACCCAGGAAACCTCTTGCTTCACTCACACTTGAGCAAGCGTTAAGAAAACTTCTGCTACACATTAATCATCATGCATGAAACAACGGATAGATAGGGTATGCATCTTTTATCCCGTAAATCTAACCAAGTCGTCCATTATTAGTCACATAATTACAACTCATCATGATTTATTTACGATTACATTTTGCATCAGACGAAATCAAAACTAACGAAGCAAGTTGTTGGCATAGTTGGTATTGAGATTTGTGTGCATAATTCACAAGCATCATCAATTAAGAAATCATGCTTGAGAATCTTAAACATATTTAAATGCATTGAAATGCATTTAATCACTCACAACTACTAGCTCAACTCCTTACACTAAGACTCCTCTTTCCTCTTCTGGACCAAAAACAAAGGAAATAATAACCCAAATTAACTTCCTCATACTTCAAAAATTTCAACAAACCACTAAAAATTCAATAAATTAATTTCCAAAATCACATTTTAGCATCAAGCCACTGCACATGTCATGACACTGTCATATGCATGTCGTGAATGCACAAGCAAGCCATGACATGTCCCTGGGATGTGCTGGCTAACCTCACAACCACGTGTCATAGGCGTCAGCCTTGTGCATAATGCTTCTTGACACTATCCTACTACCTAAACCTGCATAACAACTGTTAGCAGTATGCCATTAACCCTCAAATGGTCGTAACTCAAACCCAACTCGCCTAGCCTTGTCACCTAGCTTCAACATCTAGCCTTAAGACTCATGGCCTGAAGATTCCTAACTTTACCTTCAGACATGTTCTATATCCTTGTAACTTACTTTAAAATTTCCTACTACAAACATGTTTTATATCCTATTAACTACATTACCTCAAATTTTAAGTTTTAAATTTGAAGTAATGAGCTCTTTAACCTCTAGAGAATCAATACTGCTTCAATTCACTATAGCAATGACCATTGAAGCTTTGCTTCAACAGATGAAGGCTTTCCTTCTATCTCCTTTGTCCGACAACCCAACCTCATAACCTAGAAACTATTTAGGAGATTTTGTAACATTAATCACCCAACCTACATTCTATGTTATTAACTCTATACATGCTTGGACATTTGGAATGCACTCCACCGAGCACTACTGAAACTCCTAAGGTCACTCATAACTTTAAGCAACCTAACTCAACTTATAATGCCCGTAAACAAACCATGTTGCAAGCTCTTGACACACCCATCATGTTGCCTAGCTAACCTCACAAGACTTGTCTTTCTCTTGGTCGAATAGCTTGTCATGCTTTGCTTGTCTTGACTTGCCATGACACCTGGCCTTGGCACATAGAGGGTCTCATCTCTCATGGGTCCTTAACAACTTTCTATGCCTGCAACACAAACTTATAAAGGGTTAGCCTTGGTGCCTAAGCACTTGGCCACCTAAGACATGCCCTTAGAGATTGTTGACAGCGCTTGGCCACCTAGCATCAACAAAAACGCCTAACACTATGCCAAAATGCCTACCTCACCAACAACTAGCCAAAATTTCTCTTTCCTTCCTTTCAACTTTTAAAATCAACCAATTTCCTTTCAACTTTATCCTTTGTAAAACCAAGACTAAATCTAACCACAACTCTCTTTGATCGATTTTTTTAGGGTGACCAGGTTTTACAAAATGCCCCATTATAAATTTATATCCCAACATAGGAAACTGTCATTAATGAATTTAGAACATGCTAAAAAATGTGTGGCAGATCGGATAAAAATCCTTAAAAAAAGAAAAATAATAAATAATTTAAATAACCTAGTTGAGGATATAGATACCTATGAAGAAACCCTTGACATGACTAGTAAAGAAGGTAAATACCTAAAGATAACAATGATATTTCAATAAACTATGTCATGACAAGAAAAAGACAGGATCGAACAAATGTAATTGTTGACAACATTTTTGCATATAATGTCGCTCTTGGTATTATCTAAAAATGAGAATGAACCAAAATCGATTGAAGAATGTTGAAAGAGAAAAGATTAATCTTTACAAAAAGAAGCAATTAAGGCAGAACTAAATTCACTTTCTTAATGTCAAGTTTTTGGACCAGTAGTCCAAACACTAGCAATACTAAAAGTTTGGGTACAATGACACTTGAAATCAAGAAAAAGGGTATGGATGGAATAAAATGTATCGTTAAAAATAAAAAATATGGAATTTGGCGAGAAAATACGCTAATTTTGGATTTGCATGTTTCTTGACACAATTATTGCATCGTTAATTAACAAGATAATTCAAGTGTAGTAAATAAAATCCCAAATGAAAAAATCCTTCATAAGATACACTCCAATTTTTTCCCTTCTTTCGTAAGATACCCTCTCGAACACACAAACGTCAAAACCTCACTGAAAAATTATCGTTGTGCCCTCTCTCTAAACCTTGCAAAAAATTATCTGTTTACCTCTGTGCACTCCTCCATCTGCTGTCATCTCACACCGCCGTGCTCCCCTTTGTCATGCCATCTCGCACCGCCGTGCTCCCCTTCGTCATGCCATGTCTCATTCACCACTGGATCGTCCACCAAGCCCTCTGTAAGTGTCCCTCGTCCTCTGTCCTGCCATCTACAATTGTTCATCTTCTACTTCGTCGTCTAGTGCTTCATCCCTTGCTTCGTTGTGCTACGTTCTATGATTCGTCTTAGTGCTCATCTAGTGCTTCGTCGTTCCATCCTACTAGTTTTAGAAAGGTAAGTGTTTAGGGTATTGCCTTAAAGGTTTCCTCACCCTTTCTCATTCATAATTTTGTTTGATTGTTCATCCTCTTTGTAAGTTCCTTCTAAAAGCTTACATAACTACTTGTTTAAAATTTACAATTGACTGTCAATAAGTTTCAACTGTATTAGAACAAGTTACACGTTCATCCATTTTATGGTAACTTCAATTTGCAAGGCTTAAAGCTGTCTTTGTGTTATTGTTATTTATGCTTGCAGGAGATATACAGTAAGTGGTTACCCTCGTGAAAATTGCTTTTCGCCATATTTTTTTTCCAATTCTGGGTGTTTCTTGAATTTCTTTCTCTATTTACTACATCTAAAGCACACATAGAGAGAATGATATAATTTGGCAACAATTAGCCGGTTAAGGTTTATTTTAATCTTTGTGAGTCCACGACTATGCTTATCCATAAGGTTTCATCATATCTAAAATGAAGCTTAATGGTACGAATGGGTTTGGTTTTGTTTCAAGCTTTTCCTGGTTTTGCTCCTCTTCTGACTCTAGGGGAATAGCTATTTTCTTGTTTTGTATTTATGTTTCCAATTTCTTGTTGGTATATAAAATTGAAAACATTTCATGAAAATGATAAGCGAGAATGTTAATAATGGCAATTGCATAATCTTTGTTCGATTCCTATTCCTACAGCTGTAGTAAAAAAATGGGTACTTTTAAGTGTAAAAATGGAAAAGCTCTGTAGAAAAATTTGAGCCAATCCATATATGAAATATAGGTTCAAAATGATATGTCATAGTTTCTTAAATTCGGGTGGAGTTGAATGTTCTTTTTTCCTTCTTTTTAAACCCAGCAATTGCGGGTTGGCAATTGAACCATTAACACTTCGAAATAGTAATTGGTGACGATTCACGAAGCTATACCCAGATTGACATTGGAGTTGGATGTTTGGTATATGGCTATAGGAATTTAATTAGTTCTCATTATCATCTCCTTTTATTTGATGAATTTGATGACTTCTTCTTGGCTACAATGTTTGGCCCTCATGACATTTAGCCTCAAGGGTCTTTTTATTATTACTAGAAAATATTAACTTTCGTTGCATGTATATAAATAACATTGTTGGTTTTTTTTAGTATAATTGAGAGAAGGGAGGTTTGAACTACAAATTTCATGGTTCTTAATACACTTTGATGGCAAATGATGAGTTATGTTTTCTTTTACCACTAAGAGTAGTTTTAAATGAAATTCGACAAAGGAGTTCTTTCAAAAATAGAACAAAGCACAAAAATGTTTTCACCATCTAGAACAATTTTAAAAAAGAAAAAAGACCATAAACCCACAATGTGAAATAACAAAAATATCCCACGATTAATTGGTTACACATGAGTGATAAAATGATTTTGTACCACGTGTAAATGATCTTATACCCTAATGTAAACGATCTTGTACTCTTGTACCCAGTCTAAATGATCTGATACCTTTGTACCTAGTTTAAATGATCTTGTACTAAATCTAAACGATCTTAGTATATGATCTTGTACCTTTGTATCTAGTCTAAACGATCTTGTACTCTTGTACCTAGTCTAATCGATCTTGTACCCTTGTACCTAGTCTAATCGATCTTGTACCCTTGTACCTATTCTAAACGATCTTGTACCATTGTACCTAGTCTAAAAAACTTGTACTTATGTACCCAATCTAAACGATCTTGTACTCAATATAAATAATATTGTAACAAATCTATATGATGTATTAGTGATAATGGTTTATCTCTATTTATCTGGCATAAAAACTAATTGTTTAGATATTGATACACGATCGTTTAGATCCTGTACCAATATAATTTAGATCTTGTACCAAAAAGAAAAAAAGAATATATGTGAGGTGAAGAATAAAGAAGAAATTATGGAAAAGGTAATGAAGAAATTGCAAACAAGAATAAGTGGGTATATAAAGAAGGAGAAGTAATGATACGAAGAAAATACTGATGTAAAGAGGAGAAAATAAATCGCAAAGAAGAAGACAAAGAAGTGAAGTGAAAAATGGTCTCACAATATTCCTAAACAACAAAGCGCAACTCTAGAATTTATAAAAAAACAATGATGGCTTCATGGGAAATCATTTTTTGTTACACGGACAGTAAAATTTTTGGGTTTTCTTACCTTTATGTAAATTATCATTAAACAAAATACGATAGTTTTAATTTAGAAGTAAAGATCTTTGGGTTCTAATAAACTTTGATGACAAATGAGTTACGTTGATTTCTTTGACCACTAATAATAATTTAAAATTAAACAAATTACTATAGTCTTATTCATAAGTAAACATTAATATATAATACTTAAAATTACAAGAAACCAAAACGGGGATACAAAATCATAATAGAATGTGAATTGAAACAATAAAACATAATAGAATTATGAGAGGCAAATTAAAAGCATTTCAATTCAGTGTTCCAATAAACAAAACGTTATAAACTCAGAAATGGACCACCACCAAAGCCCTTCTGTAATTATAGCTGATTAAAAACCCTTAAAAACACCTATGTTTTTGACTTTTTGAATCATGATTTTGAAATTGTTAAGACAATTATTAGAAAAATAAAATAAAACAAATTGCTTTGAATACAATTGTAGTAATAGATTTGTTGGTCAGGCTATTTTTGCTTAAGTACTATTCCCTACAACCTTTGTCATGGGCACCCTTCATATAGTAAATAAGTTGCAATTTTGTAGGCACACATACGAAAATAAAAAAGTTGTGAATACTTCTCAATAGATATCCTATGCATTTTATGAGTTTGGTTAGAAGTTCATGATAACCAATATAGTCATCCTTGTTTCTATTGCAAATAGGCTAGGCTAAGGCTTAACATCTGAGATATTTGAATTTGGTTATCGTCTAATGGACAATCATGGATGATGGAGAATAGAATGTCTAGGGAGTACAAATTGGGAGTGGAAGCGTTCATTCAATTTGGTTTTCGTAATGGCAAAGATTCCAGTATTATTAAGTGTCCATGTTTGAAATGTGGGAATCGTCACCAATAGTCAAATATTATTTATATTCCAATGGGATCGATCAAAGTTATAAGGTGCAGTTCTGGCATGGTGAAGCTTTTACGGTAGAAAGTTTAAATAATCGACGAGATTACACAAAGGAAGAAGCCAATGATGACGACGACAATTTATTTCATGTCTAAATATGGTTCAAAATGTCCACAATTAATTTTCTAACGTACCAAATACGTTTGACAATATGTTCAATGATTCAAAGAAGTCTTTATTTCTTTATTGTAAAATATTTACAAAGTTGTCAGCTTTAGTTAGACTATACAACCTGAAGGTTAGATTTAGATGGAATAATGCTAGCTTCTCCAAACTATTGGTCACAATTAGCGAGTTATTGCCTGAAAATAATTAAATCTTGTTATCCATGTATGAAAAAAAAAAAAAAAAACCTTTTTGCGTTTGGACTTAGTTATCAGAAAATATATGCATGCCCAAACAATTGCTGCTTATATAGAAAAGGTATGGAAAACATCAGTAGGTGCCCTGAATGTTAACTTTTCGAGGTGGAAGATAGTTAAGAACTCAAATGAAGAGACTAAAGGAGTTGCAGCTAAACAACTATGATATTTTTCAATTGTTCCATGGTTTTTAAGATGTTCAAGAACTTTGAACAAGTAAAGAACGTGTGTTGACATGCAATTGAAAGGAAAGTAGACGGTGTATTAAGGTATCAAAATGATACTCCATCTTAAAGGTTGGTAGACCATTTTTGCAATGTTATGGGTCCAAACCAAGAAATCTCCGCTTGGGGTTATCCATGGATGACATCAATCCATATGAAGATTTATAGACCAAATATAGTTGTTGGCCTGTGATTGCTACAATATACAACCTTCGAACGTGGCTATGTATGAGTGAGAAGTATATGATATTAACAATGTTAACCTTGGGTTTAAAGCAACCAGAATACAACATAAATGTATACCTAGCACCTTTGATTGATGATCTCAAACTTATTTGAGAAGAAGGTAAATAGTGTTTTGATGCACGTAAAGAAGAATTTTTCATCCTGCGAGCTATTTTACAATGGACTATCAATGATTTTCTTGCATATGGTAACCAGTGTGGATGTAGCATCGAGGGGTATAAGGGTTGTCCGATATGTGGCGAGGACACTTCTTTTATATGACACATGAAAGAAAGATGCATAGATGGGATGTAGAAAATAGTTACCAAGATAATGCCACGCCCTTATAGACATAAAGAAAAGATCCTTTCACGTGTGAGGCAATCTATAATAGACATAAAGATCAGACAAATTCCATGTGCTAAAAGGTCTAGTAGGAAGTTGAATGACGAAATTTTGAACAACTACAAGAAGAGGATTTTTGCATTCTTTGAGTTACCATACTAGAAAAAATTGCATGTAAGACACTGTCTTGATGTTATGTATATTGAGAAGAATGTGTTGATGAATATAATTGGTACACTGCTTGACATACCAGGAAAGAGTAAGGATGAGCTAAGTTCTAAACTTAATTTAGTTGAAATGAACATTCGACCCAAATTGACCCTAATTTCCAATGGCAGTAGAACATACCCTCAACTTGTTATACACTATCAAGAGAGGAGAAGATTCCTATTTGCAAAACTTTGTCTGATCTTAAGATTCCAAAAGGTTATTCATCGAATTTTAGAAGTCTTGTATCTTTCAAAAATCTAACGATCTTTGCTCTTAAATCACATGATTGCCTTGTGCTAATGCAACAACTCCCAATTGCATTACGTGGAGTTCTACTTAATGTTAGAGTGACTATCACTAGATTGTATTTTTTTTCAATGCTATTAGCTTCAAGACTTTGCGAATATGAGATTTAGATAAATTGTAGCAAGATGTTGTTGAAGCCTTATGTTTCCTTGAAAAGTACTTTCTGTTGGAATTTATGTCCTAAAACTCGTAGTTTATAGTTTAAAATTATATTCTATTCAATAAAATGTTTATTGAGGACTTGTTAGTGAAAATAGAATACTATAATCTTGAATCAAATAACTAGGTCCCGAGGCTATGTAGTGTAGACTTCAACTTTATGTAGAGACATAAATATGAATCAAGTTCGAGTTTATAGCCCAAACGGTGTATAGTGTATAAATAAGGTTGGGCGCCTTATCTCGAGAACACTATGGATATGATCCGTTCTATAGTTAGTACAAACGATTTGATCCTAAATCATTCATGTAGAGACATGGGAGTGGGGGCATCCTATGTAAAGAGTTTGCATAGGACTGGAACCATGACATAGTCACTTTTAAGTTATAACACCGTTGACTATATAAACTAACTATTTCGATTATGATGACTTAGGTAACTTAATCTTAACCCTGAGCTAACTATGAACTTTTGTTCAAACGGTATTATCCTTAGATCTATATAGGTGAGGGCAACTCAACGTCGCTCGTCCAATAAGCCTCCCATTTCATTGGTAAGACCGGATGGATAGCTAGGAACATAGGGTGCAAGACGTAATTCACTCCTACCCGCTTTAGAGTTAGTAGATAGGTTGTTCTCTTAAGGACTGAATCCAAGTTTTTAAGAAGGGATCCTGCCCTCTCATTGGCCCAAGAGGGACTCGGTTTATAAGTTGGACCTTCAACCAAATGTTCAATAGTGGATCAGTTGGACTTAAGGAACAAGATGTAGTCTCAGAGGTAAAACGACATTTTGATCTAGCCGAGGTTACGAAGAATCTATGAAGGATTAACGGTTATATCAAATGGACACAAATATATCTATAGTGAGGGGAGTGTAACTACGGGACTTTAGTAGAATGACCCATTAGTTAACGAATGATGATTAGCTCGGTCTAAAAGGGTTTAGTCAGTTAATCTCGGATGGTTGGAGCCCACAATCTATAGGTCCATTAGGTTCCCATGGTAGCTGATACAGAATTAACTTAGAACAATACGTTGGAATAATTCGAATTGTTCGAATTAGGTAGAGAGAGAGAAACCAACGAATATATGTGATATGCCCATGTGAGTAGTTCAGATTTTGGAAGTTCTTGCACCTGCGTCGCCTGATCGAAGACCGACACATTCCGTGTGATCTGACCTGCATTTAGCTTCCCTCGTCCAAACGCACGCGTCCCATTTCGACTGATAAAGACCCAATCTAACCCGCGTCTGTCTTCCCTTGTCTGCCAGCTCGCCTCGACTCGAGTGTGACCCGATTTACCAATCCACGCACTATGCCTCTAACCCAGAGCCGATCCGATTGCCTCCAGTGCTACCATGCGTCTGCCTCTTCACCGTCCCAGATTTAACTCGGTCCACCCAACCCGCGAGCACCTGGTTTGTTGACTCGGGTCGGTTCAAGCCAAAATGTTGGTTTCTTAGGCCGGTTTAGAGTTGTTTTAGTAGTTTTTCAGTCGATTTGATTTGTTTGAGAGCGGTTTATGTACTCCACCAAATTAATATTGTAATAATTTGGTTTTTAGCTTAATTTAAGAGCCAAAACCAGTCCATTTTAAGATGTTTCAATTAATTATACATTTGATGTATGTTTTAATTAATGTTTAATTTGTATGTGCATAATGTATGCCATATAGATTTAAAATCTCACCATAGGTTAACATGTTCATCCATTGAAAGTATGTTATAATGGTTAATGTATAGTATGTTGATTAATTTATATGGAAATTAATTAATTTGATTAATTAATTGTTGAATTAATTAAGTTAATTTTGATTAAATATGATTTATTGAAATTAATCAATTAATTAATTATTAATTAAATTAAATGTGATTTAATTTAATTAAATATGATTTAATTAAAAAATAAATCAAAAATCCATATTAAATAATTTGTTTATATAATGGTTATATATTGTTAGTCTAAGTTTTTATAAGTGTTATAAAATGAATTAGACATTTAAAATCCATAAAAAAGATAAGTTGCATGCTCGCCTAGGTTAAAAACATATCTTCCATATTTCATAGAATTAGGTCGATATCTTATAAAACTTGTTACAAGAGGCTCACCTGATTTGATCTTATCAACAAGTTAGATAAGATTACTAAGATTGGAGGTTTTTAAGTTGACAGTTTATGGAACACTTACTACCTGAAGATTGTAATAAGTTCTTGAGCCAAGTTAACCTAGTTTTATGAGCATGCGTGAGAGATGTGCGAGGCAATAAAATTCGTTTATCTGGTATATTAGTTATACTGGATGTTTCACCTAAACTTAGGATATATTTAAGTTAGCCTAAATATGATCCTATCTTTTTTTAGTACCCTTTTAAAACTATCTTAGAACCCTTCAGCTAGATAAAAATAGCGTACTTTTAGCTCAAGCGTCTCTAAGAGATCACACCGTGAGGTATATGTAGGGCTTTGGGTTGTGCATAGGAGCGGGCTCCCTTCGAAGAGTGTTTGCATGGATCAATTTCAAGGGGAATAGGGGAAGTAGTTCGTAGTAAGTGGGTGAGGGACATGTGACAACACATCCCACGATCTCTTCCATTAGGTCGCATCGTGAAATTCCTATAATTCGCCTGCTTGTGTACCCTGGAGCGACGTTCCCTTCGGAGGGCTATAATATAGGATTCGGAACACCGCGAACTCCATACATCTATAGGGTCTCCTAGATCAGTTTTCATATTGTCTTTCCACTTTTGGGAGCATAATGATTCTTATCTCTGAGATCTGAAAATGGAGGATTACACTTACGAGAATTACTAAGTTGTTAGTATATTCTCGACCGAATTAGCGGTAATTAAGTGCTAAGAGAATATGAGATATTCAGAAGTTAGCATTTGGTCAAGACTGTCTTGGTTCAAAGGAGGAGTTAATCGACTACCCATTGGTAGAGGTTATTCTGAACCTTTGAAATATCATTGCAAAACATAATAATATTGGGTACGTTATTAATATTTGCTAAATTAAATATTGGTTCTTAATAGATTATAGATTTTTTTACTAAATAAAGTATGTTTTTTTTCTAGCATGAACAACTTAATAGTACAACTCTTATCTTTTGAGAAACTTAACAGCGATAATTATGTCACTTGGAAACCAAACCTAAATATAATACTAGTCGTAGATAATTTAAGGTTTTTCTTAACTAAGGAACGTTCTCAAGCCCCTACCTCAAATACTAACCGAAATGTTCGGGAAGCATATGATCGATAGGTTATGGCCAATGAAAAGGCCCGTGTCTATATTCTTGCCAGCATGTCTGATGTTTTGGCAAAGAAACATGAATCCTTAGCCACAGCTATAGAGATTATGGATTCATTGAGGGGGATGTTTGGTCAGCCTTCATGGTCCCTCAGACACAAAGCAATTAAGTTCATTTACACTAAGCAAATGATGGAAATAACCTCTCTTAGAGAACATGCCCTGGACATGATGATGCACTTTAATATTGCTGAAGTACATGGCGGTCCCATCAATGAGGCAAGTCAGGTGAGCTTTATTTTAAAATCTCTTCCGAAGAGTTTTATATTGTTTTAGACGAACGCGTCTCTGAGCAAAATAGAATTCACCTTAACCACTCTTCTAAATGAGCTCCAGCGATTCCAGAACCTTACCATGGGTAAGTAGAAGGAAGTGGAAGCAAATGTTGCTACCATAGTGAAAACGTTAGTGGGAGGATCGTCCTCTAAGACTGGAGATGGACCTTCACGCAAGAAGAAGAGAAAGGGGAAGACACCTAAGAATAGAAAGGGAAAGAAAGAAGCTAAAGGTAAATGTTACCATTGCAATGAGGATGAGCACTGGTTGAGAAATTGCATTGAAGTACCTTGCTGAGAAGAAAGTTGAGACGGAAACACAAGGTAAATATGATTTAATTGCTGTTGAAACGTGCTTAGTAGAATATGATACTTAAATTTGAATACTAGATTTAAGAAACTACTAATCATATTTACTTCTTATTTCAAGAAACTAGTTCTTGAAAATCTTGTAGAAGGCAGAATCATCTTCAAAGATTAGAACCAAAAAAAACAAAGTTTTCTTCGCTAAAGAAGTGGGAGATCTGAAGTTGTCTAGATAGATATTTCATACTTAAAAAGATTCTGTATGCCTCTCAAAAGTTGAGGAATTTAATATCTATTTCATGTATTTGAGAACAAATGTATAGAATATAGTTTCAAATCAATGAAGTGTTCATTTTTCTACAAAAAGTATTCAACTTTGTTGTAATATACTTAGAAACAACTTATATATAAGTTAAGACCAAATGAAGCATAATTTGTCTTTAATACTGAAATGTTTAGCATAAAAGACAAAAATGTTTCTTCTAACGCCTTTATGGCATTTAAGATTCAATCATATAAATCTTAATGCGATTGGGAGATTGGTTAAGAGTAGACTTCTAAGTTAGTTAGAAGATAAGTCTTTACCTTCATGTCAGTCATATCTTAAAAAGAATAATGACCAAAAGATCTTTTACCGGAAAAGGTCTCAAAACCAAAATACGATCAGAGCTCGTACATTTGGACCTCTTTAGACCACTAAATGTCAAAGTTCAAAGTGGGCATGAATATTTCATCAATTTTGTTGATGATTATTCAAGGTTTGGTCGTATTTACATATTGCATCACTAGTTCGATTCTCTTAAAAGTTTAAAGAATTTAAGACGAAAGTTAAGATTCAATTAGGTAAAACAGTAAAAAGACAATTCAATCAAATCGAGGTGGAGAGTATGTGGACTTATGATTCCAAGACTATTCGATAGAGCACAAAATTCAATCACAACTCTCTGCATCTAGTACGTTTAAACACAATGGTGTATCATAAAGAAGAAACTAAACCTTGTTGGACATGGTTTTCTTTATGATGAGTTTTACTCTTTGATCTTCAATGAATAAGGAATTTTTATAGACAAATACAAGATTCTTAGAGGAAAATTTCACCATAAATCATCAAAGCAAGTAGTAAATTTGTATTAGGATTTCCAAAGATGTTATAGATAAACCTAGTTCATCCATTAAAGTAGTTGATAAAACTAGGGAATCTCGTTAGTCACATCCTTCTCAAAAGTTGAGAGTGTCACGAAATAGTGAGAGGGTTGTTCATCAGCTTGACCATTATTTGGTTTTATCGAAACCAAATCGTCATAGTCGATGATAGTTTAAGAGGATCCATTGGCTTTATGAAAAAGCAATGAATGATGTAGATTATCTATCAGATGTCTAGAAATGACTAGCTATACACTTTCAAATAAGAGATTAGGAAATGCACAATGTGTTTTGAAGCTACAAATTATTTGGAACTACAAGAACATAATACTAGCCAGTCTCAAACATCTTATAAAGACAAAATGTTGTTTAGATATAAAATGCAGAAGTTTAAAAGAGTTGGATTATCGTTAAGTATATTCTAAAATAGTATAGAAATTTAGAAGACAAAGTGCTCGTGTATACAACTAAGGATCTGATCCTTATTGGATACACGAATTTTGATTTCTAAAGATGCGAGAAAGTCTACATCAAAATCATTATTCAATCTAAATGGATGGGTAGTAGTATGAAGAAGCGTAGAGTTAAAGTGTACTATTTTATCTGGGTAATCGTACATCGTAGTAACGTTCTAGTAGCCTCGATACTTGTTGAGCAAATCGTGGCTGTTTAGTTTACAAAGTCCTTCACGGCTCAATTTTTTGAAGGTCACCTAAATAGTTTAGGTCTACGAATTTTGCGCACAAGGACTAGTGGGAGAGTGTTCGGGTATATGCTAGTTTGTTGTACTCATATATTTGTTATACTCGTATGAGTAATTCTCTCACGATTAATTTCAACATTGTTTTCTCATACTAGGAGTTTTAGTCCATATGGGAGTTTGTTCAAATTTATGTCCTAAAACTCATAGTTTATAGTTTAAAATTACATTATATTTAATAAAATGTCAATTGAAGACTTGTTAGTGAAAATAGAATACTGTAATCTTAAATCAAATAATTACGGTCCTAAGGCTATCTAGTGTAGACTTGAATGCAGGGACATAAATATGGATCAAGTTCGAGTTTAGCCCAAACGGTCTATAGTGTATAAATAAGGTTGGGCGCCTTATTTTGGGAATACTATGGATGTGGTCCGCTTTATAGTTAGTAGAAACGATGTGATCCTAAATCATTCATGTAGAGACATAGGAGTAGGGGCATCCTATGTAAAGAGATTGCATAAGACTGAAACCATAAAATAGTTACTTTTAAGTTATAACACTGTTGACTATATAGATTGACTATTTCGATTATGGTGACCTAGGTAACTTAATCTTAATCCTAAGCCAACTATGAACTTCTGTTCAAATGGTATTATCCTTAGATTTGCATAGGTGATGGCAGCTCAACAGCGTTGGCCCAATAAGCCTCCCATTTCAAGGGTGCAAGACGTAATTCACTCCTACTCGCTTTAGGGTTAGTAAATAGGTTATTCTCTTAAGGACTAAATTCAAGTCTTGAACAAGTGATCCTGCCCTCTCATTGCCCCAAGAGTGACTCGGTTTATAGGTTAGACCTTGAACCAAATGTTTAATAGTGGATCAGTGGGACTTAAGAAACAAAATGTAGTCTCGGAGGTAAAACGGTATGTTGACCTAGCCGAGGTTACGAACAACCTATGAAGGATTAACTTACTGATCATGGTTATATCAAGTGGATACAAATATATCTATAGTGAGGGGAGTGCAACTACGGGACTTTAGTAGAATGACCCGTTAGTTAATGAATGATGATTAGCTTGATCTAAAAAGGTTTAACCAGTTAATCTCAGATCGTTGGAGCCCACAATATATAAGTCGAATAGGTTCTCCTGCTAGCTCATACGGAACTAACTGAGAACAATATGTTGGAATAATTCGAATTGTTTGAATTAGGTAGAGAGAGAAATCGATGAATATATGTGATATAGCCATCGATTATAAGGCTTTACGTTTAAATGTGATTTAAATGTTAAAAATATGAATATTGATTCATATCTAGAAGCTCGAAATTGATGGGAATGGTCAAAGTTGTGAAAAGTCAAAATGTTAACGACTTTTGACTTTGAAAAGTCAAATTTTGACCGACTTTATATTCAAATGTGATTTGAATTTCAAAAAAACAAATGCAGATTCATGCTCGGGAGGTCGAAATTAGTCCAGAAGGATAAAATGGTAAAAAGTCAAAATGTTGACTTTTGATTTAAAGAAGTCAAAGTTTGGCTTCGACTGGAATGGTCAAATGACCATTTTGCCCCTTAACTAAAGTTACTGGAAAAATCCAACATTTTGTTGGATAATCCCACTAAGTCTTAATGGGCTATGTGGAAGCTTATTGTGATGACACCAAGCCCACTAAGAGATAATGAAATGGTGATTAATTCCACTAAATGTTAGTGGAATGCTAGGTTTTGAGATTTAATAAACTAATTACATGCAATTTTGCATTCAATTAGTCTATTTAAGGGGCATTTTTCAACTTGGAAAAGGATTTTTGCAATTTTTGTAATTTTGAATTTAAAACAAACATATGCTCTTAAATCTCAAATTTGTTTTTCCACCTCCAATTTCCATCTCTTTCTCTATTTTTTTTCACTTAACGAGTCCCACAACCTGGTTCTTAGTCCGGAGAATAGCGAGTTAACAATAATGGTGGTTCTGGTTTGTTTTCATGAAGAGATTTAGTGAATTCGGGAGAAGCTACAAAGGTATGGTTTTTTTTTCTCAAAACCCTAATTAGTGTAATTAGGACTTTTTGTCTTAAACATGTTAACATCTAAATTAGTTTAGATGCATTTAGGGTAAAATTTTGATCCTTAATTTCGCTGCATTAGTATGCTATCCATCACTTTCCACCATCCTTTTTCACCATTATGGTACATATATACGTCCACTTTGTGCGGTAGGTAAAACTATGTGGACAGATATACCAACAATGGATGTAGCCATTCAAAAAAATATATGAAAGTGTTGAAAAGTTATGTCTATAATAGAAATTGTTTTGAAGGATTGATTGCAAAAGCACACATATGTGAAAGATTTCTTGAATTTTCTTCCTAGTTTCTATCTTTGCTAGATCCTATTGGACTAGGATCATTTAAAGCTCTAGAGGAAGGTTGGATCGGAAGTTCTATTACCTCCTGGATTATTTGTTACACCTAGACAACTTCTACTGAAACAAGCCCATCTACGAATACTAGAAAATATTAAAAAAGTTCAATTATATAGAAAGTAAGATTCATTAACTTAGGATGATCGCTTTTTCTTATTTATGCTCTTTTAAATAAATGGTACTCACTATTTTTGTGTCGACTGGCCTTATATAGATGATATATGGTACTCTTGAAAGCATTCAACCCACAAAGGGTGAAAAATGAAAAATGGTTGGGAGATGAGTACAATCGAAATTCCTCAGTTGGGTACGACACCAGGTATTTTATTCTCACGTACTTTTATGTTATGGACACAAAATTTAAAGTACAAACATCTATGTTTGACCTTTGGTCACCATATAATATGTCATGCTTGAAATCCATGAAGGTAAAGTCGTGAGCATGACTATAAGATGGATTGCACATCGCCCCCATCCTATTGTGATGACATATGGGAATATAAAGTTAATGAAATTTGTTACAACATAAATTCCCGTGATGATACTAGAATGATTCAGAATAATGGTGTTGTGTTTGTTTCATCAACAACGCATGTGGTTAGTGCCAAAGAGAAAACCCCAATAATTGCTGACATGTCCTTGTATGGTGTGATTCTAGAAATCTGGAAGTCAATTACATTAATTTTAGGGTTACATTATTCAAATATGACTGGATTGATGCGAAGATTGGAGTCATGTAAACGATCTAGAATTCACACTAGTTGACCTCAATCGTGTTGTCATTATTCAAATTCATTCATATTAGCATCACAAGCAAGACAAGTGTTCTATGTTAAAGACTCAGTGATTGTAGATGGTCTGTCATTGTGAGTCCTCAGAAAAAGACTTCATTGACAATTTTCATAATGATGAGCTTGGTGATGCATCCCTACATTATTTGATGATTTTAGAATATCCACCAACAATGATCGTGGAAAAGGAGGAGATTCCATACTTCAGAAAGTCACTAACGCATGAGTGTTTAGTTTAAGAAAGTCACTCGCGCAAATATTTGATCCTCTTCTTCTCGGAACGCCTCTCCTCACCTACTACTTGCTCAACATAACTCAACTATTTGCACTCTTTGGGTAAAACCTTGAAATAACACCACTTCATTTAGGGATTCCACCCTTATTTATACTAATCCTTTGGACAAGTTCTCGCACCATGCAACCAAATCCAAACTTCACGTGTAAGCCTGATGGACAACTCTATACTAGACAATCCCTCGAGATGCAAACCATATCCTCTCAGGAAGCAAAATTCTTTTTTCCGCCTTTTCCTTCCTCACCTTCTCTTTCTTGAGAGACCACAACCGCCCACTTCATTTTTTACTTTGCCTCACATTACTTTACTGAAACGCCTAACTTTCAATGTGATAGAACTTCTTCACCGTGACACTCTTCCTTCACCGCCTTATTTCCAATGTAACTTCCTTCCTTCCTTTGAACTTTATCTTTAGAATAATCATTCCTTTAATTTTAGAAGGATCATCCCACTCCTCGATGCCTCTCTTCTTCAACAGGACTCGTTATTTGAGTTTGGGCCTGTCAATGAGCTTGATTAGTCTATTAGTGAAACTACAACCAATTTAAAGAGTTATCGGAATGATCATGCGATTCCATGTTCCCATCCCATGCCGATCTTGAAAGCATGTACCTAAGGATCTTAAAGATAAAATTTTTGAATTAATTGTGGTAATTTTCTCATCTTGAGTTAGTACTAGTATGCGTATTTTTTCGACTAAAGTTCATCATGTAATGTCACGTAATAGTGTGGCTTCATAGTAGACCCCATATCTAAAAAGAGCATCTTACAAAGGCGAGTTTTTGTTTTCAAAATTTCAAGCCATACCAACTACCAAGTACTTATTACCAGTTAAGGATAATTTGGAAAAACTAAAAAATTGTTCTTATGTTTTTATTATTTTGTGTATGTAATGCTCAAAAGAAGTTGCTTGTTGTGTTATATAATATGCATTACAAAATTCATTCATGGATATATCATGAAAGGTTCCAATAATGCGACTACACTGGCATCTAAGTTAAGGTTATGCGATAAAAGATGCATGTCTTGTCACGCCCCGTTCCAGTTCACTTTATGCATTAGAATGGAGACGCAGCTACCTAGACATCCTATGCGAGACTCTTCGTGTAGTAATTAGAAAGAACGTCTAGTACTTGGAATTAAAAGACATTCGCAAGAAGCTTAACGCGGAATGTTGACTTAATGAATGTAAATTTCATTGACAATTCAATATAGGTACATTATGTACTTTTACATCTATCAGAAAACTAAATAACATGACATAACAAGACTTGGACTTCCCTCGCCTAGCTACTATATGCTATGCAAGTAGACATTGGCCATTACCAAAACGATGCGATTGAGGAGCTACGGTAGGTGATCAAGACAGCAAGTTTAACGTCGAATGTCCTTTGCTGCCTAGGGGAAAGGGGATAAAACAACAAATTTGAAAGGTTAGACGAAAATGCCTAGTGAGTGGGATATTTTATCAAACAACTCAAATACAATCCAGTTTGGTTTAATTTAACATAATCAATCAGTTGCCAAATCAAGCGCTATAGCAAAAAGTAAATCAATCTTCACAATATTAATCACTCACATATATACCTCTCGCATACTAAACATTTCTCTCGAAGATTTATTATGCATAATCATTTATGTTTTTGCACCCTCTCCTTGACTCAAGTGTTTACCACACTCTTTTGCCAGGTAATGGTCAAGCGAAGAAATCTCAATGCATTTGACAATTACCATCAGTTTTGTCATGCATAAAGCATCTTCCAATGCCACATCACAAAGTAAGCAAAAAGCATCCCATACCAGATCACACAGCAAGTATAAGATATCTTATTTAAGATCACACAACATGAAAAGGATATTTTATTCCAGATCACACAGTAAGGATAGAGCATCATATCCTAGACTACACAACATGGATAATGCATTACATTGCATAGGGTACAAAGATATTCTCATTTTAGCTTTTTAATATCACACAAGTATTTTGATTTTTCGAAAAACAATAAGCTCATTAATAAGGTACGTCACAAGTCACGTGTTACAACATATTTACCATACAAGGTCCAGAGGAATTAGTTTTCAAACCTTTCTTTCTCTAGGAAGTTCATACACTATACTGCACGAGTACTTTATTACCTCATTTGAGATTTTCTATTCATTCATACGTAACACACATTTTGAAAATTGACAATAAAAGAAAATTTACATCATCATTGTTTCCATAGAAATAGGGTTAAAGGATTCAAATATCTTTTAGAAATTCTTTTCCTTTTGATAAACATTGGTAAGGAGAACTACTTACAATCACAGTCAACTAGCTCCTTAGTCTAGCCTCCTTAGCCAAGAGTCTCCCTTACACTTCTTGGAATCCTTGTCGGAAATGAGTTCATTCCTCGTTTTGAATCCTTTGATACACCCTTGGTTCTTTCTTAGCAAATTCAGGGTAAAAGCAACTTCAAAATTTCATGGATTCCTCAATTTATAGATCTCTTCGATGAGTTTTTTCCATGCTGGAATGATTACTCGTGTCGAAGCGAGAAGTGGTCCAATCTCAAAATGGCATGTGTCTCTATTAACACTTATTATGAAGTCAAATTGGGTGGTAGGGTCCAATCAATCGTCGACCTACTGTCATTAGGGTCACATCGCTATTTCTAGCTGAAGTAGCTCAACTTCAAAATTTTCTTCGCGTACAGGCGTTCATCGCCTAATTCCTTCATGGAATGCATTCTTCCACCAAAATTTCCATCACATAGTATCCTTACCGTAGGGCCTTCATCGAATTGGCGATACATGTTTAGGGCCTAACATGTCCTACGTATGCATTGCTAAATTCATGATAATTTCACGTTTAATACATGCTTTCCTCTTTTTCGTCCAAGTGTAAGTGGAGAAAGTGGTTTCCTGATAAGTCCAGGGTCAAACTTAGGGAATTTCTATCAAACTTAGCTATAATGTGTACTCCTAATCCAAGCAGTATAAATCTATACAGTATAAAAGTAGAAGTATACCAATCTATTATTTACACAGAGCATTGTTTAGTAGATGGAGTGGAATGGAGTGATCATGGAATGTGTACTAACTTGCATTAAGAAAGATATAGAAAAGTCTATGCATTTTAGAAGATTTAAGCGATGTGAGATATATCATGATGTGATATAGATCGTCTAATCATCATCTAATTAAGGCGAGCAACCTCTCAACGCCTAAACATCACACTTGTTCTCATTTCGAGATACAAAAGATAAAGATAAATTATCCGATTTATATCTAGATTTCCTTACTTATAAGTTGTACATTTCCCTCGGTATTTAAGGCAAGCAAACTCTAGGGGATTAAACACCACAATTTTTCTCATTTTAAGACACAAATGATTGGAGGCAAAAAGCCAGAAAGAATTTTATTTCCAAACTTCCATCAGCACATGTTTAGCAAGGTATTTGCTACTTACTCTGTCGAGTAATTAGCGACAAGCGTTGATCAGGTGATTAAGTTAAGCTAAGGATAAACACAATAATTATTATAATTAAGGAACTATTATCAAGCAGATAATCACATACTTAAACTACTTAAACTACTTCTACAAAATTATGAATAGTAAAGAGATGAAAGCGATACAGTGGAGAAAACATGCATTGTACTGGCCATAAGAATAAGAACATTTATACAATACATTACAAAATACAAAAATAGAAATTAAAGAAATGAGGAGAACCACAAAATGCACTGTCATTCAATCTTTGGCTCTCACTCGGAAGTTGACAAGAGAAGTGGTGGAGGAAAAAGAACTGCTACTAGAAACGGGGAAGGATTCTAAAACTTATCATTCCTTCTACACTAGGAGAGGGCATCCTCTTTTTTTTTGTTCTTGGTAGAGTTGCCTACAAATGTTAGAATAGAAAGTAACCATTTCACGTCATATCAACTCTACTATCACTCTTTAGCAAATCATCTCACGTAATGATGTGCTGGCATCTCGCCTTACAAATCGCAAGACATCTTACTTCTTGCTAAGTTCTTGTAGGTGATCTTCTTACGATTCGCTTCATTTCTTCTTTTCTCCATCCTGCGAGTAAAAACACTTAAAAGCATAGTTAATCAAGCATGGTGACTTATGTAAGCTGCATTCTTTTAACCACTATAAATTTGCAGTAAACTTTGCTCGTTTTGGTCCTTTATCTTGCATTCTGACTCTTCTGTTTTACCTAAAAGTCCACATCGTGCAGAACATTCTGAAGCAATTGATGGAGTCTCCTAAAGCTGGGATTGTCTTCAAGGAAAATCTTTTGTATGAAAATTCTAATTTTGCCTCTAGCAAATCAAAGAAGAAACATTATCTAGACGAAATGTCTGTCATAATGGCTGATATAACAGTCGAGGCTACCATGGCGGAGATGAAGAGAAAAATTAACCTCTTGATGAAGGTTCTGGAGGAACGATTCCACGAAATCACATCTTTGAGAGACCAGATGCAGACTCATGAAACTATTGAGTCAAGCAAAACTCCTCTTGTCAAAGCTGACGATAAAGGAAAAGATGTGTTGCAGGAAAATCAGATGCAACAGGCCATCTCTATTGCCTCCTTGTTAGTCCAACAGCTGCAAGGTATGATCACGAGTTCCATAAGAGCTCAGTATGGAGGACCACAACAAACTCCTTTCATGTGCTCTAAGTCATACACCAAGAGAATCAATGACTTACGAATGTCTGTTGGGTTCCAACCTCTAAAGTTCCAACAACTTGACGTAAAGAGCAATCCAAAGCAACACATTGCTGACTTTGTTGAAACATGCGAAAATGCAAGATCAAAAGAAGACAAACTAGTCAAGCAGTTCATTCAAAGCTTAAAAGAAAATGCTTTCGAGTGGTACCTGATCTAGAGTCGAAAGTAATTGAAAGGTGGGAACAACTAGAAACAGAGTTTCTCAACCGCTTCTATAGCACTAGGCATGTCGTAAGCATGATGGAGTTGACGAACACCAAACAGCGGAAAGGAGAGCCAGTAATCGACTACATAAACTGATGGAGAGCTCTAAGCCTGGATTGCAATGACAAGCTCACAGAACTGTCTGCAGTAGAGATATGCACCTAAGGTATGCACTAGAAACTTCTTTATATTTTATAGGGAATAAAACCTTGCACGTTTGAAGAATTGGCAACTCGCGCCCATGATATGGAGCTGAGTATAGCCAACATAGGAGCAAAAGATTTTTTGGTTCAAAGAACGAGGAGTGACAAGAATGAAATCAATGATACTAAAAAGATTACAGATAGGGTCCTAAACGAGTCTATGGTTATTCAAGAGACTCCAATGAAATTGTTCTCTAAAAGAAGATAAGAAAAACATAAAAGAAATCATGATGGCGATGAAATCCGACGTCCAACTCTTAGAGAAAGACAGAAAAAAGTTTATCCCTTTCCCGACTCTGATGTTGCAGACATGTTGGAGCAATTGATAGAGAAACAACTTATTCAGTTGCCAAAATGTAAACAACCAGAGCAAGCAGGAAAAGTAGATGATCTTAACTACTACAAGCATCATCAGACCATTAGTTACCCTGTTGAAAAGTGCTTCGTATTGAAGGAGCCAATTCTAAAGTTGGCTCGTGAAAATAAGATTGAGATGGATATTGATGAAGTGGCTCAAATGACTGATGTTGCAGTCAAGTTAACTTCAAGTGTTCTGCCATCAATGTTGCTTTATGATCATCGTGGCTCGTCAAAAAGGGAAATAAAAAAATTCTATTCAAACGAAGTCACACTTCCATCAAAAACATTCAAAAGGAAGCAGCTCTCATAAAAATAAAGGATAAAGAAACAAAAAGATGTCAAAACCCAGGCCTATCAAAAGAAAAGACGAGAACTTCCACTGACCTCGTTGGCCGATTGCTTTGACAGAATTCTTTCCAAGAAGTTTCCTTAAGGATAATCTAAAAGAAATATTAGAAGTCACTAAATGTCATGCTGTCAGCGTAGTAGAAGTCGACAACCATGCGTCTTCTGAAGAAGTACACAATTCAAATGAAATTAAACAAAGGACTTCTATCTTTGATCGTATCAAGCCTTCAACTACTGGATCTTCAGTCTTTAAAAGATTGAGTATGGCCACGAAAGAAGAAGAAAGCCAATGTCCAACATCTACTTCCACTTGAACTTCAACTTTCAGAAGGTTAAGTATCTCCACATCGAAGAAAGATCGACCTTCAGCATCTGCTTTTGATCGTCTAAAGATGAAAAATGATCAACAACGAAGAAAGATGAAAACTTTGAAGGCAAAACTATTTCTTGAAGAAAACAATGATAACGGTAAGATCCACAGTTGTGTCCCATCACACATAAAGAAGAAGAAGGTATCTGTTGACATAAGTACAAAAGGTTCCTTGGCAGTGAAGCTAAAACTTATTATATTCACCAATTCTACAAACGAAGAAGGTGAACAAATCCTTGATGAAAATATGAGCTACTAAGCATGTAAAGCTCCTTATCGCAAGAGCCTAAACTACATGGTGCTCCTAGCTCACAATAGCTTAAAAGGTGAATGGTAAAAAAAAAAAAAAACAATTGAACTACGTTATGACTTGATCCCTATATTATAAAGGGTACATGGGCAGCTTAAGAAAAACTTTAAATCCAGTCCAGTTAAAAAAAATCAGTTGAACTACGTTATGACTTAATCCCTATATTATAAAGGGTACGTAGGCAACTTAAAGGAAACTTTAAGTTCAGTCCAGTTAAAAAAAAAATCAATTGAACTACGTTATGACTTAATCCCTATATTATAAAGGATACGTAGGCAGCTTAAGGAAAACTTTAAGTTTTGTCTAGTAAAAAAAAAAAAAAAAAAAGAACTCAGTTGAGAAGAATGGAAAACAAGAGTAGTGTCATGATCACATAAAGCATGGCACTAGCAATTGATGGTTTTCGTTCTCATCAAAGAATATCAACTTAAAGTTGAAGATGCCTTGGTGGGGGCATTATAATAAAATAAAAAAGTGTGGCACTAGGAGCAAGATGTTGCAAAGTTAGATGCTTATAAGGTGGCATCACTCCTCTAAAGTTCAACCCTCTATTGTTAAGTTTAGAAGTTCCTCATAATAAAAATTTTGAGACTTTATTGTTGTTTCTTCAAATTCGAGTTCAAAAAATTTTCATAAAGGCTTATTCAAATGCAAGACTGGAGACTTCACCAATGCTCCACAGACTTCGAGGATCGCACTGTTACTTTTCCATGTTCAAGTTCAAAGGTTCATTGATGTATCCTCATATTCAAGCACAAAGGCTTCATCGACGCTTTCTCATATTTAAATTCAAAAGTTTTGTCTTCCTCGAGCCAAAATAAAAAAAACCTACATCATTGCTTCTTTAAGTATGTTTGAAGACTTTAGGCTTCATCGATGTAGATACGGCTCTGCATCCTCTAAAAAACGTGGATGCAAAAAAAAAAAAAAAACTCTACCTCATCTACAATATGTTGTAGCCTTGAGAGGACAACGATGGTGCAGCTCTGCCTTTGCCTCTCCAAGATGACGTTGATGGTGCAACTTTGCCCCCCTCTAACTAAGATAATGACGATACATCTTTTCCTCCATCTCTCTAAATGATGCTGACGGTGCAACTTTGCCTTCGTGTCTCTAAACAACGAAGGTGTCCGATCACTCCTACCAGGGCAGCAGATCTGACCACAAAAGCCCGATCGTCGCCCAATAAAAGTTGGATTGCTGATGGTAGAGTCACCTCTCCAAACGATGAAGGTGCTCAATCGCTCCTACTAGGACGGTGGATCTGACGGCAAAAGCTCGATCGTCCCTCAATAGAAATTGGATTGCTAACGGCGGAGTCACCTCTCCAAACGACGAAGGTGTCCGACCACTCCTACCAAGGTGGTGAATCTGATGAAAAAATCCTGATCGTCTCCTAGTAGAAGTTGGATCGCTAACGATGGAGTCAACTCTCCAAACGACGAAGGTGTCTGATCGCTCCTACCAGGTCACTGGATCTGACGGTAAATGTCCGATCATCCCCTAGTAGAAGTTGGATCGCCGATGGCAGAGTCACCTCTCCAAATGACGAAGGTGCCCGATCGATCTGACGGTAAAAGCCCGATCATCCCCTAGTAGAAGTTGGATCGCTGAAGGCGGAGTCACCTCTCCAAACGACGAAGGTGCCCGATCGCTCCTACTAGGACGATGGATCTAACGGCAAAAGCCCGATTGTCTCCCAGTATAAGTTGGATTGCTAACGACGAAGTCACCTATCTAAACGACGAAGATGTATGATCGCTCCTACCAAGGCGGTGGATCTGACGACAAAAGCTCTATCGTCTCCTAGTAGAAGTTGGATCGTTAACGACAGAGTTACCTCTCAAAATGACGAAGGTGTCCGATCTCTCTTGCCAAGGCGATGGATCTGACGACAAAAGTCTAATCATCCTCCAATTAAAATTAGATCACTGACAGCGGAGTCACCTCTCCAAATGACGAAGGTACCCGATCACTCCTACCCAGGCGGTGGATCTGGCGGTAAAAGCCCGATCTTCCCCTAGTAGAAGTTGGATCACTGAAGACAGAGTCACCTTTCCAAACGACGAAGGTGCCCGATCGCAACCAGGGCGGTGGATCTAATGGCAAAAACCCATATCATCCCCAGTAGAAGTTGGATCGCTGACGGCAGAGTCACCTCTCTAAACGACGAAAGTGTTCAATCGCTCCTACCAGGGCGGTGGTTCTGACAGCAAAAGCTCGATCTCCCCCTGTAGAAGTTGGAACACTAACGATGGAGTCACCTCTTTAAATGACGAAGGTGTCGGATCGCTCCCACTAGGGTGGTGGATCTGATGGCAAAAGCCCGATCGTCCCCCAAGAGAAGTTGGATCGCTTTCAACAGAGTCACCTCTGTAAACGATTGCGAAAAAAAAAAGAATATTACAAAAAAAAGGAAATAATAAAAAATCCTCACCTTGTGAAAAAACGTTTTGAAGCAAAAAGCGGCACGACAACTTTAGTTCCTAAAAAAAAGGGACAGAGAGTTAAAAAGAAAAAGTTATTAGAAAAGAAAAAAAATAAGAGGGAGAAGAGAAGTTATTTTTTTCTCTCATACCTTTGTTGTGCTTAATGAGGAAAGAATAATGAGGATATGAGTTTATTTATAAGACTTGTGTCCAATTCCTAGTAGGATTTCATTATCTTATGTTATTTTATTTTGGAATAAAATCTCGGATTTCACTTTTGAGATATTCAATCATATTTTAAAATAAAATAAAACAAAATAAAATAAAATCTCGAAATCCACTTTTTGAGATAATTAAGCGTATTTACATATTTCAAAATTTAGATTTTACTTTCCATTTTTATCTCAAATTTAAATTGGAGCCATAAATCTAACTTTATGTCAAGATTGAGGTCTTGTATTTATCTCAAAATTAAATTTGGTCATTCTATCCCAAAATTAAAATTGGTCATTCCAAATTTTTGTGCATCCTCAACACAAATAAGGATATGGTAGAAACCTAATCCTTATCTAAACTTAAAATATGGTTTTAAATTTGGGAAACTTTCCTAAATATAGCAAACTAGTGAAATATTTACGGCACGTGTAACAAAGCCCATAAAGTTAGCCATTTTTTAAATATTCCAGGTTTGCTCTTCCCTCTTTTTCTCCTCCTTGCGATTTTTTAATCGACTTCCTCTGTACTAATTGGCTTACTTTGTACTCTCCTTTTTTAAATACGATTTCTTCCCTTTTTTTTTTAGATTTGGGTAAGAAAATTTATTTCTTTCTATCGTCTTTTTTTCTTCTCTTTTTTAGATGCTAACATGTCTTTTTTCCTCTTTCTTCTTTTTCCTTTTTTTTTTCATTCACTACATGCATTATATCGTCTTTCAACTTTTCTTTTTTTTAGTAACCAAATCTGATGGTGTATAAGAATCTTGAAAAAATTGGTTATGCATTTAAATTAGGGTAACCAAAACTAAAAGATTGTGTATAAAAAATATTCAAAAAAATCGTTTATACCAAATTTTGAAAAAAAAAATTGTTTAAATTTGAAACCCCAAATCTAAACGATCGTGTAGTCAAATCTAAACGATCGTATACCAATTTTGAAAAAATATGGTTTAGATTTGGGGTAGCAAAATCTAAATGATCGTGTACCAAATCAAGCGTAAGCATTCAATCGAGAGAGGATCAGATGATTAAATTCTAGAGATCGAACCACATCACATCAAATCAACAACGTAAATACAACACCAACACAAGTTCAACTCCACGAACCAAATTTCTTCGAAAATCTTGTGTGAACAGTCCCCAAGCGCCGCCTAAATGTATTTGAAAGACACTTTTTTAAATTGTATTGATTAAGTTTCAATACTAAGGGTTGAGTTGGGTGGGTCCAACGATTTAGTTCATCATTAAATGAAAATTGTGGCTAATGGGCTCATTCATTTCTGAGGATGTTATTTGTATCAACTCTCTCAATTACACATTTTCTATAAGAATTATCAACTCAACTTAATTCAATTATAGTGCGCTTAACATTCCTAAGTTAATTTGTCTTTTATCTATTTGGTCTCTAAGTTTTTATAATCATACAATAATCCTTGCACTTTTCAATGTTTTAAAATTCAATAACGTAATAGCCACATAATTGATATTTTATGTATTTATTCGACATAAAGTTTAAATTTATATTTAATAGATCATCAACTAGCTTTTAAAATTTCAGAATTTGACCCAAAAATATTAGACAAAAGATTGAAAATTTAAGCATCAATTGAATATTTTCGAAAGCTAAAGTACCGAACTCGTAATTCTAACCTATAATCAACTTATCAGATAAAAAATAACAATAAAATAAATTTAAAAATAACAATAAAATAAATTTTCTTATAAAGCTCAACAAAAAGAAAGGTAGTTTTCCTGTTTGAAAGTATCAAATAAAACAAATGAACTAACCACACGTAAAATCTAGGAGAAAAACCACTACTATCTGTACAACAGTCCAAATTCAAAATCAACTTTAAATTGTATCGCTAAAACTAAACTAAACTTTTTAGAAGTTAAAAGATTGAAAGAAGGGAAAATTATTGAACAAATGACAGAACAAATAAAAGATTAAAAAAAAAAAAAAGAAAAGAAATGTCAACAATTGTCATGCATGGCAGCCATAGATGATGGGTAAGGAGAGGTGGAAAATGCAAAGAAGAGAAGAAGAACCATGATGAAAAGGGGAACCAAAAGCACCGCTGTAGGCGGCGGCGGAAGTGGCGGAGAAGCACAGGCAGCAGAAGAAGACACACTATCCAAACCAACAAAGTCACCTTCGAACACCCGAAACCGCCGCCACCGGCCATTATTTTGTCCGGCAATATACTCGTGGATTGTGGCGGCGCCGGCGTGGAAAAGGGTGGTGCTATGAGTTAGTGAACTTGGAGATGGAGATAGGTTTTTAATCCATTGTAATATCGTGAACCCTTTTTGGAAATCAGCTTGTTTAGAAGTAGTTAATAATCGCATAGCTATATAGAATAAATCAGCTATAAAGCTATATTAAAATAGTAATAATAGGTAATAAATAAATTGTGGTAATTAGAATACACTATGATGACAAGTTGTCAACTATGCAACTCTTTAATCAATATTTTTTCAAACTTTTATTCAATATGATTGGGTGAAATATATTTGTTTTCTTTTAGACGTAAAGAAAGAAGACACATGCATCCTCTGGCTGATCTATATATATATTTAATTGTTATAAGAACGCATATCTTATTGCCATATATGTCTTGCGAGAGTTGTAAATCAGCATAAATTTTTAGGCTAATTTAGTTATGTTGTTTCTTTTCTTTTCTTTAGTTTGATTCTTTGTATACTTATTTGCTATGTATTTTTTTTTAGGAAAATCGTTAAAAATGAAATGTTTGACAAAATATTTATAAAATATAATAAAATTTTAGATTCTATCAATGATGCACATTGATAGACATTAATATACTTATTGATAGACACTAATAGACTAATCAATCAAAAGTTTTGTTATATGTACAATATTTTAGTTTATTTTACTATATTTAAAAATATTTTTTAAAAATTTGTAATTAAGTATTGAAAGTGATTATATTTTGGACTCAATTATCCCATTGTCGTTTGCAGTAGATCCATCAAACCCAATTAGGACTGATCTAGAGCAGATTCCTCATCTATTACTACCACAACATGATTGGGCTTTATGCCCTAAAGCACGAAGTCCTGTCATATGAAAATCCTTGGTTTCTGATGAGAATCTCTATTTTCCAATCATTGAAACCCTTAAATCAATATGATTTCAATTCTAAATAATGAGTTAAACACAAGTTTCATCAATATCAAACCTCTTAGAAAATAATAAATTTCTCATGCAAAGTTCAAACAATCCACGAGATAGAATAATCAATCTCACTTGAATGTTCTCTTGGCACATGTAATTCAACATATGAACTACAAAATTCAATATAAGCTCTCTTGGCTAAACTTGCAGGAAGCACAAAGGCTAAATTTGATAATTCATCTTAATTTGAATCAAGCAACCCAACGGGAAGGCTTAAATAGTCTTCAATAAAAGCCTAATTCATTGTAAAAATACTAAATTATCTCTACAAATGTCATTAAAAAGAATAAAACTAAAAATACCAAAATTACATAACAACTATTAAATAAAATGTAGGTTAAAATCTTAATTTGGTCCCTCGTCAATTTTGTATTTTTGTCTTATTTTAGTCTCTAAACTTTCAGGACTGTATGTTTTAGTTTATGAACTTTTGAAGAAAACTTATTTTAGTCTTTGCCATTACAATTTTGTTGAATTCTTTAATGAAAGAATGATGTGACTCCTATATTCAAATTATTAAGCTGTAGATTAATCATACTAATTAAATTGTTAAATAACCAATAAAGCTTACTAATTTATTATTCAAAAAAATTTATGTCAACACCACAATTGAATCAAATAAAACGCAAATTTAAAATTAATTTTTTTTTCTTTAAAAAAAACTTAAATCTCTCACATCCCTTTCTCTACTCCCCACTCTTTATTTGTTTTTATTTTTTCAAATTGAAATATTGAAGCAAATCAAAAGGATGACATTGAGTAGAATAAAAAACCTGATATATTGGTGTTAACATCGATGACAAGGTATCATAAACTAGAAAATCAAAATATGTACAACAGATGTATAAAATAAACTCTAAAGAATTGCAAAGAAATATTTCCACAATGACTCGCAAAACCCAAAAAAGAAAGGAAGAAGAAATATTTGAGAAGAAGACAAAAAGAAAAGAAAAAGAAAAAGAACGCTACAGTAAATCACCAAATGTGCCAAACTTGAGACACTTAAAAATTTGTATATGGATAAATTGCATCTAGCGTGTGAGTTGAGAAAGCGAAGGTAGAATGACAATGCACCAAAATGATGGGATGATCAACATCTTGAAGACAAAGTGCTCTTTTTAATTTTTCGATAAAATATCAATTTACCATCTAGCATTTAATTAAAAATTAAGACTCTATATTATATTTGTCATCCACATATATAATTCATCTCATCGTTCCGTTAGAGTAAAAGAAATCTTTACAACACCGCAAGAAATTGAGTTTTTAATGGCTTGGAAAAACGTTACTAAAACGAAAAAAAATGCTACTAAATATGCACCGCAAAATGTGTAATTTTACTTACATTTGCACGTTACTAAATGCTTACTTTAAGTAGTAACATATTTATTGTCATTATTTATTTTTTATAGTGGCATAGTACATTCTTCTCAAAAGGTGATGTATTAGTGGCAGTTAATGTTGTGGTTAAAGGTTAATTTATGAACGTTACAAACATCTTTTGCAACATATTAAAATCAATATTTAGTGCCACTAAAAATTGCTACAGATTTTTTATTCAAAAAAAAAATAATAATTTATCGACGTTATTGAAAGCGCCAATAAAAGTATTTTATTAAATAAAAACTAATAATATCCAATTTACTATATAAATATGTTATAAAACGTCAAATATAATAATCTTAGGAACTATCACTAGGCAACATGCAATAACACCAATTGCGTCACAAGAAGTATGTGTCAAGAAACTTTGATAATTTCATAAAGAGTTCGAGTAATGTCAACCTAAGTTATAAGTATGAAGTTACATCAAGTAAATAGATGTAAACCTGTTATGAAATGTTAAATATAATAATCTTAGGAGCTATCACTTGTAACACATGCAATAAACCAATTGCATCACAAGAAGTATATGTCAAGAAACTTTGATAATTTCATAAGGAGTTTGAGTAGTGTCTACCTAAGTTATGAGTATGAAGTTACATCAAGTAAATGGATGATCAAAGTTAGTTCCAAAAGTAGTGTCCATAACAAAAATACCTACAATCTTGGGAACATGAAATGATCTTTCCTAACAAAACTATAAGATACCAATCAAAACTCTTTTCATAATCATCCAAAGTCAATATCACAATCTTGTATAGAAGACCATCCATGCGTCAAATCTGAAATATGTAAGCATAACATAATAAATAAGTAAAATATGTAAACAAATTGGTCATTTGGTTTGTGGGTAAAGAGGGTGGGAATGGGTCTAGGCATAAGCCACGTTTGGTTGATAGGTATATTTTATTACCCTAGAAAAAATATTTCCTAGAGTTTAATATTCAACACAAGGAGAGTATTTCCAATCATGTCGAGAAGCAAGGGTTTGTGATTCCTTCATCAATTAACCGTTTCTTTTCTTTTCTTCTTCTTTTTTTTTTCTTTTTTAATTTTTTCACAATTTTTCTTCTTCCCTCAACGGTTGAATCGCTCCTTATGTAAGCAACATCAGAATATTGTATAGAAGACCATCCATGCATCAAATCTGAAATATGCAACCATAACATAATAAATAAGTAAAATATGTAGGCAAAGGGGTTATTTGGTTTATGCGTAAAGAGGGTGGAAATGGGTATGAGCTCACAAAGCCCACGTTTGGTTGATGAGTATATTTTTGTATTCTGGAAAAGTTATTTCCTAGACTTTAGTATTCAACACAAGGGGAGCATTTCCAATCCTGTCGAGAAGCAAAGGTTTGCGATTTCTTCTCTTATTATGTATGTTCTTCTTCCTTCATCAATTAACTGTATCTTCTCCTCTCTCCTTCTTTTTTTTTCTTTTTAATTTTTTTTCACAATTTTTCTTCTTCTCTCAAAGATTGAATCATTCCTTATTTAACCTGTAATCAATTCTCTTTCTATGGTTTCTTGTTCTCCAGTCCGTCGTCACTGAAAACGTCACATTGGTTTTTATTCTCTGTCTACTTCTCTGTCATTCAGTTAATTCATAGTTTAGAGAGAGAAACGGAAGCTTTTCTGATTTCTTGTTTTGATCTTGTTTGCTTGTGAAGGATATTTTGGAGGTGGGGGTATTGTTATTTCTTGTAGATCTGTCTATTAACACCTTTAATTTCGTTTTAATTTGAATGATTTGTTCAAAATCATTATCATTTTGTTTTCATTAAGTTTTAAAGGAGTATTTTGTTAAACTATCATGTTGGAAATTAAACAATCGTATGGAAAGTTAGCTAATCATTAAAAAGTAAATGATTGTTTGAAGGTAGAAAGCTAAATGATCGTGTAATAGGGTAAACAATCGTATAGAAAGCTAAACGATCGTGTATAAAGCTAAACGATTGTGTAGGAGGTTGTAGGGTAAACGATCACAATTAGTTTTCATACATAACCAAACATATTTATAATTAATTTCTAGACATTTTATTCCCATGCATTATATTCTCAGGCATAATATATTCTTAACAATGTTATTCTCATCCCTATTACCTCAATCCAAACGGCCCCTAAGGATTCAACTTAATATGATTCAACTCTTATCTTCTAATCACAATGAAAAATGGTGGACACATGTCTAACTCAAAAATAACAAACTTAATCAGGATTCAACTCAAAAAATGAAACTTAGGGACTTTAAAGTATAATGAGACTACTCAATATGATTCAACTCAAACATTCTAACCACAATGAGGAGGGGCCTACAGGGGGCATGTCTAAATCAAATGTAACAAACTCCATAAGGATCCAACTCAATATGATTCAACTTTTATCTTCTAATCACAATGAGTAGTTGAGGCATGTCTAAATCAAAAGCAACAAACTTCATAAGGATTCAAGTAAAAAAATGAAACCTAGGCACTTTAAAGCATAATGACACTACTCAATATGATTAAACTCAAACATTCTAACCACAATAAGGTGGGGGCATGTCTATCTACTATCTCCCTTTTCAACTCTTTGGATAAACCTGACCAATGTTCAAATTCAAGCGGTACTATCGCTCGTACCTCTTTTCCATTTTAAGAGTTTAATTTGGAGGAGTCCTTACAAACTGATTTTCTATCTTCAAGCTCAATTGTAATTGGAATGGGACCATTTGCTTAGACATCTATCTTCAAGCTCAATTTTAATCACCACTAAAACTTTGTCACTAAATAATTAATTTCTTGTATGCACAATAACCAAAATAATCTCTTTTTAAAAGTTCAAGGACGAAATTAGATGTTTTTAAAAGTTCAGGGACTAAATAAAATAAGACATAAAGTTTAGGAACAAAAATAGGATTTAAACATAAAGACTCTTAATAAAAATACCTATGGCTCGCCACGGTCACTTCTAATCGCCTACTAGCTTGCCCTTGCCCTTACCCCTGCCTCTACCTGAAAATGTGACATGGAAAGAGTGAGTATAAAACACTCAGTAAGGGACCCACTACTAGTCCCACTAGGTGCCTGTTAACTTCCTATTAGAGTCCTGAAAATGGTACCCAATAACTGGCACGTTCCCGAACACGTGCAACATGCGCTCCCGTAGGAACGGAAATCTAGTCTTCGGTGTCCCGAGGGAGCACCTAGGACAAACTGGTCTGTAGCGAACCCAGAGGAAACACTAAGGCAATCGGGCTGCGAGGATCCCGTCGAAACACTCGAATCATATCTATATCCATGCTAGACTGACGGTCCCGTCGGACTACGTAGTCCTAAATAGGTGGTGATCTCGAAGGACACCCATGATGGTACGACTCTAATAGGCTAAGCTAACAGATACCCTAACCATAGCATACATATACATAATATCATCATGTAATCATATCAGTCTAATCATCATAACACATCTCATCACAATATCCAACATACAGTCATAACAAGCCACGTCATCACATTATACCATGCCATCATATCAAATCACACCATCAGTCACATCATGCCCTCATTAATTTACATGTGTTATACAGTCTAGTCCTCAACGTGCATAATTAGAAGTGTATGCGGTCTCATGATTCTAGTCGTAGAGCTAGTAGTAGAAATCTCTTACTTGGAGATTTGCTCAATCGAATTCCAACAGTAACGTCACACGCTTCCCAAGTCGCAAGTCCTAAATGGTTAGGAACAACAATTAATAACCTAACTTTCATGGAAACGAAGTCCAAGAATCGTTCAAAGCAACTTACCGAAGGTCAAGGTTGCAATAATTTCCTTTAAGTCGAGAAATCCCACGCTCCAACTTCAATTGGTCCAACCGGCCATTTTAGAAAGATAATTTAATTTAATCCAAAATTAAATTATTTAAAAACCAAAATTACTCTTCGCTGGGTATGCCAAAAAAACCCATTTGACTTACCAAATAGGAGCAAAGGACCAGAAGAAGGCTAAGTGGTTCAAAAGGGTTTGGCGGCTCGGCTTGAAGGCAGGCGTCAGCTCGGCTTGCGGCAGAAGGAAGACGCGGCTTGGCTGGGAATCGACTCACGGAGAGGGGCATGGGCGCGGGTGCATGCGGGTGCGGCTGGACGCTCGGGTCGGGTGGCGACGCGGAGCGGCTGAATGCGTTCGACCGGCGGTGACGCGGAGCGGCTGGACTCGCGGGTCGAGTTCCGGTTCGAAGGTGCAGCGTCTCAGTTCAGGTCAGGAATGCGGATAGGCTGCAGTCGCGGGTGGCGACGCTTTACTCGGGACTATTCGACTGGGGTAGGTAGTGCTGCTTGATTGATCGACGGGAGCTGCGGCGAGTGGTAGAGCTGTGTAGCTTCGCAACCTCGACTCAGACACGACGGCTGGCGCGGGGACTAACGTCGAACCAGCGGGGCTCCGTGTGATCGGCTTGGAGATGCGGCTGAGATCCGTACATGATAGCTTGCGAAGAACTCGACGGCGCGGCAGACGGTGGTGATGGCGGCGGTGGCGCTTTAGAGCTAGGGTTTTTTTTCTTTTGGGTTTGGTTGAAGAGGAAGATGAATAGTACCCTTGTATTTAATGCCACAATAATAATTCTTTATTATTAATAATATCTTTTCTCTTTCCCAAAAACTCATTCTCTTTCTTCCATTAAACCCATCAAAATCTCCCTCTTTCACTTACAACCAATCACATCAATCCCTTCTCTTTCTCTTTCTTTTTTTTTCCAAATAATATCTCACCATTACCTTTAACAAAAATAAATTCTCTCTCTTTTCCCCCAATTATCTTTATTTTCCACATATAACTCTACAAATTTTATTATCCAAAACAAGGTAATTATATAACTCTAAATCTTAATGAAACACAAAGTCAAAATAATCAAGTTCCTCAAGTAAAGTCAAGACTTCAATTACCACACTTAAGATAATAAAATGAAAAAGATAAATTGTTGGGGCGTTACAACCTTCCCTCCTTAGAAAACTTTCGTCCTCGAAAGTTCTAATCCTCGAATAGCTCGGGGTACTGGGCTCTCATGTTCTCTTTTCTCTTCCATGTGGCCTCTTCATCTCCATTGTTTCAGCAAAGAACTTTGACAAGTGAAATTTCTCGACTACGGAGCTTCTTGACTTCCCTTGCCAAGATTTCGACAGGCTGCTCCTCGTAGCTCAAGTTCTCACTGATTTGCAGTGGCTCGAAGTCCACTACATGCATCAGATCTGGGACATACTTCCTGAGCATGGAGTCGTGGAATACATCGTGCACCGCAGAAAGAGATGGGGGCAACGCCAAGCAATAAGCTACAGGGCCAATCCGCTCCAGTATCTCAAACGACCCTACAAAACGTGGACTTAGCTTCCCCTTCTTCTCGAACCTCAGAACACCCTTCATTGGTGCTACCTTCAGAAAGGCCATGTCTTCCACCTCAAACTCGAGATCCTTACGCCGCACATCAGCATAACTCTTTTGTCTGCTCTGTGCCGTCAACATACAAGCTCGAATCTTCTGTATGGCTGCGTTGGTGGTCTGAACTAACTCGGGGCCTAGCATCCTCTGCTCACCAACCTCGCCCCAGTAGACAGAAGATCTACAACACTTACCATACAGAGCCTCAAATAGTGTCGTGCCGATAGTAGCCTTGTAGCTATTATTATAGGCGAACTCCATCAAATGCAAATGGGAGTCCCAACTCCTTGAAAACTCTAGCACACAGGCTCGCATCATGTCCTCCAAAATCTGGTTCAACCACTCTGTTTGACCATCGGTTTGAGGATGAAAAGTTGTGCTGAAGTCTTACTTCGTGCCCAAAGCAAGCTGAAGTCTCTTCCAGAACTTCGATGTGAAACGAGCATCTCTGTCCGAGACGATGGATACGGGTACTCCATGCAGTCTCGCTATCTCCGTCATATATAGTTGTCCCCACTTACTGGCAGTGTAAGTGGATTTCCCTGGAACAAAGTGGGCTGACTTCGTGAGTCTGTCAACAACAACCAAGATCACTGTATAGCCCTTTAAGGTTCTGGGCAGTCCTATAATGAAGTCCATCGACACACTCTTCCATTTCCATCCTGGCACACTCAAAGGTTGCAACAACCCGGCTGGCCGCTGTCTAGGTGCCTTCACCTGCTGGCATACCAAACATCTACTGACAAAATCTGCCACTTCTCTCTTCATGTTCCTCCACCAATAGACACCCCTCAAGTCCTGGTACATCTTCGTACTTCCAGGGTGCATAGTAAATGGAGAACTGTGAACCTCAGTCAAAAGCTCTGTCTTGACTGCACTATCTTCCGGCACACACAAGCATCCCTCAAGCGTAAGGCCATTGTCAGAGGATATGGAGAAATCCTCGCCTTGCCCTGTCTTTACCAAACAACGCTTCTCGACCAAATAAGGATCATTTAGCTGAGCAACAATAATCCTCTGCCTCAAGGTCGGCTGCACTGACAACTGAGCCAATTGTGAGGTAACCTCTCCTACTGAGACTGCAATCTCGGCTCTCTCAAAATCTCTGAGTAAGGGAGCTTGCTTGGTGATAAGTGCTGCTGAATGTGCAAAATTTCTATTCAGCGCGTCAGCTACTACATTTGCCTTACATGGGTGGTACAGAATCTCGCAGTCATAGTCTTTTACTAACTCGAGCCACCTCCTCTGCCTCATATTCAACTCCTTCTGGGTGAAGAAGTACTTCAGGCTCTTATGGTCAATGAAAATTTGTATCTTCTCGCCGTACAGGTAATGTCACCATATCTTCAGTGCGAAGTCCACTGCTGCCAACTTTAGGTCGTGGGTAGGATAGTTCTGCTCGTGACTCTTCAACTGGCGGGACGCATAAGCAACTACCTTGTCCTGCTGCATCAGCACGCACCCCAGTCCCTTCTTAGAGGCATCACTATAAATCACAAAGTTCCCTGATCAATCTGGCACTGTTGGGACTGGTGCAGTCACTAGCTTCTGCTTAAGCTCCCAGAAGCTACTCTCACAAGCTGGGCTCCAAACAAAAGTTCCCTTCCAGGTCAACTGGGTCAAGGGACTTGCTATATGTAAGAAGTCTTCCACGAACCTCCTATAGTAACCTGCCAAACCCAGAAAACTACAAATCTCGCTAACCGTAGACGGTCGAGGCCAATTGGTAACCGCTTCGATCTTTGTTGGGTCTACAGAAACTCCCTCACTGGAAACCACGTGGCCGAGGAAAGTCACCTTCTTCAGCCATAACTCACACTTGGAGAACTTGGCATACAACTTATTGGATCGAAAGGGTCTCCAAAACCTGGTGTAAATGCTTCTCATGCCCAGCCTCAGTCTTGGAGTAAATCAAAATGTCGTCAATGAAAACTATGACGAACGAGTCCAAGAAATCCTTAAACACCCTGTTCATCAAGTCCATGAATACCGCAGGAGCATTAGTCAAACCAAAAGACATCACAATGAACTCGTAATGTCCATATCTTGATAGGAAAGCCGTCTTAGGAATATCGCTGTCCCTGATCCTCAACTGGTGATAGCCCGATCGCAGGTCGATCTTAGAAAAGACAGTGGCTTCCTGCAACTGATCGAACAAGTCATCAATCCTGGGCAAGGGGTAGCGGTTCTTAACTGTCACCTTGTTCAGCTCTCTGTAATCAATGCAAAGGCGCATCGACCCGTCCTTCTTCTTCACAAACAATACTGGGGCTCCCCAAGGTGACACACTGGGCCAGATGAAACCCTTGTCCAGCAACTCCTGCAGCTGTACCTTCAGCTCCTTCAGCTCAGCTGGAGCCATTCTGTAAGGGGCCCTCAAGATAGGAGCAGTGCCCGACTCTAACTCGATGGCGAAGTCTACCTCCCTGGGAGGCAGAATCATAGAAGCTCGTCGGGGAAAACATCGGGGTACTCCCTTACCACTGGTTCGGAGGACAGGGAAACTTCTGGTTCTCTGGTATCTACTACGCTTGCCAGGATGCCCCAAGTACCCTGGCTGAATAGTTTACTAGCCTTCATGGCTGAGATGACCTTGGGTATACATACAATGCCTGCCCCCCTAAATTTGAAACTAGGCCTAGAGGGAGGGTTAAAGACGACTTCCTTACCAAAATAGTCTATACTTGCATGATTAGCCGATAGCCAATCCATGCCTAAAATCACATCAAAATCCTGCATGTCTAACACTAGTAGGGTCACGTCTAATATATGATTCGCTATCTCTACCCGACATGCCTTTATTTTTTCTTTAGACAACAGGACCTCCCTAGATGGAGTAGAAACAGACAAAACACTACCCAATGGTTCTACCTCTAAACCTACATGCTGAACGAACACAGAGGATATGAACGAATGGGATGACCCCGAGTCAAACAACACAAAAGCATAGTGCCCCAAGATTGGGAGCGTACCTGTCACCACTATACCAGCTCGCTCGGCCTCCTGACAGGTAGTGGCAAAAACTCTTCCCTGCTAGGAAGCGGAAGGCTGATGCGGTGTCGTCTCAAAGGGTTTTCGAGGACACGCGTCAGCGGTGTGCCCTGGTTGTCTGCACCTGAAGCAAACTCCACTCCCAGCCAAGCAACAACCTCCATAGACTCTCCCACAGGTAGAATAGGCGGGTAGCTCTCTCAGTGTTCTCCGGTTGCTACAAGCTCCCGTCGATGCCTCGGAAGACACCTCCTGACCTTAGGTTTCGTTGCGGTATCACGTCAGGCTGCGACTCCTCCTTCCTCTTCTGACAAAGGGTTGACCCTCTGCCCACAGCTTTGGACGAATAAGCTCTCTCATGCATGCTCAAATCTAGTGCTATGTGTAGTGCATCAGCATGAGTAGCTGGCCGAAGGGCTTGGACGATGCCCTGGAGGTCTAGTCTGAGGCCTCTAACGAATTTTTCGGTCCTGGCAGCCTCATCCCTTACCACATCGAATGCGAAACGGGATAGCATGTCGAACTCGGTGTCGTACTGCTCCACGGTCATGTCGGCTTGCTCCAAGTTTAGGAACTCTTGGAGCTTAGCGTGCTTCACGTTGGCAGAGAAGAACTTAGCGTCGAAGTTCTCCTTGAACTGCTCCTAGGTTATTTTGCTGACGTCGCCCCCAGCATCCTCTCAGCAGTCTCCCACCAGGCGGTGCCTCTATCCTCCAGGAAGAAAACTACACACTACACCTTCTGGTCTTCTGGGCACTTCATGTACCGAAAGATAGTCTCTATAGACGTCAACCACATTTGGGCCTTTGTGGGGTTGTCCATGGATCCGTCAAAAGTTTTAGGATTATACTTCCTAAGGTCTCTCAAGTGTTTGGCCTCAGCCGACAGTTAAACTGGCGCGGGCTGAGCTTCCACAGGGGCTGGAGGAGTGACGGTCTGGGCCTGAACAGGGGCGGCCTGGTTCTGCTGGACAATGAGGAAAGGCGCTAGAGCAGCTTGCAGCATGTCCTGATAACGCTGCTCCATTGCAGCGAGATCCGTCTGGATGATCGGAGCGTTAGGTTCGGCCGCCGGCACATCAGGTTGCTCCTCCGGCTGGCCATGATCGGCTCCTCTTCTTCCCCTACCACCTTCTCGACGTGCACCTCTACGTGACGGCATTCTCCCTAAATTTCACCAGTAAAAACTTTCACCACAAGAACATAACTCTAACTTTTCTATGTTTATTCTATTCAGGCAAGGTTATAATCTTAACATTAGCAAAGCTTTAAGACATACCTGGCGAGTGACGAAGGACCGTATAGCCATAGGGTAAAATAAAACAAAACAAAACAAAGACTTACATCGTAAGTCAGTCTATAGAACCTAAAACACTGGGCTCTGATACCAAATGTAACGACCCAACTCCTTATACTGAGCCAAAGTCATTACTAAATGTAAACAACATAATTGAAATCATAAAGTTTGGCTAAAATGAATAAAACCTCAGACTTTTTATTTATTTAAAAAACCAAATCAGGGTAAAGTGCAAAAGGTAAACAAACATTAAAATCCTACTCGGGCCCTATTTACTTTTAAGAAAACGAAATAGTAAATAGAGAGGAATACAAATAAAAAAAATCACGTACTAAATGTTTAAACGAGGTGTAAAGCGGAAGCAGAAATCCCTATGGCTCGCCATGGTCACTTCTGGTCGCCCGCCAGCTTGCCCATGCCCTTACCCCTGCCTCTACCTTGAAATGTGACATGGAAAGAGTGAGTATAAAATACTCAGTAAGGGACCCACTACTAGTCCCACTAGGTGCCTGTGAGCTTTCTATTAGAGTCCTGAAAATGGTACCCAATAACTGGTATGTTCCCGAACACGTGCAACATGCGCTCCCGTAGGAACGAAAATCTGGTCTTCGGTGTCCCGGGGAAGCACCTAGGACATACTGGTCTGTAGTGAACCCGGAGGAAACACTAAGACAATCAGGCTGCGAGGATCCCGTCGAATCACTCGAATCATATCTATATCCATTCTACACTGGCGGTCCCGTCGGACTACGCAGTCCTAAATAGGTGGTGATCCCGAAGGATAATCATGCAAGTACGACTCTAACAGGCTAAGCTAACAGGTACCCTAACCATATCATACATATACATAACATCATCATGTAATCATATCAGTCTAATCATCATATCACATCTCATCACAATATCCAACATACAGTCATAACAAGCCACGTCATCACATTATACAATGCCATCATATCAAATCACATCATCAGTCACATCATGCCCTCATTAATTTACATGTGTTATACAGTCTAGTCTTCAACGTGCATAACTAGAAGTGTATGCGGTCTCATGATTCTAGTCGTAGAGCTAGTAGTTGAAATCTCTTACCTGGAGATTTGCTCAATCGAATTCCAACAGTAAGGTCATACGCTTCCCAAGTCGCAAGTCCTAAATGGTTAGGAACAACAATTAATAACCTAACCTTCATGGAAACGTAGTCCAAGAATCGTTCAAAGCAACTTACCCAAGGTCAAGGTTGCAATAATTTCCTTTAAGTCGAGAAATCCCACGCTCCAACTTTAATTGGTCCAACCGGCCCTTTCAGAAAGATAATTTAATTTAATCCAAAATTAAATTATTTAAAAATCAAAATTACTCTTCGCTAGGTATGCCAAAAAAAACCCATTTGACTTACCAAAATAGGAGCAAAGGACCGAAAGAAGGCTAGGTGGTTCAAAAGGGTTTGGCGGCTCGGCTGGAAAAGCAGGGATCGGCTCGGCTTGCGGCAGAAGGGAGATGCAGCTTGGTTGGAAATCGGCTCACGGAGAAGGGTGCGGCGCGGGTGCATGCACGCGCGGCTTGACGCTCGGGTCGGGTGGCGGCACGGAGCGACTGGTTCATTTGACCGGCGGCGATGCGGAGCGGCTGGACGCGCGGGTCAAGTTTCGGGTCGAAGGTGCGGTGTCTAAGTTCGGGTCGAGAATACTGATCGGCTACGGTCGCAGATAGCGGCGCTTCGCTCGGGACTACTCGGCTGAGGTAGGTGGCGTTGCTCGGCTAATCGACGGTAGCTGTGGCGAGTGGCTGAGCTGCGCAGCTTCGCGACCTCGGCTCAGACGCGACGGCTGGCGCGGGGACTAACGTCGGACCGGCAAGGCTCCGTGTGATCGGCTAGGAGATGCGACTGAGATCCGTACATGATGGCTTGTGGAAGAACTCGACGACGCGGCTGGCGGTGGTGATGGTGGTGGCGGCGCTTTAGAGCTAGGGTTTTTTTTTTCTTTTGGGTTTGGTTGAAGAGGAAGATGAATAGTGCCCTTGTATTTAATGCCACAATAATAATTCTTTATTATTAATAATATCTTTTCTCTTCCCCAAAAACTCACTCCCTTTCTTCCATTAAACCCATCAAAATCTCCCTCTTTCACTTACAACCAGTCACATCAATCCCTTCTCTTTCTCTTTCTTTTTTTTCCAAATAATATCTCACCATTACCTTTAACAAAAATCAATTCTCTCTCTCCTCCCCCAATTATCTTTATTTTCCACATATAACTCTACAAATTTTATTATCCAAAACAAGGTAATTATATAACTCTAAATCTTAATGAAACACAAAGTCAAAATAATCAAGTTCCTCAAGTAAAGTCAAGACTTCAATTACCACACTTAAGATAATAAAATAAAAAATCTAAATTTTTGGGGCGTTACATTCTTCGATTTAGTCGTGTCTGCTGTGTTTTTGTCGAGTAGGTGTGTGGTATGGTTGCGTCGCTTTCCATCGTGTTTTCGTCAAACGTCCCTTCGTTTGTGGTTGTGTTGTGGTGTGGTTTCCCCCAAACGTTTCTTCGTTTAGAGGTTTCACCGTTTAGTGGTTGTTGTATGGTGTGTCAAATGTCTCTTCATCTTCTCTATTTAGTGAAAGTTCTTTGCCATTTCTACTGAGCACCCAACTTCATCTTCGCCAAAAAAATGGTATCTTCATCGTGTCTTCACCCAACACGGTTTCTTCTGAAGGAATGGAGTTCCCAAAGCAGAAGCATATGAACATCGTGTAAGTGAAATTCAATTTGTAAAACCAATAAATTCAAAGAAAAACAATAAACAAAACTTAAGCATGCTTCTCATAGAGGAAAAGGTGAAAATAAACTAACCTTTGTAGAACCTTAAAGAATTCTTCTTCCAAGCTTTCAAGACACCACAAAATCTTCCTTGTTATTCTCCAAGTAAAGAATCACAGAGAGTTGTGGGCTTCTGTAATTTTGGTGAGGGAAGAAATTTTGAGAGAATTCTGCTTTTTTTTTTTTTTATACAGAGAGATCGATAAGATAATGCTTAAAAAAGCTTTCTCTTTTTTCTTTCTAAAACAAATCTTAACCTTTATTAATATCGAGGCAGAAGTTATCAAAATAACTTCCTCCCTCTTTCCCAATTCTATTTATTTTAAAAATATATATTAATTAGATAAAATAAAATCAATATAAATTTAAATAATATATATTATATCTCATATAATATAAACTTTATATTATATCATATATAATATAACCAACGGTTTAGATCTCTCATATAATCTATAGTTCTAATATGAATCGAATCCATATTAATTTTAGCCTATATTTTATTTATGAATCTTATTCATATTATTATTATTATTTGAATCATATTCAAATATTAACTTCTCTCATAAAAACTTTACATTATAACGTATCAAATACATTATATTAATTGTATCATATACAATTTATTCCCTTTAATCAATTTGAATTCAAATTAAATCAAAATAAATTTGATTCTCATTTATCCTTATTGAGCTAACAAGAGAACCTTATGGACCTACAGATTGAAGCTCCAATGAAATGAGATTAATTAATTAAACTCTTAAATTAAATTAATATATATTCATTAACTATTAATCATTACACTAAAGACTAATAGTTGCACTCTTCTTACTGTAGATATATTTTTGTGTCCATTAGATATAACCAATCACCAGTGCAATGACCCTTCACAAATTGTTCGTAAGTACAGCTAGACCAAAAATTATTGTTTTGCCCCTGTAATTACATTTAACTCCTTAAGTACCACTGATTTCTCTAATGAACAATAATTATAGTCCTACTATAATTGAACTCCTCTCAGGCCAAGAGAGGGTGTGGCGCCACATTGTTCGAGCCTTGAAATCAGCTCTTAAGAGAGCAATTTCTCTACTTACTCTATCTATAGAGAAGGAGTGTATTCCTTCTTGTGTAGTTGTGTTCCTAGCTCCCCAATCAGACGAATCCCCAAAATGGTAGGCATATTGAGTCAGCTACATAGGCCACTCTCAGCCATACAAATCAAAAGATCGCCTTCATAGGTAGGAGTTCACAACTCACTCAGGATTCAGGTCAAGTCACCTATAGTCATCCTGGTGAAATATAGTCTCAACTAGTAACGGTGTTAATAAGAGAGACTATTCATTTCATGGTCCGGTCTTATACAAACTCTCTGTATAGAATACCCCCGCTCTAATGTCTCGACATAAATGATTAGGATCAAATCATTTGTAGCACTTTAGAACAATTGTAACAACTACAAAGTAGGCCGTATTCGTAGTGTCACCAGGATAAGGTATCCAGCCTTATCCATTTACAACAGACTATTTAGGTTATCAGTTAAACATGATCCACTTGCATGTCTCCACATACATGTTTAAGTTACAGAAGATAACCTTGGATGTTAGTTTATTGGTTTCGTGGATTAATGCAACTAAATGTCAAATAAAACAAAACACTTTATTTTATTAGATAAATAAAAAGTTTGTATAATATATACGATTACAAACTACAAGACCACGAGATTTAGGGCATCAACCCCAACAATCTCCCACTTGTCCTAAAGCTAGTGGATTGTAAAACATAAAAATTAAAATACTATAATAGTACACAAAACAAGAAACTAAGGCATACAATACGCACCCAGTATCTTCACCATTTCTTTACCCAACACGGTCGAGTTTCTTCACTGGAATACATCAAGAAGGAGCGTAACGTCAAGTTTCTTCACCGGTAAGATAGAAAATATCTTCAAGTTTCTTATCTCTTTAATATTTACGAAGTTTTTCAAAACCATTTCTAAATTTTAGATTGGAATTGTATGGTTTCGATGAGATTTGGAGTTTATAATACTGATTTTGGATTTGGAAAGCCAAATAAAGTGGAGATTGTGTCATCTAAATCACCATATATTTTTTTTTACTAATAGTAGAAATTGTTATGGATAATGGAGATTAATGTTGTTAAGGAAACTGATGAAATGGGAGCTTTTGTTGGTATATTTAATCAAGGCTTTGAATCTATTTGAAATGGACATCATTGGGATAATTATTTCTAAAGATTTTGTTGGCGTGTTGAGTTTTGCTACATTTTTTATAATGATTTTTAATTTAATAGGTTAAAGTACTATTCCATTTTTTTTTTATAGTGATTCTAGGGGGTGTGTGGTGTGGGGTTTTAAGTTTTAACAAGAAAATGAGTTGAATTAATAAGAAGAATTATAATAGGTCGTAATTGAAGTAGCTAAAGGATATGGTTTCAAATGTTGGTGGAAAGAAGCATATGGGTCTTCAATGGTTGTGGCTCTTACAAAGTGTTTGTTTTAATCTCTCAATGAAAATGAACCTTATTTTCTTTATTTGTTTCATTGGGGGGAAATTTGTGATTGGGGCTTGAAGAAACCTAATGTTGTGTAGGAATTTATTTTCTTTATTTGGTTAGTTGGGGGAAAATTTAGTCTTATCAAGCGAATGTTTGTTCATTTTCCTTATTTGTTTTCTTCTTAATAATCTCAACGAGAGTTTTTCAACTAATTTAATTTACTTTATTTCTCATTAAGATTTACAATTATAGATAAATCATGGATTCACAAAAGTAGATTATCTAAAGAATATGAGTTGGGTGTGAAAAATTTCATCAAATTTGGATTTTTTAATACAATTATCTCCTACATTCGTTGTCCTTGTTTGAAATGTGGGAATTATGAAAAGCATAGTAGAAAGAGTGTTAGAGATCATTTATATGTTAATGGTATTGATGAAAGTTATAAAGTTTGGTTTTGGCATGGTGAAGAAGTTCCTACCTCATTCTTCTTTGGAGAATCTTCAAAGTTTGACATACATACATGTGAAGAGAATGATGTTGGAAGTGTAAAAGAAATGATTGAAATTGCTCACAAGGAGTATTTAAAAGACCCAAATGGATTTGAAAAGTTGCTTATTGATGCACAAAAATCATTGTACGAAGGATGCAAAAAGTACACCAAGTTGTCTACTTTAGCTAAATTGTATAATTTAAAAGTTAGGTATAGGTTGAATAATACCAGTTTTTCAGTATTACTTAAAACTTTGAAGGAAATTCTGCCAACTACCAATAAACTACCAAATTCATTGTATGAAGCAAAGAAAACATTAGGTGCATTAGGAATGGAATGTGAAAAGATTCATGCATGCCCTAATAATTGTTGTCTCTATAGGAAAGAATTTTCTAATGCAACTGAATGTCCTGAATGTGGTCAATCTAGGTGGAAAAACATTAAGGATACAAATGAAAAGTGAAAGCAAATTTCCTCAAAAGTGATATGATACTTCCTACCCATTCCACGATTCAAAAGGCTATTTAGAAGTATAAAATGTGCTGAAAACCTGACTTGACATGCTAGTGAAAGAATTGAGGATGGTAAGTTACAACATCCAACAGACTCTCAAGCATGGAAGTTAGTAGACTTTAAATTGCCAGACTTTGGTTCTGAACCTAGAAATTTTCGTTTAGCATTGCTAGCCGATGGAGTAAATTCTCATGGTAACATGAGTTCTAAATACAGTTGTTGATCGTTAGTGATGGTTATTTATAAACTTCCACCATGGTTGTGTATGAAAAAGAAAGTACATGATGCTATTAATTCTAATTTCAAGGCCAAAAAACAGCCAAGAGATGATATAGACACATACTTAGCACCACTAATTGAAGACTTCAAAATTTTATAGGAAAATGGTGTTAAATGTTATGATACTTATAGAGAAGAACTATTCAACTTAAGGTCAGTTTTATTGTGGACAATCAATGATTTTTCTACATATGGTAACCTTAGTGGATGTTGTGTTAATGTGTATAAGGCATGCCTAATTTGTGGAGATAATATGTAGGTCTTACTGTCAATGAAGCAGGTTTGACATCTTTAAGGTACATAATCCACTATTAAACTGGAAGTCTAATATATAGGTCTTAATGAATGTAGATGTTCTTGAATTAGAAGAGACCCTTAATAAAAATGCCTACAAAAAAAAAGTTGTATGCGAGTCGACATTAATTTTGCCAATAGCGTTGAAGTCGATTCTCAGATACGCTGAGAAGGTAATGGAGAAAGATTCCAGTAACACTATTACACTACCTGCTAGCATTTTTGGTATTAGTCGAAAGAGATTTGTGCTCCGAGAGGATATCATTAACCTTTGTAACATGAACGAAGTCAAAATGTTTACATTGGTGGCCTACATGACGTAAGTCAATTTCATTTCTTTGTATATAAATTTATGTATCTCGTTTATGAGTTTATATATTTTGTAGGTACTTGTATTCATCTGTTCTTGGTTCAAAAGTAAATGTGTAGTACGTCTTTGTAGATTCGTCCCTCATCTCTTCTGGAAAGACACAAGAATCTCAAATTCAAAACTTGTGTAGTAGATTGATGGTGTCAAAAGCAAACCGAGTAGTTCTTGCTCCTTTTAATCCTTGGTAAGTTAAGTTAGTTTATCAGTTGCATTGACAATAAAATAGTATATTTTTGTATAATTAGGAGTTATTAGGCACTACTTGCCATAAATGCATATGACGATACAATGTTTTACCTTGACTCGCTAAGGACGACATCCAAATCAACCACAAGATATGTAACAGATGCGTAAGTTAATCTTCTACATCATGTAGTACTGTTAATTCTAATGCGTGTACAATATTCTAAAATATGTGCAATCTTATCTTGGCAAAATATAATAATAGCGATGTTTCACTCACAAAGGACGTTAATAAAAACTGAAAACAAACTTTATGGCGAACAATAAAGGCAAGTATAAATATTTAAATTAATTGTATTCTATAGACTACTAGCAATTAGGATTACTCCGTTATTCTAATTTGTTGTTTTTATAGTGTCCTCTACAAGTCGGGAGCACCGAGTGTGGATACTACGTCATGAGGTTTATGAGAGAAATTGTGACTAGGGGAAACATTGTCATCTCGAATTTGGTATATTATATATCAAACTATTTCTTTTATGGTATAATAATTTTCATGAATACTAATCCATTTATTTTTCATGTTTACATATTAATACACGAAAATCATACTCACAGCCAAGTTAAACGAGGTGCAGATTGAGTTCGCTGATTTTTTGGGTTTATACACATGATTGCGACTTATTTGTGATTCTGAAGCAGGAAATATCTTGTTGTCGTTGCCATTCTAAAATTTTACGTATATAGATAATATAGATGAATTTTTTGAATTGTTCATATGGAGAAGGTGGGGGGAGGGGTTTATTGGTATACTTTTTGAAATTAGATTTATTATAGATAGATATACTTTTGGGCTAAGTTAGTTAATTAGAGGATGTTGAGTTGAATTCTTGACAATTTGATGGAATTATTTATATTGGTCTTGTAAATGATCTGCAATATTCATATATGTAAAGTTTTGGAAATCATATGGTGAAAGGTTTTATATATTTATATATGTTTGAGTTTTGAAACTATATTTGAAGAATATTATTGTTTATATACATTTATATAACAATTGCTGGACCACTATACAAGACCAATAGGAGCATAATACACGAACGAAAATATAATTGAATTACAATTTAAAAATAAATTTGAAAAATGTTTGATGGTTTTAAAATGTCATAAAATAGTGCATTCTTGACGGTTTTTTAATGTCATAAACAATCACTTTCTTGACGGTTATTAAGTGTCATGAAAACTCAAACATTTGATGGTTATTAAATGTCATAAACATTCATATTCTTGACGATTTTGGTTATGGATACTCATATTCTTGACGATTTTAAATCATCATGAACACTTCTACTCTTAACAATTTTAAACTGTCATAAACATTTGTATACTTAATATTTATAAAATGACAACATTCACTATTCTTGACGTTTTTCTCAACCATCAAGAACTTCGACTTTCTTGACATCGGCTTCAATGACGGTTTCAAAACCGTCAAGAATAATAATTCTTGACAGTTTAAAAACATCCAAAGAATCTATTTTTGTAGTAGTGAGAGAATATGGGATACGTAGAAAAACACCCACGTTTCCTAAATAATTTGATTTGATTTAACTTAACATAAATTAAATTAAATTAATATTAAAATAATTAATTGATTTGAATTAAATTAAATATTTAATTAAATCTTATTTAATTAGTATTTCATTTAAATCATATTTAAATGAATATTTCTCACATAACGTATAGTTTTAATTTAATTAATTTAATTTAATCAAATTTAATTAAGTAAAATTAAACTAAAGTATTAATTAATTCTTCAATTAATTAATTTCTAAATTTGAATCATATTCAAATATAAATTTCTACCGAAACCTATAGTTTATTACTTAATTTAATTAAATAAAATTTAATTAAGTGAAATTAAGTTAATCTATTAATTAATTCTCCAATTAATTAATCGCTAAATTAAATATCTTATATTTAATTTAATCCAAATTTCAATCATATTTAAATATAAATTTATGTCATAACCTATAGTTTTAATTGTATCATATACACATTAAATTTTAACTATACTAATTCACATTAAATTAATATTTGAACTCATTAAAATAAATTATTAGGGTATTTTAAAAAATATAAAAAAGCGGCAACATATTTGCATTCTATACCAAAAATACCCCGTCAACCACGCCGTCAACAACGCGCACCTAATATATTTGAGATCGTTTAGATTTCGTTATTGATCATTTAAATATGACTACAATTTATACGCGATCGTTTAGATATGACTACAGTTTATACGCGATCATTTAGATATGAATACATCGCGATCGTTTAGATATGGGTTTTTCAATTCCATCGTTTAATTTTGTTACTCGATCATTTAGATTTGGGGACCCAAATCTAAATGATTTTTTTAAAATTTGGTACACGATTTTTTTAATTATTTTGGTATGCGATCGTTTAGATTTTTTTACACGATCGTTTACTTTTTTTACATGATCGTTTACTTTTTCTTACACGATTGTTTACATTTGGCTACTCCAATCCAAATTAATTTTTTTCAAGATTTTTTATACACAATCTTTTATTTTTTTTACACGATTGTTTACTTTTTTTAAACGATAGTTTACATTTGGCTACTCCAATCTAAATGATTTTTTTTTCAAGATTCTTTACACACAATCTTTTATTTCTTTTACAGAATCATTTACTTTTTTTACATGATCGTTTATATTTGACTACTCCAATCTAAGTGATTTTTTTCAAGATTCTTTATACACAATCTTCTAGATTTTGCTATATTTTTTTTGTACACAGTCTTATACACATTAGATTTTGCTATTTTTTTTTTTTTTACAGTCTTATACAAAGTCATTTAGAATTTGTTACCCAAATGCAAACACGTAAAAAAAAAAAGAAAAGAAAAGTAGAAAGGCGATGGAAAGAAATCGAAGCGAAAAAAATAAGAGGAAAAGAAGAAAAACGATTGAAAGATTAAATGACGTAAATAAAGAATTGAAAAATAAGAAGGGTGATGGAAAGAAATCGCAGAAAAGAAAAAGAGGAAAGAAGAAAGACGAAATTGCAGGGAAGAACAGAGAAAACGAAATAGAGGAGGAAGACGAATCACGGAAGAAAGAAATATGGAAGGGCAAACCTGGAATATTTAAAAAATTGCTAATTTTATGGGCTTTGTTACATGGCCGTAAATAGTTTGTCTTTTGTTACATTTACAATAGTTTCCCTAATTTACTCTCTCATAAATTAATTTTGAATCATATTAAAAATTAAATTTATATAATAAAGATTAATTAAAATACAAACTTTATATTATAAGGTATCACTATGCATTATATTAATTCTTAAATTTAATTTGACTATTCCAAATTATAACCAATATAAATAAACCTCATTATCCTTTACGAGCTAGGAAGGGGACCTAATAAACCTACAGATAAGAAGTTACAATGATACGAAAATAATTGGCTAAACTCATTAACCAGATTAATCAACATTCGTTAACTATGTACACTCCACTAAAGACTCACAACTAAACTCTTCTCACTGGAGATATATTTCTATGTCCACATATATAGACTAATAACAGTAAGTTAGTACTTCACAAGTGTTCGTAACACTAGTTGGATCAAATTATCGTTTTACCCTTGGGTTACTTCTAGTCCTTAAATATAGTGCTCTTCTAATGAACAAAATTATTATGGTCAAAGCAATAAAAAGAAACCCCTTTCATGACATAAAGAGGGTAGGATCCTTTCTTCAAGTTTCAGCAACACTATTTAAGGGAACACTCATCCACTTACCCAAAAGTCAGGAATGAGTGAATTCCATTTTGTGTGATTATATTCCTAGCTCCCCACTCGAACTTGGCCCCATAATGTTAAAAATATTTAATCAAAAATTTGACCACTCTCACACGTACAAACACTATAAGAAAATGAGGTTATCCCGAGGCATTTTTGTGTGTCAAGATAGAGAACGTTGGGAAAAGAACCAACTGAAGGGATGAAAACCCTTTCCACAGCAGAAGAATTAACAGAGACCATAACTCAATTTAATTGGAACAAAAAAAATACCAATACATTGACAAATTAAATTACAAAATTCTATGGCTAAGCATGCTTTCAAGAAAAATACAGAGAAGAAGAACTAACGCTCGTTGACGACTCTGAATCTATCAATCATCAATTTGGGCACCACCACTCGGAAACCTTCATATTCTCTGATTGAGGTGGTTTGTGGAAACTAAAATTGGATTGAGGGAATTTTTCCAGAAAGAACAATTTTTTAGAGAGAATGGGAGGATCTCGCAAAAATCACAAAACTCCTTCTGTTTTGTTACGCAAAGAATTCCCTCTTCTTCGGACGGAAAAAGTGGGAAGTTAGAGAGAATAAATGGTAACGTGGAAAAACCACCCACGTTTCCTATATAACTTAATAATTATTAAATTAATATATATTAAACTAATTAATTAATTTAATTTAATAATTAATTCATTTAATAATTAATTAAATCATATTTCATTAATATTTTCATTTAAATCATATTTAAATGAATATCTCTCGCATAACCTATAGTTTAATTTAATTAATTTCATTAAATCAAATTAAACTAAACTATTAATTAATTTTTCAATTAATTAATTTCTAAATTAAATATTGTATATTTAATTTAATCCAAAATTTGAATCATATTCAAATATAAATTTCTCTCATAACCTATAGTTTTAATATGTATCACATACAAATTAAATTTTAACCTATAGTTTTAATATCAATCTAATTCACATTAAATTAATATTTGAACTCATTCAAATATTTTATTCTCTCATAATATAATTTTAAATCATATCCAAAATTAAATTTATATAATAAAGTATAATTAAAATATAAACTTTATATTATAATGTATCAACATACATTATATTAATTCCCAAAGTAAATTTGAACATTTCAAATTATAACCAATATAAATAAATCTCATTATTCTTTATGAGCTAGGAAGAGGACCTAATGGACCTACAGATCAGAAGCTACAACGATATGAGATTAATTGGTTGAATTCATTAACCACATTAATCAATATTCGTTAACTGTGTGTACACTCCACTAAAGACTCACAGCTGAACTCTTCTCACTATAGATATATTTCATGTCCATGAATATAGACCAATACCAGTAAGTTAGTCCTTCACAAGTGTTCGTAAAACCAGCTGGGTCAAATTACCATTTTACCCCTGGGTTACTTCTAGTCCTTAAATACCAGTACTCTTCTAATGACCAACCTGTTTATGGTCCAACCACTAAACAGAAACCTCTCTCATACCATAGAGACGGTAGGACTCTTTGTTCAAGTCCCAGAGACACCATTTAAGAGAACACTTATCTATTTACCCTAAAGGTAGGAAGGAGTGAATTCCATCTTGTGTGATTATGTTTCCAACTCCCCACTCGGTCTTATCCCTAAAATGATAAGCATATTGAGTCGGCAATCTGGCCACTCTCACCTGTACAAATCAAAGGACAATCCCTCGTAAACAGGAGTTCATAATACACTCAGAATTAAGATAAGTTACCTAAGTCATCCTAATGAAATAAAAACCCAACTAGTTAACGGAGTCACATCTAGTGATTACTATTTCGTGGTCCGGTCTTATGCAAACTCATTGCATAGGATACCCTCACTAACATGTTGCATACATGAACGCATTGGATCAATGTGTTTGTATCAAATACAAAGTGAGTCGTATCCATAATGTTAACAGGATAAAGTGCCCAACCTTAACTTTGATCCCCGTATGTCTCTACCTACTGTTCAAGACTCATCAAACAGCTTAGGATGTTAGCTTATTGGATTTAGGTTATTAAGACAACTAATTATATAATCAATAACACTTATTGAAATTATAATAATAAAACACTTTATTAATAACGATCAATTGATTATATTTACTATCTACGAGTTTTAGGACATAAAACCCAACAAACTCCCACTTGGACTAAAACTTTAGTCCTTATGGGATGTACACAATAAAGTAATCCTTAAACATTGAAAATGGTAAAATGTACAAGTATATTACATAAAACGTATATATACAAATACAGGGCATCATCATACCCATTACACATCTCCCACTTGTCCTAGGTTACCTAATGTACATATCTCGTAGACCTAGACTTTCTAGATGACCCTCAAACACTTTAGCCGTGAGAGTTTTTGTAAATGGATCAGCAATGTTGTGCTTCGAAGCGATCTTAGTGACAATCACATCCCCTCGTTGCATAATCTCCCATATCATGTGATACTTCCTCTCTATGTGTTTTCTTCATTTGTGGTTGCGAGGTTCTTTAGAATTGGCTACTGCCCCACTGTTATCGCAATATAGAGTGATGGGCAAGTTCATGTTTGGAACAACTTCCAAATCATGTAGAAACTTCCTAAGCTAAACTGCTTCTTTTGCTGCTTCACAAGCAGCGACGTATTCAGCCTCCATTGTAGAGTCTGCAATGCATCCTTGCTTGATGCTACGCCATAAGCTCCCCAATTCAGGGTGAACACTAATCCAGACATAAATTTTCTAGAATCCTTATCGGTTTAGAAATCAGAGTCAGTGTATCCTGTAAGGATCAAATCCTTAGCTTCATACACAAGCATGTAGTCTCTCGTTCTATTAAGATACTTTAGAATAATTTTAACCGTCGTTGAGTGGTCTAACCCTAGATTGGACTGATACCTACTGACTATTTCCCCTGCATAACAAATGTATGCCCTAGTGTAGAGCATAACATACATTAAGCTGCCCACAGCTGAGGCATAGGGAATACGTCTCATATCCTCAACTTCTTGAGGTGTCTTAGGACACTGTTCCTTAGACAAGTGAACCCCATGCCTGAAAGGTAATAAATCCTTCTTAGAGTTCTGCATCAAAGATCGAACCAATATTTTGTCGATATAAATTGCTTGAGACAGTGCTAGCGTTTTGTTCTTACGATCCCTTATGATTTGGATCCTAAGAACATATTGTGTCTCTCCTAAATATTTCATTTGGAAATAGGCTGCTAGCCAAGTTTTAACGTCGGTATGGTATGCCACATCATTCCAATGAGGAGGATTTCGTCCGCATAAAGTACTAAGAAAGCTACTTTACCTTTTGTTGATTTTCTTATATACGCAAGGTTTATCAACATTTTGGTCAAAACCATAGGATTCGATCACAATATTAAACCTAATGTTCCAAGATCTAGATGCTTGTTTCAACCCATAAATGGATCGATTCAGCTTGCAAACTTTTTGCTCTTGACCTTGTGTTATGAACCCCTCGAGTTGAGACATAAAGATACTCTCTTCAAGATTGCCATGCAAAAAAGCAGTATTGACATCCATTTTCCATATTTCATAATCATAAAATGTGGCGATGGACAAGAGAATCCTTATAGACTTTAACATAGCAAGAGGGGAAAAAGTTTCCTCATAGTCAACCCCTTCCCTTTGGGTATACCCTTTTGCTACAAGTCTATCTTTGAGGGTCTATACCTTCCCAGCTGAATCTCTCTTTCCCTTATAGATCCACTTATACCCTATAGGTTTTACCCCTTCAGGCAGATCTACAAGCTCCCACATTGAATTGAAGTACATAGACTCCATTTCAAGGTCCATGGCTTTGACCCATTGGTCCTTATCTACATCATTCATTGCCTATTTATAGGACAATGGATCCTCAACACCATCATCTGGTATGACAACATAAGTTTCAGTTAAACTCAAGTAACGGTTAGGTTGCAATATAACTCTCCCACTGCGTCGAGGCATTCTCAACGACTGAGAATGATGAGACTGACCTAATGTGGTGGTTTAATCAACTCTTGACAAGGGACCAACTTCATCAACAACCCTTGTTGATCCATCAATAGCTCCATTTAATACTAATTTGCTTCGTAGTTTCTGATCTTTCATGTGGTCTTCTTCCAAGAAAGTAGTATTTGTCGACACAAACACTCTATTTTCTTGTGAATCGAAGAATAGACCACCTCTCGTCTCTTTAGGGTAACCAACAAATTGGCATAACCTTGAATGAGGTTCCAACTTCTTGGGATTTTTCACTAACACGTGTGCTGGACAACTCCAAATTCTGAAGTGACTTAAGCTAAGTTTACGTCCTCTCCATAACTCGAAAGGTGTTTCAGAAACACTCTTTGAGCGAACATTGTTCTAGATATGAACTGCAGTCTTTACTACATACCCCCAAAATGAGCTAGGCAATTGAGTGTAACTCATCATTGAACGAACCATGTCTAACAAGGTTCTATTTCTCCTTTCTGATACACCATTTTATTAAGGTGTACCAGGTGCTAAGAGTTGGAATTGGATTCCATATTTTATCATATAGTCTTGAAATCTCAAATCCATGTACTCTCCACCTCGATCAGATCGAAGTATTTTAATATATTTACTTAATAGATTTTCAACTCCAGCCTTATACTCCTTGAACTTTTCAAGAGCTTCAGACTTATGCTCCATTAAGTATAAATAACCATACCTTGAATAATCATCTATAAAAGAGATGAAGTATTCAAAATCCCCTCTAGCTTTTACATTCATCGGACCACAGAGGCCTGAATGTATATGTTCTAAAGGCTCTTTGGCTCTATAACCTTTTTCAGTAAAAGGTCTCTTTGTCATTTTTCCTTCAAGACAAGATTCACATGAAGGTAATGAATGATCTTCTAACTCGTTTAGAAGTTCATTATTTACCAATCTCCCAATCCGATCGAGATTTATGTGACCTAATCTTAAATGCCAAAGATAGGCATTGTTCTTTAGAGAAATTATTTGCCTTTTTATTTTGAGTGTTAGCAATTCTAAACATCTCATGATTTAAAATTGCTTTTGCTTCATTAGGTCCTAATATATACAAGTTATTTTCGAGCTTAGCTGAACAAATATGTACACCATTCTTAGAAATGAACGCTTCATTCATAGAAAAATTAATTGAGTACATGTTCAATAAGACAAGAAACGAAAACTAAGTTCCTTTTGATTTTAGGAACCATGTACAAGTTTTCCAAAAACATGAATCTATTTCCGAAAAACAACTTAGCATCTCCTACTACGCGAGCTGAAATGACATCTCCCGTTCCAACCTTGAATGTCATCTCATCCTCCTCAAGCTGCTTGAAGGAACTAGTTTTCTGTAAAAAAAAACAAACATGGTTAGTGGCCCATGAATCAAGTATCCAGGCATTTTGGTCATTTTCCATTAAGCATGTTTCTAAGACAAGTAAATCATATTTACCTTCCTTTTCTTTCTTCTTAGTAAGGTACTTGGGGCAGTTTCTTTTCGAATGTCCATCAACATTGCAGTGAAAACATTTCTCCTTGATGGCTACCTTAGCCTTCCATTTGCTCTCAGCAGCAACAGTAGAACCTTTTCCCTTCCCCCCTTTCCTCTTTTGAATTTTCTTAGATCCATAAGATGAAGGTGCAAACCTCCTGGAATGGGTAACATTTGCCTTTCCTTCTTTCTGTCCCTTAAGAGACTGAAAATTTTGCAACTCTTTTAGGAAGGTAGTCATGTTGTACTCTATCTTGTTCATTTCCACATTGCAACGAAATTGAAGAAAACTCTTTGAAAGAGATTTCAAGATATAGGACACTTGACTCTTCTCATTAAAGACCGCTTCGTTCATTTCTGCTACGTTGAAGTTGACTATCATGTCGAGAACATGTTCTCTAATAGATTAGTCCTCTTTCATACGTACATAATAAACATATTTAATAGCCTCTTGTTTGATCTGAATGGACGGTTGCCCAAACATCTCTCTAAGAGAATCCATGATCTGACGTGCAGTGACCATGATCTCATGTTTCTTGTTCAGTATGTCAGACATACTAGACATCATGTAGAGGCGGGCCTTGTCATTGGCCTTTGTCCAACGGTCATATGCATCCTTAACACTTTGGGATGCATTTTGAGAGGGGAAAGGAGGACATTCTTCCATTAAGACGAAGCGTAGTTCAGCGATAACTAGAATCATATTTAGTTTCGATTTCCACATCACATAATTTTTACCGGTTAATTGATCTTTTTTAAGCAATGCAATAATTGAGGAAGACATGCTGAAATAGCAAACAATTGATCGTATTAGTTATCTTTGTCTTTACCCATTACATAAAATAATCCAGTCAATTCAGCAAAAACAAACAATCAAAGAACCCTAATAAAACTAATGATTTAGTTTTTGCAACGATACTTTAGAAGTTTAGAGCAATAGTTACCGAAGGGTGATCAATTACTCCTATTCTGAATTGAGACAACCTCAGCTAATTACTAATACCAAAATAACTCTTATTCCTATAGTTCTTAGCTATCGTTGTTTGGTCAATGATTCATTAACTAACTTAATTCATCCTATAAGTGTGACCCTACCATTTTTAGATCCCAGAGGTACGCTTCAACAGGCTAACGTTAGAAAAGACAACTGTTGAAGATTAACCTAAAAAATTGATATATCATATATACCATTTTTCTCCCACTAAAATGTTCTATTAATTTAGGGTTTAGTTGTACTTAGCTAAATTCCAGCTAAATGAATCTAACTAATTCTATTCTTATTATAACAATTATAATAAAACTTTACACTAAAGTTTCTAGGTGTATTAAACCATTTAATTTACTTAGTGACATCTTATGCTAATAGGAATAAGGTTAATTCAACGTCGGTTCCGGATCAGTTTCCAGGTAGGAGGTGTTCCGTAAACCGCCAATTTAAGTACCCCCATCCTTAGACAGAACTTTACTCGTGGAGTTCCCTTATAACCTTAAATCCTATTTGTCCTATTTAGTTTCATTAAACTAAAAATAAGACTTAATTCTAATTCTATTAGAATTAATGTGATTTTAGGTCTATTTAATTTTAAACAATTTAAAATTAAACCAAATTAATCCTAGGATCCTATGTTTGCATACAACTCTTTATTATAGGTTGACGGTTTCTCATTATTAAATTTTATAACTATTATAAAATTAGTTAATTAGCTCTATAATCATGCATACTATGGTTTAAATAATTAAAATCAAATTATAATTAAATAAAACCATATTACATGCATACATTACATTAATATAACAATTATATTAAACTATGGATGTAATATGCAAAATGCAAATTAATTTTCATCTTTATTAATATAACAATTATATTAAATAAAATATGAAAATCAATCAAGTATGCACAAGACATTAATTTAAATATAACAAATTATATTTAACTAAGTAATGTCATGCATCATGCTTATCCAATTTCATATATATAAAATATCAACATATTTTAAATTACTCATGGAATTCACAATCATGCATTAAAATCATACATTATAACATTTATAATACATAAAAATGCATGAACATGCTTAACCTAAGGTGGGATTTATCTAAATGACATCCATAAAGCATTTAAATAACAATTGAACCTGCAAAATTGGCCCCTAGGATAAAATAAAGTAATAATTACAATAATAAAGTCTTAAAAGTATCCAAAAAGTGCTTTCAAAGCTCCAAATTTAGCCTCAAAACCTTCAAAAAGCTTCAAACCGGACCCAAAAACCTTGAACCAGTAAAAAACCGCTCCAAACCGGCCAAAAAAATGCTTGAATCGGCCCAAAATATGAAAATCCAACTCCAAAAGATCCTGAACCGACGCCAGATGAAGAACCGGCACCGACCGAGCCGAACCCAAGCCGATCGGAGTCGACCGTTGAACCGAGCCGCGCCAAACCACCGAGTCGTCGAGCTACGCCTAGCTTATCCCAACTACCGCTGACGTCATCCCTTCTTCTACCTCCAGCCGCGAAATTTTTTTTTTCTCGCTTCGGTTTCCATACAGAATCGACAAAACCCTTTCAACAGCAGAAGAATTAACAGGGACCATAACTCAATTTAATTGGAACAAAAAAAATACCAATACATTGGCAAATTAAATTACAAATATCTATGGCTAAGCATGCTTTCAAGAAAAATATAATGAAGAAGAACTTACGCTCGTTGCGACTCTAAATCTATCAATCACCAATTTGGGCACCACAACTTGGAAACTTTCCAATTCTCTGATTAAGATGGTTTGTGGGAACAAAAATTGGATTGAAGGAATTTTTTCAGAAAGAACAAATTTTTTAGAGAGAATGGGGAATTCTCTCTTCTTCAGAGGAAGAAGTGGGAAGTTAAAGAGAGTAAATGGGAACGTGGGAAAACCACCCACGTTTCCTATATTAACTTAATAATTATTAAATTAATAAATATTAAACTAATTAATTAATTTAATTAAATAATTAATTAATTTAATAATTAATTAAAGCATATTTAATTAATATTTTCATTTAAATCATATTTAAATGAATATCTCTTGCATAATTTATAGTTTTAATTTAATTAATTTAATTAAATCAAATTAAACTAAACTATTAATTAATTCTCCAATTAATTAATTTATAAATTAAATATCTTATATTTAATTTAATCCAAAATTTGAATCATATTCAAATATAAATTTCTCTCATAACCTATAGTTTTAATATGCATCACATACAAATTAAATTTTAACATATAGTTTTAATATGAATATAATTCACATTAAATTAATATTTGAACTCATTCAAATATTTTATTATCTCATAATATAATTTTGAATCATATCCAAAATTAAATTTATATAATAAAGTCTAATTAAAATATAAACTTTATATTATAATATATCAAAATACATTATATTAATTTCCAAAGTAAATTTGAGCATTTCAAATTACAACCAATATAAATAAACCTCATTACTCTTTATGAGCTTGGAAGAGGACCTAATGGACCTACAGATCAGAAGCTACAACGATATGAGATTAATTGGCTAAACTCATTAACCACATTAATTAATATTCGTTAACTGTGTGTACACTCCACTAAAGACTCACAGCTGAACTCTTCTCACTGTAGATATATTTCTATGTCCACGAATATAGATCAATATCAGTAAGTTAGTCCTTCACAAGTGTTCGTAAAACAAGTTGGGTCAAATTACCATTTTACCCCTGGTCCTTAAATACCAATCCTTAAATACCAGTGCTCCTCTAATGAACAACCTGTTTATTGTCCAACCACTAAACAGAAACCCCTTTCGTGCCATAGAGAGGGTAAGGCCCTTTGTTCAAGTCCTGGAGACACCATTTAAGGAAACACTTATCCACTTACCCTAAAGGTGGGAAGGAGTGAATTCCATCTTGTGTTATTATGTTTCCAGCTCCCTACTCGGTCTTGTCCCCAAAATGATAAGCATATTGAATCGGCAATCTGGTCACTCTCACCCGTACAAATCCAAGGACAATCCCTCGCAAACAGGAGTTCATAATACACTCAGAATTAAGACTAAGTTACCTAGATCATCCTAATGAAATAGAAACCCAACTAGTTAAGGGAGTTACATCAAGTGATTACAATTTCGTGGTCAGGTCTTATGCAAACTCATTGCATAGGATACCCTCACTCGCATGTCGCATACATGAACGCATTGGATCAATGTGTTTGTATCAAATACAAAGTGAGCCGTATCCATAATGTTAACAGGATAAGGTACCTAACCTTAACCCTATACTATCGACCCTTTAAGCTGATCTTGAACTTTGATCTCCGTATGTCTTTACATACTGTTCAAGACTCATCAAACAGCTTAGGATGTTAGTTTATTGAATTTAGGTTATTAAGACAACTAATAATATAATCAATAACACTTATTGAAATTATAATAATAAAACACTTTATTAATAACGGTCAATTGATTATATTTACTATCTACGAGTTTTAGGACATAAAATCCAACACCTACATCAATGTTGTTCCTTACGCGTCGGTTGTTATCATCTTTTCCAACGTGGTATCAAGCACGTTGGGCTTGCTTATATCGTCCCTAACGCCATGCACGTAAACATTGGGGAAAACAGAACATTTAAATAATAATTTTCCTTTTTTTCAATGCCATGGACACCTACGTCAAGAATTTGGTCACTATTCCCAACATCTGGTAAAAGAACATGAGGAAAAAGGAAATTATTAATTAAATATTTCATTTTGCTCGGCGTCAACGTGCAAGGCGTTGGGACATTTTCACCATTCTCGACGTTAATGTTGATCACGTCGGAAAAGACGAAACATTTAAATAATAATTTTAATTGTTCCTGACGCCATGTAGACCACGTCAAAATTAGTAGGGATCATGACCGACGCCATAAGTAAAACATTGGGAATGTGGTAATCTATTCCTGACGTTTCACTAATTGCATCAAGATTAGTGTGGATCTCCTGATGTTTTCGATGTGCGTCGAGAAATCCCCTATAAATTTGAGTTATGTGTTCATAGAACACCTAACTCAAAATAAAAGAGAAAGAGTTAGAGACCGAGAGTGAGAGATTGCTCGTTGTCTGTTGCCTGTTGCCCTTGTCGTTTGCCACATGCCATTTGTCATCTGCTGTCGCTGTCGATGTGCTCCACCACTCATCGTCCTCCGCTCGTCATCCTATTCCACCATCGTTGTTGCTTTACATTCTAGCAAACTATTTGTTGTTTTTTTAAGGTTAAATAAATGTGTTTGAAATGTACGTTGAAATTGTTTGCATGGATAGAGTTAGAATTGGTAAAATGTATGTTTGAACGTATTGAAATTGTTTATTGAATTTATGTGAAGTTTAGAAATGAAATTGTATGTATAAAATGTATATTGAAATTTGTTATAGGTTTGGGGTTGAAATTTATGTTTAAATGTACTGAAATTGTTTGAAGTTTAGGAATGAAATTGTATGTATGAAATGAATATTGAAATTGTTATTGGTTTATGTTTTAAATTTTTGAAATTTATGTTGGGGTTGAGATTAGTTAGAGTTTTAGAGTTGAAATTGTTAGGTTTACATTTGAAATTTTTGAACTGTTGAATTATTGAAATTGAAAATTTTTAAATTGTTGAAATAGTTCAAATATTTGAGATTGTTGAGGGGGGGCCTGCTGTGTCATTTTGATTGATGTGTGGTGGCTATACTGCAGTTATGGTAGCCTTTAGTTTTTAATTCTATTAGTATACTTTGTTTCTTGGAATTAAGTAGTTAGAGATTGTAAAGATTGAAACATGCATTTTGATTGATTTGTTCTAGCTATCCTGCAGTTATGGTAGCCTTTAGTAGTTTATAATTTATTGGAAGTGTTAGGTAGCTTGTAAATCTTGTTGGAATTGTTAGGTAGGTTGGAAAAATTCAAGTAATATGTGGTTAGGTTTTTCTGGCTATCTGTAGTTATGGTAGACATTTTAGTTTAAGCTTAATTGTAGTGAAAGTTGAGATATTTGGTATTTATGAGGTGTAGATTATTCATGGAGTAAGTTTGAAAATTTCAAATGAGGAATAGTAGACTCATCAAACATATTTATCTTTTAGGGCTTTTAACGATGGACAAGGATTGGATGAAACTTAGGAATAAGTTCTCGATTGAGTACAAAGAGGGGGTGTCGCAATTTTTAGAGCTTGCAAAGTACCATGTCAATAATTACAGATGAACAAGGTGTCTATGCAAGAGATGTATGAACTCAATTTGATACTCATTGAGGGCGTATATAAACTGGGTGTATGATAGAGAGCCAGTGAACTTGCATAGAGGTATACAAAGATTTAATGAAGGAACTAGCAGTTACCCTTTTGATGAAGAAACTAGTTATAACCCTTTTCCTAAAGAAAATGAAATGTTAGGTATGCTTCATGATTTACAAGCTCTGATTGAATACGAAAAAGAAACAGAGGAAGATTTGGAGAATAACATGCCATTTAATAGTGGTGTAGAACAAGCGACAGGAACATATTTCAGGAGTTATTAAACGAAGCACGTAGTGAAGTATACCCCGACTATTCAAAAATTTTCTCTCTGAACATTTCGGTTAATTTGATATATATCAAGGTTCCAAATGGTTGGAGTAACAAGTCCTTCAACATGTTATTAGAATTGTTAAAATCAACGTTCCCAATGTGTAGTACTACTACTTTCCCTAGTTCATTCTATGAAGCCAAACGAAAATTGTGTGACTTGGGTCTGGGATACAAGACTATTCATACATGTAAGTACGACTATGTATTATATTAGAAGGAGTTTGGTGATTTGCAACATTGTCCAACTTGTGGTGAGTCTCAGTACAAGGTTAGTCCTAACAAAAGGAAAATATTTTGCATAAGGTATTACGCCACTTTTTGTTAATACCGAGATTATAGCACTTGTTTATATCGTAAGAAGGCTCGTCTTACATGAGATGACATAAGCATAAACGAGTTTAAACAAGGATGTGTTTAGACATCCAGCTAATGTAGAGGGATGGAAGCATTTTGATTTTGAATTCTCTGATTTTGCTTCAGATTCACGAAACGTTCGTTTAGGACTACCTTCAGATAGGTTTAATCTGTTTGGTAGTATGAGTACCTTGTACAATATATGATCTATGGTGTTAATTTCATACAATTTTCCACTTTGGAAATGCACGAAAGAGTCAAACTTCTTCACGTCGTTGCTCATGTCTGGTCTAAGATCTCCTTGTAAGAAAATTGATGTTTACCTTTAACCATTGATTAAAGAACTGAAAGAGTTATGAACTTTTGGTGTGCGTACCTGTGGTTCTCTTACCGGTCAGTTCTTTCAATTGTATGCAACCTTGTTGTGGACAATTAATGACTTTTCAACTTATGGTGATTTATCCGAGTGGAGTACGAAAATGTATCATGCATGTCCCATACGTATAGGAGATAGATCGTTTTTCGGGATAAAAGGAAAAATATCTTTTATGAGACATCGATGCTATCTTCCAGAGAACCACATTTGACGTAGGAAGTAAACTACACGATGGAAAAGTAGAGTGTAGGCCTCCTCTAGTGGTAATGAATGGACATAAAATCTTGGAACAACTAGACTTTGAAGTTTCTAGTTATGAGTAAACATCATTCAGTAAAATATAAGAAAAGAAAGAGAGCTTTCAATTGGACTAAGAGAAGTATCTTTTTTGAACTTCCTTACTGGTCGAGACTACTATTACGTCATAAACTTGTTGTAATACATATTTAAGAGAATGTTTGTGAAAGCTTAATTGGTACATTGTTGAATATTTAAGGAAAAACCAAAGATACCAAAAATGCTTAGTTAGACATCAAGATTAGAAATTAAGAAAGGACTTACACTTGATAGAACAATGAAAAATGAGAGCTTACTCGATTTGTTGAGCATTAAATGCTCAGCACATGGAAAGAGTTCAAGGGAGACAACAATAGGCATTTCAAGTAGTTCTGCAACCCTGGACAAGCATATGCCAACCCACTACCGAGATTGATGAATCATGTGGAAGATTCGCACTTCATATGCGATCATTACATGACTCGACAATTTAAGATGGTTTACATCTTGTACTTTTACTTCACAGTACTTCATTTTTGTTGTTTGGATATAACATTTTGATTGTTTGCATGTAAAAGCAATCAAGGATCAACAAAGCTGCTAGAACGAAGTAGCCTTAAACCATAATAGCGGATCCAAGTCGTTCCTACAACGATAACATGAGCTCACTGAAAAATGTGGTCGGCCAATGGACAGTGTGGAGTTGTTTAGAGAAACACATATCAGTAAGGGTAAAAGTTCATTTAACAAGTGACAGCAGATGTGCATATAAGTTTATGAAAACTTTTTCTTCTTTTTTCTACTTTTAATTCTCACCTCGTAATTTAAAATTTTTAATGTATAATAAAATGTTGGAACTCCAGTCCCAACCCATCCCAGAAGGTTCTCAACCACTATCTGGGGACGAGATATGCTAGACCTTTTTGGGTAGGCGATTGGGTTACTCAAAAGGTCTTAGTTGGGACCCAAGTCCAAGTCCCGAAGAGTACTGCTATCAGTTCTTCCTCTTCATATGAACAAGAGACGAATTCCAAAGAGGTTGGTGAACTAAAAGCGAGCATTAAAAAAGCTAACCGATTAATCGAAGAACAACGAAGAATGTCAAAGTTGCATGCCCGACAAATGGAAGAAATGAGGAAGATGATTGAGGAAATGAGTTGGGCACAAAGAGGACAATAGGCACTTGGGGTACGTATTTTTCAACTTTTAATTTGTTTAATTTCTCATATGTGATATATATCTAAATTTACTTTTATGTCATTTGTAGGTTTGGAATTCTTTGAATTTGGCGTCCACAATAATAATTAAGAGATAGTGTAGTTTTTTTCCTTCATGTAATTGTTTTTGAACAATTTAAACAACTTGAAATTTTTTTTGTACATTCAAATTTAGTATTTAATTTTATAAATTAGAAATTTTATTTTAATATTTTTTATTAATGTTGTTTGTTGTCTTTCGAATCGGAACCAAAAACAATACTTCACGATAACAAAAAAAATCAATTCGACTAAAATAATTAAAAATATATATATATATATATATATAATAATCGCTCCCAATGCACATAAGGCATTCACGCCATTCCCCAACGTCATGGGAAAGGTATCGGGGCAAGCGTCCCTGACGTCACTTAGGAAGAAAGTTATGCTCGACGCACAGAGAAACGTCGAGAGTACTCCACTACTGATGTCCTCCATCCGTCGACATTGACGTGTCGGGAATCAGGCAATCTTGACACTATCCAATTTGTACGTCGAAAAGTGCTCCCTCGATGCAGTATGTCTGATGTTCTTCCTAACGGCATGTTTAACGTCAAAAAAGGTTGTTCTGACGCCTTTGGGTACAAAGACCGATGCTTTATGGCATCGAGAGTTATCCAAATTCTTGTAGTTAAATCAAAGGACAATCCCTCGTGAATAGAAGTTCATAATACACTCAAGTTTAAGACTAAGTTACCTATTTCATCCTAATGAAATAAAAACCTAACTACTTAATGAAGTTCTATCTAGTGGTTACTATTTCGTGATCTAGTCTTATATAAACTCATTGCATGGGATACCCTCACTCGCATATCACCTACATGAATGTGTTGGATTATTGCATTTATATCAAGTACAAAGTGAGTAATATCCATAGTGTTACCAAGATAAGGTACTCAGCCTTATTCCTATACTATAGACCCCTTTACGTTGTATCTCGAACATTGATCACTGTATGTCTCTACATACTATTCAAGACTTATTAAATAGCTTAAGATGTTCAGTTTATAGGATTTAGGTTATTAAGATAAAACTAATATAATATAATCGATAACACTTATTGAAATTATAATAATAACACTTTATCAATAATGGTCAACAGATTACATTTACTACCTACGAGTTTTAGAACATAAAACCCACTACTTTGAAGATTTTGTAACTTAGAGTAGCCTTTCTATCTTGATGGCATTTTTTTCCACATCTTTACAAGGTTGAATTTCTTCTTGGTCAGCAAGCATATTAGCAATTTTCTCATTAAGTCCATTGTAAAATTGATCCATACTAGTTTCCTCTTCATCATATATGTTAACCTCTCAAGTAGTGACAACAGCTCCTTGTAGCAAGTGTTCACACTTTTGCTTCCTTACTTCAAAGCTTGCAATTTTTTAGAACCCTTAGGAATAAAATGTTTTCTCTCATTAGCACCTTTAATTTCCTTCCATGAGAGTGTTGCATGCTTTCCACTTCCCCTCCTTTTCGACAATAAATATCTCCACTATGTTAGTGTATATTCTTTAAATGTAAAACAGGTCTATCTTGTCCTTTTTACTATAATAATGATATTCAAATATGGTATCAATTCACTTACAAAATGTAAGCTACTTATAACTCATGAAAACTTATAACGAGACGACATCGACAAATAGGTAATGTTAACGCATGATTCGCCAACATGGTCAACATGTCAACAGTGGGATAATGTCGACGTTTGGTCAAAGCATCACAAATAGGGTACTGCCGACATCCAACCAATGCGTCAGTAATAATGAACTATCGACGTCGTCGTGTACATTGGGGTATATGAACCATCAAAACAGCATGGGAATACCTTGTAAAGATGTGGCGTCGGCAAAAGCACCCATTCGCAATGCATCTGTTGCACTAGGAAAACCTTTTTATAATATTTTTTTTATTATTGTTGTTTTTTCTTATCGAAATCGAATTTAATTTAAACTCATTTAAATACAAAAAATAACATAAATTTAATAAAATACCAAATGAAATTTATATTAAAATTAATTCAAATATACCAAAAATACACGTTCATAACTCAGAAAGTATATGAATGATGAAAACTAAAAACATAGTTTAAGGGTCGTTCAGAAAGTTCCCCATGCCTTCGAACCTACAATGACAGGAAATTAAGTTTAAACATATATCATCAATATGAAATTAAGGAATGTAAAATTTGAAATTATGTACCTCAATCAAATCAAGCTCCTCTCGAAGTCGAGTGAGTTCTTCAATCATTTTCTTCATTTTTCCATCTAGCGAGCATTTACTTCCATCTGGTGACCATTTTCTTCATGCTTCTGTTTACTTTCAACTTCCTGAAGACGCTTTTAGCTCGTTAACCTCCCTGGCATGTGCCATCTCTCGCTCGTGGAATGTAGACGAAGAACTGACAACAGAGTATTGGTACTTTGGCTTGGGGCCCCAAGCAAGACCTTTTGAGTAGCCTGGTCATCTACTCAAGACTCTCTCGCATATCTCGTCCTTAGAGAGTTGTTGAGAACCCTTTGAGGTAGTCTGAGACTGGAGTTCTAACATTTGATTCTGCAATAAATTTTTTATTAATTAAGTAAAACGTGTAAATTAAATGTTGTGTAAAATAAGAAAAAAGACAACTTAGAAACTTATATTCGGATCCATAGCAGCCAGTGAAATGAACTAGTCACCCCGAGCGTGTGTTTCCTTGAATAACTTCACATGGTCGATCAATTGACTCCGTTGTAGAGCTGCTTCGCTATAGCAGCCCTGCTCATCGATGATTACTTCTACATTCAAACAATCAAAATATTACATACAAAAAAATGAAGTACCATTTGAGAACATTAAAGTTCTAAATCACTTAAAATTGTCGAGTAAGGTAGTGGTCCCATTAGAAAGTACTAATCTTGCACACGCATCCTCAATTGGGGGGTGGGTTGGTACGAGTCTGTTCAGTATCACTGAACTTCTTAAAATGGCAGTGGTTCTGCTTCCTGAACTCCTTCCAGCATGTGAGCATTTAATGCTCAACAAATCGAGTAAGTGTTGGAACTGTGAAATCCAACACAAACCATTGCTATAAAAGAAAACTACACATGGATTATTGATTCTATATATACGTATAGGTAACATATATGTACAGGTGATTCAAGAACTTACCTGTAAATCACCCTTGACGAGCTCGATGTACTCCAGTGTAACGTCAGTCCACTTAAGAAAGCAAACTGGAAAAGTATCCCATGTTAACAAGTAGATGGTAGTGCTTAAACGAATGGCGTGTGGCGAGATCGACTTATTTTGTCCTAGAGTGATAAATATGGGGATCTTCCCATTTTGTGCAACATATCTATCCAACTCCAGGTTCCTCGAGTGGTTCCATCTCCTAAGAGTGCGAGCAGTAGGTTGAGAGGCATCTATGCAATTCTATGTTTATGTAACGGTGACTAGCCTGACATGTCGCCCACAGATTACGTGCCACCTACGTTATTAAACTTTTTGTCGTTAAAATCAAAGAGAGAATCACTCTCATCGAAACCAGTAGGGAAATTAGACATAGTACCTGAGGACATATAAACCAAAATTAATTAAACATATACGAGTACTTGAAACTGAATATATAAAAAAAATAAAATATATGTGAATACATGATTCGTCAGTTATTATTATTCGTCATCGCTTAATCCGCTTTGAATAGATAATTGTTCATTATAATCGTTTAAAAGTCTTCAGTGACATGACACACAATCGATTTTTCCACCACTGTAGGATCAACACAGGATGTCGTCCTCAATGTGATCAGCCACACGATGACTACTAACAATCTCGGGGTACATTTAGATGTTGATCGTGAACATCATCCACTTTAGGTATGTCCTATATACGTTTAGTTTGGACCATTTGAACAACCTTCCAATTGACACCATTTTTTGGGTCGTCGATGTAAAAGACTTGATGAGCCTAGATTGCGAGAATAATTGTTTCTTCATAAAACCAAAGATGGGATGTGTTGATTGATTTGTACCCCAATTTCACGTGTGTCCTATGATTTTCATTCTTATCCATGTCAAACCATCTACACTTGAATAGCCAAACACAGTGTCTCATTAGAACTTCATCTAATACACTGTAAAAATTGTTGTCATTGCTTCCGCTTGCACTAATTTCACCAACTATCATGACTCCACTATTTTGTGTTATGCGTCAAAAATCGCGATCTATCATGTGAAATCATACCCCACCCACAATGCACCCATTATAGGATCGAACGTCAAGTAAAGATCCCATTACAAGTGAGAAGAAATAATGTGAAAGGTTGTCCCTCTCACGCGTTTTGATGACCTGAAATTATTTTGTTGATGAATATATAAGTCTGAAATAAGCCTCAGAAAATTACAAATTGATTTACATACTCCTCATACATACCTGATCTCTTAACCAATTAAGAATGCTCGTTGATGTCTTTTGAATAAGTCGACAACTCTATTTGCCTAACGACATATCAACCTTAAGTGTTTCCTAAAGTTCATAGTTATGAGTTTGTGACAACTATAACTTAAAAAAAATGTAAAGCGCTAATGAAGTATATAGAGTTGAAAGTACTTGCGGTACTCTGCAATTTCATCTACATTGTTCAAGATGTACCAATATGTATGGCATTTCTCTTCTTGTGATAGAGATCGTCAACTTGCCGCTCCTAATGGTCGTACCTTCTTCATGAACACTTTAAACTCATCAACTACCCCAACCTCGAGAATGCTATCATCATTTTGTTCATCTCGAAAAAATAAAGTTTCAATCCCACTTAGATATCTCAAACAAAAAGTACTTGATTCATTCATCACATATGCTTCAGCAATAGACCCCTCAAGACGTGCTTTGTTTTGGACATACTGCTTGAGAGTGCGTGGATTTCTCTTAATGGGATACATCCAAATATAATTAGTCGGGCTAGTGGCTTTTGCTTCATACTGTAAGTAAACAGCAAGATGTACCATTATGCTGAAAAGGTAGGTGAAAATATTATTTCCAATTTGCAAAGTATGATAATGATATATGCTTGCATCCAGTCGAAATCACTTACTCTTATCGTCCTCGCGTACAGGTCAAGGAAAAAACTACACAGATTCAGTAATAGCGGTATACACATTCTTTGATAAGTATGCTCGAATCGATAGGTAAAAGTTGATGAACCAAAATGTGACAATCGTGGGTCTTAAGACCTGATATCTTTCTGTCTTTATCATTTACATATTGTGAAATATTAGAAATGAACCCATATGGAAACTTCACTAATTTCAGGTAGTTACAAAATGTAACTCGTTCGTTGCTAGTCAACATGTAACTTGCATGGAGCTTCACCAATCTGTTATCGACGAACTCCTTCCAGTACAATACACAATCGTACTTACAAGCATGAATAGTCTCGTATACGTAGTCCAAGTCAAGAAGTTTTCATTTCGCTTCATAGAAAGAACTAGGGTAGTAGTACTACACATTGAAAATGCACGTTTTAACAGTTCTAATAAAATGTCAAAGGACTTGTTGGTCCAACCATTGAGAACCTTAACATGCATCAACATAACCAAAAAGTTCAGGGATGAAACTTCTAAATAGTCGAGGTATAGCTCACGACGTGCTTGGTTTAATAACTCTTGAAATATATTTGTCATCTCCTCTTCGATACAACTATTGAACAAAATTTCATTCTCCAAACCTTCCTTCAACGTTTCTTCTTCGTTCTCAATCAGAGCTTCTATATCATGCAGCATACCCACCATTTCATTATCTTCAAAAAATGTATTATTACTAGTTCCTTCAATATGGAAGGGGTCACAGCTAGTTTCTTCATGGAAAGGGTTACTACTAGTTCCTTCGTCAAATCTATCTATACCTCTATACAAGTTCACTAGCTCTCCACGATATACCCATTTAGTGTAGGAGGGGCACATTCCAATCGTTAATAAATGTCTCTCCACAACCACTAATGAGTCCCAATTTGAGTTCATACATCTCTTTTATAGACATCTTATCCGTCCATACACATCAACGTGATATTTTTAATAATATTTTCAACTTTAGCCGACGTTGTGCTCTTCCACGTTGGTAATTGTTGGGACAACGACGACATGTACATGCATGGCATCGTGAAAAATATATATTATTATTTAAATGAAATTTTTTTGCGACGTCTCCGTGCACAGCATCGTGGAAGGCGTATGCTCTGTCATTGTTATCTATTAAACATTGGCAGAGCTCCCCAATGCTGACGCATCCTACACTGCATTGTGAAAAGTGTCTTCTTACGACGTCCTTTATCCCGACGCCTATTTTGGCGTCGGGATAGCTCCTATTGTTTGTAGTGGAAGGTTGGTTGTTGGACTTGTGATTTGGTCGACGGGAGAGGTTGAAAAGGTTTGTGTGAGATGGGATCCAATTGGGGGTGGGGGGATCCAATTATATTTTATTTTAATAAATTTTAATAAATATTATTTTAATGAAATAAGTTTTACGACAACAAATAATTATCACATAATCTGAATAGAGTTGTTTCCCACCAAAAATATAAATTTTGACATTTATGACATTTTCTTCTTATTATCTTTCAATTTGGATTGTTGTGATGTGTCGTGGTAGGTCATTTTTGTTCTAGTGATTCAACTCCTCCAACTCTCAGCCTTCTGACCACCCTTTTGATTTTAATTTTTTTTTTATTTGAATTTGAATTTGAGTCTGAAGAATCTCACGCCAGACGGTAGTTCAACTACTTTTATTTTTTAAAACTCTTCAAAAAATAATTTGTTACTTTTTTCAATTATTCTAGCAATGGGTGTCTTCTTTCTGTCTTGTTTATGCGGGTAGTCTGCACAATTCAATATTCTTTTTTTCTTTCGACTACTCTAACAAATTTTTTTCCAAATTAGAATCAACAAAAATAGTAATAGATATAAAAACGAAAATTTAGAGTAATCACATAATATATTTGACCTAGAGCACCTAGCTCTGATACCAAATGATATGAAAATCCAACGAATTAGAATTAGAAACTCATTTGGGATGATAACTCCTAATTTCTTATCATAAAACCTCAAAATTCATTTGATTTCAATCCTAAAGATTGAGTTGAGACACAAATTGCCTTAAGATACATCAAATATCTTAGACAAGAACAAATTCCTCACCCAAGATTCAAACAATTCACAAAATATGACGATCAATCTCACTTGAATGTTCTTGGCATGCAATGCAACACATAAACGATAAAATTCAAGAAGCTCTATTAGATAAACTTGAAGCTAAAAGCATACTAACTAAATTTGATTAATCTTTATCCAAATAAAATCCTAATTCATTGTAAAAAGACTAAATTTTCTCTATTCCGAATGTCAAGATATCAAGATTATTAAATAAAATCTAATTAATAATTTAATGTTTAGCGGATCATATCTTTTGTAGTGAACTATTGCCGAAGTAGTGAACAAAAGTTACTGAAGTCCAAAATAAATATCATCTAACAAAAACCTAGAAGAAGGTGGCTCATAACTTTCGAGTGGGTGCAAATTTTCTCCACTTTGATGATTTACTATGTGGTCTATTATATAAATAAGCAGATGGTCATTGTTGAAGTAGCGGGGTAGGCATAGAGCACACGCACACAAGTTGGGCATGCGTAAGATGATTGTTTGCCGAATGACTCCGATCTTTAAAGACAATGAATAGTAACATTTTAGTTACATTAGATGCTACTTTAATCATGCTGGTTACTACTTTTTTTCGTCCCTCTTGCTGCCTTCTCCCTCCCTCACGTTTTTTGAAGATATGATTTTGCTTCCAATGCTTGAATATAAGAGCTAGAGACATAAACAGAGCACAAGTGAGAACTAGCATTATAAAAAGTAGCCAAACCGTTTTGTGGTATAAAGAAAATGTTAGCTTTCATTTCCTTTGAAGTTCAAGTCATTAGACGTTAGTTCAATCAAATTCGAGGCATCCGTTCAAAATCTCTTCAACAAAAAGGTTTAATCAAAGTCATGAAATTATTATTACTAGACAGATTCATCAAACCACTCTACTATATATAATTAGGCAACATTGCACCAAAACACATTAAATTGGATTTGGTCATCTCCCATGCTACCTCTTCATGTTAAAAAGTTAAGAACCTACCATAAATCTTTGAGAAAGATTACGCTGTAAAAGATTACTACACGATGGTATATATAATATCCCTATGCAAGTCTACGTTATTTAATTAACAACTTGCCCTTCCTTGAACAATTCTAGGTAAGATATCCCCATCATAATTTCGGCCAAACCTATGGATTTGTTCTTTGATTCGTTAACAAGGACTTACATAGACTATATTATTTGGGGGTCCAAGAAACTTACATATGTACTCATTGTGGACTGAATTCGTTCAACACTATTATACCATGAGATTTTGACAAAATGAACACAAGGAGAACCATGATAGCCAAAAAAAACTTTTGTAAAAAATAAAATTTTAAATTCTTGCGATTCATAAATTGTACATTCAAGACCAAATTAGAGATAAAACTTCAGAACTTTCCATAAGGCTCTTGCTCTATGTTCGAATTTAACTCATTTATCTCACTAAAGAAATGTTTCAAGGAGTTTCCATGCAAGTCATTTAGACATCAAAAAGGTTAATCCAGAAAAGGGACCCCTCCTCATTGATTAATGATAACAATTATTCAAAACAAAAGCATTCATACATACAAAAACCTTTCTCCACATAAGAGCTATATTATACCTCAATAATGCAAAAATCAATTGCCAATGAAGAATTTAAACATTATGGTTACTGGAGTTGAGTAATTTGTCTTCCTCGGTTGGGAGATTACTCATTGTAATTTGTATGTTCGACTTCGAGTTCATCTTGTTCCACTCATTTTCAACTCGGAAGAAAATCCATTGGAATCTTCGGAAGATCTCTAATGCAGTGATCGTGAAGACTGTAAGGTAATTGTGTCGAAGATGAGCAGATAACTTATACGTCCACGTACACCGCAATATCAGATTACTTCCAAGCACCCAAATGTAAACCTGCAAACCATAGATCAGTACAATCCGTCCATTGGATGAAAAAAAATATCACATTTCCATTCAAGTAGTTAATCCAACTTGTAGACTTTAGAAATAAAACATGAAAACTTTGATCATTTTGTCACCAGTAATTTAATAATAAGCCAAGGGCCAAACAATGAAAGTCTTAACATAACTCTGCAGTCAAAAAAGTATATTGTATCCAAGTTTGGGTTTATGCAGCCTCCTTTTAAGTCCAAGCCAAGAGGCATCTTATTAGAAAACCAACTGATGGATATTACGCCTGACTTGTGAAACAATTCAAGTTTATAAATCAAGAACATTACCCATTTCCGGCCATAAAAGAGATGTGAGAAAAAGTGTGGTCGGTTGAACTTGAAAATCCGGGTGAAAGTGCTGTCATAAGATAAAAACATAGGTCACATACCATACCACACAAGCTATAATTTCTCCAGAAACTTGTAGGATGCAAATATACAAGCACATAAAACCTCATTACACATAAAGCAAGTACATGTCTTCGTTGACCTGGTTCGGTAGCTTTGGGATTTTGGCTCGATGTAACTTATGCTTATGAGATGTCTGTGGTTGTGCTCTTTCAACATGGATTATATATAACAATGCAAAGTTCCCTCTTAGCAAGTAATTTATGCCCATGTGATGTCTGTGGTTGTGCTCTTTCAACATGGATTATTATATACAACGTTAACCACTATATATTGGTCTAGTGGTAAAAAAGGAGATATGGTCTCAATAACTAAGAGATCATGGGTTCAACCTATGGTGGCCACCCACTTAATTAATTTCCTACAAGTTTCATTGACATCCAAATGTCGTAAGATCAAAGGGCGGTGTCCCGTGAGATTAGTTGAGGTGCACGTAAGCTAGTCTAGACATTCACGAATATCAAAAACAAAAAGATAGAACGCAACATTACATTCACCACATTTACTAGAGTGAAAAGACTGGCCCAGTCTTTACTCTCACATGATAAGAAAGTCTCCTAGTGCTTTAGTCAGTTTTTATAGTAGGTGAGATGTATAATGGAAATAGGCTAAATTATAAATAAAAAAAAAATGCTCCTAAAGTAAAACTGTGTCAAAAATACACTTATAGAAAAAGTTAAAATATACTCTCATTGATCCAATTTTTACATCAAAAATACTCCCATTAAAAAGTTTGTTTTGGGTGCTGAGAAATTTGGTGATCAACGGGAGTATTTTTAACTTTTTTTTTTTTTTTTTAGTTTAAGGGTATTTATGAAACTTTTCAATAATTCAAGATTATTTTTTAAGCAAAGTTTTAACGGTTTCCATTCAAAACTAATGACAATGGAATTTTTAAATCCTTTTTGAAAATTTTAAAAGTTTAAGAGTATCTTTTACACGAACTACAAAGTCCAAGGGCACTTTTATAATTTAACCATTGAAATATAATGAATCTATAGTGTATATGCGTGTGTGTAAATATTCATTTTCAACCAGGCACGCAGCAATAGGAGAAAAGAAAACCAGACCCTAAAAAAGAAAAAAGAGGGAATAATTCCTCCTTGAACTATGTAAGAGGCAAAATGAGACCTCTTCTTCCACCCTTTTTGTACTATTTGGATTAATGTCATTATTTATTTTTTGTAAAAAAAATTGTAAAGAGCAAGAATAATTTATATATATGTATATTAGTATATATGTGTGTGTATAGTTAGCATACCTCAAGTCCCAATCGCGTTTCACATCCCAGTAAAATGAGTATGATGAGTTTAGAACACTAGACAGCAGCCAAAGCGGCCGATAAAAGCTGGTCCATTTATCAGGGAAGACATGGTATTTAAGGGCAGAAAGGAAAATTACTGGTACTGCGGTTGAATATTTTAAAGCTGAAATGATGACAGATAGAGTTACTATATCATCAAGACAAGTGACAGATTTCAAGCACAAGGGTAACAACAAATTCAATGAAAATATTTGAGAATGAAAACTGTCAAACAACAAAAATCAGTTAAGGAATACAGATAGTAACAGAATAAACTCAAGATTAGCATTGAATGAACTCTGAAATAAGTAAATATCATTTGGAATTTTCTTTAGGTGTTAGATGATTACTAACAAAGATGGATCAGCACAGGTAGGCGCAAAAAGCATGATGAAACAGAATGTCAACGTTACAGAGGAAAAATGCTTACAAGATACAAACTGTCACGTGGAAGAAAAATGAAACGCAACTACAAAGGAAAAATGCTTCCCAATCCAAACGAATATCTTGAAAAAAAGTTGTATGATTTTAAACATCCTCTGGTTATGAAAGCAATCAAAGAATTCTTTCAAGGTAAACAGAAACATAAAGTTTTTTTAGGTGTTACAGCTTAGTAGTTAAAAGACTTCACAAGCTTTGCCTGAAATCAAATCGTTATTTCTTCTTGATTTAAATTCAAATTGGGGTTTGATTATCTTGTAAAGAAAATTGTATGATTTTAAAGATCCTCTGATTATGAAAGGAATTAAAGAATTCATCCAAGATCAACAGAAACATAAAGTTTTTTTAGGTGTTACAGCTTAGTAGCTTACGAGTCGTTAGGACCACATGCTTTTCCTGAAATCAAATCATTATCTCTTCCTGAAATCAATTATCTCTTCTTGATTTAAATTCAAATGGGGATTTTCTAAGTTACTTCCTCGCCTCTTCCCAGTGTTTCCTTATAAATATTTCTTTCATAGAATATCTATTTTAGCAAAAAGGAAAAGGAAAAACAAACAAACAAACAAGCAAACACCAATATTGATAGAGACGAAAAACAGAATCATGAGATCTCACCGTTCAGAAGTGTTGGTTTTTCCCCTGTATCCTTATATTGCCGAAGACATTGGAACAAACGAAAAAGATAAGGCAAGACAAGGACCACAGGGATTGCAACAGAGTGACTTCCACAAACAGAATCTGCTTCAAACCATGCAATGGTGGCAACCTGAATAAGTTTGACAATTACATACAACGCAATTTCAGTCAATACGATCCACATCTGGGTAAAGAACCATTGTTGCTATAAGGAAAAGCAACACTTCCAAAGAATGTTATTTTAACTCTTAACTAAGGAGTTTCATGTTTAGCAACTAAGTACTATACTACTAACAAAGCATCACTACTTAGAACATAATAGCATATATTTTCAACCCCTTCTTCCACCAGTTTGAAAATGTGGGAATATGATAGAACACCAACTCGGTATGTTCTTATTCAATTGATATGAGTGAAGGATTACAATAAAGAATTGATCAATGATCAATTCGTAAACATAAAATTTGAACTCGTATAAGAAATGGCAAACTCTCTCCCCCTCTGTTTATCCTATCTCTCAAGAATGAAAACAGAAATCTACCCAAAAATGACCCCCCCTTCTCTCTCCGACTTCCCTCCTCTATTAACAGCTTATTCTCTAACTAACTCTTGTCCCCACTGTGGTTCCCATTCTTATTGCTCACTCTCCATAACACATGCTCTCTCCTTCCTTTTTCTACTATATTGTAAAATAATAGGTGGTCTAACATTACTCTCCTACTCCAAATCTTCCTTGTCCTCAAGATGAAAGTCAGGAAATTGTTGTAGAAATCAAGACTTCCCACCTAGCTTCATGTGGTGGCAATCCCTTCCAACTGATCAGCACACTTCCCACACCCCTGTTGAAGGATTCTTGTGATAACCAAGCACCTCTTCTGGTATAGCCTTCCAGTCATGAGTTTGAGATACATATGGAACCAACTGATGCACATCTGTATGCTCCCCTAACATCCTCATGAGTTGGGAAACGTGGAATACTGGATGTATAGTAGCTGAGGCCGACAACTCCAATTTGTATGCAACTGGCCCAATCTCTTCTATCACTTTGTATGGCCCGAAAAACTTGGGTGAAAGTTTTTCATTCCTTCTCTTCCTCAGAGACAGTTGACGATACGGATGAATTTTCAAAAATACCATAACTTGAAACTCCACATGCCTTCTATTCAAATCCACATATTTCTTCATCTTTTCTTGAGCAATTCTAAGGTGCTCTTTCAATGCTCCCAAGGCCACATCTCTCTCCTTAAGTTGTTGATCAAGTGTGGAATTAGGGGTCTCAACATCTCCATAATAGATAAGTGGTGGTGGACGACCATAGACAGCTTGAAATGGAGTGATATCAATTGATCTTTAGTGTGTGATATTATACCAATACTCTGCCCAGTGCAACCAATTCACCCATTCTTTAGGGTTCTCCCCACAAAAGCAACACAGATAAGCTTCCACTCCTCGGTTTACTACTTCTGTTTGTCCATCAAACTACGAATGGTAAACTGAGCTTCTGCTCAATCTTGTTCCATATAAACGAAACATTCCACGCCAAAAGTTACTAAGGAATACCTTATCTCTATCAGACACTATAGTTCTGGGATAACCATGCAACCTCACGATTTCTTTAACAAATATTTCAGCATTGAGTTGGCAGTATAAGGATGCTTCAATGCTAAAAAATGTTTACTCGGTCTGTCCACCACAACTAGGATCACATCAAACCCTGTTGCCTTAGGTAATCCATCAATGAAATCCATTGAAATATCAATCCAAATGGTATATATAACCTCTAATGGCAACAACAATCCCACTAGAGACAAAGCCAATGCCTTTTTGTGTTGACAAACAAAACACTCTCCACAATACTTCTTTACATCTTGTTTCATACCTTCCTAATACAACTCTCCCATCAATCTTTTATAGGTCCTCAAGTACCCAGAGTGTCCTTTAAAGACTGAGTCATGATAGGTGTGCAAGATAGTAGGTACCAATGTTGAAGACTTAGATATTACCAGCCGCCCTTTATATCACTGTTGTAAGGCAAAGTCAGTAACTCCATCATTTTTTTGTAGCTCATTTTTTGTAGCTCAGCAATTATTTCATGTAATCGAGGATCTTTGTCTACTTCATCCTTTATAACTATCAGATCAAATAATGTTGGAGCAATTAGGTGATACAAATGCTCTATTGGTGGCATTCTTGATAGGGCATTAGCGGCTTTATTCTCCAGTCCTGGTTTATAAACTACTTCAAATGTATAGCCCAATACCAATAGTTTAGCTAAACTCTTTGCTCTAGCAGAAACTTTAGAGAACGTTGGTCTGTTTTAACAATAAATTTCCTCCCAAGCAAATATGGTCTCCACCTTTGCATTACTAGTATCACTGCCATTAAATCCCTCTCATACACAGGCTTTGCTAGGTCCCTCATTGCTAGTGTATGGCTGAAATATGCTATAGGCCTTTTAGCTTGAGTTAATAAAGCTCCAACTTCGTAACCTGATGCATTCGTTTCAGTCTCGAATGGCAAATTATAATCAGGAATGCTAGCACGGGCAATGTCATCATTGCATTTTGTAGCTTCACAAATGCTTCTTGTGCTTCTTCCGACTATTGATATGCTCCTAGTTTCAATAACTGTTTCAATGGAGCAGGCGTGGTTCCATAATTTTGCACAAAACGCCGATATATCCAGTCAAGCCTGAGAATCCCATTACTTCTCCTACTTTTGTTGGGATAGGCCACTCCTTTATTGCCCTGATCTTCTCAAGGTCAACCTCAACTCCCTACCCTGATTTGATGTGCCCCAAGTACTGCACCCTTGTTCAAGCAAAGTTGCATTTTTTTCATGTTTGCATACAACTCATGTTCCCGTAGCACTTCCAAAACCAACTTCAAATGCTGCAAGTGCTCTTCCAAATTCCTACTGTATATCAGAATGTCATCGAAGAACACTAATACAAATTTCCTCAAATAATATCTGAAAGTGGTATTCATTAAGGACCAAAAAGTGGATGGGTTATTAGTCAACCAAAATGGCATGACTAAGAACTCATAATGGCCTTCACGGGTTCTGAATGCGGTTTTCTCTACATCCTCTGCACACATTTTTATTTGATCATACCCTGCTTTTAGATCAATTTTCAAAAACATTGTTGCACCATTTAGTTCATCAAATAGCTCTTCAATCACCAGAATAGGAAACTTATCTAGAAAAGTAACGTTGTTTAGAGCTCGATAGTCTACACAAAATCTCCAACTCTCGTCTTTCTTTTTAACTAGCAATACTGGACTTGAATATGGGTTGGTGCTTGGGCAAATTACTCCAAAAGCTAACGTCTCATTCACTAGTTTTTCCATTTCCTCCTTCTATTGATAAGCATATTAATAGGGCCTTACATTCCCTAGATCCATGCCCTTTATTAAGTGTATGTGATGCTCAATACCCCTCCTTGGATGTAACTCTTCCGACCAATCAAAGACATCTTCGAACTTTGCTAACAATGCTGGAATTGATTCTCCCACAGTCCACACACACCATCCACTCCACATAACTCTACTAGTGTCATTCCCCCTTTCATAGTTCTACATTCATACTTTTTCATCTTTAATTTTCCCTTTCACTTTCATAGTTCTGGGATTAGACAAGCCAACTACTGAATTTATTGATAGCTCTAGGACTGGTCTTGCCTCTTTCTCTACCTCCAACGACTTCATCTCCTTATTCCTCTCGTGATCGTCTTCTTCAATGATTTCTACTTTCTCATCTTTCTCCCGAACTACAAACATCCTCAATTCTCTCTACTCCTTCGTTTTACACCGATGACCGGCGTGATAACGTTCATCGCACTGAAAACAGAGCACTTGTCCCTCCATGCTTGAAATTCAGCATCAGATAGCCTTTTCGCCGAACCTTCTCATCGGTTTTCTCTAGCCATCACCCCTCTCAATGCTATCATTCTCATAGGAAAGTTGTTTCCAGGTTTACTTTCATTCACACTTAACATAATAACAGATTTATGAATGGAAAAATTAGTTTGGGCCTTACATTCGTTATTCTTCTTTAGACTTGCTTCTCTTCGGGTAATTTCACGATTCTCCACCCATTAGGCCAATTTCATCGTTTGCGCTAGCCCAACCGGCTCCAGCACTCTACTTCAACCTTGATCCATGGGCCAAGCCCATTCATGAAGGTTTCTTCCAGCACTTCCTTTGGTAGAAATGGCAACAGTGCTACTAACATATCAAAAAGGTTGCAATATTCTTCCAATTTCGTCTCATGTTTGATCGCCAAGAATGGTCCATAAATGGTACTTTCCTTACTGATCGAAAATGGACGAGTAATCTTTGCTTCAATTCTGCCCAATCTTTGAATGGATCGCGTTCTTCTTGCGATCGATATGAGTCTGATGCCACTCCATCAAAACTAACTACCTCCACGATCAATTTCTTCAAGTCCGTTAATTTGTGTATTTGAAAGTACACATCAGCTCTAAACAGCCATGAATCCGGATCACTGCCACTAAATACCGGCATCTTGCTAGGCCTCCAATATTATTTAAATATAGTAGAAGAATTAAAAAGGGTAATGTTGACCCACGCGAGAATATAGGAGAGAATATAGGAGATCTCTCCCATTAATTCGTTAGCAACGCAAAATTAAAGGGAGGAGATCTCTGCCATTAATTGGTTAGCAACACAGAATAAAAGGGAGTAAAAACAATGGAAAAGGGGGGGAAAATTATTCCAGAAAAGTGGGTGGGGGGAATTATTCCAGAAAAGTAGAGGTTGCCTTTGTACTGTGCATCGAGAAAAGCAGAGGGTTCCAGTTTTTATTATTTGTTTTAGTCAATTTCATTGTTGTGGTTTGTTCCTTAATTCTTAATTTTTGGTTGTATCCTTGATTGAAGTGCGTCTTTAGTAATTAGAAGTTAGCTTTGAATTATTTGATCATCTATGTTCAAATTTCTCTAAGGGATTTTCTATTTTCTATATTGTAATTCGTTGAGGTAATTCAATAAAATAAGATACATCTGTAGTATCTTTACACATCTCAACCTTCTTGAACTTATTTCGATCAATCGAATTCTCTTCAGCTTCAGATTTGCTTGTCTTCCCTTCGATTCTGACTTCTTTCACCGACGTACTTCCTCCTTCGACTATGCTCTCCATTGTCGGGCCTTTACTTGCAGATTCCACTACTCCTCCGATCATCGCCAATTTCTCCTTCGCCATTCCTTCAACGTACTTCAACAACAATTTTTGTTGCTTCTGAGCTTGGATTCCCGGTCTTTCAATGTTTTTCGCAAACGACATTAAATTCTCCTTGATCGCCGGCAACTTGTGTAACTCAACACGTATTCCCGAAATTTCTTGATCGAACGCCTCCAATTTCTCTTCAATGCGTTACTGTGCCTTTCTCTTTCGATTTCCTAGTGAAAAGACGCTCTAATACCAATACGATAGAACATCAACTCAGTATGTTCTTATGCAATTGATAAGAGTGAAGGATTACAATAAAGAATTGATCGATGATCAATTCGTAAACAGAACATATGAACTCGTATAAGAAATGGCAAACTCTCTCCCTCTCTGTTTATCCTATCTCTCAAGGATGAAAACAGAAATCTACCCAAAAATGACCCCCCCTCCCTCTTCTCCCCCCGACTTCCCTCCTATATTAACAGCTTATTCTCTAACTCTGGTCCCCATTCTTATTGCTCACCCTCTCCATAACATGTACTCTCCCCTCCTTCCCTTTTCTACTATATTGTAAAATAATAGGTGGTCTAACAAAATGTCATCATCAACATATAAGAAGAAAAAAATAACAATTAAAGACTGATCAATGGAAAAGACAGCTGCGATCCATTAATTTTAAATAATTAACTTAAAAATAAAGAAGAAACCCACCTGTCGGTGAATCATTCGACACACTGATCTTTCCAAATCAGAAAAAACCTGCCAGGCCAAATCAGTGTTAAAACCATATCATGTAATTATGACACAATAGAATGCCTGGAAACAAAAATGATTCAGAAAACAGTTTTTAATTATGAATTCCCAAAAAGATGAAGGAAATTATAAGGGTTAGTAGGTATGTCTGACATTTTCACCTTAAGCTATGATTCATGAAAACGGAAAATGCTCATACTCATTTTGGATTAATAGATCTATACAAAAGCACAGAGAAATCCACTAGCACAATTGCATTAAGCCTTTTGTAAGGAAAATAAACCCCAGAAGATGAACAACCTAAATCCCTCAACAACTGCTTGCCTTCCCTCAATCCCCCCTTCATCTATTTATGACCAAACACACTCACTAACTCCCTAACTAACGATCCTTACTACAACCATATTACTCCTACCCATAAAACTCTAATAGTACCCTCACACCTTTCTTTGTGGTACTATCACTATTATGAGTTGATAATGGATCTTGGGAATTGTGGATTGAACAGCAGGTTACCAACCTTTGACATTGACGTCAGAATATCAGCTAGAAAAAAGTCAGCAAATGTAATCGCCTGCATTGAGAAAACATTAACAAGTTAAAATCCAACCAATAGCAGCCTAACTCCAACAATTCACGTATTAAAGAGGGAAAGAGCAGTCTTCCACAAGGTTGAGCTGGTAAAGAACATTATGTAATCTTATAAACAGGCACAGACCATAAGCATCACAGTTTGATTACAAGGTTCCTGGAACCTTTAGAGAGGATTTTAGTTACTGGTATAGTTAGTTTTTGGATTATTCCTTAGTTTGGCTGTTTTTGTTAATGTACTACTTTTTTCTTTTTTTTTTATATGTTTTTCAATAAAAAGTTTGGTTTCCCATTTAAAACAATAGTAGTAATAAATAAATACCAATCAGCACTATAAATCAGCAACCCGGTGTACCAAAAACATAACGAAGCAGACATGCACAGGTACATATATTATATACAAAGAAAGAGAAAGAGAAAGCATTGCATGGTACTATTGCATGGTTGGAGGATCTAACTTTTAAATGTATGCATATGTTTTTCCACTGATATATAGTCATAGAAAAAAGTTATTCACAACTGTTCTACTGATTTCCAATTTTCATTTTTTTTTTTTATATCCGCAAGTGTCCAGGCCAACTTACACGTACCTCGACTAATCTAACAGGACCACCTCCCTAACCCTACAACATTTGGATGTCAAGAAAACTCGTAAGAAACCAATTCCTAAGTAGTTGGCTACTGTGCATTAAACCCTAAACCTCTTAGTTAGTTATTGGGACTATGTCTCCTATTTTACCACTAGGTAAACCCAATGGTTGATTGTTTTCAAATTATTAATACTAGTTAATTGTTATATATTATTTAATTATTTAAAATAAAACATAAATAATATGGCATTGTTCAATTACGATGGAACAATTTTAGACAAGAATATATGTAATACTCGCTTGACTTTAAAATTATGAAAGATAGTAAATTCATTTCAACAACAAAAACAACTTGAACGAATGAAACATATTTTACAGATATTTATTTGCATAAAAATTCAACACTGTAAGCTTTTCCTAACATTAAACACCAAACCAACTTTCAAAGTAAGAAAAGCAACAAGTACTTTACATTTTTAATGTATTTGATCAAAAAAACTTACCTGCAAGGGGAAAACTATTCGCCAGAGAGTCCTTAATAAGAAAAATCGAGATGACAAGAAAAATATTTCAAAAGGGAAAATCAAAATCATTGCAACAGCAACATATAAGAGAACCTGCATGGGAAGTAAATAAACTTAATGTCATTTCATCAACAGATAAGTAAGTAACAGACGATGCCAGCTCAAATCTACACACGATAATGGGAATTGCAAAATTTAATCGTAATATAAAGTGTGCTAATACCCTACTCTATGAAAGAAGTATTCATAGAGCAAACGGCAATGCAAACTTATATGCAACAAGCATATTAGCTGTGTGATGCATAAGCACATCAAAAGAAGCTCAAATTCTTCACAGATCATGGAGAGACAAAGTGGTAACACTAACTTTTGTTTTTGTAACATTTCGTTGAATAAACGATACAATGGGACACCCCAAAGCACCTTTAGATTAACACAACAGAGATTTCCAAACGGAAAGTAAATAAGAAAGGCTAAAATGCGTAAAAGGCCAAAACATAGACAGAACCAAATATATAAATTATTATCACAAAAACTGAAAAGGAGTTTCTAAACAGAAGTTATGCCGCTCGTTCCATAACATCCAAAAGAATGCTCACTTAACAGCCACCCAAACTGTTTTCTTTCAACCAAAAAAAAGGATCACCAAGCAAGAATGTCAAAATTATTATTGGGACATGCCAACGACCAACCAAAGGCTTCCAAAATGATATGCCAGAAGTGAGAAGCAAAGGAACAATGAAGAAATAGATGAGCAGATGATTCAGAGTGACAACACTATGAAACTATATCAAAGTGAATATCTAAGTTAGTATCTTTACCATGTCAAAGTGATAAACAAAATTATAATCATAGATAACTTTGGCAAGGAACATTATAACCAAAGTTGTGAAAGGCCAATTCTAGCGTGTTCAAATAAATAAAGAACTTGATTTCATTTCCGACAAATTAAAATATTCATCAACTACTAATAAAAGAGGGGGCGTCTATTACACTGGTTGTGATGCAGCTAGTGATACTTCTCCATGAGAATAAAGATAGAGGTAGGCTGTCATGCTAGTTGGGACAACAATAGTCATCCACGTGGCACACTGCAAAAGAGATTTAGTCAGGATTACAGATTGAAAGAATATATTTTAATTAGAAATAGGGCTAATGGATACAGTACACAATTTACGATTAGCAGATTATAATAGCAGAAAATATATAATTGCTTTGAGATGATATTGGATGTTGAAGAAAATGAATAAGCATAACTAAGATCTTTTTACCTTCCAAATCTCTCGGTGAGTTAGATGATTCTGGTCGAGTTCAAATATCTTTGCATAATTAACGTTGGACTGGGAAAAAACCCATAAGTTAATTCCCCACAGCCAAACCATCATAGTCTGCAGTGCCAAAACTAAAAAGCTTGTTAGTACAAAGGTACGGATGATAATAGTCAAAAACATATTCAAAAGGAATTTAGGAGGGAAAATTCACAGACCACCAGAAGAAGAGGATTATAATAAAGAAACGCTTCATAAAGAAATAGGTCTCGCAGGTCTGCACTCATTCTCATAACAGAATCCCAGCCAATCTGTATTTCAATGACATCATGTAAGTGCATCAAATCAACTTATCTACTACAAACTACTGTTTTCACTTTCCAGTTTGCTATTAAACCAGAAATGATCCAATGGAACTGACCTTGCAACAAAATAAACCCCAGAAGATGAACAAGAAAACCTGGACATTAATCTGAATTAGTATTCTAAACAGCATGGGGAACAAAATAAATAAACAAGTGACAAAAGAAAATAAAGTAAGGCGTTTTCTTGTTCAAAATTAAAACTTATTACATGTGAATCTAAAAAATTAAGAGAAAAAAATAATTTCATCCCATTTGAATCCAAGGTATTCCTAAGTTTGATAAGTTCAGACAATCCGCTAATACTCCAGCCCATTTCTGCTTTAGAATATTATATTAAAATGTGGAGCTGCAGATTCAAACCTGTAATCTCTTACTAAAATAGAGATCTTATATCCACTAAGCTGCTCATAAGTCATATTGGCAGAATTTAATCCCATTCTTTAGCAATTGTTTTATTAAAAATAATTATTCTTTATACAAAACGTTGTGTCATTGCAGGGAGTTTCCTTTCTTATTTTTTGAGTCCCATAAATAGGAGGCTGGGGATGAAACCTTTCAACCTTAAGGAAGATAACAGGCTCCTTAATCCATATCCACCAAACAATGGAGATGAATGTCCTATACACATTTAAATATAACAGATCAATCTTGAACTTATATACAATCAAGGAATTGGAAATTGGCACCACTACTCAAAATCCAATTAAAAACTTGGAAGTTGGCACTATTTCTCCCTTACCCATTTTTTAATGAAGCATAGAATTGATTTCGAAGAACTCAAGAAAATTTTAATCACTTTCTAGATATAGTGCAAAATCCAATGAATAACTTGGAAGTTGGCACTATTTCTCTCTTACCCATTTTTAATGAAGCATAGAATTGACTAAGAAGAAACTCAAGAAAATTTTAATCACTTTCTAAATATGGTGACATAGAATTTGGCACCGTCACTCAAATCCAATTTATTGTTTCTCACTGTGTCCAAGATCATATTCAAGACATGGTGTATATAATTGTTGATCATGAGATCTAAAACTAAGTTCTCTTCAAAAGAAGAAACTCTTATAAGAAGAAATAAAATAAAAAGCTTAATGCAGTACTTATTTTTGCTAAAAAAAATAACTTAAATATTATGCATCAATAAAGGTGGCAGTAAAGGCAATCAAACCTTGAATCTCCATAACAAAATAGGAGATGGAACTATGGCTACAGGATTCATTGTTAATATAGTACTCTTCAAATCATCGACCTCCATTGAATGCAACAAAGTTTCATCCACACCATTTCCTGTCTCGGTACCAGACAAATATTCTGTAAAAAGAATGTTTCTTTCATAGATCAGACACTAAAAAGGAAATGATGGAAAAAATCATAATTACCAGAAGGTATTAAAAGAGGTATACCCAAATCCGATACTACAGGTCTGCTTCCAGATTTTCTTAAATGTGGACTACTATTGGCAGGAACTGCCACTGGATTTCCAAACATAGATTAAATGGAAAGTGTGGGTGTTATTTTCACCACTCAAACCTTGTCAATAACCTGCAATTATGTACTAACGCATATATATGAGAGACCCTAAGAAAGCAATGGATGAAATTTTGTCTTAGCTCTGGTGAGTTCTTGAGCCCCATAGTCTTAAAAGGATGTTCATGAATTGGCCAAGGTCTGATTGAGATTTGTTTTTAACCCAAACAACCCAAATTTTCAGGTTCAGTTGGGCCGCTGGTTTTAACTAAATACACAAAAAAGAGTAAATGAAACTTCTAAGATTAGCCCTCACTCACTTCAATATTCCTAAATGAAAAAAACCATAAACGACTGTTTAATTAATTCAATCAATGATTCAATAGTATCAAAACAAATATCTCTTATGAGTTAGAACTCCATCAATAGTACAAAACATAAGTGTCCCAAGTTATATAACCATAAACATCTTCCACTTTATATAAAAGAAGCGATAATAAGATAAGATGATTGTCTCAATAAAATTTAAAATAAATAGTATTTTGGAAAACACACAATCTTGATTACAGCATAAGGAAATTTCAGCACACAAAGGCCATTGCAAAAACTGATCTACAGCACACAAAATTCAAAACCACGCACATGCAAATATAACTCAATCAACTCAAGTACGGTTTACCAATATTTCTCTTCCATATTAACCATTACCCTCATGCCCAAATGCTGTGAGTATTTCAAAGGTTAAGAATGAATGATGTTAAGAAGGCGTTACGGGTATCCTACCATGTTTTTGTTGGGTGAAAAAAAAAGAACAAAAACCAGAGCACAAATTAGACGTGGGGATTGGAGAAACTTTGACACATGAGGGTGGGAGTGATCTCTTGCCTCTGAGAGATGACTCAAGGAAGAAGGTCCACTTTCGTCAGCCAAAGAGGTACATGAAGTGGTCACGATTTTGGAATAGCCAAAAGAACAAGGAACTATGGGAGCAGAAGAATGAATGCAATAGATTCGTGAGCTGGGGTGTGGAATTGGGTTGAGCCGAGAAGAGAAAGGCCAACAGCAGATCTGCGGAACAAATTATCATTCTAGTACAAGTCTTCCACAGAGAGATATGAATTCGCTAGTCACACTTTCAAGAACCCTTCTCGATCCAAATTTTCCTTTCTAAGAATTAATGTACATAGATTAACACAGCTCAAAGCCACCATACCTATCTAAATTAACTGATCTCAAATTGCATATCGACTAGCAAGATAACCAAACGATACAAACCTCAACAGAGGCATCTTCCTAACCAAGATTAACAAAATTTAGGGTCAAAAACTGAAAATAAACATTAATACACCAATACCCAGAACAAAAAAAAAAAAAAAAGCGGAATTAAGCAACACAGATCTACACCCAGCTCCAAAAATCAAAGAAATTGAACAAGTACGATATAGAAAAACAGAAGTGAAGAAAGATTCACAAAACAGAGTAATGGGGTTCGATCAGATCCAAAGAGACTTACACCGAAAGATTCAATGGGCTCGTGTAATTGGATTTGAAGCAATTAAGTCGAAAAAATGCAAAGCTCTTAGAGTCCGCTGGATCGTCCCCCTCCAAATCAGGCGCAAAGGGTTGGAGGCGGATTACGGATTATTGTAATGTATTGTTCTGATTGTCGTTTGAGTAAGGATTAAGCAGGAACAGAAAGCGTGAAACGCAATGAACAGAACGTTCTTCATGCAAAATTAACCCTCAGGGCCTTAAAAAAAAACTGGCTTTACATTTGGGAATCGGATTTTGACTCTCAGCTTAGCTTCCGTTTCACTATTTCTTTTTTTTCTTTTTTTTTTTTTTTCTCCCTTAATTTCCAAATAAGGGAAGTATGAATGTTTTGCGATAATGTAACAAAATTATACATTTCAGAAAGAATTTTTAAAAAAAAAAAAAGTTAAAATGGCCTAAAAATTCTTTGTTTCCTTTTCAAAAAGAAAAAACAATTCTTCAAAACGATTAAAAGTTTTAAATATCAAATTGTGTTTGGCTCGGAAGTTTAAGTTTATATCATAAAATAGTTTTTTTTCAATTTTATATATAATAAAGAGAAACTTATACTTAGGGACGGTAAGAAAACAGCTAGCCATTTTTTAAATATTCTAAATTTGCTTCTTTCATCCTTTTCTCCGACTATTTTTTTTATCATCTTCCTCTATACTTCCATTTTTCTATTTTTAGATTTAGGTAACCAAATCTATTTCTCTTGCTATTATGGTCTTTTTCGTACTCTTTGCGATTTGTTCTTTTTTTTTTAGATTTGGGTAACCAAATCTATTTCTTTTTATCGTTTTTCTTATTTTTCTCTCTTTTTTTATGTGTACATGCATGTCTTTCTTCCTTTTCTTCTTTTTCCTTTTTTTTCATTCACTGCGATAACCAAAACTAAAAGATTGTGTATAAAGAATATTGAAAAAAAATCGTTTACACCATCTTCTCTTCCATATTTTCTTTCTTCTATTTTTAAAAGATTTATTCTTTTGTTTAAATCTTTTATTTCATTTTTACCATTTTCAGCAAGATTTTATGAAACTACTTCATCTTCCTCAATCGAAATCATTTAAATATAATTTTACATGATCCAAACGATCGTTTACTATTGACAATACGATCATTTAAATTTGAAACCTTTTTTTCATCATTTAAAATAAACTACATGATCTTGTTGGCATGATCTAAACGATCGCTTACTATAGTTAACACAATCATTTACCATTGTTAACACCATTGTTTAAGTTTGAAACTTTTATCCTCATCGTTAAAAAAAACTACACAATCGTGTATCATGATCTAATTGAAAGTAGATCATTCGTTTAGAGTATAGTACACGATCATTTAAAAGAATATTACTTTTGTGCTTGTGTGATCGATTAATCGTGTATTAACTAGGGTATTTTTGGTATTTACCATAGTAGGTCTCTGGACTTTTTCTATTTTTAGAATTATTCTATATAGTATAAATATTTTACCGATTTGTTATATTTTTTTAAAAAAAAATCATTTTAAAAATGTCTAATAAATTTTTTAATTTTTTTTTTTTTTTTTTTGTTTGTTGTCAGTTTTTTTTAATTAACTTATTAAGATTGAATTTTTGTAATAGGATGATAACTGAAGGTTATTTTTCCAAAAAAATGTCAAATAAATCATTGAAGGTTGACCAAGCAATTACCTACTTTCTAAATTCTAGACGCCAAATAAACAATGTCAAAAAAAGGTATAGTGAAGATAAGTGACATGACTTGATATATAAAAAAAGTAAGAGATTAAGAATTTAATTCATAACGATTACCAACAAAGATTTAATAACCTACAAATTTTCTTACACTCAAGCTAAGGTCATACAAGTTCTCCTTATAATTTGTCGAGCAAAGAGCAGAGGTATCTGTTTACTCCCAACCACTCAAAATATTTTAAAAGAAAAAAGAAATACTAAGTTGCCAAGTCTTTTTGTAATTTATATATAACTTGGAATGAAAGATTTATACGTGATTAATTTAGGCAAGAAGATTAATGTTATTTCCCACCTATTATTCAACCCTTGCTATAATGGCACCATTAATTTAGCCTTAATTGTTCCCCGACCAAAAAGGCGAAAATTGTAAATTGAAATTTGTTATATATACATACATGTAAAAATCTACATTGATTTTATCTTCTCTTTTCTTTTCTTATTAAAATTTTTTCACTACTTTCCACTTACCAGTTTTTTCAAAAATATAACAAAAAAAAAATTGAAAAAGAAAAAAACTCTAAGAGTCACTTAAAGCACCAGACTAGAAATGTACGCCTCACACACACACCAATGACCTGGCTGAACCGAAGAACGTGTGGAGATATGGGCTTCTCTCCTTCAAGGGCTATGGACATGGGAATCCTACCATTGGCATGGATGTACCTCTCCAACTCTAAGAGTCAAGATTGCAAACTTCTCCTAGGAGTTGAAAGGGATTGGGTAGTTCTAGCTGAATAAAACAACAAATTGTATGAGAAAGAAGTGAAAATAATTATGAGCTAAGTACTGAGAGACGTTGTCAACCCGATATTTTCTTGGTTTAATTTCTTTAAATGTGGAAGAAAAAGAGAGAAAAGAAAAGAAAAGAAATGAAAATGGAAATTAAGTATGTATGTGTATATATATATAATGGTTTTATTAGGTAAAATAAATAAAAGAAAGGATAAAAGGGAAAAAAAAAACAGAGAAGAAAATTTTCATTTTTCTTTTCTTCTTCTTCTCTTCCCTTCACCGCCAAACTTTTTGAAGAAAAAGTTCTCATCCATCTTCCATTTTTCCTTCTTCAATTTACAGAAAAAATTTAAGAGAGAGTTTGAAAGGAAGAAGAAGAGGAATATTACTAGAGTTTTGAGGTTGAAGAAGAGAAGGAGAATTCAAGCAAAGTGTATCCATGGCAAAATCTTGGTTCATTCTGCACATCACTGGTTTTTAATTTGGTTTGAACTCTTCAAAAGGAATTAAGAGGTGAGATTTATATTTACTGAAAGTTAACTCATTTTCAAACAAATTTTATGAGAAAGTTGGAGCAAATTCTGATATTCATTGGGTGCTTTTTGATGAAGAAAACAGGGGTAGTTGGTTTTCATGCGAATTCAGAAGGTCTCTTGTTTTTCTTGTATTTTAGAGAGTACCAGCGGAGTTAGGATTTCTATTTGATGTGGTTGGAAAGCTTATTCAATTTACTACAACTTTTATGAAGAAATTATGAGCTAAATATGATTGAAAGTAAGCTTATTTCAGAAACAATTCAGGGGATAGCAGAAGACTCCATTTTTTAACTCTCTCTGTTTCAGGCCATTTCTGTAGCAATCTGTTGGGAATCGTATTTTCTTTCTTTCAAGTAAATAAACTAGACATAAAAATGAAGATTTTGATCTAAAGAACACTCATTTTGGTTAAGTATTGAGGGAGTTATAGTCATTTGAAATTTATGTTAGAAATCTGAAAATTTTAGAGAGTTGTTGAAATATAGTTTTGTTTTCGTGAGCGTCATCTTTAGTGTGACATGTTATGTATATCCTTAGAAAACCAGAATGTTTAGAGTTCTAATACTCAGTTGGGTTGTTGGCAGGCAAAGAAGAATTAAACCGAGCTTACAGACCAAGGATCTAGCCCAAGACTGTGAGTGACAAAACCAATTTTGAAATATTTTCCACAACTGTTATTTATGATTGAATGCGATAAATGTTTATTTACGAAGTCATGAAAGGTATTTGAATTTCATGACTCTTTTCAAGTATACATTTGGAGACTAGATTTTTTAATGAAATTTATGCTAGCACGTGGATATTAAATGTTTGGAAAGTATTTAAACCACAATGTTTTAAGCAAAGCATGAATTAGTAAGAAGTTTTGTTTTAAGAACTACAGTTTTCCACGCAAGAGCTAAGTAAAGTTTGATCTCAGTTTTGAAAGTTGAGAAATTGCTGAGGAAGGGTTGCACAGCGTTTCTCGCACACATCGTAGTAGAGCAGAGAGAAAATTTGAAGCCAGAAGATGTTCCTGTAGTGAAAGAGTTTCTTGATGTATTTCTAGATAATCTGTTAGGTTTGGCACCTGATAGAGAGATTGAGTTCACCATTAAATTATTACCAGGAACAGCACCTATTTCACAGGCACCGTATGGATGGCTCCAAGCGAGCTTAAAGAATTGAAGATGCAGTTACAAGAACTGGTTGACAAGGGATACATTAGGCCTAGTGTATCGCCTTGGGGAGCACTAGTGCTATTTGTGAAAAAGAAAGATGGTCCCTCAGATTATATATTGACTATAGACAGTTAAACAAGGTTACAATACGTAACAAGTATCCTTTACCACGCATCGATGACTTATTTGATCAATTAAGGAGAGCAACATTGTTCTCTAAGATTGACTTAAGGTTAGGATACCACCAGTTGAAGGTTAGAGAATCAGATATTGCTAAGACAACATTCAGAACGAGGTGTGGGCATTATGAGTTTTGAGTTATGTCATTCGGCTTAATGAATGCGCCAGCGTTTTTCATGGATCTCATGAACAGGATCTTCCATCAGTATTTAGATCAGTTTGTGATCATGTTCATTGATGATATATTAGTTTACTCGGTTGACAGAGAAGCCCATGAGGAACATCTGAGGATTGTTCTACAGACTCTACATGATAAACAGTTGTACGCTAAGTTCAGCAAATGTGAGTTCTGGTTGGAAGAAGTAGTATTTTTTGGACATGTAGTTTCAGCAAAAGGAGTTAGTGTCGATCGACAAAAAGTGGAAGCGGTTGTCAATTGGGAAAGACCAACTAGTGCGATAGAAGTACCTAGTTTCCTGGGTTTGGCAGGATACTATAGGCGTTTTATTGAGGATTTCTTATGATTGGCATTGCCTTTGACCGCTTTGACAAGGAAGAATGCTAAGTTTGAGTGGTCAAATAAATGCGAGCAAAGTTTTCAGGAATTGAAGAAAAGACTGGTCACAGCACCTATTCTGGCATTTCCTGTAACAGGGAAGGACTATGTGATTTATTGTGACGCTTTAAGGCTAGGATTAGGTTGTGTGCTTATGCAAGATGAGAATGTAATAGCTTATGCTTCAAGGCGGTTGAAGGAGCATGAGTGTAATTATCCTACCCATGATCTTGAGCTAGCAGCAGTTGTTTTAGCATTAAAAATCTGGAGACACTATTTGTTCGGGGAGAAGTGCCATATTTTCGCAGATCATAAGAGCCTGAAGTATATTTTTTATCAGAAAGAGCTAAATCTGAGACAAAGACGATGACTAGAACTGATTAAAGATTGTGATTGTACTATAGAGTATCATCCAGGTAAGGCTAACGTAGTAGCGGATGCATTAAGTAGGAGTCAAGACTTCCGAAAAGTGCCTTGTGTGGTATTCGAGTAGCTTTGTTGAATGAGTTAAGAGGTTTCAAGGCAGTAGTAACTATAGAGAATTCAGGAAGTCTTTTAGCTCAATTTCAAGTTTGGTCTTCTCTAGTAACTGAGATTGTATGAAGACAGTCAGAGGATAGTAATTTACAGAAGAAGCTTGGGAAATCCAAGAAAGGCTTAGAGGTGGAATTTGAGCTGAGAACAGATGGAGCCATTGTGAAACAGGGAAGATTATATGTTTCGAATATCAGTGAGCTTAAGAATGCTATTCTAGAAGAAGCTCACAGTTTAGCTTACGCTACACATCCAGGTAGCACAAAGATGTACAGAACTTTAGAGAAGACTTATTGGTGGCCCGGAATGAAGCAAGAGATAGCTGAATATGTTGATAGATGTTTGATTTATCAACAGGTTAAACCAATAAGACAGAGGCCAGGAGGATTTCTTAATCCTTTACCAGTGCCATAGTGGAAATGGGAGCATATTACTATGGATTTTCTATTTGGATTACCTCGTACATCCAGTGGACATGATGGTATATGGGTAATAATAGATAGACTCACCAAGACGGTACGATTTATATCGGTTAAAGCGACATCTACGTTAGACCAGTTAGCTAGATCATATGTTGATAAGATTATGAGTCAGCATGGAGTACCAGTGTCCATAGTTTCAGATAGGGATCCGAGGTTTACTTCTAAATTTTGGCATAGTTTACAGAAAGTAATAGGAACAAGGCTAAAGTTTAGTACATCATTTAATCCCCAAACAGATGGTCAGTCCGAGAGGACAATCCAAACTTTAGAGGACATGTTGAGAGCATGTGTCCTTCAACTTAAAGGAAGTTGGGATACCCACTTGCCACTTATGGAGTTTGCTTATAATAATAGCTATCAGTCTAGTATCGGTATGGCACCATATGAGGCCTTATACGGGAGACCATACAGAACTCCTGTGTGTTGGAATGAAGTGGGAGAGCGAAAGTTAGTAGGTCTTGAGTTGGTTCAGACTACGACAAACAATATTAAGTTAATTAGAGAAAACCTGAAGATAGCCCAAGATCAGCAGAAAAGTTATGCGGATAAGCGACGAAGAAACTTAGAATTCCAAGCTGGAGATCAAGTTTTCTTGAAATTATCTCCATGGCGAGGTGTTTTTCATTTCAGAAGAAAAGGTAAGTTCAGTCCTAGATATATTGGGTCATATCAGATAATGAAACGAGTGGGATCAGCAGCATATAGACTTGAGTTGCCAATAAAACTTGCTCGAATACATGATGTTTTCCATGTATCCATGTTAAGAAAATATATACCAGATCCATTACATATGTTGCAAGAGCAACCAGTTGAATTAAAAGAAGATTTGAGTTATGTTGAAGCACCAGTTTAGATTCTCGACAGAAAGGAGCAAGTTTTAAGAAACAAAACGATTCCACTCATAAAGGTTTTGCGGAGACATCACGGAGTGGAGGAGGCAACTTAGGAACTGAAAGATCAGATGAAGAAGAGATACTCGATACTTTTCAGTTAAGGACATCCTAAATTTCAAGGACGAAATTTTCTAAGAGGAAGGTAAGTTGTAAACCCGATATTTTCTTGGTTTAATTTCTTTAAATGTGGAAAAAAAAGAGAAAAGAAAAGAAAAGAAAAGAAAAGAAAATGGAAATTAAGTGTGTGTGTATATATATATATATAATGGTTTTATTAGGTAAAATAAAGAAAAAAAAAAGAAAGGATAAAAGGAAAAAAATTCATTTTTCTTTTCTTCTTCTTCTCTTCCCTTCACCACCAAACTTTTTTAAGAAAAAGTTCTCATCCATCTTCCATTTTTCCTTCTTTAATTTACAGAGAAAATTTAAGAGAAAGTTTGGAAGGAAGAATAAGAGGAATTTTACTAGAGTTTTGAGGTTGAAGAAGAGAAGGAAAACTCAAGCAAAGTGTATCCATGGCAGAATCTTGGTTCATTCTGCACATCACTGATTTTTAATTTGGTTTGAACTATTCAAAAGGAATTAAGAGGTGAGGTTTACATTTACTGAAATTTAACTCATTTTCAAACAAATTTTATGAAGAAAGTTGGAGCAAATTCTGATATTCATTGGGTGCTTTTTGATGAAGAAAACAGGATAGCTAGTTTTCACGCGAATTTAGGAGGTCTCTGGTTTTTCTTGTATTTCAGAGTGTACCGGTAGAGTTAGGATTTCTATTTGGTATGGTTGAAATGCTTATTCAATTTACTACAACTTTTATGAAGAAATTATGAGCTAAATATGATTGAAAGTAAGCTTAATTTCAGAAACAATTCAGGGGATAGCAGAAGACTCTATTTTTGAACTCTCTCTGTTTCGTGCCATTTTTGTAGCAATCTGTTGGGAATCATATTTTCTTTCCTTCAAGTAAATAAAAAAGACATGAAAATGAATATTTTGATATAAAGAACACTAATTTTGGTTAAGTATTGAGAAAGTTATAGTCATTTGAAATTTATGTTAGAAATCTAGAAAGTTTAGAGAGTTGTTGAAATAGGATTTTATATCTTAAGCTTTGTTTTCGTGAGCGTCATCTTTAGTGGAACATGTTATGTATATCTTTAAAAAACCAAAATGTTGAGAGTTCTAATACTTGATTGGGTTGTTGGTAGGCCGAGAAGAATTAAACCGAGCTTACAGACCAAGGATCTAGCCCAAGACTGTGAGTGACAAAACCAATTTTGAAATATTTTCCACAACTGTTATTTATGATTGAATGCGATAAATGTTTATTTACGAAGCCATGAAAGGTATTTGAATTTCATGACTATTTTCAAGTATACATTTGGAGACTAGATTTCTTAATGAAATTTATGCTAGCACGTGGATATTAAATGTTTGGAAAGTATTTAAACCACAATGTTTTAAGCAAAGAATGAATTAGTAAGAATTTTTGTTTTAAGAACTACAATATTCCACAAAAGAGCTGAGTAAAGTTTGAGCTTTGTGTAAGATTTATAAGCAGACATGTTTTAATATTTTTAGATGATTTGTCATGTTAGTTAAAATATTTCGATATACTTGATATGCCTTGCTAGATTTCAATGACGTACATGCTGAGTATTTGAGAAAGCTATTCTTACTACTACACGTTTACATTTACGACTTGTATAAACAGATTTATATGTATAAAGTTTTCACGTGCTCTTATCTTTAAATTTATAGTTTTAAACTGAGTCACTCACTGAGCATTATAGCTCACCCTTTCCAAAATGTTTTACCCATTTTTCAGGTAGAGATCGAGTTTCCGGTGCCTGATAGACTGCCTTAGTTTGTTGAAGCTCCGTTATCGATTGCCAGTACGTGTTTCGAGTTGGGCATAAAGTCTGTTGTGTTATGATGTATATACACCCTTGTATGTTATAGATACTCCACAGTTTGTATAAGCTTTAGGAGCTGCAATTGTGTAAATTTTTGTTGGTTATATGTTTATTAAGGTGTCTTTAGGTTTACTCGTGAAATCAGTTAATTCCGAGGTATACTTCATGTATGTGTTTGACTAGCCTAGGATCCGCTGTGTTTTGTTGCATGTATAATAGTTTATATACTAGACTGGCAAGTTCACCACATTAAAGTTTTAAGTAGAGTCGATAGATACAGGTAAAGAAAAATCGTTGTCGGTCGGCTTCACGTCGTCTTTTGATCTAAGCTAGCAGGCAGTCTAGGAGGGGGTGTGACAGACGTACCCGAATTGTTGTCCATTGAGAACAACCCTCCTACAGTGTTTAAATTCTCGCTGAACTTGAGGAACATCTGATCTGTCTTCTTAAATCACTCGGGAATGATGACATAGTATCTATTAACATAGAGAAACAAACATTGATTAAGTAAATACAAATACCTACTCAGATTGGAAATATAAACTAATAAAATATGTGGATACATGGTTCATCACTATCATTTGTCATCGCTTGATCCACTTTGATGTGACAATTGTTCATCACCATCATCTATGAAATCGTCAGCAACATGATGCACAACCGGACCTTCAATGACTGTAGTATCAACTTTAGGCATGTATAGAGTATCATCCTCAATGTGTTCATCCACTTGATGGCCAACAACGATTTCAAGTACATTCAGTTGCTCAGTCTCAAAATCGTCCACTACGGACACGTCCTATATCCGCTTATTCTAGACCACTTGAACAACTTTCCAATTACTACCTTTTTTTTTGGGTCATCTAGGTAAAATACTTAATGTGCATGCGTCGTAAGAATAATCAGTTCCTCAGTGAACCAAAAATGAGACGTGTTAATTACTTTGTACCCTAATCCCACACGTGCCCTTTGGCTTTTGGTGTTGTCGGTGTTATACCACCGACACTTAAATAGCCAAACACTTCTTTCCATTGGATATTGAACGTATAACACTTCATATAGACCACCATATAAATTGTTGTCGCCACTTCCACTGGCACTGCTTTCATCGATTACCATGACTCCACTGTTTTGTGTAGTGCGTCGGAAATCACGTTCTGCCATATGAAATCTCACCCCATCGACAATGCGTCCATTATAACACCGAATGTCAAATAATGGTCCCATCGTAAGTGAGAAGAAATCGTGAGAAAGATTTTCTATCTCAGGCAATTGCATAACCTAAAATCCATGTAACAATGATTATATACATTCATGTTCAAATAGGTTCGTGCATATATGTCAATTATCAAATGTGTGCATGCTACGACATACCTGATTTTAAAACCATTCAGAAAATGCCCATTATTGTCTTTTGTACAAATTAGTAGCGTTTTGAGCTTGCCGACGTATTAACCTCAAATGTTTCTTGTCGGGATGATTATGAGTTCGTGTGACAACAATGTAAAATAAATACTCAACAACTATACATAACAAATACGAAGGTAAGAAATGCTTACTTGTGATACTCCGATATTTTGTCTACATTGTTGAGAATGTATCACAAACAGAGGCGTTTCTCTTTATATGATAGAGTTCGAGGACTTGACGTACCTATAGGTCATACTTTCTGCTTGAAAATTTAGAACTCACCAATCACCTCGTCATCTAGAATGTTATCATCATTTCACTCATCTTTAGTGAATCGAGTCTCAATACCACTTAGATAACACAAACAAAAAGTGTCCAATTCATTCATCACATATGCTTCTACAATAGAGCCTTCAGGATGTGCTTTGTTCCGAACATATTATTTCCAAAGTACGTAAACTTCTTTCAATAGGCTACATCTAACTATAGAAAACCAGACCGACAGTCTTAATTTCATATGGTAAGTGAACACAAGGTGTACCATAATGCTGAATAAGGATAAGTGGAAATATTCTTTCTAACTTGCAAAGTATGATTATGATATATGCTTACAATTTATCCAAATCACTTACTCTGATCGTTCTTGCACACAAGTCACAGAAAAAATACATAGTTTGGTAATAGCTGTGTACAAGTTTTTCGATAAAAATGCTCGAATACCAATATGTAGACGTCGATGTAACAAAACATGACAATCATGCGTTTTGAGACTTTATATTTTTCCTTCTCTTTCATTCACACATCGTAGAATATTAGAAACGAATCCATCGATAAACTTAACTAATTTCAGAAACTTACAAAACTAAACTAGCTCGCTACTAGTTAACGTGTAACTCGCATGTGGCTTGACCAATATGTTATCGACTTCTATAAGATGTAAATCCTTTCTTATCTTCAACTCTTGTAGGTCCAACCGAGCATTCGTGGTATCCTTGATTTTTTTTCGATATTCAATAAGGTACCAACCAAGTTGTGACAAACATTCTTCTTAATATGCATTACATCATGTAACCCCTCGTTCCGTTCTCTTCTATTTTTATCTATTTATTTAATATTGTCCAAATGGTGAAAAACAAGTTAGAATATTTTCTTTTATACTTTTTAAGGTGATTTGTCTTTTAAGAAAAATTTAGAACTATTTTGGTTGGGTTTAGGCTTGAATTTTGTGAGTTTTGAAAAGTTTTATCTAAGGGGCATCATAGTAATTTCTTCTTGTTTTTTAGTGTTATAAAAAAAAAAAGAGAGAAATATATTTTTTTCTCTTCTTCTTCTTGTTCTTTTTTTTCTCCTTCCAAAACCTTCTAAATCAATCGGCCCCCTCCCTTTCGAAATCTCTTCTGCTGCCATATCTTTCATTTACTTCTTCACGTCGACGCGTTGCCCAACTATCGTTGCACCACCCCAGTCACCGGACGACGACCACCCATGCCGCGTACCGCCTTGAACCACAACGTTTTGAAGTGGTCAGTTCAAATCGGCATTATCTATTCGAGTGTCCTCATTGTGTTTCGTCGTTAGCTGAGTTGTAGATAATATAATTAGGTAGAGATATTCATTTAAAGATAAAGATGATTGGTTTAGAGAGAGAGGGAAATTTGAGTAAAAAGAGGGATTTAATGGGTTTTAAATGAAGAGAGAGAAGATATTTGTTTTATTTGGATGAGTTTGAGGAGAGAGGAAAACGAAAAGAAAAATAATAATTAATATTATTATTTTGTTTAAATATGGCATGGGAAGTTATGTCATCTCCTTCATTGGGAAAAAGAAAAAAAAGAGAGGAAAAACCCTAACCGTAATCCTGCCGCTGCTACCTTCTCCGCTGCCGTCGTGTTTTTCGTCAGCCGCTACCCCTACCCGAACTCGTGTGAGTCTGCACCGCTAGCCAAACCAAGCTGATCTACCTCTCCGAACGTCCAACCGCAGATCCGAGGTGAGCCTCACTGTCGTCAGCGTCTTCATCGGCGTTTCGTGCGTCGTCGGTGAAGCCCAACTGTGTCAGCCGTTCGTCACAGCTCCTCCATTATCAGTCGTTCGCATCCCGTCGTGTCCTCCATCGTGCAGCAGCAATCGTCGTACACCTGGGCCATGCGTGCACAAAGTCCCACCCGCGAGAGCCGTACCCGATCCACAAGCCCTGAGCCGAGTCGTTCGTGTGTCCTTCAGCCGAGTCGCGCCTGGAGCCTACCCCTACCCGAGCCGATTTCCTCCTTCAGTCGAGTCGTTTTCCTGCCGAACCGAGCCACCTGTCTTCCTTCAGTTGAGCCACCTAGCCAGTTTTTCCCCTAGCCAAGCCATATTGAGCCACCAAGCTTATTTTTGGCTTTTTACCTATTTTTGGTAAGTTTGAGTTGGGTCTTGGTTAGTGCCCAACAAATATTGGTTTTGGACCCTAAATAATTTAATTATGGATTTAATTGAATTATTTTTATTATAGATCAATTTGAGGTTGAACTGTGAAACCTTGCCCATTAAGGTTGAGTTGGATCCGACCTCAACTTTGGGTAAGTTGAATTAACTAGATTTTTTTATCCTAAATTAACTGCAAATTGAGTTATTTTCTTAGCATTTTACCTTTAATATCTAGGATCTTTCTTGGGAAGCTTGACCTAGCTATCAGGATTTTAATTCTTTGGATTAAGCTAATCTCCAGGTAAGAGATTCTACTACTAGACTTTCAACTGAAATTAAAAAATCGCATGTATGTACGGCTATGCATGAACAGTAGCTAAATTGCATAACACAATGTTATTTATGATGATCGACATTGTAATGATGATTGATGCTGATGACTGATGTTATGTTATGACTATTAGTATGTTGATGAGGACGACTCTGTTATGTTTATGATTAAGATATTTGGATAAGTATGTTATGATTGTTATGTTATGTCATGTTTATGATAATGTTATGACACGTTATATACTATGGATAGGGTGTACTGTTAGCTTCATCTATTAGAGTCGTACCTACATGGTTGTCCCTCGGGATCACCACCTTTTATGACTGTGTAGTTCGACGGGATCACCAGTCCATTATGACATTGACATGATTATGAGTAATTCGACAGTGTTACTCACAGCCCGATCGTCTTAGTGGTCCTTCAGGTACACTAAAGACCAGTTTGTTCTAGGTGTTCCTTTAGGTTCACCAAGGGTCAGTTATGTTCCTACGGGACTATAGATTGTACGTGTTCAGGATAGTGCCAGTTCAGGGGTACTACCTTTACAGGACTGTAATAGGAAGTTAACATAAACCTAGTGGGACTAGTAGTAGTCCCTTACTGAGTATATTTTTATACTCACTCTTTTTTGTTTAATTTTACAGGTAGAGCAGAGGTAAGAGTAGAGGGAAGCTGGCGAATGACAAGAAGTGACCGTAACGAGCCATAGGGATTATTGTTGCTTCATTGTTTTATTTATTTTATTTAAAACTAGATAGGGCCCGAGTTAGGATTTTGTTTAATTTTATCTTTAAAACATTTGCTTATGATTTTAATAAGTATTTGAGGTTTTGTTTTATTTTTATTTTTTATTTAAGAAATTTTATTCTCTTTTTAATTAGTAATGACCTCAACTTAGTATAAGGAGTTGGGTCGTTACACAGCGGACTGGAAATGTATGCCTTACACAAAGTTAATGGCCTACTGAACCGAACAACGTATGGAAAAATGGGCTTCTCCGCGGCAAGAGCTGTGGACATGGGAATCCTACTATTGGAGTGAACGTACCTCTCCAACTTTAAGAGTCTAGACTGCACACGATTCCTAGGAGTCGAAGAGGGTTGAGTAGTTTCTACTGCATAAAACAACAAATTCATATGAGAAACAAGTTAAAATAATAATGAGTTAACGTACCGAGAGACTCACCCAAATTGTTGCCCACCGAAGATGACCCTTCTGCAATGCTTAGATCCTCGCCAAACTCGAGGAACGTCTGATCTGTCTTCTCAAAATTGCTCGAGAATGATGACATAGTACCAGTGGACATAAAGAAACAAAAATTCATTAAGAAAATACAAATACCTACTCAGATTGGAAATATAAACTAATTAAATATGTGGGTGCGTCCGTCACTATCATTCGTGATCGTTGATCCGTTTAATGTGACAATTGTTCATTCTTATCGTCTATGAATTCGTCAGCGACATGATGTATAACCAATCTTTTAACGATTGTAGGATCAACTTCAAGCCTACACAAAGTGTTCTCCTCAATGTGCATCCACTCGATAGCCGACGATGATTTCGAGTACATTCAGTTGCTCATTTTCAATATCGTCCACTTTGGGCACGTCTCATATATGCTTATTCTGGACCACTTCGACAACTTTTCAATTACTACCATTTTTTGGGTCATCTAGGTAAAATACTTGATGTACCTGCGTCATAAGAATGATTGGTTCCTCGACGAACCAAAAATGGGACGTGTTGATTGCTTTATACCCTAATTGCACATGTGTCCTTTGGCTTTTGTTGCTGTCGATGTCATACCACCAACGCTTAAATAGTCAAACACCTCTTCTCATCGAATGTTGAACATGCAACGCTTCATCTAGAACATCATAGAAATTGTTGTCACCACTTCCATTAGCATTGCTTTCACTAATTACCATCACTCCACTGTTTTGTATAGCGCGTCGGGAATCACATTCAGCCATGTGAAATCTCATGCCATCGACAATGCATCCATTATAACATTGAACGTCAAGTGATGGTCCTATCGCAAGTGAGAAGAAATCGTGAGATAAATTTTCCGTTTCACGCAATTTTATAACCTGAAATTCATGTGACAATGATTATATACATTCACGTTCAAATAGGTTAGTGTGTAAATATAAGTTATCAAATGCATGCACACTCTATATCTAATTTCGGAACCATTCCGGAAATACGCATTCATGTCTTTTGTACAAATTAGTAGCGTTTTGAGTCTGCCAACATATTAACCTTAAATGTTTCCTGACGGCGATGATTATGAGTTTAATTTGTGTAATAACAATATATAACAAAAACTCGACAACTATACCTAAAAAATACGAAGGTAAGAAATGCTTACTTGCGATACTCTAATAGTTCGTCTACATTGTTGAGGATGTACCAATGAAAGAGGCGTTTCTCTTCCTTTGATAGAGTTCGGAACTTGACGCACCTAAAGGTCGTACTTTCTGCTTGAAAATTCCAAACTCACCAATCAGTTCGTCATCGAAAATGGCATCATCATTTCACCTATATCTAGTGAATTATGTCTCAATACCACTTAGGTAACGCGAACAAAAAGTGTCTGATTCATTCATCACATGTGCTTCTACAATAGAGCCCTCAGGACATGCTTTGTTCCAAACATACTATTTGAAAGTGCACATACTTCTTTCAATGGGATACATCAAACTGTAAGAAACTTGACTAGTAACCTTGATTTCATATGGTAAGTGAACGACAAGATGTACCATAACGCTGAAGAAGGACAGGTGGAACTATTCTTTCCAACTTGCAAAGTAAAATATGATTAGAGTGTTTGCTTGCAATTTGTCCAAATCACTTACTTTTATCATTCCGGTGCACAAGTCACGAAAAAAATACATAGTTTGATAATAGCGGTGTATTCGTTTTTCGGTAAAAATGCTCCAATACCAATAGATAGTAGTCCATGTAGTAAAACATGACAGTCGTGCGTTTTGAGACCAGATAATTTCCTCTCCCTTTCATTCACACATTGTGAAATATTATAAACAAATCCATTAGAAAACTTAACTAATTTCAAGAACTTATAAAACTCAGCTCACTCGCTACTAGTCAACGTGTAGCCCACGTGTGGCTTGACCAATCGATTACCAACTTCTATAAGGTGTAAATCCTATCTTATCTTCAAATTTTGTAGGTCCAACCGAACATTCGTGGTATCCTTGGTTTTTCTTTCGATATTCAATAAGGTACCAACCAAGTTGTCACAAACATTCTTCTCAATATGCATTACATATAGTTTGTAACATAATAGTAGTCTCGACCAGTAAGGAAGTTTGAAAAAAAAATACTTCTCTTTGTCCAATTACGAGCTCTCTTTCTTTTCTTATCTTTTACTAAAGGATGTTTACTCATAATAGGAAACTCCAATTGATCTAGTTATTTCAATATTTCATGCTCATTCATTATCACTGGAGGAGTCCTACACTTTACCTTTCCATCGTGTAGCTTACTTTTACGTCACACGTGGTTCTCTAGAAGATAGAGTCGATGTTTCATGAAGAAAGATATTCTACCTCGTATCCTGAACCACGATCTATTTCCCTTACATATGAGACATGTATGATACCCCTTCATACTTCACCCTAATAGGTCACGATATGTCGAAAAGTCATTAATTGTCCACAACCTGACCAGTAAGAGAATCATATGTACGCACCCCAAAATTTCATAACTCTTTCAGTTCCTCAATCAATGGTTGGAGATAAACATCGATTTTTCTACCAGGAGATCTAGGACCGGGTATGAGTAATGACATGAAGAAATTTAACTATTTCATGCATTTTCAAGATGGCAAATTGTAAGGAATTAACACAACAGATCACATACTATATGAGGTACTCATATGATCAAATGGATTAAACCTATCTAAAGCTAACCCAAATGGACGTTCCGTGAATCAGAAGCAAAATAAGGAAATTCATAATCAAAGTGCTTTCATCCCTCAACATCAGCTGTTTCAACATGTTTATCCCTGTGTCATCTCACGTCAGCGGACCCTTCTTGTGAGACAAATAAGTGCTATAATCTCGGTACCAACGAAAAATGGTGCAATATCTTATGTAGAATTTTTTTCCTCTATTAGTTTTAACTTTGTACGGATCCTCGACACATGTAGGACAATGTTGCAAATGGTCAAATTCCTTCTAGTACAATACACAGTCGTACATGCACACATGAATAGTCTCGTATCTCAAGTCCAAGTCACGCGATTTTCATTTAGCTTCCTAAAATGAACTAGGGATGATACTACTATACATTGTAAACGTTACTCTTAACAGTTCTAACAACATGTCGAAAGACTTGTTACTCCAACCGTTAAAAACCTTGATGTGCATCAATTTAACCAAAAAATTCAAGGAGGAAAATATTGAACAATCAAGGTACAACTTTATTACATGCTTCATTCAATAAGTCTTAAAATATGTTTGTTGTATCTTGTTCTATATCTATCCCAATATTGCACGACATTTCATTCTCCAAACAATCTTCTTCTGTTTCCTCTTCCGATTCAATTGGAGCTTGTACATCATTCAACATACCAAACATATCATCTTCAGAAGTGGCTACTACTAGTTCCTTCATCAAAAGGGTTACTGCTAGTTCCTTCATCAAAGTTTTCTGTACCTTTATTCAAGTTAACTAGCTCTCTATGATACACCCATTCTGTGTAGTAGGGGGATATTCCAAAAGTAGGTAGATGTCGTTCCACACCCTCTAATGAGTTCCAATTTGAGTTCATACATCTCTTGCATGGACACTTTTTTCGTTCGTAATCATGATGTGAAACTTGGCAACCTCTAAAAATTGGGTCACTCCCTCTCTATACTCAACGAAAAATTTATTCCTAAGTTTCATCTAACCCTTGTCCGTCATTAAAGCCCTTAAAACATAAATAGGTTAATGTAGAAGTATATTCCTGCTCTCACACCCTAAACCTACTCCCTTGAATAAGAAATAATAATCTATTAAACTTTTCACTAAAGCTAAGTTTAAACTATAAAGGCTACCATAACTGCAGGATAGTAATCACAAGCTAATTAACCACAAACAACTTCAATCCTTGCAACCTACCTACCCCTTCCAACAATGCTACTTTACAATCTACCTACCACATCTTTAAACCCTCATAAATACTAACAAATTCAAAACTAAGTTGGCACAAAAAAGGCTACCATAACTTCAGGATAGCCATAATAAATCAACAACAAATGATTTCAAAACTACTAAAAAACAAACAACTAAATTTGAATTAAAGGCTACTATAACTGCAGGAAAGACAAAATAAATCTCAACCACAAATTACAAAATTTTTAAAACAATAATAGTCTTCACCCCTATAAAGTTTTAAATACGACCTTCTATCCCTCAAATTTTCAATTTCACCCTCTTCAAATTTTCGACCCTAACCCCCTCAAATTTTCAATTCAAGCCCCCTCATCCCTTTCCTACACCTAATTAAACCCCCCACCCCCTTCAAAATTTCAATTTAATCTCCCCCTCCCCCTTTCAAAATTTCAATTCAATTTCCTCCTTCCCCCTTCAAAATTTCAATTCAAACCCCCTCTAATTTTCAACCCACCCCCCTTCAAATATTCAATTAAACCTCCTTCCCCTCAACCTTACAATTTAAACTTCAAATTTTCAATGCCTCAACTTCAATTTTTCAAATAAACTCCCCTTCAAGTTGAAATTTTCAACCCACACCATTAAAAATTTCAACTTGAAAACCAAAATATATTAAGAAACAATATCCTCAAACTCGTTAACAATCAAAATCTTAAAACTATTTCACAATCAAAATCCTAAAACTAATTTTAAAAAACAAAAAACTAAACTAAACTAACCCTAACCTAAACTAACATTTAAGGGTTTATACTTATCGGGATAGGGATGAGCGACAACAGAGGCAAGACGGTTGGGGCATAGTGATGAAGGGCACGACGGCGACAAGTCACTTCTCTTCCTCTTCTCCTTTTTTTTGTTTTTTATTGTTCCTCTCTTTCTCTCCGTTTCAGTTATGTGAATTACAGAATTGAAACATGTTTTTATAGGGGAACTCCCGACGCACCATGAAATCGTTGGAAAATCTTCCTGTTCCTGAAGCCATTAGTGATTCATCAAGAATACTGACGAATTACTAATAACGTCGAGAAACCCTAAATCCATATTGATGCCCCATGCATAGGGCGCGAGAATAGTGATCTGACGTAATTAATTTTCTCCATTATCGATGCCCCATGCATGACGTCGAGAATAAGGATGCCCATTTTCGACGCCATGCAGAGGTTTTCGTGAGAAGAGTTATATATTATTTAATTACTAACCATTTTTGACTCATTACATCAAGACATCAACAATGGTTCTGATGGAAAAAAACACTAGAGGCATGCTGCAGTGGAAGAAATAGATCATGTTTTACTCTATATGCATCTTAACAATTTAGAAGTTAACAACTACATGCTATGCGATGGTCCTAAGCGAGGAGCCTAAAAGGTAAACGAAGAACTTACCTTTTATAGTTCTGAGCTTCCTCTTTGAATTTTTTTCCTTCTCAGCCTGAATATCACGAACAAGGACAACCACCAAGCTGACCTACTATGCTCAGGACTAAGAACGAAGTTGTGGGACTTGATTTTTGTGAAGTATAATATAGAGAGAGATGGAGAGCGTATCATTTAGGTGATGTTTTTCAGAGAAAATCTCATTCTTTTCTCATTCGGTAATGAGAAGTTTTATATGAAATATACATGCAATTTGCATGTAAATTATTTCATATATAATCAACACCTAATCAAATCATTAACTCTTTAATGAAATTAGTAGCTTCAAATTCATAATAATCTGCCACATTTCCCACTAACATTTACTAATTAAGAAATTAGTCAAAGGGGTATTATGGTCATTTGACCAATTTTAGTCAAAGTTAAACTTTGACTTTCCTTAGTCAAAAGTCAACTTTTTGACTTTTTACTAATTTTTTCGTCTTGACTAATTCTAACCTCCCGAGTATGAATCCACATTCATATTTCTAAAATTCAAATCATATTTGAATATAAACCCGATCAAAGTTTTGTCTCTCAAAGTTAAAAGTCAACAAGTTGACTTTCACAACTTTGACCATTTCAAAACTTTTTAAGCTTTTAAATATGAATCTATATTCATATTTATTTAAATCATATTTAAACAAAAATTTTAAAGTTTATTTCTACCGACTTATATCTTATATATTTGTCGGTTTCTCTCTCTTACCTTTATTCGAACAATTTGAATTATTTTAACATACTTGTTCTTAGTTGAATCCATATGAGCTAGTAGGGGAACCTAATGGACCTATAGATCATGGGTTCCAACGATTCGAGATTAACTGGCTAAACTCTTTTAAACCAAGGTTAATCAACATTCGTTAACTAAAGAGTCATTCCACTAAAGACTTTTAGCTGCACTCCCCTCACTATAGATATATTTCTGTCCACCTGATATAACCATGATGAGTAAGTTGATCCTTCACAGGTTGTTTGTAATCTTGGCTGGGTCAAAATACTGTTTTCCCCCAAGATTACATCTTGCTCCTTAAGACCCACTGATCCACTATTGAACAATTGGTTTAAGGTCCAACTTATAAGTCAAAATCCTTCTTGGGCCAATGAGAAGGTAGGGCCCCTTGTTCAAGACTTGGATTCAGTCCTTAAGGGAACAACCTATTTACTATCCCACAAGTGGGTGGGAGCAAATTCCATCTTGCACCCTATGTCCCTAGCTATCCACTTGGTCTTACCTCTGAAATGGGAGGCTTATTGAGCCAGCGATGTTGAGCTGTCCTCACCTATGAAGATCTAAGGATACTACCGAATGAACAGAAGTTCATAGTTAGCTCAAGATTAAGATCAAGTTACCTAGGTCATCATAATTGAAATAGTCAGTTTATAGTTTACGGTGTTATAACTAAAAGTGACTACTTCGTGGTTCCAGTCTTATGCAAACCATTTACATAGGACGCCCCCACTCCCATGTCTCTACATGAACGATTCAGGATTACATCGTTTGTACTAACTACGGAGTGGGCCGCACCCATTGTGTTTATCCTGAACAAGGCGTCCAACCTTATTCATACACTATAGACTATTTAGGCTATTAACTTGAACTTAATCCATGTTTATGTCTCAACATAAAGTTTAAGTGTATTTGAATAACTCATTAAAATAGCCTCGGGACCTTAATTTATTGGTTTTAAGATTATAGCATTAAATAACAAATTTTATTGAATCAAATAACAAAGTACAAGTTTTAGGACACAAATTCCAACAGGTTCTTTATTCCCGATGATACATTCACAGTGTCAAAAAATGTAAATAATTAAATATTGTATTTGTCTTTCCCCGAAGTGGACAAAACGGTGTTAGGAAAAGGCGTCTGTCCTGATATTTTTTCTTCCGACGCCTTTTTGTGTGTCGGGAAAGCCCTGATTTCTTATAGAGTAACCCTACTATAATTGAAACTAAACTTAACATGAAACATACAACCATAACTGTAACTGTAACAACCTTTATATAAACATGGAGTGCAGCCCAAATTGAAAACGACAAGTCTATCAAGTCTGAAGTAGACATATAAAAAACAACCTACACATTAAAGTTCATACAATTCAAAAACTAATACTGTACAACCCACAACTAATACTAGTGTTACAAAACTCATGAACAAACAAAATGTACAACCAGAGTCAAGGCATACTAGTTAAACACTCAAAATACAGTAGCAGATAGGCGGATGTAGTCAAGTGTCAGGTCCTTGTTCTCTGCTTGAAAAATAAAAAATACTTTGGAAAGGGTAAGCTAAAAAGTCCAGTGAGTGACTAACTATTAACATTCTTTTTATAGAACATTAAAACAAACTTTAGCAAATTTTGACAAAGCATTAAAATTTTTTTTGAAATCTTCTTTTTCCCCTTTATACCCTGAAACTAATCCTTGAGAAAGGCAGAGTTAAATCAATACCATAACCCTAATTCTCGATCCTAATAGCAAAATGCGATCAACGCTATTAGTCCATCCTCTGAGACCATCCCCTCAATAATCTTTTGTGCACAATATCCTCCCCCCACAAAGTTATAATAAATATATATCTTAGGTATAGAATAAAACATGTTGAGTAACCATAATCTTTAAAACAATATTTCAATTTCAACAAGTGTTAAATAACTCTTTGCATAAGCAAAATCTCTATATCTTTGTAACACAAGCTTTGCTAAAATATTCTCAACTCAAGTATTTTAGAAACTAGGATAAATATGCTTTCTTTTTAAATCTTATCAATATGCTTTATACTTTTCAACATTTTCTAAACTTTTATCCTCATGCTTTGGAAATCAATAATATAAGTAAAATATAACTCAAATACCTTTACTCAAAGCATGCTAAATAAACTTTAGCAAAACAAGTTTAGAAATTAAGTTTGAAACTCATTTTGTCACTCACAGGTGGTACCTAACTCTTCGGCCTATAAATTTGCCTAATTTCCTCTTGTCCTGAAATTAAAGAATTCAAGTCCAACTGAATTTTCTATATCAGAAAACATCAAAACTTAGCTCAAAAATCTTAAAAACACCAAAACAACCTAAAAAAGGTGTCATGACATGGTTGGACTTTGGGCATGGGGGAAGGCAGCATACATACGCACATGCCCTTAAGGTGCCTGGCTTCATGTTTGAAGACGCACGAGCGTGTTAGGTATGTTGCGCGCCTCATGGACGTGTGACACAAGTTGTGCCCCACCCTATGTGCATGCATCCAAGCAGCTGTGCACATGGCTTAGGCATGCGCCCTACACCACCTGGGTGTGCATTGGCCATGCCCTGTGTGTGCTACTAAACCCAAAAAACCTTTTAACTTTCAAAACACATGCACAAGATAAGACATATTTCTTGATGCTCGACGAACCTTCACTCCTTACTCACAAACTAAAAAATTTCAGAAAACTTCTTTCAACTCCCAGAGATTATAACTTATAATCTAGCCATCAAAATGAAAAAGTTCATTCTTCAAACGTGCTAGAATTGTCCCCCTTGGCGGCTAGATCACATGACCCCCTTGCACGGCTAACAATGTCTAAAACTCTTAGGACGTGACTAAAAGCCCAACTTGCCACACTTAGCCAAAAACCTCTCTTAACTTCTTTTCTTTGCCTCACTTGGCCACCAACCCCATAAAAGCTTCAACAGTTAGGCTCTTTTCTTCAACTCTTCTCTTCCTTCCCAAGCAACCTAAACACACAACAAATAACAACTTCGACTAAACTTTGGTTTTCTTCTACCTTAGAAATTCTTAAGTAAAATTATGTTTTGGGTTTACAACTTACCTCCCCCTTAAGAAGTTTTGTCCTCGAAATTTAGAAAGCCTAATTGAATAGAGTGAGGTATTTGCTTCTCAACTACTCTTTTGACTCCCAAGTTGCCTCCTCCACTTCGTGATATCTCCAAAGACCCTTCACGAGTGGAATCAACTTGTTCTTCAACACTTGCTCTTTCCTATCGAGGATTTTAATCGATGCCTCTTCATAACTCAAATCCTCCATCATGTACTTCATCAACATAGATACATGGAACACATCATGTATCTTAGCAAGTTCTTGTAAGCTCTCATTCCATTCTTTTTTTATTTATACAAATATTTTATCAGTTGTGACAAACAAGTCTAAATCCAATTTTAAATTTTATAAAGGTTAAGTCTTTGTGATGGAAAAATTTTAGATTTTATTTATTTTGGGTAATGACAAAGCAATTTTAATAAGTGTTGATAAATTATGAAAATTGCAAGTTGATGTTTAGTTTTAAACTGGGGGCATTATGGTCATTTCTCCTCATTCTTCTTCTTCTTCTTCTTATTAGTATTATTTAAAAAAAGAAAAGAAATCTAGAGTTTTCTTCTTCCCCTCTTCCTTCATGCATGCAACCCCTTCCCCTTCATCTTTCAATCTCTGCCTCTTTTATCTTCATTCCCGTGGAGAGACTCACATAGAATGTCTAGGTGGTCACATCCCCGCTTGGTCGCATAAAGTGACATTTTGGGTAGAGCATGATAGAGAAAGTATCAAAGAAGATGGGTGGAAATGGAAGGACATGAGCAGATAGAGGGAGATGGTAAACCAAGGGAACGTTAAAAGGAGGAAGATAGATCGGTGACAAGCGAAATGAAGGAGATGGACAAATTTCGTTGGGAGGAAATTTTTCAAATCTAGAAGAATGTTTTAAAGGTTATCTTTTGAGTCATATGATGGTTGTTGGGAGATCAAGGTAATTTTCGATGAGTTAATTAATTAATTGTGATGGTGTCGAGAGTGTGCTAATATTCAATGCCTTTTCTATGTAATTGTCGATGTCTTGGTACGTCGATGTCAAGATTTGCCCATTATTATTGACGCCGGATTACCTCATCGAGAGATAATTTTTCTCCTAGCTACCTCTCTCTCGACGATGCTTTTATACGTTAATGCATTGATCTATTGGTGAACAATGATAAAAATGAAAGTATTATGTTACTTTGAACTACTTTCATAATTAAAATAAAAAAGTTTTTAAAATAAATTTTCTTATACAAACTACACATTTTGTTCCTTAAATATGAGTTATAGATCATCTTTACGCACAAACGTAGAGTGCAATAAAGAAAATATTGTGAGGCCAATCCTATTTTCTATGTTCATCATAGTTTTTATAGTAAAACAATTATGCAAATGAGACCTTGAATCTCTCACTTTCGAAGTGAAATGTGATCATATCAATTTTTGTTGAGTTAAATTCGCTTAGGTCGTTTTTATTCATTGGGCTTTACTTCACTTTATAATGTAATCCTATTATAATTATGTATAAATTCTATTACACCTAAAAATATCATCAATCTCTATTTATTACTCAAGTAACATCATCCTTTGGACTAACTTTAAATCATTTATCCTTTTTTCTCTAGATCCATAATTATATTCATAATAGTAATCAATATTAATAATAAGTAGCAATAATCTATATCGATATTGATATCCATAATTAAAATGTTAGCACTTATTTCCTTTTATCCTTGATTCTCTTTGGATTCGTGCCTATATGTATCACAGCACAACGAAAAAGGTATCTAAAAAAAAAAAAGAATTAAAAAAGAGAGAGGGAGAGATATTAATGGCAACAAATACAATTTAAAAAGGGAGAGAGAGATAGAGAGAGAGGGGGGGAGAGTACAATTAATAATTAGTAAAATACACATTGATATATATGGTTAATAAATTGAGTTCCTATCAAAACATGCCACCTTTGCTAATATTTCAATTTGTCTTTTCATCCATTAGTTCTTTTTAATATGATTACACTATTATTAATTAATCTTGTGGTGCATATTAATCCACTCTGTCTTCCTATGTCATGGGAACATCTCCAAGAGCATATTACTCAGCACTTTAGGCTCCATTTTGCAATTGCTTCCCATCTGTGTTTATCATTCAAAATTAACAACATAATTAAGTTTCATATATCAATCTTTATAGATTTAACCTTGGTTTTAAACAATAATAATTAACCAAGAAAAATTGATGAGGATCAAGTTATATAATAGTTATTCATATATATGTTTAAATGGAACTTTTCCCAAGAAATTTGAAGCATTTACTATTTTTTAATTTATTTTGTTTAATTATATAGTTTAATAATTATTTAATTATCAACTATTGAGATGCAAATTGATGTTTAACCAATAAATTATGTTCAAAATGATGGCATGGCATTTCTTTTAGTGTAGTTTAAGATATAAACTTTAAGAAATGGTTTGTCTTTTTAGTCATATATTTTACTAAAGAGATTGAAAAGCTAAATGCTCAAATTGGTTTTTATTATACCACTAGGGATAATAATGAAAATATGATTAGGTAATTTAAATATTAATGTACTTACTTATACCGTCAATTCTAAACATGACGCATTAAGCTTAATTGTTTATTTCCCCTTATATATTCAGCCCTTTTTTCCACCCAAACCCATTATCATTTCTTCCTCCAATCATAATTTGACTATTACTCGCAATAAAAGAATGTCTAGGAATAAAATTGATAACAAGAAAAAATTAGTAGTTTTTTAACAAAGGATCAAAAGAACCCTTTCTCAAACGTCATTCATCACTTAAAAATGTAAAAATAAATGGATTAGTAAATAAACGTAATTGAAATTTAAACAAGGGACACTTTGTATATAAAAATAGTCCAATAATAATATTGAAACTATTCATGTAAAATTCATCCCATTCTTTGTAACTTATTTAACTTTTTGTTTCAATATTTTACCATCCATAACAATTTACCTAAAAAAACAAAATTGAAATATAATTATAAACTATAAAAATTACCTGAAGATGCAAATTATGGAAAACCTTCCCATCAAAAGACTCAAAAGAAGAAGCATTCAACAGAAGGAGACCTTCTTCTTCCAAGCAACATAATATTTCCGACAAATAATTCCGCTGGCAGCCGTTGGTATCAGTGGATATCTGAATCGCCATTTCATGTCGACTAAGTCGACTTGCAGAAATTATCGATGAGGAGCTCGAAGCTGCGGATTTCATTTTCTTTTCTTCATCATTCTTAACTTCCTGTCCAACCATGGCTGCCATGAGCTCTTCTTTCTTCCTCATCTGCCCTTCCACTTGTTGTTGTAGCTCTGGTATGTAGCTTAATATCCTCGAGATCGTCGCCGGATTACTCAGTTTCTTCTGTGAGAAAAAAGACCACGACTCTCAACTAAATTTATCATTGATGGACGAACGTTTTCGACTATTCACGGTGGTCAAAGGACCTCCATGGAGATTAAAAGTCTACAATGGAGTCGACAGGAGGATAATTTAACAAATTAAAGTAAATAACAATCAAGAGATTTGAATCTCCATTTCACAATCACAATGCTATTTTGGCTAGAGGAAAAAGATATTAAGGACGGTTAACTTTTATGTTTATTTATATATATTTCTCCAACTTCTAGGGTACGTAAAGTTATTCCAATTAACTTGAGTTTGACATATGTTTGATTATTTGGATCATGTATGGTTTGTCTATAAAATTAATCACATAGTTAAGGACTAAACTTAAAGTTTTGATATTACTTTAACTTTTTAAATAGAGATGGTAAACCTTACCATTTGATCTGAGGAGGGAAGGAGGGCTCGTAAAGACGAGTAAAGAGAGTTGATCTTCTTTCGACGATCGCGCTCACTAGCATTATGGCTAAGTTTCTTGGCCATCTTCGAGACGTTGGAGACAGCTTCTGGGGAGGGCGCAGCAGAGGAAGGATAGTGGTCGTGCGAAGGGTCCAACGGGGGTGGAGGGAATTGGAGGTAAAATGAATGATCTGAAGGTTCAAAGGGAGAGAAGAGAGAGTTGTGTTGGTGATGGAGAGAGATGGGATCTTCCAATTGCCATTGATGAGGGGAAAACAAAGGAGAGGAAACTGCCAACATGATAGAAATGAAAATGGATTAGGAAACTAGAGGGTTTTGGAAAATATTGGTGACTTGAAATTGTTTTGTGTGGTGCACAAAGTGAAATGGTGATCCCTCCTCAGTCTTTTATACAAATTTTTTCTCTCATTATTAAAATGCAAGTATCATATTGTTTATTTCACAACTTGGCCTACGCTACTTTTTGCAAATATATATAAATTCTCAATTGGTTTATGTACAATGTTTATATCTTACCCCAACTACTCCATTTTAATTATACTTTATTGTCATTATAACATAGGTTAATTTAAACCCTATTTAATCTCATTTGTTCTAAATGACCAGCTTTAGGGTCTTGCTATATCTATTTTATTTACTATTTTAACTTTGAGGTTTAGAGAGTATACTATACAAATTCTACGATCTTTAGAGAGGTATATTTGTATTTTAAATTTTAATTTTAATAAAATTGTCCTATCCTTCTAAGTATGACATAGCTAACACGATAAACCACATAAATTTTATATCGTTTTTTTTTTCTATTTTATTACCTTTTGTGAGTTCTTTATTTGTCGATTTCATAATACTTATCTAAATAATTTATTTATTTAAGTCACTACAATTTATTTTTTTTTAAAAATTATTTTAAAACAATGTAGTAATGATAAAATTATTTATTTCTTTTCAAATTTAAATATATTATTGAAGTCTTTTAAAAGTTTTATAAGATAAATTTTTTAAACAAGAAATAAAATTTAAAGATATTTACTATAATTCAACCTTAATTATTCTATTATTACTTACTATGTTATGATATATGAATTCGTTTTAAGTTAAATTTGATAGTGGCCTACCATAGCCGACATCTATGAAAAGACATGCTTTTATTGTGTTTTTTTTATTAAATAACTTTTTGAAAAAAGAAAGAAAAAAAAACACTATATAGAAAATCTTCTACTATCTAATAAAGCTCGAGAAAATATAAATTTATCATAGTTAATATGATAAAACAAGTAAATCGCCGAACAACAATAAATCAAAAGATCCTTCAATTAATCAACAGAGGATACGCCTATTGGATCGGATAAAAAAGTTAACGAAATAAACATATAGGATTGATAACCCAGTTCAATGACACAACATCTATGTATGAGGGTTCTTGACCCAAAGCTAATGCTTTTATATATTAATTTGATTTAGATCATAACAACTGTATTATGATCTTTAGACAAAGATTACACAATCATTTTAACACTCTACACTGTAAGTGATGCTAAATTAAACTAGATCACTTAGAACAAATCAAATAAGTTATACTTTTGGGAAATTTTCATGAAGGCAACAAAACATCAAACTATTTATGGCCCGTGTAACAAAACATATAAAATTGGCAATTTTTTAAATATTCTAGGTTTGCCCTTCCGTCTTTCTTCTTCTCCTTACTACGATTTCTTTTCTCGTCTTCCTCCTCGCTGGGATTTCATTCCTCGTCTTTCTTCTTTTCCTCTTTTTTTTTTCACTGTGATTTCTTTTCATCGTTTTTCTTCTTTTCTTCTTTTTTTTCGTTGCGATTTCTTTCCATCGTTTTTCTTCTTTTCATCTTTTTTTTCTCTGCGATTTCTGTCCATTGTCTTTCTTCTTCTCTTCTTCTTCTTTTTTACGTCGTTTAAATTTGGGTAACCAAATCTAAACTATCGTGTACAAAAAATAACAAAATCTAAATGATCGTATATAAAGAATCTTGAAAAAAAATCATTTAGATTGGAGTAGCCAAATGTAAACGATTGTGTAAAAAAACAAACCATCGTGTAGATAAATTTAAATGATCGCGTATCAAAATAATTAAAAAAAAATTATTTATTCAAATCTAAATGATCGTGTTCTAAGAATCTTGAAAAAATAAATGATCATGTAGACAAATCAAAACGATCATGTAAAAAAAAAATATAAACGGTCGTGTAAAAAAAATAAATGATCACATACAAAAAAAATTTTTAAAAATTATTTAGCCAAATCTAAACGATCCTGTACCAAAAGAAAAACGATTTGCCTACCCAAATCTAAACAATCAAATCTAAACGATCGTGTAAGCCAAATTAAATGACCAAATCTAAACGATCGTATACCAAACAATAGTCAAATCCAAACGATCGTGTACCAAATATATTATGCGCGCGTTTTATACCAAATATATTATTCTGTGTGATTTTAAATTGATGAAATCTCTTTAATTTTTTTATTTTCTAATTTATATGTTAATTTTTCAGAAACTATTTATCAAAATAGCGCTCTCTCAAAACTATTTATCGAAATAATTTAGTTTTTATTTTCCCTCTTTAGTCGAGTCTTGATTCTATTTCTTTTTGGTTTTTTCTCCATCTTTGTAGTTGAATTTTTTAAATTAATTAAAATGTAAATTGGTTAAAAGGTGAGGAAAGAGTTTTAAGGAATTAGTTAAAATGTGACAGGTGAATGTTAAAATGTGTTGAATTAAAAAAAGTTATGTGTTAAATTAAGAATTTAAATTAAAAGAAAGTAATTGAATTAAAAAATGTGTGGTTGTCGTTTTAAATAAGAATTATTTTAACTAATTTAATCTTCTCTCACATTTTAATTAATTTCTATTTTTAAATTTAATACTAATTTATTTTTCTTCCTCCAACAAAGAAACTCACATTCTCTCACATCTTAACTAATTTATTTTTCTCTCCATTTCGACTTGTTACATCGAATGATCTAGTTTGTCGGTGTTGACTCTACTACTCCATATAGTGCGTGACTTTTAATAGTAAAACACTTGACTATATATTGTAGCATTATTTGTCTTCACAAATCATTTCCTTATACAATTCTACGTTGTCAGTTACTATTAGGACTAAATTGAATCGTATTCCTAAATGCTATCTACTCATTCATGTCCACCTCACTGAATGAATTTGGTCCTACCCTATTAGATATTAGATCAAATTTGAAATTATTTTTACTTGGTAAACTTATTTTCTCTCTCAACCATATTGATATTAATAATAATTCTAAAATAGTTAAAATCAAGTTTTTAAAAGAATTATATATATATAATTAAAAACTAAATTTTAGATTTTTTTTTCAAAAGTAAATAATTAAGAGAAGGATAGAAAAGTAAAATATTTAAATAAGCTCTTTTAAAGGATAGAATATAGAAATATTTAAATAAAGTTTTTTTTTTTAAATGAAAGGATAGAAAAAAGGTTGGGAAGAGGGCGAGTCAAGACTCGCCCATCTCTTGCGTTTTTTGTTTGCTTTTATTTATTTATTTATTTAGCTAGGGGGAAATTTAACAAGAAAGATTAGCTATATTTTAGTAAATTGTTTTATAACAACACTATTTTGATGACAAGTTTTAAAACCAACTATATTTTAATAAATTATCCAAAAATTTTCAAGTGCAATCGATGTTTATCTTTTAATAGTATTTTTCTATTGAACGTAAATATGTAAATATATTTAGTTGAATATTTAAAGAATTATATATTTTATGAAATATTAGTATTTATATATATATATATATATATGATAGACTATTCTAAATTCTAAATTTAAATAATGCGCTTTAATTTTTATAAATAATTGAATAGAAAACTTTAATTTGATAATTAGAAAAAAATGTTTGAGGGAGAATATGGTGACAGGGGAGGGAATTCCTTTGGAATTTCTGTCATTATGGAAAACATTAATAGCTGGAATTTCAAATTTTAGTAAAACATAAATTGTTAATAAAAAAGAAAATGTCATAATCATCACTGAAATCCTTTTTTAAAATATTATTTAATTAAAGCACCAATCATGAGAATGAGTAAGAATATAAATGTTGTTGATTCTTCCCATCATTGAATACAAGTTAAGTAAATAAACTATATACTATTATCATAATTAAAGGAAAATAGGTCAAATGAATATAAGAAACCATAAATAAATATATAAGTTCAACACAATATAATACTGAGCTACACACCTACATTGAGAGTTGAGTATTATTCAATTATATATGCGCATACATACTTGAAAACAAAAATCATTAAATTTTTAATTTTCTTTGAGACTAAACTAAAATAATTAAGATCAGAGATACTCCAAACTTATAATTCAAACAAGTAGTTCCAAAAGGAAAGCAAGTATAATTCACACTACATGTGAAATGTGCGGAAGGATTAAAAATTTTGTAGTTCAAATGTTTTAACCTTTATTTTACTAAAACAAACATATTAATGTAGTTTGCCCCACACATAATACCCAATTGGTTATGACATATACGATGAACCAAGTTGTCAAATAGATATAAAATTATACCTCAACAATAGAAACTGATTAAGTTTAATGCGTCAACTTAACTGAGAATGTAAATTATTATGTTCAAAGTCTAGACAAGACAAATGCATTTGACTCTTACATGACACTAGTAGGGAATTTGTTGAATTTGAAGGGAGAAACTATGACAGCTTGTAAAAGAGAAAACATGTACACTAGTGTCAAACTTACCACACACGCACTTCGATATTTTTAATCAAATAATGAAAAAGTGTGGGAACTAGGGAGTTTAAGACTATGATACAAGTTACATCTTTTACCGTTGTAAGAATATATTTGCAGTGTGTTATAGTTTAGTCTATATCTCTTTTGTTTTCTTCATAAATCCAGTTATAAGATAACCTAATATAAAGTACGTTGTGTGGTTTCCTTGGACTTGGGGCATATAGGACTAGTCATGTGCAAACACTAAACCTTTAAAGAGGACCTAATTAGGGTCTAACGACTAAGTGGTTTTTTCTTTGACATGATCACATACCAATAATTCTTTCTATACCTAATCCTCATGTATAAAGTTGGATGGCCGCACTCCATTCTCTTGGCTTTTCCACTTATTTTAGGATTTATTATTTTGGTTCAAAATTACTCGTAACATTTTTAACATGATTGAAAACAATAATTTTTATATACAATATCTTCTCTGTATTAATTTACACAAATAATGGGATATATGAATTTTTCATAAACTTCGATATCAATTCCCATCCACTGATCCATTAATTTGAACGTAAAAATTCTCCAATTAAAAATTTTTACAAAAAAAATTCAAAATTTTATCCATTTTCTCTTCCAGATTTCTTCATCTCCTCTTCCGGCTGATTTTGTTTCTTCTATTTCTAAACGATTTATTATTATGTTTAAATCTCATATTTCATATTCACCATTTTCAACAATATTCTATAAAGCTACTTCATTTTTCTCATATTTGAGAATATTAAGATCGTTTAAATATCATTTTGATATGATCTAAACGATCGTTTTACCTTGGTCAACACGAATTTAAAGCCCTTTTCCTATCATTTAAAACAAACGATTGTGTTGACATGATCTACATGATCAATTACCATAACTAACACAATCGTTTAGCATGGTCAACACGATCTTTTAGCATGGTCAATACATTTTCGTTTGATTTGAAGTTTTTAACGATTATTTACATTGGATTATACGATCACTTACCATAATCAACACAATCATTTGCCATGGTCAACATGATCATTTAATTAGCATGTTTAACACGATCGTTTAAATTTGAAGCATTTTTTTTCCCATTTGTTAAAAAGAACTACACAATCGTGTATCATGAACTTAACGATAGTAGATCATTCATTTAGACTGTAATACACGATCATTTAGAAGAATATTACTTGCATGCCCATGTAATATTCTTGAGCATTTTTTGTATTTTTCATTGTGGGCTTGTGGGTTTTTTGCATTTTAAGAATTGTTCTATATAGTGGAAATATTTTACAGGTTTGTTATATTTTTTAAAAAATCTCATATAAATAATAGACATATGTACTTGTTTGGAAATAATAAAATGTTTATTTACTAACTTAGATTTATATTTTTTTGAACTTTTTGTAGTCTTGATATATTTATCAAGAGTGACATTTGAAACCTTGGTTAAAACATAAAATTCAATAAAATTTCACAAATTTTTAAAATAAAATTTCTCCTTAAAACATATTAAAGCAATAATTAGTCAAATTTTTTAAAAAAATCTCACATTGATATATCTTTAGACTATCACTGTGTATTAATATTTTTTTATTTGACAATCAGCTGTATTGTAATTCCAACAACTATTGAAAATAATAGGCTTTTCGAATTTTATTTATCAAATAATAAATTTTTCGAATTTTAAAAATCAAATAATATGCTTTTTAAGTTTTAAGAATATAAATGAAATTAACATTATAGTTTTCAGCGTTATTTTTTAATTTAACCATTTTTTTTAAAAAAAAACAAACAATGGATCAGAAGCAAGGAGTTAATCAGTAAAATTTGTTAAAAGTATAAAAACAAGAATTAAAGATTTAAGAGAACAGAAATAAAAATGAAACAAATCTCAACCTATAAAAAAAATCAAAATGATATTTTAAGATTTATATAAGTTAACCAATAGAAAACCAAATGTTGATAAGGCATCAATAAACTATTGTGTTATTAATCCATTCACAAATCGATAAGATGACATGATAGAGAAAACACATATAGGTTAAATAAATAAATAAATAATAAAAAAATAATAATAAAAAAAAAGAATAATGTAATTTGTTAATATATAGAAATGAAGATTAATTAGCTTGTGTAAGAAGGGGTTTATCCACACGACATTTTGAAGCTTTGGTAAGATCCACAAGCCATCCAAGCACATGCACGTGCCGGTGCACCCGCCTCAGTGCTCTTTGCTTCAGCTGTCTCAAGCGCCACACACTCGCCACACAAATATGTTCTTCATCTAATTACTTTATATTTTATACTTCCAAACTATATAATATACTTCTAATTAATTTATTCTCTATTATTTTCTTTTCGCTCTCTTTTCATCATGTGACCTGTCATACTCTTTTATAATAAAGTTTTTTTTTTTTTTTTTTTTTTTTTTAAATTTGTTTGTTTGATGCATGTATCCTACTAACTCTCTTATCCAAATTTCTCTCTCTACTTCTCTTTCTTCCACAAATCGATGATAGTTTGAAGGGTAAGATTCTCCCAAAAATAAAAGAATAATAATATAAACAGTTGTATCAATTAAAACTTTCCATTCATAATTATCAATTTAAACCCTAATTTTTTTAATTTGTATATATGTATTTATATATAATTGTGTTATAAGTTTAAAATAATACATATCTTTAATAAAAGATTTAGGTTGGGTTTAAGTTAATTTAGGTGAATTCATGAACCAATTATATATATAAATTCATCTATTTGAACTCAATCTAACCAAACTATATGGGTTTCGAGTTAGTCAATTGATATGATTTTGTTTTTAGGTTATTAGGCTTTTGAACACTCTTCATCTTTTGTTTGGTAGAACATGATTATATCAATTAGATTCTTTTGACTTTTACAATAAAATCCATTTAGAAATTCTTCGTTAGAATTTACATTTAGAATCGCCTCTGTATTCAACCCTAATTTTTCATTTTCTAAAACTGATATTGGAGGAAGTCTATCCAAATATAAGATTAATAATAGATGGTTTTCAATAGTAATCGTAATGAGAAGTGTCTAAATTGATTTATAAGTTTTTCTTTCTAATTATAATTACTAAGTTATAAGTTGTACACCATATTTATCGACTGAAATTTGAAGAGGGTGTAAGATGATAAGAAAGTTTGACGTTTAAATTGATGCAATTAGTAATTTATTAATTGACACAATACTCAAAATAATTATGATATTGACCACTCTTTTCAAAGGAAAAAAACAATGATTTACTTATGTATCAAATTTATTCTATTGGACGGAGGACTATGTGTTTAGATTGACTTTTTAAGTATTTAAATAAGTATTTATAAAAAAAAAAGTTTCTACCAACATTAAGAGAGTGAATCCAAACGAGCTCTCAATGGTTGAATTTAGTTTTAAATTATAAACTAGAGTTGCAAATTTTACCTCTAGTTTAGATTTTTTACTTGCATGTTAATTTAAAGAAAACCTAGGTAAGATTCACAATGATATATATCACTAATTTTTTTTTTCTTAAGGCTTTGCACATACTTATGTTTGATTAAATAAGTGTACAAAGTCAACCACTTTATAATAGTGAATAGTTTAGTTGGAAGTTAAAAGATTTATTGAAAGATAAAAAGAAAAAAGAATTAATGATATTTTTCTATAAAGTCCTGTCAATTTCCAACCATACATATATATCTCCAATATATTGTGTGTGTGTATATATATATATATATAACAATTCCTTGAACGAAAACTTTATAGAATTAATAATGTGAAATGTACTGTTCAAATTAAAGGTATCAAGTTGTGTTCATGAAATTTAATATATGGTAGGAAATATATTTATTAAAATAGAGGAATGGAAGACACAAACATGGGTACCAAAAACTGTGACTAGAACTAATTTGCTTGACATTAGATATTTAAAAGTTATCATTCTCTCGACGACAAGTTAACATTATATTAATATGTTTGTTGTTTGCCATTTTCAAACCTCTGCTGATTTATTATGAGATTATTTTTTTTTGTTCCGATTGTTGTTATTATGCTGAATAAGATTTCATTGCTAGGGTTGCCACCACTACTACAAAATCTACTTTACTTGACACTAGGCACTTTTACATACTTGACGCTTTTGTTAAAAAAACGTCAAGTATTGACAATTTTAAAGGAAAAACGTCAAGTATAAGGACATTTTACTTGACGTTGTATTCGTGTCAAGTATTGCGAAACGGTTACTTGACAGTTGATTACTTGACGCTTTTAAAAACGTCAAGTAAACGTTTACTTGACACTGTCTTAACGTCAAGTAATCCAATTTTTATAGTAGTGCACACATACTATTGGGGAAATTGCCAAAAATAGGTTAAAAAAGAGGTTTAAATGAATTTTGGGACAAGTTTTCAAAAGAAAGACTTTTAGGACAATTTGGGTGTGAATGGACAAAAATGCCCTTCTTTTCCTTTCTCTCTCCCACGTTTGCTTTCCCTTCCTTCTCTTTCGCGTATAGTTCTCTTTCCCTTCTCTTTTCTTTCGCGTAGAACACCTGAACCTACTCCGCCCATCGTCGCTTGGCCTTCGTCGGTCGTTGTCGCTCCTCTTCGAACCATTCAATCAACTTCGAGCGTTTTCTCTTATTTGGGTGAGTTTCATGTCTAACCGATTTTCAATTTATCTGCTGTAAGTAAATGTTTGGTTGGGGTATTTGGTGCTATTTTCATCCGTAATTGTCTGGTTTTTGGAATTGGACTTATTTGCCGTAAATTAGTTTAGTCAAAGTTTAGTTTTAGGTTCTTAGAAAGTTCAATGGGTAGTAAAAAATGAATTGAACTAGAGGATGAGGATTTAGTTGGATCAAATAGAGGAGGAGTAAGCAATAGGAATAGAAGGAATGAAGGTGTTTTTTTTTATCTCGCACGTATCTTTTTTTTATCTCACACGTATCTTTCACGTTCCAAACTTTCACTATTTATTTCAAAATCAACTTGGTACACCTCCTAATCCATTTAGAGCTATTCTTTGCATGTTTAGTAACTCTCTTAGGCCCGCACACATCTTGCAGTTATTTTTGTTATTTCTTTACATCTTGCACGCATCTTGTAGGTTCTTAAGTTCAAATCAATTTTTGAAGATACAAAACTACTTAAGGTAGTTTAAGGATGACACATGTTCGGATTTAAGTGCGTCATGGTGGTGCATGGGATGAGGGACGAAGAAAATATGAAGGAGGAGTGTTAAAAGGCATTGTTGTCAGTAAAGAAATAACGCACAAAGATTTACAGTATGAATTATATGACCTTGCAGAAGTTGACCCTACAAAGTTCGACATAAAGATAAGATGTATATATGAGATCAAAGAGGAAAAGGAAGCTCCTCCATTTGAGTTAAGCAATGACCGTGATTTGAAGTTTTATATTCTTAGTGAAAATCCATTGGAGGTCCCCCTATACCTATCATTTGAGTTTACAAGCAACCGAAGCATGAAAGTGTTAAACAAAGATTACAATTCAGTATCTGGGAGCAACCAAGTTCAAAATTTAAACCTTCATCCTCCAATAGGAATGGATACATTAGATGAGAATGAAGTTGATATTGGTGAAGTTCAGGTTGGCTTGTGTGATAACATGATAGGGACCAATTCGGCTATATGGAAATCATATGAGTCATATCATTCAAAAGATGATACTTTTACATGGGAGTCATTTGAGATGTACAATGAATTGTTTGACATCCCAGAACAAAGAGATGCTTCTACAAAAGATTGCAAAGGAAAAGGTAAAGTTGACTACAGCTCCTCTAGTCGGAAGTTGAAGACCAAAGGAAGTGGCTGGTCCGAAGAAAGCTCTACAAGTGAAAAGTTGGATGTAGGACAAATCTTTTTTTGCAAGAGAGATTTGTCAATGAGATTAAGTGTGTTGGCAATGAAATTTTTTTTTTTCAGTTTGTAGTAAAAAAGTCTACAAAAGAGGTTCTTTTCGTTAGATGCATCGACAAGAAGTGTGGTTGGAGATTGCGAGCGGTTAGACTGAAGGATTCAAATATATTCAAGATTAAAAAGTATGTGAAAGTTCATTCATGTTCTCTTGAGTTTTTGAATCGTGACCATAGGCAAGCAAAATCTTGGGTTGTTGGAGAATTAATAAAGTCCAAATTCAAGGGACCCGGTCGCATATACAAACCACATGATATCATAGAAGACATGAGGCAAGACTATGGCATAAATATGAGTTATGAGAAAGCATGGCGTGCCAGAGAAAATGCATATGAACGAGTGCGAGGGTCTCCTGAAGAGTCATATAATCTTTTGCATAGATATGGTGAAGCACTCAAATTTACAAATCCAGGTACAATATTTCACATGGAACTCGAAGATGATCGTTTCTTTAAATATCTTTTTATGGCTGTTGGTCCATGTGTTAGAGGATTCTTAAATTGCATTAGACCGGTCATAGTCATGGACGAAACATTTCTTAAGAACAAATATCGGGGTCAGTTGATAGTGGCCGTTTGCTTAGATGGTAACAATTAGATCTATCATCTAGCCTTTGGAGTAGTTGATAGAGAAACAGATGACTCAATACAGTGGTTCTTAGAAAAATTGAAAGGTGCAATAGGGGAGGTGCCTAATCTAGGCTTCGTGACAGATCGAAAAACATGCTTCTCCAAGGGTATTTCATCAGTTTTCCCCTCTACATTCCACGACCTTTGTGTCCAACATTTGAGTTAAAATTTGCATGATAAATATAAGAATGACACGGTTGCTACTTTGTTTTATAATGCATTGAGAACATATCGTGAATCAACGTTTGTAGAAGCGTGGAGACATCTTCTTGCATTTCCTAACGGTTCAGAGAAATATTTAAATGATGTTGGAATAGCACGGTGGTCTCGTGTTCACTGCCCAGGAAGACGATATAACATGATGACAACAAATATAGCAGAGTCCATGAATTCTATACTGAAAGAACCTAGAGATTTGCCTATTGCTTCATTCCTTGAAAATGTTCGAGCTTTGCTACAAAGTTGGTTTTGGGAGCATCGAGAAGAAGGCATTAAAGTGACGTCTACATTGACCAAATGGATAGAGTTAGTTATTCAAAAGAAACAAGAAGGAGCTTTGACAATGAAGGTCAACCCAATTGACTGTTACGAATTTCATGTCAAAGATTTAGGTAAGGAGGAGGTCGTAAATCTTCAGACTAAAGAATGCACTTGCAAGGAGTTTCAAGTTGAGCAACTACCATGTTCACATGCCATTGCTGCTGTAACGACCAAACTTTCCGGACTAAGCTGAGGTCACTACCAAATACTAAAACTCGACCATTAAACATAAAATTTAAAACGGACCAGTTACGATTCATTAAAAGCATTAGAAACATTACAAAAAAAAAAAAAAAAAAAAACAGTTTCGGGCCCTATTTTAAATCAATCATAAAAAGTCTCAAATAAAAACTCAAGTCATCGGTTCAAAATCACAAGTCAAATATTCTGACAAAATACATAGCGGAAGCGATAAGAAAACCAGACGCGTCCATATGGCCTTCACGCGTCCTTCCTGCCTCTCGCCGGTCTGCCCCTCGCTGTGCCCTTACCTGAAAAGTTAAAGAAGAGAAAAGGGTGAGTATAAACATACCCAGTAAGGGACCCACTACTGGGCCCATTAGGGGACAACAGTTAACTTCCTATTCGGGGGTACCCTACATAACAGTCTAGTGGTTCCGTAGAACGCACATATCAGTCTAGTGCTCCCGAAGGATGCACACATCAGTCTAGTGCTCCCGAAGGATGCACACATCAGTCTAGTGCTCCCGAAGGATGCACACATCAGTCTAGTGCTCCCGAAGGATGCACACATCAGTCTAGTGCTCCCGAAGGATGCACATATCCGTAAGGCACACCACCCCATAGATGAAGCTAACCGTTACCCCACAGTCCATACTAAACCGTCTACATCAGTCACACCCCAACGGCATTCATAATACAGATCCTCCATAGGCTTTGTCAGTCAGATAGTATAGGTTTAAACAACTACACCCTCAGTTGCTATACGCATCACCAATTCGCACACCATTAGGGATGACCCTAGACCCAATGAACTAACCAACCGAAACCGGACTCACTGTCCTTCCCCGTCCAAACTCCATGATCAACATCCAGACCAATGATTACTACATACTGAACCATAACTTCAAGGTCCATCACATAAAATCCCAATCTACAATTAGCAGTCACAGTACCTTTACATCAGACAAAATATAATAACAGTGCTTAACAGTCAACACACATACAGTTATTCAGTACAGTCACTAACGTGTAATCCCCTGTGGATTTCCACGTTTTCAGCCTCGATTCGAGGTCCAGTAGTAGGAAAACCCTTACCTGATACTCGGTTATGCCCCTCGATCGAATCCACGCTCAACGGATCAACCTAAACGAAAACACAAAGGTTTTAGTTGATGACTCTAGTAGGAGTCGTTTAAAAGGTCCGAAACGATACCCGTTGACTTACCCAAGGAAAGGAAAGCTATCTCCAAACAAGCCTGCCGCGGGACCCGAGAACTTAAGCGTCAACTCCTTACTACCTTCAAGGGAGAAAAGTAGGGCCATATCTTATTCCAATATTCAAACTCGAATCGGATGTAGCAACATTAGGGAATTCATCGAAAACAATCCTTATCGAAAACTCACCGCGACCCGGAGTGGAGGAAGGAAGGCTTAGGTGGCTCGGTGAACAGGGAGCTCGGCTCGGCTCGGCTCACCCTCGGCTCGGCTCGGCTCGGCTCGGCTCGGCTCACCCTCGGCTCGGCTCACCCTCGGCTCGGCTCGGCTGGGCCTCGGCTCGACTCACCCTCGGCTCGGTTCGGCTTGGCCTCGGCTCGGCTCAACTCGACTTGGCTCGGCTCAACTCGGCTCGCTCGGCTCAACTCGGCTCGGCTCGGCTCAACTCGGCTCGCTCGGCTCAACTCGGCTCGCGGCTCGGCTCAACTTAACTCGGCTCGGCTCGGTCTTCGGCTTAATTCGGCTCGTGGCTCAACTCGTGGTGCGGCTTGTGGCGCGGCTCGTGGCGCAGCTCAGCTCGGTCTCTGGTTCGGGTCGGCTTGGGTTCGCGATTCGGGTCGGGTCAGATTGGAACCGGAGCAACCACGAGCGACGGATTTCGGCGTTCGACGACCGGGACGATTCGCAGCTTGTCCGACGACTGGCCCTACTTCCACGCGGCGGAGGGCGACGGCGGATACGTCGGACGAAGGACGCACGGTGAGAGGAGACCCGAAATGGTAGGAAGCCGCGGCGGTGAGATTCCGACGACAGAGACGAAGGCGGACGACTACCACACGTATGGAGACGGAGAGGATGGATGGCGAAGAGACGAACGGAAGGGAAAAGAGAAGAAAACGACGGCGGCGGAAAGGAGAGGGAGACGGAGATGGTGGCGGCGCTTCGTGAAGGCGGCGGAGAGAAATCGAAAACGAAGGGGGGGGGTGTGTGTTCGCGCGCGCCTCCTTTAGGGTTTTTAAAAAAAAAATTTTATTATATATATATATATATATATATGTATGTATGTATGTATACTTTTAATAATTATAAAATAATAATAATAATAATATAAAGTAATAATAATAATATATAAAAATATTAATATTAAATAATAAAATAAATTAACATTAGATAATGATAATGTTATTGTTTTAAAATAATAATATTACTATAATATTAAATAATAATAATAAATATAATATTAATATTATAATAAATAAAATAAATAATAATAATAATAATATAATTAATATTATATTATTATTATTATTATATCAATTTACACCAACATTTTAGATTTCCGAAAAATTTACATAAAACGAGAAAATTTTACCTCGAATTTTCGGGGCGTTACAGCTGCAGCACGGGATCGTAATATAAATGTTTATAGTTTATGTGCTAATTATTACACTTGGCTTATTCATTTAGGAACACAAGAAACTGGTTTTAGGATCGTTTAAAAATAACTAAATGTTCGTTTAAAAATATCTAAATGATCGTTTAAAAATAACTAAACGATCGGTTAAAAACAACCAAACGATCGTTTGAAAACAACTAAACGATCGGTTAAACAAAACTAAAGTAAACGATCGGTTGAACAAAACTAAACGATGGATTAAAAACAACCAAAACATCGTGTAAAAACAACCAAACGATCGTTTGAAAACAACTAAACGATCAGTTAAACAAAACTAAACGATTGGTCAAACAAAACTAAACGATCGTTTAAAACAACCAATCGATCGTTTGAAGTTAACTAAACGATCGATTATAAACAACTAAACGATCGTTTAAAAAAACTAAACGATCTTTTAAAACAACGAAACACACCCGCGAATTGTTTACAACCGCGATTCAACATTTCAAAAAAAGTACGCAAATTTACAATATTGCCCCTTTGGTAAAAACAACCCATATATACGTTCTACCTTCTTCATTCGTTTTTCGTCACTTCGCAATACACAAGCGCACTGATCACTCACCTTCGTTTTCTCTCAGTCCATTGTTCTCTCAGACCATTTTTGTCTCAGTCCATATTTTTCGTCAACGTCAAAAGGCATTTTCCCAAACTTTTCCTACTATAACGTTACACTTTTCCTTTCTTTATATTTGAAACGTTTCGACTTCTGTCTTGAAAAACTATCATTGTGTTCTTAAATTATTATTGTGAAGCGTTTAGGGTTTCGGATTCGACTTCTGTCTTCAATATAGTTCTTCAGATTGTTAAATTTATTACTTTCCGATTAACTATATTTTCAGGATGGCTGTACCTAGCGACAAGTATTTCCCTGCCACTGTGTCATGCCAAGTGCACAAGATTGGCAATCTTATTAAGGATAAACTGACCAAGGAACAGCTGCAAAAGTTCGACAAAACAATTTTTGGTCCATTGCTGAATGTGAATATGGTCTTCAACGGCCAGTTGATCCATCATTTCTTGCTGAGGCAGATACCTGAAGACAGTAACGTAGATGGAATCTGTTTCTCAGTTTTGGGGAAGAACGTCCGTTTTACCCAAATGGAATTCAACATCATAACTGGATTGTGGTCAACAAACAATCAATTGGAGAAAGATTGCGATAGCAAGCGCCTACAAAGTCTTCTATTCGGATCAGAAAATAAGAAACTAATAACATGCTTGGAAATTGAGGAAATTTTCAAGAATTTTGAGTTTACAAATGATGACGATGCTGTGAAGGTCGCCTTGGCTGTCTTTATAGAAACTGTGATGGTCGGAAGGATAAAAAAACACAGTTTGACATGGATATTTTAGGAAGAGTTGATGATGAAGAAGCATTTAAAAGCTTCGATTGGTCAACTTTCTTCTACACTCGTCTGCTCAACAGTTTAAAGACAAGTCTCCAAGGAAAAAAAGAAGCATACGAGCTGAAGAAGACAACAAGTTCCAAAGTAGTGTCATACTACAACATCAAAGGCTACGTGCTTGCTTTTCAGGTAATTTTTATTTGTTCATACACTTTAAGTAAATGCCAATTGAACATCAAAGTTTAACATATTTGTTTAAATGTTGTAGGTGTGGGCTTATGAAGTACTCTTAACTGCAAATGAGCACCTGGCCACAAGAAACAGTAAGGGATTAATCCCTAGGATATTGAGATGGAATTGTACGCAAGCTCCATCTTACAAAATGCTGCAGAAGAACATATTCGACAACAAAAATGTAAGTAAAACTTGTCAGCGATCGTTTAATACAATTACAAGATCATTTAATACAATTACATTGCAGACTGTTGTTCAACCTAAACTGAAGATGTCAACCCAAGAGAAGGCTTTCATGGAGAGTCGAATTCGAGGGGATGATAACATGCAAATGGAGGACGATGAATCCATTGGAGCAATGAACAACAAATCATTGGAGCAATCACAAAGAGAACAACTGTCACCCCAAAGAGAACAAAGTTAAACAGTGACTGACGAGTCTGAAATGCATCCAATCACCAAGAAGAAACATTGCAGATCAAAGAAGTCCAATGACAAAGAAGAACAAAGTCATTCAAAATCCTACAAGAAACTGAAGAAGGAAATAAAAGAAGTTCGTAAGGATTTATCCACACTGACTTCTATAGTCTGTAGGATGGATGACACAATCACAAAGCAGTCATTGGAGCTGTATGAAATGAAGCAGATGCTGGAGAGATTGGTTCAGGTAAAATTTGTTTTCATAATACATTAGTTACACGATCGTTTAACTTTGATAGACGATCATTTATCAAAGTTACGCGATCGTTTACTTTTATATACACGATCGTTTAACAATACATTATTTTTTTAATTTTATGTTCGTTTTTATTTGTTTATTAGAATCATACTGATCAGAATGACAATGAGTATGTTGTTCAAGAACAACATACTGAAGAACAACATACTGAACAACAACATACTGAACATCAAGAAGAAACCCAAAGGTTAACTTTTCATTCATTGTTTACTAGTTTATAAATACCTAACAATCGTATTTTTTTTTCTTATTCTCATTTTTTTCTCATTTTGTTTAGGGAACATCAACAGAAATGTGGTAGTGATATAAGCATAGACGGCAGGGATGTAAACTTGCTAATGACTAGAAGAGATATATCAGATAGTCTAAGTGCTAAAATTCAGAAAGCAACAGACCTGCCACAAATGATTACTACCCTTCCACTTGTGAGCCAACCTCTTGCACTTTGTGAATTGGCTCCATTGGATCAAACTGTACAAATTGTAAATGAAGAATCTCAACTGGTATGTATACACAACAAATTTGTAGTCGTTTGAATTAATAGTTTGTTACTTGTTTAATACGATTACATTGCAGGAAACAACAAAAAACAGGTTGAGATTCAAAAAAATGATGAAGCAGTTACTTTGGTTGAAAAAGAACCAGTAACTGTGTCTGATAAAGATGAACAAGAAAAACAAATAAAGAGAAGAAAGCTATGTAAAATAGAAAATAAAAAGGTGCAAGATGAAGATGAACAAGGTAATCCACCTACAACATCTACTAAGATCATATCAGAATCTACAATACCTGTTCCAGATGTGGAAATCAGAGAAGTAGATAGATATAATCCGATGTGGCAAGTGGATCCAAAATTATGGAAGGAATACTTACAATGGAAAAGATCAAGAAAAACAACCCATGAACAAAGGAAAGTAGTCTCCACAACCAGAAAGAAAGACTTTTTCAGACAGCTTGAAGAAAACACATGAGTACATGGAGACGTAAGTACTCTTCCCAAACGATCGCTTATATTAACTAAACGATCGCTTCTATTAACTAAACGATCGCTTCTATTAACTAAACGATCGTTAAGTTAATATTACACGATTGCTTAGTAAGTAAACGATCACATGTACATTTCTTAAGCGATCGCTTATACTCTCTTTTCATTCACTAAACGATCGTTTATTTTTTCTTTGTAGACTTTGGATTTGCTATTATCCCACTTGCAGAATAAAATGTTGCATCTCAAGCAACTTGGCAAACGTTCTTTTAGAATATTACATTCCTCGTTTCTAGTAAGTTGTTATTCTTTAATTTTTTTTTGTATAGAAGTTAAACTGCATCATTATATTCTGACTAAATTTTTTTACTTGTTCTTTAAGTTTGGAATCAATAAACCAGACTGCATTGTTTGGAACCATATTTTTGATACTCATCTGGTGACACCAGATAATAACAAAGCTGAATGGACAGATCCAACAGCACACCTAACTATATGGACAAAAAAAGATGTGGAATACTATTTCAACACAGCTGTTTGTAATTACGACCAAATACCAGGGTGGGGAGATGTCAACTACGTGACTAGCTGCATCAACATAAAAGACCACTGGTTGTCTATTGCAGCTGATATGAGAAAATGCAAGATCTACGTGTTCGACTCAATGCCAAATTATGTTGAGCAGAAACTTGTTGATGAAGCTCTTCAAATGCCTGCACGATGCATCGCCTCACTCGCAATTGAAATTGGAGTCAACCTCCATTCAGATCATTTCACATATGGCCCTTGGCCAATACGCATATCGAAGGCCACATTACAGGAAGGGCGTTCATTGGATTGTGGAATTTTCTGTTCTAAATTTGTTGAATGCCTTGTAACTGGTAGTGACCTTGGTTGTCTAACTGTGCCAAACATGAAACTGTTTAGACAACAATATGTGCTGGAACTTTGGGCGATTAAATACTTTTGCTAAATAAAAAAAATATATTTGGTTTTTGTACTTTTGAGTTAATATTTGTATTCGTTTAGATACATATCACAAAACATTCGTGTAGAGAAATACTCATCGCGCACATATGTTTAAGCGATCGTTTAGTAAAGTCTTAACGATCTTCTTAATAAACGTCAAAATATTAAACGATCGTTTAGTAATGTCTAAACGATCGTTTAGTAAAGTCTAAACGATCTTCTTAATAAACGATGTTTAAGCGATTTCCTAAACGTTCAAGTGAAGAGTATTAAGCGATCGTTTATATGTTTGAGACTAATGTAAAAGATCGTGCACATATCTTTACACGATTGTTTAGTAAAGTCTTAACGATCTTCTTAAAATCATAAAAAATATTAAGCGATCGTTTAGCTACAAGTAGTTTTGCAACATAGAGAATAATCGATACTACTAATTGAAATGCCAATTGATACTAATTGAAATGCAACATAGAGAATAATCGAAAAGCCAATTGATACTTGTGATTTATGTAAATATTTCAATACATAGGCATGTTGGTCCATAATTGAAATGCTAATTGTTTTCTAAAGTAGGACATGTTTTCTTGACATAATGTATCTAAACCAACACTAGCAGCTATGTACTCAAAATGCTTAATTGTGAATACGCCACAATCACTATTATTTCGTTGAAGTGAAATTGAGTCAACAATGACAACTGACCAAGGTTCCTTGTATGTCGATGATCTACCTCTCCTATCAAAGAAGCCAGTACTATCTAACAAATTTGGCACCAACTCTCGAATGGGCAGTAATATGTTTGTCATCTCTTCGACAGTTGTAAGTGACGGAAGCGAATCCCATACCTTCACTTGACAACTTTCCAAATCCAAGCATAATAGAACCCAATGGTTGCCATGGACATTGAATGGAGAGTAAGCGTAATCAACACTTGCCCAAGGATCTTGGAAGTCCTCTTTTGACCCGACAACATAGTCAACCAACCTATACTCTTCCTCCCAGTCAAACGGGCGATTCTCTTTAATACATTCTTTGTATAGGGGTCACTTTGCAACTAAAAAATGTGCTGCAAAGAAAAACATACAAACTCAAATATCAGACCGAAAGACAAATATCATACGCAAATACATACATAAAGTAACGTGACGATTCCAAACCATAAAGATTGTGTCTGCAGTTGTGAAGTTCTGAGAAGAAGGTATCCTGACTTCCTTAATCTTCAAGCTAATGAAAAGAAAAAGTGCATCCAAATGCTAATAGAAATAAAAGTAAGCAGTAAATGTATAGAACCATAACAATAAAAAAATTATAATGACATAAATGATAAGATAATCCCTTACCTCATCCGCCAACCACCGGCGACACATAAACAAGTCTCTAAAAAAAACCTTCGATTTTTTCCCATGAAAGGTTTCACGCACCTCATCGTCTGTACGCTTGTCTGTAATCCAAGCTCGAAGTCTATCTAAATGGACGTCAAGTATTTTGTGCATAGGATCATAAACAATTGGTTCAGACTGAGAGGTGCTGGTGGTTGATGTCATAGACCGTTTAGGTAGAGTTGTGAATGGGGTTGATAGGTAAACACTTGCACGCTTCCTACGGGCGGGTCGAACGTGTGGTCGTTGAGTGAGAAATGGTTCTATCTCTGTGACGTCTTCATCAAAATGAGTACGAAGTTTTTTCCCACTGTCCTCAATTTGAACCTCATCGTCAACGACATCTATTGGCTCCTCTAAACCAATATCAACCTTCTTCTCCAACACATCTTCATCGCCCTATGGAAGCTCATAATGCATTAGTGTGGATAATGATAGAAATTAAGCATCAATATTAGCAAAAACATGGAACCAAACCTTCTTTTTAAGTTCAATGTGTTCATCCTCCTTTGGCATCCTCAACCAATTAGGGGTACCGCCTGTGTCAACATCTTCGGTCTTAGCATTATCCACTTCTTTACTTTCTAATGTATGATCTACTAAGCCTTTAGACACCCTGCGGTCTCCTTCGTCACCCTATGGAACCTCAAAATGAATTAGCGAGAACTGCAACTTAACGTATGAGTAATTACCAAATATGAAACAACTAACGTCAATACACTTAACAGTTTCATTCCTAACCTTTCTTTGAAGTCCAATGTGCTTCAATATGGTTGACATCATGCCCTTCAATTCGTTAATATCTGATTTTATACTATTAAGTTGCCCTTCAACAACCGCTACTCGATCTTGGAGATTCCGAATAGCCTTTTTCATCTTAGTCTTGGACTTCTGTTTCTTACTCTTTTTGAAGTCATCTTCATCATTAACAACTTCTCTTACTCTTTTTGAACCACCATTCTTCGACTGAATAATGGTAGATGAGCGGAAGTTTTCAAAAAGTTGACCTGAAGCAATTTTCAACTGCTCCTTTTCAGGTGTCATCTCAATGACCGCCTTAACTATAAACTACAAATCGAAAAAGGCAAATGTATTTAGGACAAAGAAATAAGCACAAAATCATGCGATCCTTAAGTAAGTTACTATTGCTTGCTACTTACCATTGGCGAGTCAAACACCTGGCTTATAGTTTGGGACTTTGGTGATTGTTGGCACACCCACCTCAGCATTCGTGGTATGGCATGATCGTGTTTACTTTATCTACACCACATCCAATGATGGTTGGTATAGACTCATATGCCCAAACCTATTCGACATTTGACAAACAAGTTTAGAAAGTGCCACAAGATATATATAGATATATAAACAAGTGGTTTCACATTCGTTTGAAAACAACTAAACGATCGTTTAACATAACTAAACGATCGTTAAAAAACAACTAAACGATCGTTTAAAATAACTAAATGATCGTTTAAAACAACTAAACGATCGTTTAAAATAACTAAACGATCGTTTAAAAAAACTAAACGATCGTTTAAAACAACTAAACGATCGTTTAAAATAACTAAACGATCGTTTAATTTTAAATGTATGCATAAGTTTTGAAGTAAGATGTAAGAAGTCACATACCTGTAATGCATGCGGAAATCCATTGATAGTATATTTTTTTGTCTGTGTTGATTTCTTCTTTCCCTTGGCATATTGCTTGTCCGAGGCTCTTTTCAAGGCACTTAGCGTGTGTACAAAAACAATCCGACCCCAATCATAATTATTAAATATATTCCAATCATCAGCAATCTTCAAAAAACCAATGTCGACTTTGGTTCGCCTATCTTTTCCCAACAAAGATATCTCTATAAAGTAGATTAAAGCTAATTTCACAATATCATCGTCATCACCCTCATATTCCAAAAATATATCCTCTAAGTCGCTAACATAAATACACTCATTGTCTTTGAAAAATTTCTCCAACAGTCGACTATTCCCAACCAACTGAATATAGTCCTCTTTAGGACCCCATAGTTCAGTTATGATGTTAAACTCTCTCCTACCGAAAGTACAAACAACGCCCCCTGGTAAGAAACTTATAGAATCCTTTTCTTCATCTTCCACCTCCCTTAACAGTAAGTAGTGGATGAGTGGCCCATTAAAGACAATATTTAGGTCCAAAAAGTGCCCAAACTTTGTTTTCTTAAATAAGGCTAATTGATCGGGTTTGAGTTTGGCCTTAATATTGTGTGTTGTCTTTTCTAAATGAGACAAACAACTTACTAGGGAATAAAAATGATGGGAAGGATTAATCTTGTACAAGGGTCCATCGGTCGATGTCGATGTCATGATTGAAGCCTGAAGAAAAAGGAACAAATTCCAGCAAATTAGTCGATTCCAAAACCAAACATTTACAGCAAATATATTGAAAATGGGTTACAGATAAAACTCACTGAAATAAGAGAAAACGCTCAAAGTTGATTCTTAGGTTCGAAAAGAAGAAGCGACGAAATGCACTAGAGGACCAACGACCGACGAACAGTCGGAGTATCTTCGAAGAGCAGAGCGGGAAATTTCAAAAGCCAACGAAAGGAGATGTTTTTTTTTTACTTCAGGTGTTCTACGCGAAAGAGAAGGGAAAGCGAACGTGGGTAGGCGAAAAATTCAATAAAGAGGGATAGAAATTTAATGAAGGACATTTTTGTCCATTCACACCCAAATTGTCCTAAAAGTCTTTCGTTTGAAAACTTTTCCCAAAATTCATTTAAACCTCTTTTTTTAATCTATTTTTGGCAATTTCCCCATATTATTTTGATTGTTCATTCAACAAAATTTTCGAAGAATTGAAGAATTAACTATTGAGAGTGATGACAAAGTTGTGAGTATGTAGTTTGTTGAAGGGTGTTACACACCAAAATTGTGTTTATTTAACCTTGTATTCGGAGTCGCTTTCATAAGATTTAATATGTTTAATTACAAGTGTATTTCAGAGCACTTTCATGATATTAAGTGCTAAAGTCAAAAGGACAGAACCAAACAAAAATAGGGTTAAGACTATCAAGAATATGGAAACTTTACAAAATTGGGTAGTCTAGATGCTCTTATAACGTCCTAAAAATGAAGATAATTTTGAATTCAATTATCTTAATTTTATTTAATTATGTTGGATTTATTGAGAGCTCTTTTGAGATATTTGATTTAGAATTGATTGTTTTGTGGAATTAGAATTAATTAAATATTCGCCACCTTATTTTTTAGGACGTTACAATATTCCTTTCTTTGAGAAACTTTCGTTCTCAAAAGTTCTAATCCTTGAATAGTTAGAGATACTAGGCTCTTATGTCATCCTCTCTTTTCCATGTGGTCTCTTCAACTTTGTGGTTTCTCCAAAAAATTTTAACAAGTGCAATTCTTCTATCATAGAGCAGCGTGATCTCTCTTGCCAATATCTCAATTGGTTGCTCCTCATAGCTCAAATTCTCATTAATTTGCAACAACTCATAGTCAACTATATGTGTTAGATTTGCTACATATTTCATACTTAATCAAAATTTAACCTCTTAATTAGGTACGCGTCTCACAACTCTTCACCTCTTTTAGAGATTTTGTCCTCGAAATTTAAATAACCAACACTACTACTCCAAACTTCCATAAAAACTTCTTTCATTACTTAACTTTGTAATTACAATTTTACATGGTGCATCAAAATTACATAAAACAAAATTATAGACTTCACTTTTGCACCACTCTCTTTTCTTACTTTCCTCTAAACTCTACATCTACAATACCCTCTTACCCTTATCTACTATAGAGCCTCCTCGCATAGGCTGTTGAACTGAGTGAGATACACCCCTGTTTAAGTTGATCATGATCTTACTTTGTCTTCTTTAAACTTATTTTGACATTCACTCTTGTAGTGCCCCTTCTCGCTACATTGGTAACAAGTAATGCTCTTTTGCCTACATGTTTCCGCATGTCTTTTACCACAGTCATTGCAGTTTTGTTTCTGATCGGCATTCCAGCACAACCCTTGACTTATCATAGTCTTAGAATATTTCTTAGGATTTCCTATACTTTTTTTTTCTTCTTCTCTATTTAACTCAAAACTTGGTCTTTTAATGTTTAAACTCTTTTCTACTTGTAGATCTACATCCACCAACTCTGCATAATCACATCTTACAGTAATTGGCATGCCTAGAGTTCTAATTTCTTCTCTTAATTCGTTCACAAATTGCCTACATCTTTCGGTCTCTAAGGAAATTAGCACCATTGCATACTTGGTGAATTCCGTGAACTTATTCTCATATCCAGCAATAGAGAGTTTCTTTGTTCCAAAGGGAGAAATTCATTTCTCTTTTCATCACTACAAGTCTCAGAGAAATACTTACTATTGAAAGTCTCCTTAAAATCTTCCACATCAACCCTTCCTCGCCTATTTTCCTCAAGAATCCACCAATCTTCTATGTCTTCTTGTAATAAAAATATTGCTAAGTCTATCTTTCTTTGTTCCAGACATTGCATGACTCTAAAACACTTCTTCAATGTCCTTATCCATTTCTCAGCTTCCTTTGGTTCATTCGTTCCAATGAACTCAATAGCTCCCAATGCCTTCAATCTCTTTATTCCAAAATCTTTTCTAGTTGTTGTGCCATAACATCAATCAACTGTTGAGCAACTCTATCATATAATGCCTCTTCTTATTCTCTTCTTGCATTTGTATTTACTTAATGCGCCTCCGAGTCTTTTATGGGCTCATTGGTTGTTCTTGATCTTGCTCTTGCTCTTCTTGGCGGCATAGCTTCTACTATTGTCTACAAAATAACTTAAATACTTAGTTCATCCTAAATACACTTTAAACCATTAGGTAACCCAAAATCATGCTTTGATTCCAAGTTGTCACACCCCACCTCGCACACATCCCAACTCGTCATACGAGATGTGGTAAGACTTTGAGAATCTCTAACTCGTTAAACATAAAAAAAACTCAACTTAAGGTCCTTAATCTTTGCTTAATCTCTTAGTATTTTACCCTTAAACTTAAAACACAAACTTAAGGAGTTAAACAACTTAACACCAAAGAAGTAACCAATTCTTAAACTTCTATTACTTAGGTCATACGCTTACAACACTTTACAAAATTACATAAATCACTTAAACTTAAGCTAAACGTGTAAGGACCCAACTTTTCAGTATAAGCTGAGGTCATTACTTTCTGCTAAGACGCGACATCCAACATGAAAAACTCAATAAAGACCCTATTAAAAATTCATTAAAACTTCAAAATGAATAAAATCATTTGTGGGCCCTAGTTCAAATCAATTTCAAAAACATCAAAACATAGTCTATGGAATTTTAAACAAAACAAACAACAATGTTCTAATCAAAACTTAAATTAAAATCCTCAAAACAAAAACAACAAAGACATTGAGCAGAAACATTAAAACTAGACATTCCATGAAGGGTGAGTATAAAATATACTCAGTAAGAGACCCACTACTTGTCCCGATAGGGTAATAACAATTAGCTTCGTATTAAGGGGTACCCTGCATATAACAGTCTAGTGGTCACGTAGGACACACACAACAATCAGTCTAGTGATCCAGAAGGACACACATATCAGTCTAGTGATCCCGGGGATCCACAACATGTGGCGATCCCGTAGAACATCGTGCCTATAAGGTACACTACCCCATAGATAATGCTAACTGTTACCCCTCAATACATTCTAAACAGTCTACAACAGTCGCATCACAATATAGCTCAAACTAACAATCCAGTCTCTAAGTATAATCAATCAGACAGTCTAGGTTTGGTCATTAAATTAACTCATCAATAAGTAGTTACACTTGACAGTCACATTTGTCTCAGCCCAAACAATAACACAACTACAAGTGATCTATAATATGCATAACGTCTAAATTCAGTATGTAGCACAGTCCATCAGTAAATATACAATCTACACATGACGGTCTCGAACCCTTAGTCCATCAACAGTACAACTCAACAACATGCATAAACTACACAGAGCATTCAGATATCACTACACCATTCATAGCACAACCCAACCATTTATCTAAGTTACATATAACAGTCAAATCCCCATCATTTAAATTCAGCCAACAACACGACCCATCAATGTATATAAACTATATGTAACAGTTATGCCATCTAAAACCAGTCAAGTGTATAACATTACAACCTTCTATATGAGCACATAACCATCAATCTAATGTAGCCTCTAAAACATACTTCTATATAATTCATTACGTTTAAAACTAAAATTTGAGCCCAGTAGTAGAAAATCCCTTACCTCGAAATAGCAAATTCCTTGCTTAAGCGAAGTCCAAAGAATCAACCTAACCATAAACAAGAAATCAATCACTTTCGCAAATAGAATCGTCCATTCACCTAAACATGACCTCCACAAACTTACCCAATCTATGGAGACTTAAACCTCACTCCAACCTTGTTGTGAATTTCATTAATTTAATGTCACTTCTCCATCGCACCTTCAAGGATTTAAACCACAGTCAAACTAATTAATATGACATCAAGACAAATACAATGACTATGAAAATGGACATCCATCCACAAGTTTCACCTCTAACATAAACCTCGACGGCTGGCGGATCTGTAGGCAGCAACGATTCTGGACGCACAAACGGAGAGGGAGGCAGACAGAATGCGGTGACGGTGGCTGGGTTCGAGAGGAACGTGAAGGGCGAACGAAAACGGGACTAACCCGTAGTGGCGGAACTGGGCGGAAGAAGAAAGCGAGGTTGAGGCGGGCGGCGAAGCGAGCTTCGTGCGGACGAGGAGACGTACGGAAAACATCGTGCACGTTGTTTTAGACCCGACGTCGTGCGTGGAGGAACAATAAGAAGGAAAGGTTCGGGCTTTTACAAGGACTTGACAGCGGCTGACGCTGAGCTTGGATGAAAAGAGGGCGATGGTCGGTCGGATGAAGGAACATAGAGAGAAGGGGGTGAGTGGTGGCGCTGTTGCTCGGTGAATAAGAGGAAGAAGAAGAGAGGGGGGCTGCAGGAAGAAGAAGAAGGAGATGATTTAGGTTTTATTTTAAATAAAATAATAATAATAATAATAATAATATGATTATATTATATTATTTTTTTATTATTTTATATTATCACCCAAAATGTTTTCCTTTCCATTTTATTTTCTTTTCTTTTTTCTCACCCACCCAAATAATATAACACCCAACAAAATAAAATCTTCAAAATTTAGGATAAAAGTGTTAAAAAAATTTACCTCAAAATTTTAGGACATTACAAAATGCGTTGGTAGCCTTTTCTTACCTAGCAAGCTTCTCATTCTTTCCTTAATTGGTCTTAACCCCTGACAGCTAGAAGGTAAAACTTAAAAACATATAAATCAAAAGACTTAGTGAAATTTTAAGAAAACCTTTCTACGAAATACCTTTCATAATCATAATTGTTCCAAACCAAGTCACTTAAACACATCTTTAAACATAAACGTACCATTTCGCATAAACATACATTTAGCTTAAACACACATTAGTCATAAATACATTCCTTTCAAGCACATAACACACACTTAAACTACTTACAACACTTTAATAAGATGAATAGTAAGGAAATGAGAGAAAGACAGTGGATAAGCATGCATTCTATCAATAAATGTAGGCTATTGGCCATGAGATTAATGTAGTCATACAAATGAGATTTGAATGTGTAAATCATCTAACGCAACAAAATGATCTTTCTTATTTGAACTCATACTTCTATTGAAGCACATCTTATTTATATTGCATGGTATTATAAAAAGAACTTTGCAACGCGTTATGGTGAGAATTTATTTATTAAATGTATTGGTGAAAAACACACTCACTAGACTCTTTTGTCTAATCTTCAAGTAGGGAAGGACATCCAACATTTGACATGTAATCTTAATCGCTTGTTGTGCCATAATCGAGTCATATCATCTTGTTAGTAATCTTTAGTCTGATCGCCTAACATATAGAGTTAAGCAAGAAGAAATGTTGTTTTGGGACACAACTTATTTATTTTATTTTGTGGAAACTCTTTTGTGCTTATCTCACATGTAATCTTTGTTAAATTCTAACGAAATGTTTGTTACTCCAAAATTTTTATTCAAAGTTTTATTGCGTTGTTAAACTAGTTCTTATTACACGTTTAGAATGATTATTGTTGGGTTATTTCGCTTATTGGGCATTTAGCGTGTTATCTCGCAGAGAGATATGCGTTGAGTGTCTATTCCGCTTGTTATAATTGCAAGTGGGAAAATATGGCGCTTAACCTTTTCTTATTTGTTTGTATTTTAAATTACTTCTAGAATCAAAAAATGTGATTGGTTATGAAAACTTTTTAAGATGTACTTTGTTGTATGTTAAGCGTGATGTATATGATAAAACATTTTATTTTGTTATATGAAGTGCCATGATGATGTCATGATGCTCACAGGTAAGGATTTTGCTTATGCTCATAATTCGTTGATATTTCATTAAGGCTCTAAGTGTACAATTGACTTTAATTTAGTGGTGAACTATCTATTATGCGTCAAATACTTAATGTGATGATAACTTAGTTTCGTGTTTTAAAATTCTAATGATATATCCTGTGAGTACAAGTTTTCCTTTCTAACACCCAAGTATAAACGTTGATAAGGGTTTCCTAGTTAAACCAGGGTTTAACACAAGGACTTAATGATCTATCAAATTGGATGCCTAGTAATATCTTTTGCAGTGACTATACAGTGTAATATACAATTATTCTAATTCTATTACTTACGTCCAACATATACAAGCTTTGGTAAATAACTATAAATAGGTGAGTCTGGATGTTATGAACTAGACATTCATAATTAGGGGTGTAAGTCTAACCCGAATAACTTGACAATCTAGACTACCCAACCCATATTATATGTGTTGGGTTGGGTTGAAAATTTTAGTTTTTTTTGGTTTGGGTTGGGTTTCCGGTTGGGGGATTGAAAAATTCGTTTCAACCCAACCCAAATTAATATTTATTTATTTATATTTATATTATATGTATTTTATTATTTATTTAATAAAAGTTTGGACTAAGGAGTAACGGTTAGCTTCATCTATGGGGTAGTGTACCTTATGGATAGGTGTATCCTTCGGGATCACTAGACTGATACGTGCATCCTTCGGGATCACTAGACTGATACGTGCATCCTTCGGGATCACCAGACTGATATGTGTATCCTTCGGGATCACTAGATTGATATGTGCATCCTTCGGGATCACTAGACTGATAGGTGTATCCTTCGGGGTCACTAGACTGATACGTGCATCCTTCGGGATCAGGAGACTGATGTGTGCGTTCTACGGAACCTGTTTATGTAAGGTACCCCTGAATAGGAAGTTAACTGTTGTTCCCTAACGGGCCCAGTAGTGGGTCCCTTACTGGGTATATTTTATACTCACCCTTTCTCCTCTTTAACTTTTCAGGTAAGGGTACAGCGAGGGGCAGATCGACGAGAGGCAAGAAGGATGAGTGAAAGCCATTTGGACGCGTCTGGTTTTCTTTATGCTTCCACTGATGTATTTTTGTTACTCTCTATTTTCATTGCCAGATCGAGTCACGGTTAGAATATTTGGTTTTGTGAGTTGTGTTTGATGATTTGAGTACTGTATTTTGAAACTCTCGTGACTGTGATTTAAAATAGGGCCCGAAACTGCTTTTGTAATATTATAAAACATTTTTAATGAATCGTAACCGGTCCTTTATGAGTTTATGTGTTTTGTGGTCGAGTCTTAGTACTGAGTACTGACCTCAGCTTAGGCCGGAAAGTTGGGCCGTTACAAATACTTTTACTTGGACGCAATAAATATGTTACCGTTATCTATCACTCGACACCAATATATTGTCATCAATAGTCTTACATTGACGCTTTAAATGTGTCACCGTTATTTATACCTTGACACCAATATATTTTCATTAAAACCCTTATATTGATGCTTTAAATGTGTCACCGTTATTTATCACTCGACACAAATATATTATCATTAGTACCCTTATAATGATGCTTTAAATGTGTCACCTTTATCTATAACTCGACACCAATTCTTGTCAAGAAATGTGATTTGGTGACACTGTTTCTAACTTGTTTGGCGTCGTTATTTTTCAATTCACAACACATTTTTTCTATCATATATTTCTTATGTAAAAAAATCTAAATACATGAATCAAATCTAAATACATGAATCAAGATTACCCACATATGTTTAGAAAGATTTTTATATTGATAATAAAATATGTAAATTATATTGTCGGTTAAGGTTTTACGCAATATTCCTAAAGATAAATTAACTGTAATATTACATCCGTATGTGTGACCTAATCTAATCAAACTGACACATAAATGGACTTAATCGATGCTATGGTACACAAATTCTTCAACTAAATGCAAAGTTGAAGAAAATGGATATTAGCCAACATTCATTTCAGAAAATCCATAAGCATAAGCGTAAACATTAATTAAGTACATGTTTAAGAGATTTCACCTTCTTAATAACGCCGACAAATGAACTTTTAAAAATAAGCAAAGGTTCATTCAACCAAGGTTTTTTAATAAAAGACCCATAAAAGACGTAAAAGATAAATAAAAACACTAACTACATAAGCATAAGCATCAACATATTATTTAATTGTTGCAAATGTAAGTTTCGATTAAGAGACCAGCAATATTGTAGTTTGCATCAAGTTGAAACTTAAGCATAAACTTACCCTTAGTGCCCCTCCAAAGTCATTACAAAACAAAGTATCAAGTTCCTATTATCTGTTTCTTCACTTTACAATTTAGGACGACTTATATAACACGAATTTTACTTGGTGCTGCTACTAGGAAAAATAGAAAGAGAGAGAGTAGTAAAAGTGTACTTACAACTTCTCGGTATAAGTCAGATTCCCCAAGATAGAGGGGATTGGACCAGTTAACATGTTGTAGCTCAAATCTCTAATTTAGATATGAGAGAGAGAAGTTAGAAATAAAGACATAATTGAAAAAGAGAGCAAAAATCATGTGAGAAATATCCTGAGAAAAGAAAGTGTATGGACTTGGCTTGTGAGAAAGCTAAAGTTGCTTACAACACAGCAAGCACCTGCATAAGACAAATTACAGGTGAAATGGGACCCGATAGCTGATTACCCTGTAAGGACCTGAAATTGACAATCATAACAATTGACCGAATGATACAGAAATAAAACAACAATTGATCATTTAAACCCACGTAAAAATGCAAAATCACTTCAAGAACACATACGTTATGGCTACTTGAAGGAAACCAATGTTAAATGGTATCTCTCCATTGAGATGATTGCATGACAGGTCCCCGCCAAGTTATAAGAAAGAAGCTTTAGCAGTCATCCACATAGAATTTAAAACACTTTAGCATTCAATGAGAAGGACAAAATATATACAAGACCTGGAATGCTGTGCAGTTGCCTATTATTGAGGTATGCTGCCAGTTAGACTGTTGTTTCTCACATCACTTCAAATGCAAAGAGTTTCATTAGGCTGAATGCACGACAAGAGAAAAGTACAGAGTTTGCGGGTTTTTTGAGGTTCCCGATTGAAGGAGAAATTTCTCCATCCAGATTGAGACCTCAAAGATTACTAGGACAATAAAACAATATTAGTTATATAAAATATTACTAACGATATATTTTCTCAACTAATTCAAACAATTCAAGTTTCTCAATCATCGTGTTCTAAGTCTAAATCCATCACGAGTTAGCAGAGGGACTTAATGAACCTATAGATCATGAGCTCTAACGATTTGTGATTAACTGGTTAAACTTTATTGATCAGGTTAATTAACATTTGTTAACTAATTGGCTGGGTCAAATAACCGCTCTGCTCATGAGATTACATCTTATTTCTTAAGCTTTTGTTGATCCTATAATGAACAATTGGTTTATAATCCTAATATTAAACTGAATTCCTCTTGAGCTAATAAGAGGGTGAAGCTACTTTGCTCAAGACCTAGATTCCACATACAAGGAAACGAATCCACTGACCTAAAAAGCGGGAAGAAGTGAATTACATCTTGCACTCTATGTCTCTAGCTATCCACCCAGTCTTACCCTTAAAATGGAAGATCTATTGAGCTAGAGTTGATGGGCTGTCTTCACTTGTGCAGATCTAAATACAATCTCGAGTAGATAAGAGATCATAGTTGACTCAAAATTAAGGTTGAGTTACCTAGGTCATCAAAGTCGAAATAATCTGTTTTTATGGGGCATTTTTAAATATATGGAGAAAAGAATTTAAAAAATAACATAACATTTTTAAATATAGTAAATAAACTAAAATATTTACGATATATAACAAAATTTTAGATTCTATCGATGATAGACATTGATAAATTTTTATTACTGTTTATCAATTTTTATTACTGTTTAAATATAGTGTTTATCAATGTCTATCATTGATAAAATCTGAAATTTTGTTATGTTTTATAAATGTTTTGTTAAATTTGTCATTTTTGATAATTGCCCAAAAATAAATCTTGAATAGCTTAGATTTATACCATTTTTAAGGTCTGCAAAAAATGCTATAGAAAATTCGTTATAATATTTTGTTATGGTCTTATGAAAAGTTTTTATACCACAAATATTATGTAATTAACCGTAAAAGGAAGTTGCTATAGCATTTTTTATAGCACAAGAATACTGTTATGATAGAATAATGTTACACAATGATGTAGATTTTCAATAACATTGCCTACTACAATATTTTTAAAAAAGCTAAATGTATTTTTAATGATATCGTATGTTATATGTGTGTTGTAGTACGGTAAAAATAAATGTAATTGATCATGCCATCTCTACATTTTTCTTAATAGTAGTTGCTATAAGTTCATATACTTGGTTCATTTACTCTCATATTAAACAAATTCCATTGAATAAGTCAAATATATATATATATGAATGCTACAAATGCAAATTACTGTATAACATATTTCAATATGAAATTTCTATATGTTTACTTACAATCATTAAGAAAAACTCTAAAAATTATGAGAAAACTTCTTATCATTTTCTATTTTTAATAGTTATAGAAGTTATCCATATAAAAATATATCCAATCTTCCCCTACAATGGCTTGAGCTTTTTATTCAAGATCTCCTGCAGCACTCTTGGAAGAATATTAGCTTTTGCCTACATATAGAACCACAATATAGAAATCACCCTTCTTCTTAAACTCTTAAGTTTGTAGTTATTATAGTTGAAAACATAGAAATCAGATCTAAAGTATCTATAGATATAATCTGATGTAAAAGAATTTATAAATATAACATAATTTACATCTAATCTTCTAAATCTCAATTTGTGAGATTGTATAATTGATAAGAGTTTATGAGTGATATAATCTATCATTTATAGATTTTGTTATATATAATTTGCATTTATGATATGCGTTAGAGGTGTTTTGTAAATTCTAATTAAGTTGAATAACTAAACTAGAAAACACATTTAAAGTTGATAGATTATTGTAAATTTAAAATATTTTGATTCGTTTAGTCAATCATTTTATGTTTTGCGTGTTGTTTTTGAAAATTAAACTTATAAACTTTAGTTTCACCTCCAAATTTATATATTATTTCTTCTATTTTTACCATTTATCTTTTTCAAAGACTAAGCTAAATTTGGAAGGTAAAGTTCATCACAAAAATAGTTTTTAAAATTGGGCAAGTTTTAGATTTTGAATAAGAGTTTAGATGTTTCTTTAAAGAAAGACAAAATCATTATAAAGAACTGTGGGACTAAAACAAACATAAATTTTTTTAAAAAAATCTAGATTATTCCATTTGATAAGTATTTCACATTTAGTTTTTATTTACTTTTAAAAAATTAAACCTATAAACATTCATTTTACTTCTAAATTACTTACTTTTTAACTACTTTTATCAATAATATTTTTAGAAACTAAACCAAAATTTGAAAACTTAAAAATAGTTTTTGAAAACTTGTTTTGTTTTTAAAGTTTGGCTAAGAATACAATTTTAAGACATGAATAATTGTAGAAAATTAAAAGAAAGTAGACTTAACTATTAAAAACCAAAAATAAAAAGCAAAATAATTATCAAACCAGGCCTTAGATAAACATACTTGAAGGAGTAAAGTGAAGAAGAGACTCCCATTGGAGGATCGAAAGGAAGAAGCAGTTGAGAGGAGAAGCCCATCGTCTTCTAGGGAGAGGAGAATTTGTGAAAAGGGAAGTTGTGTGTGGGTTTGCTCTTCTAAAGCTATTTGGAGAAGTGCTTCTGTTTCACTAAGCCAATTCACAGCGCACAAAGAACTCATCCATGGTTCCTTATTGTTCTTTCTTATTTGCTTTAAATTTTCTTCATTAAGCTTTGTGACAAGGCCTTCCTTCCTTCTCCTTAATCCCTCCACTTGCTGTTGAAGCTCTGGAATGTACTTCAATGCCTTTGATATTGTGCTTGGATTACTCATTCTTTTCTGTCATAACCATTAGGTGATAAAACAATTTAAGGTACATTATTTGGATCATGTATGGTGTGTGGAGTATATTTTTGAGTGTTAAATTCTTTTTAAAAAATCATTTTTCAAAAATACTCAAAAGTATTTAGCAACCTCTTAAACTAAAATTTGATAAACCGATCGAGTTTATAAAATATGAACGTGTTCAGAATGTATTTTCAAGTGTTTAATTTAAAAAATAAGTTATTTTGAAAAAAATTAGAGTGCTTCACAACACATACACATAAAAATAACTTTCGAAGTGTATTTTGAACAATTTTTATCAAAAAAGTTCAACTAAAAATTAGTTTTGGATATTTTTCTTTCAAAGTTAATCCATATAATTTTTTTTTCTTAAGCTAATGTAACGCTCCGACTTTAGAAGGGGATATGAATAAACTGAGATCACATTCGAATGAGATGAATTTTAAGTACATAAAAGTATGGTTAAGAAACTCTTTAAAAGAATTGAAAGTTACTGTCTATACTAACGAGGTGCACTTTTTTTTTTTCAATGTGCTTAGCTTGGAGTAATTTTTTGTTGGGTGACCTCCTAATAATTTTCGTCACATGCAATGCGAGTAAGAACAAAGTATGTTGAAAGGATGTGTGTTAATTAGAATCTTAGGCTTGCTACGCTAAGTTTGTTTTAGGATAAACACTAGGAATATTAAGTTTTAAAAATGACTTTTAATTGCTCAACGGTTAATCGTTCTCCCCCTAATTTGTATTATTCTTAAAATTACCAATACACCATAGTACTCATCCACTGCACTTCTAGCATATTGTCGCAACTACCATTGTCCATTGCGGGCTACCTCTTAGTACCACTGTTATAGCCAACAAAATCTAGTTTGCACTACCACTGAAATTGCTAACTCAAACGTTTGATTCCCTCAACTCCAAAAACAATTATTTGAAATGAGTAGTTCATAGTATGTTATAGGTGTTTTTCTTATAGTAATTTATTATCAATAAAAATTTTTTTAGCATATAACAAAAAATGCAACTTTTGCAAGTGTTTTTAGCAAAAAGCTTGTAACAAAAATATAACGCCCCCAAAATTTGGAGGTATTTCTCCGACTTATTTGGTTAAGTTTAATTATAAAATTTTAGGGTGTATTATTGTTGATTTTTTCTTTCGAAGAAAAGAGAAAATTTTTATTAAAAAGAGAAAAGATGAGGGAAAGAAAAGGAAATAATAAAATAAAATAAATAAAATAAATAAATAATATAATATAATAATAATAATAATAATAATAATAATAATAATAATAATAATAATAATCTTCTCCTCCGTTCTTTTACTATAGTCGTCTGTCGCCCCTGCTTTTCTTCCCTTTGTTCAACGTCGCCTGCTGCCGTGTTTCTCCCTAAGTCGTCGTGCCTACATCAAACCCCGTCGCGCTCCCCTGTCGTTCGTTCATCGGATTGGAAGCCAAGCCGCCACCATCGCGTTTGAAGCCCAGCTGCCCATCGTCACGCTCGTCTGTTCGCACCATTGACTTCTTCTTCCTACGACGACCGTCGAGCAAACCCAAGCTGTAGCCCAAGCCATTTAGTTTCTTTGTCCCCTCAATAGTTGCGCGCGACTCCTCTTCAAGTCGTGAGTGCAAACCGACCGTCACTTCTTCAAGAAAGTCGCGTTGTTCTGCTTAACATGCCATCGTTTAGTTGGTTCAAGCACCACTGGCTCTGCCTTATTGCGAACTGTCAAAGTTGTGGCAAGGATGAAATTTGTGGATTTGTGGTTATTTTCATAACCATTGCTTAAGTAATAATGTTGGATTAATTGGTTGATTTATCACTAGATCCTTGAAGGGTTGGAGCTCGAGTTCTTAGACTATACAACAAGTTTGATTGGAGTTCGATTCTCTATTTACTTGGTTAAGTTGTGGAATTCACATTTGGGTGAATTGGTTGGCGTGAGTTTGTTTCATATAACGTTTGAATCCTTATGTTTATGTTTATATTGAATTATTGGTTGATCAATGATCTTAGCTAAGAGTAAGGTAAGGAATTTCTAATACTGGGTTCATATTGAAGTTGGACTGTATTGACTAAGACAGTAGTTAGAACATATTGACTGCATGGTTTAACAGTTATGTGCAGTTAGTTTACACTATTGACTAATGATTTGATTGTTATGTGTAGTTTAGATATATTGATGGACTGTATAATTTTGACTAAACTTAGATGGTTTGACTGGTTATGCGTAGAGATCGAATTGTTAGTTTTAAATATGTTTTGATGTGACTGTCATGGATTGTTTAGAATGGACTGGGGGGTATCTGTTAACTTTATCTATGGGGTAGTGTACCTTACAGGCACAATGTTTTACAGAATCACCACATTGTGCATTCTTTGGGATCACTAGACTGATATGTGCATCCGACGGAATCATTAGACTGATATGTGCATCCTAAGCGATCACTAGACTGATATTGCATCCTATAGGATCACTAGACTGATGGGTGCATCCTGCGGGATCACTAGATTGATGTGTGCATCCTACAGGATAACTAGACTGTTATGTTACAGAGTACTCCTAGTAGGAATCTAACATCCTTACCCCTAACGGGATCAGTAGTGCGTCTCTTAGTAGGTATGTTTTATACTTACCTTTTTTGTTTAACTCTTTTAGGCAAAGATAATGCGAGAGGTAGATCAGAGAGGGACAAGAAGGACTCATGATCGCCATATAGGAACATTTTTTTTAATGCTTCCACTTATTTTTTTACTATTTTTAATTTTGAGGATTGAAAAATGAGTCAAGTTTAGCATATATATTTGTTTTGCTTTTTTGTTGTTTTTTATGATTTTATAAATGATGTGAACTTTTGAATTTGTTTGAAATTGGGCCTCAAGACAATTTTTCTTATTTTTGGATGTTTACTGATTTTAAATAGGTTGTTATGAATTTTTATTTGATGAAGTGTCTTAGTAGTAAAGAAATGACCTCAGCTTAGTTTGAAAAGTTGGGTCGTTACGAAAAAACACTTACAAAAGTTGTCAAAACATGACTCATTTTTAATTTTAAATAGTTTTTATAAAAAATGGTTAACAAAAATGACTTCTTGAAAAATATTTTTTAAAGTTAATCCAAAGTTTCATGCATTATATAAAAAGAACAATCTAAAACAATAAAATTTGCCTAAAATAATTGTCCCACAGGTCACTTCATGCAACTATTCATTTTCCATTTTTGAAGTTTATATGCTCGTAATTTTCTCTACTTTTTCTCTATACTATGTATTCTACTTTTTGTTCTTTAATAAATATTTATATTTTTAGTCAAATTCTAAATATAAAAACTACGTTTTATAGTTCACAAACCATGATTTGAATTTTAAAAACGTTAGTAAAAGTGGATAACAAAATACAGACAATAGTTCAAAAACTGGACTTTAATATCGGTTTAAGATCGACATTAAAGGGTTGGCAACAGACATCTATGATAGTGTTATTAAAGCAAACGACTAGAAATTTTCAAAACTGGTATATACACCTGCACGTGAAATATGTTGGAATTTGTGTCCTAAAACTCATACTTTGTTATTTGATCCAATAAATTTTATTATTGAATGCTATAATCTTAAAACTAATAAATTAAGGTCCCGAGGCTATTTTACTGAATTTGTCAAATACACTTGAACTTTATGTATAGACATAAACATGGATTAAGTTCAAGTTAATAGCCTAAATAGTCTATAGTGTATGAATAAGGTTGGGCGCCTTATTCTGGATAAACACTATGGATGCAGCTTGCTCCGTAGTTAGTACAAATAATGTAATCTTGAATCGTTCATGTAGAGACATGGGAGTGGGGGCATCCTATGTAAATAGTTTGCATAAGACTAGAACCACGAAATAGTCACTTTTCGTTATAACACCGTAAACTATAAATTGACTATTTCATTTATGATGACCTAGGTAACTTAATTTTAATTCTGAGCTAACTATGAACTTCTGTTCATTCGGTAGTATTCTTAGATTTGCATAGGTGAGGGCAGCTTATCATCGCTGGTCCAATAAGCCTTCCATTTTAGGGATAAGATCGAGTGGATAGCTAGGGACATAGGGTGCAAGAAAAAATTCACTCCTACCCATTTCTGGGATAGTAGATAGGTTGTTCCTTTAAGGACTGAATCCAAGTCTTGAACAAGGGGCCCCACCTTCTCATTGGCCCGAGAAGGATTCAGATTTATAGGTTGGACCTTAAACCAATTGTTCAATAGTGGATCAATGGGTCTTAAGGAACAAGATGTAATCTCGAGGGTAAAACAGTATTTTGACTTAACCAAGATTACGAACAACTTGTGAAGGATCAACTTATTCATCATGGTTATATCAGGTGGATAGAAATATATCTATAGTGAGGGGAGTGCAACTAAGAGTCTTTAGTGTAATGACTCTTTAGTTAACGAATGTTGATTAAGCTTGGTCTAAAAGAGTTTAGCCAGTTAATCTCGAATCGTTGGAGCCCATGATCTATAGGTCCATTAGGTTCCCCTACTAGCTCATATGGATACAACTAAGAACAAGCATGTTGAAGTAATTCAAATTGTTCAAATAAAGAAGAGAGAGAGAAACCGACAAAGATATAAGATATAAGTTGGTAGAAATAAACTTTAAACTATTTGTTTAAATATGATTTAAATGAATATGAATATAGATTCATATTTAAAAGCTTAAAAGTTTTGAAACGGTCAAAGTTGTAAAAGTCAACTTGTTGACTTTTAACTTTGAGAAACAAAATTTTGACCAGGTTTATATTCAAATATGATTTGAATTTTAGAAAAATGAATGAGAATTCATACTCGGGAGGTTATAATTAGTCAAGACGGGAAAATTAGTAAAAAATCAAAAGTTGACTTTTGACTAAGAAAAGTCAAAGTTTGACTTTGACTTAATTGGTCAAATGACCAAAATGTTCCTTTGACTAATTACTTGATTAATTAACGGTTAATGGGAAATGTGGCAGATTATTGTGAATTTGAAGCCACTAATTGTATTAAAGAGTTAATGAATTGATTAGATGTTGATTATATATGAAATAATTTACATGCAATTTGCATGTAAATTTCATATAAAACTTCTCATTATAGAATGAGAAAAAGCTGATGTTTTTCTGGAAAAAAATACCTAAACGATACATCACTTCCAACTCTATCTAATTTTTACTTTACAAAACTGAGTCCCACAACTCCGTTCTTGGTCATGAGCTTAGTAGGTCAACTTGATGGTTGTCCCTGCTCGTGATTTTAGGCATAGAAAAAGCTTTGGATCAAAGAAGAAACTCAGAACTATAAAAGGTAAGTTCTTCGTATACCTTTTATGCTTTTCGTTTAGGTCCATCGCATAGCACGTGCATGTTAGCTTCTAAAACGTTTAGATGCATATAGAGTAAAGCATTATCCTTTATTTTTGTTGTAGCATGTCTTTTATTGCTTGTCCATCAAAATAGTATTTATAAACTTAATTTATAACTAAAAGCCAAAATGGTATATATATCGCGGATTACTCTTTTAATTATCAATTTGTTTTGAGATGAAACATATTATTTTACTTTTATCCAATAAAATGAATGTTAACCATCACTTTCAATCCTTGTTATAAAAAGAAACATTTTAGTTTGAACTTTTGGTCTATTTAAAACTTTTGACTATAAGTGTTGGAAATGATGTGTGGGCTTAACCCATAAGCAAGGTTCAAGAACTACATAAAAAAGGTATAAATCTTGTCCCACATTGGAAAATTTAGAAGAAGCAAGAGGGTATAAATATGAAGGAAGGTTGGTATATTAAAGTTTGTTGGTTGGTGATAGCATAATCTTATCACCACATGTGCACGCCACTCCTATCAGTGTTTGTATAGATTAGCATTTGGTCGTAGCTTTTTCAAGGATGTCGGCATGGTGGAGGTGATATAATCTGGTTTTGTGTTGGTCAACCAAATAGTCTTTTCAATCGGGCTATTCTTAAGATTTGTGAAGCTGTTGTTGTCATGCTAAGAAGAGGAAAGGGTAGAGGATAAGCTTCGAAAGCAAGCATGGTCGCTTAATGTGCAAGCAAGAAGAGAAATAATGGAGCCATTATTTACTAAAGCAAACATAGAGGAATAGTTTAGCATAGAAAGGTTGCTAAGAAGAGGAAAGAGTAGAGGACAAGCTTCAAAAGCAAGCACGGTCGATCAATGTGCAAGCAAGAAGAGAAAGAAAGGAGCCACTATTTGCTAAACCGAACATGGAGGAACAGTTTAGCATAGAAAGGTTAAAGGTGCTAGGAGCCACGATTTTTGAAGGAACTGCAGATCCAGTCGACGTAGAGAAGTGAATGCGTTTAGTAGAAAAGTGATTTAGAGTAATATGTTGCCCAAAAGCCAGAGAGTCAAGTTGGCTACATTCTTGTTGGAAGGAAACATTGAGGATTGATGGATCTTGTTTCGTGGGAAGATTTTCGAATGGGATTCCAGGAGAAGTTATATCCTCGTTCGTTTGTTAATGAGAAAAGAAGGAAATTTTTTAGATTGGAACAAGGCAATAAAACTATTGCGGAGTATGAGAAGAAGTTTACTGAGATGGCAAAGTACACGATATACTTTATATTGGATGAAGAAGATAAGTGTAAGTGTTTTGAAGATGGCCTAATATTGGAATTTATGTCCTAAAACTCGTAGTTTGTAGTTAAAATTATATTTTATTTAATAAAGTGGTTATTGAGGACTTACTAGTAAAAATAGAATACTATAATCTTTAATAAAATAAACTAAGGTCCCGAGGTTATCAAGTGTAGACTTGAACTTTATGTAGAGACATAAATGTAGATCAAGTTTGAGTTTCTAGCCCAAACGGTCTATAGTGTATGAATAAAGTTGGACGCCTTATTCCAAGAACACTATGGCTGCGACCTGCTCTATAGTTAGTATAAACGATGTGATCTTGAATCGCTCATGTAGAGACATGAGAGTGGGGGCATCCTATGTCAAGAGTTTACATAAGGTTGGAACCATGAAATAGTCACTTTTAAATTATAACACCATTAACTATATATAAACTAAATATTTTGATTATGATGACCTAGGTAACTTAATCTTAATCCTGAGCTAACTACGAACTTTTGTTCTAATGGTATTATCCTTAGATATGAATAGGTGAGGGTAGCTCAATGGCGTTGGCCAAATAAGCCTCTCATTTCAGGGGTAAGATCGAGTGAATGACTAGAGACATAGGGTGCAATACAAAATCCACTCCTACCTATTTTAGAGTTAGTAGATAGGTTGTTCCCTTAAGAACTAAATCCTAGTCTTGAACAAGTGATCCCACCCTCTCATTGGACTGAGAGGAATTCAGTTTATAGGTTAGACCTTAAACCAATTGTTCAATATAGTGTATTAGTGGGATGTAAGAAACAAGATGTAGTCTAGGGGATGAAATGGTATTTTGATCCAGCCGAGTTATGAACAACTTGTGAAAGATTAACTTACTAATCATGGTTATATCAAATTGACACAAATATATCTTTAGTGAGGGTAGTGCAACTACGAGACTTTATTGGAATGACCCGTTAGTTAACAAATGTTGATTAACTCGGTCTAAAAGGATTCAATAAGCTAAGCTTCAATCATTCGAGCTCATGATCTATAAGTTCATAAGGTTTCTCTATTAGTTTATATGGAATTAACTTAGAAACATATGTTAGAGTAGTTCAAATTGTTCGAATTAGATAGAGAGAGAGAAATCGACGAGTATATGTGATATAGCCGTCGGTTATAGAGCTTTATGTTTAACGTGATTTAAATATTAAAATATGAATACATATTCATATTCGGAAGCTCGAAATTGATGGAAATGGTCAAAGTTGTGAAAAGCCAAAATGTTGACTTTGGACTTTGAAAAGTCAAACTTCGACTGGTTTTATATTCAAATGTGATTTGAATTTTGAAAAAATGAATACGCTTTCATGCTCGGGGGATCAGAATTAGTTGAGACAGACAAAATGGTAAAAAGTAAAAATGTTGACTTGACTTGGTTAGCAAAGTTTGAGTTTGAGTTTGACTTAGTTGTCCAAGTGACCATATTACCCTTGGACTAGAGTTAGTGGGACAAGTGTTTACATATGATGTAAACAACAAGTCTACTAAGATTAAGTGGAATGAGAGGTGTCTTTAAAAAATGAAGTTCTTTCATGCATTTTGCATGTAATGATTTTATAAAATTGGTTTGAATTTTTTTTTTCAATTTTTTTTAATAATCTTAAGAAATTATTCGTTTTTCTTTAATTTTTTCTCACCTCTCTCACTTAACCAATTTGTTGGTCCATTCCTCCTAATTTCATATCTCTCTCTCATTTTTCCTTCACTTAACGAGTCCACAACCCGATTCTAAGTCTGGAGAATAATGGGTCAACATTAATGGTGGCTTGGGTTCGTGATCGTAAGAAGATTTCAAGGATTGGGAAGCTACGAAGGTAAGATTTTCTTCAACCCTACTTTCTTTTTAGTAGGGTAGAATTAAGCATGTTAATCACTTAAAAGTTTAGTTGCATCTAGAGTAATTTTTTATCCATACTTCTGCTACCATGTCTCGATTTTCCATCACCTACTCGATTTTCCATCACCTAAGGACAACAATCTGAGCCCTAGTAACGATGAGTGTAAATTGGTCAAACTTTTCTAAGTTGGTTGAGGCAGGCTTATGCGTTGAAAATATTTGGCTGAGGGAGATGAAGAGAAAATGTTGAGAGGAGAGGAGTCAAGTCCATTGATGTTAAAAGGAAAGGAGAAGGGAAGTAGTGAAGAAGCAGAGGAGTGGGCAAAATCTTGCTTTAGCCAAAGATCACATGGTTTTGCGATTGGAGGCAAAGATGTCAAAAGTGTGGGAGAAAGCACATGGGGGCTTGTAGGTACAAAATCATTTGCTTTAAGTATGGGCAAGCTAGACGTTATCAAGATGAATGTCTCGAAGGAACTAAAGTTGCGAGAGGAAGTCTCATGGCAAGTAAAGGAAAGGGGATCGAGGAGTAGAATTTCGAGGACAAAATTCCAAAAAGGGAAAAGTAGTTGTGAGACCCAGATTCAAAATAGGGAGTCCTGTTGAAGAAGAGAGGCAACGAAGAGTGGAATGATCCTTCTAAAATGAAAGGAATGATCATTCTAAAGATAAAGTTCAAACGAAGGAAGTTGCATTGGAAAGAAAGCGATGAAGAAAGAGTGTCACGGCGAAAGAATTCTATCACAAGGAAAGTTAGGCGTTCCAATGAAGTAATGTAAGGCGTTCCAATAAAGTTTTTTCAGAGAGTGTAAGGAGTTGAGTTGTTGTTGAGAGAGTTATAGGCGAGGAGAGTCGTTCGAGAAAGAAAAGGGACTAGAAAATTGCGTTTAGTGACTTTCTTAAGCTAAACACTCATGAATGAGTGACTTTCTTGCTACAACTCTCAAATGTGGGTGACTTGTAAGCTAAATGATTGGTAATATTTTCTAAATGTATTTCTTATGAGTTTGAGTTATGCATAATGCATTATGTATCTCTATGTGTTATTGTTAGTATTGTTGACTATTTAAAAAGAGAAAATTATTGCTTTCTATGTGTTGGTTGTGATGAATATTTGTTAGACCATTAGTCTTATTCCTATCAAGTGAGTAGTGCTTATGCGGTGTGCGACCGATGAAACAAGAAAGGAATGAATGAGAAAAATTCTCAAATGCTATAGATGGAGAGTACAACACAGTAGCTCAATCAAAAGATACTGGCGAGAGCAAATCATAGTAGGCTTGGCGAGGGGTTTTCATGTTCTTGGTTGAAAGAAATAAGAGGAGCTAATGCAATATTTCTTTTATTTATGAAATGAGGCGTTGTAAGACGCATTTGAGAAATAAAAATGAATTTGTGCTTGACTTGTATTTCCAAAAAAGTTTTCCGTCCAAAAACTTCACTCACTAAGTATTTGACTTATGCATTTAAGTTTCCCTTTCCCAGGTATTGAGGCATTGTAGCCAAGTAAGGAAAGGTAATATGGGTTGTGACACGGAAAACCTGATCAAGTTATTCGTTTTCGGATGGTTTAATATTATTACGTGAGGGTGGGCTGCATCCTAGTTTTATATGTGGGATGATTCATGTCTTTGAGATGGGTTTCTAGGTGATCAAGAAGAAGGATAAGAAAATGGTTCTTATACTCCTGAACACCTTGACATGAAGAGTATCAATCAAGTGGATGAAGAAGGCTTGGAACTTAGAGCTTAGGATTTTATTATTTTTGCACCTTGAGAGGAAAGAGATGTAATTGTAAGAGTGTTGGACCAAGTAATAAAAGCAGAGTTGTGTTTTCTATTTTCCGTTGAAGGCTAGTAGCTAAAGAGTTTAAATGTTGAAGGCTAGGATTTTAAGCTAAGTTGGTTGTTTTCCACTGCTTTGAGTTGTAAAGGTCTCATGAGTCCAATGTTGGAACTCTACGTTACGTTGGAGATTGATTTTAGAAGTTTCACTTACTAGGCATTCAATTCGTTATCTTGCGGAGAAATACGCCTAGGATCTTTCTTGGTGGTTTGTTGCGATAGACTAGATGGTCCATAGCCCATTGTGTGGATAGTCCTTAATTGGGCTTGGTGGATGATATACTAAAACCTTTTAAATATTCCATAATTTTAATGGATGATGTGATAATGAAGTATTTGTAGCTCTTTTTAAGTGGTTTATTTTAACAAATTTGATGAAGGATATAAACGTGATAGGGAAAGTGTGGCTACCTTCTATGAAAGAGTTTAAAGGTCTCTTTCTAGAGCTTTCACAGAACCCGAGTTTTATGTGCATGACCATAATAAGCACAAATCTATATTAAAGAAACAAATCAAGACTAGGAATAAAGCATATTGCAAGGGTTCAACCAATGTTATTGAAAGTTCAAAAAGTAATTTACTCTCATGAACAAGGTTGTTGCGTTGCTCCACTATGCATCAATTCAAATATTTAAATATTGATGCTTAAGCTTGATATCTTATTTCAGCTTAGAACAAAATTATCAGAACTTTTTTTCCATTTGTCTACCTGACAACTTTGCCATTACAGTCATTTGTGGGGGATTATTGGAAATGACTTATGGGCTTAAAGCTAATAAGCAAAGTTCAAGAACTACTTAGCCAAGGAATAAATCTTGTCCCACGTTGGATAATAGAAGAGACAAGGTATAAAATACTGGGAGACTACTAAAGTATGTTGGTGGTGATCATATAACCTTGTCACTACACAATTGCTCGAAAAAAAGGTAATTTTTATTCCCTATCTGCTCGAAAAACAGGTAATTTTTATTCCCTATCTGTTTAACTTGGTAACTTTTTTGGAAAATTAATTACTTGATGATTTGTAATTAATTTTGAGTTTTGTAATTAATTTAATTTTGAGTTTCTTCTGCCCGTTGAGTTTCTCTTCTTCCTCTTTATCTATGATCATCCTCATCAGTTTCAGTATAAAAAAAATTATCTATACTGTCTGATCTTTGCAACCCTCGATTTTGTCTTGCTTTCTTCTACGAGCAATTTGATTTTGTTTCTATTCCCTATTTTGACGAGTGCACGTTTGAGTAAGGGAGATGTATTAGCCTTGAGGAGCAACCAACATCACACGATTGGCACCTTGGTCTGTCTTAATTACTTTCAGGGTAGTGGTTCGCCACGACACATCAATTTCTTTTTGGCATCCTCATTACAACAATAAGGACTAATAAAAATGGATACTCATTAAAGCTTAGAGTATATAAATTGTACAAAGAGACTAAGCTGTAACAAATTCAAAGACTAAATGATTATAAACTGAAAAGCTCATAGATTGATTCCATAAAAATTTGCGGTGACAAAAAAAAAAAAATCTTTTAAGCTCAAATTTAGATAAAGAAAAATGGTTATTTGACACCCAAGGTGATAGAAGATATATCATATGAAGCAAAACCTACCATTGAATCTGTAGGAGGGAGCAAGCAACGGAGAGAATAATAGAGCGAGTTGATCTTTCTTCGACGGTCGCGCTCGTTAGCATTGTGTTTAAGTTTCTTATCCATGGCAGTGATATCGTCACCAACGACACCAGCCGATAATAGGGTAGGACAGCTCTCTAGCTTCACCTGTTGAGATGGCTGCAATGATGAGAACTGATAGAACGGCTCCATTACGCCGCCACTTCCGTCGTGATCCGTCCACTGGTTGAAGGGATTGTAAGAGAAACTTATTTTGACTATGTTTTGGGACGTCCTAATTTGCTTTCTACTTTGAATGCCTAATATCAATATTTATAAACAACTATACATATTTTTATATTTTTCAATATTTAGGTCATTGACTTATTTTAGATTATTATTTATGATCTTCTTTGATTTTAATTTTTCTTTTTATCTAATAGGTCTGTCAATTCTAAGAAAAAAATAGTTAAATATGCAAGAAGTCTATGTACACAAAATAGGAAGTTAATCAATATGCTAGAATTTTTGAACTACTTAAATGACATCCTTAAAAATTTATTATACTTTTTTCAATATTGGTACCTTTAAACACACATCTATTAAGTTCCATGATGAAATTTATAATTTCAATCAAAAGCTTAAACATTAATTTAATTATATGAAGTGCCAAAGTCATGAATTATTATTAGGTTAAAGCAAAGGAAAGAGAAAAGATTAAAAATAAAATTTAACCAGAAACTTAAAGTTATTTTCAAATATAATAAAATGATCCAAAATATTTAAAAATATAACAACATATCAACATGTCTATGATAGACCATGATATTTATTTCTGTATACATACATACAACATATACATGCATACATACTGAATTTATTTATTTTTGTAACATGGTGAAAGTTTATCAAGACATTCATTCTTTCTCTTAAGGTTCAAGATTTAAATTTTTTCTCTCCCACATTTGTTTTCCTAAAATATATATTTTTTTTCAAAAAAATAATTGAATTCATTTAAATTTGATTAAAAAGATTAAAAAAGAAAAGTTATAAATTTCGGAATAAGTTGTATTTGTTTGGTTAGGTTTAAGTTGTTAGATAATAATGGATAAAAAGACAATAGATTTCAATATGGACATCATTGGAACTTTCAAATTGTTCCAAAAGTTCATCGACATAACTTAAGATTTGTTTGAAATTGTTAAGGAAAAATTGTTTAAACAAATAGTGTGGTGTGGCATAAATATAATGATAGATTTATATTTTCCTAAAATTAATTTTGAAACGTTTATTTATGATTAATTTTTGACCGTAACAACCATTATGACGGTTATAGACATTTTTTTTTAATTAATTTTACGTCATTTAACACGTTGAACATCCGTTATATATTTCAACCTTTCCTTCTGTTTGATACACCACCAATCTCTCAAAGCTCTCTTCTTTCTCTCATGAATTCTCCTTATTCCTCTCCTTTCTTTTGAGTGACATGAAGAGAATCATGCTAAAACGCCTAGGACTTCTATTATTACAATTCAATGATTAGCGTGACATCTTGAAGCAAATGAAAAGACCGAACTTAATTCTTAATGAACTCTATACTTGATATCGAGTAGGGTACCTAGATACAAGAGTACTCTTAATAGATTCACCTTTATGGATGTGGAATTGAGAATCACATCCTATGAAATTCTAAACAAATTCTAAACTAGGATATATGTGCAAGGCCTTAAAGCACAATCATTTAAAACTTCACTTAAATAATAGTGTGAGTGCAATGTTGTTAGAGATAAAGTTCAAAACTAATGGTTACTTTACAATATTCTAATCATTGTCACTGTGTAAAGATTCAAGTCATAAGACACCTTTGCTTAAGCACATTATTACACAAATAGATATTGGTCGGTGAAAATGTTTTAAAATTTTTAAGTGGGCCGGGGACTTTTAGTAAAATTTTCATGTGAGAGATTGTTGATAAAAAAAATTGTTTAAATGAATGTGGTATGGTGTGACATAAAAATAATGATAGATTTATATTTTTACTAAAATTAATTTTGAAACGTTTATTTGTTTTTTAAATTATCTTTTGATCGTTACGATCGTTACAAGCGTTCCTTAATTAATTTTACACCATTTATCACATTGAACATCCACCATATATAAAATCCTTCCCTTCTCATTTGATACACCACCAATATCTCAAACTCTCTTCTTTCTCTCACGAATTCTCCTTATTCCCATTTTGTTTATTGTTGTACTTTCCAAAACAAAATTATTTTGTCTTTTTACTTTTCGAGAATACTAGTATCTATCAAGTGTTGTCAACAGTTTGGTTTCAGTGCAGTTTCTATCGACAAAATTAGAGGTTATTTTATATCTTAAGGATGATGGGGCATGTGATATCTATTTGCACATCCAAGCAGGACCGTGAAACGTTTTAAAGAGAGTAAGATCCGCGACTCATCCTGTTATTAACGTGCTTCTGTTTTGCTGGTTTTCTCACTATGACGATTAGCTCCACCGAAGTGCAACAACATAAATTGTAACGACCCGACTCTTTATGCTGAATCGAAGTGGTTACTAAATCTAGGATCAGTGTTTAAGTCATAAAATCTGGTGTAAATAAATGCAAAGAAATCTAGCAAATTTATTTATGAAAGATAGTTAAAGTAACATGTAGAAATACGAGTTAAGTTTAAATCCCTAAGCGGGCCCTATCTACAAAAATAACCAAAGTAAATATGCAGAAAGCCGAAACATGAATTTAACTGTAAAGTAAAACATGTGCGGAAGCAGGAAAACCCCTATGGCTCGCCACGGTCACTTCACGTCGCTCGCCAGCTTGCCTTTGCCCTTACCTCGTCCTCTACCTGAAAACATAAAATGAAGAGAATGAGTATAAAAATACTCAGTAAGGGACCCACTACTAGTCCCACTAGGTGCCTGTTAACATTCCTATCGAGTCCTGAAACTAGTACCCAATCTCTGGCACGCTCCCGAACACGTGCAACGTGCGCCCCGTAGGGACATAACTCTGGTCTTCGGTGTCCAGGGGACACTTAGGACCGTCGGGATGCGAGGACCCCGTCGAGTCGCTCGAGTCATATCTATAGTCATGCTGGACTGGCGCCCCGTCGAGCCTAACAGTCCTAAATAGGTGGTGATCCCGAAGGACACCCATGCAGGTACGACTCAGGTAGGAGAAGTTAACAGATACCCCAATCCCAACATACATATGCATACGTCATCAAATTATCATCAGGAAATAACCACCATCTCATCCCCCACTACAGCTATCATCAAACAGTCACTAATAGTCCTCATTATACAGTCACCTACGTCATAAGTCCATCAGTCTTATCATACAGTCACATACATCATAAGTCCATCAGTCTTATCATACAGTCACATACATCATAGGTCCATCAGTCCCATCATACAGTCACATACATCATAAGTCCATCAGTCTTACCATACAGTCACATACATCATAAGTCCATCAGTCTTATCATACAGTCACATACATCATAAGTCCATCAGTCTTATCATACAGTCACATATGGTTCGAGGGTTCTCATTACTATAATATTATGCCAAAGTATGGCCATGTCATTCGTCAGATCATGATAAAATATTATCATACATCGTAAGCCCAACCATCATCGTATGTCGCTGAAGGAACATGCAACATCAAATTCTCACATGGGGCTAGTAGTAGAAGTCTCTTACCTCGAGATGTTGCTAGATGAGTTCCTACTGAGGAAGTCCTAAGCTGCAGCAGCTATTTGGTCCAATTTGCTTCTTGAGGAAAGTAATTAAATTAATTAAATTTCCAAATTAACTCATTTAATTACTGGGCAGGCTAGGGAATTTGGAAATTACCAAAAATTTAGGTGGAAGGAGCCAAAACAGGCTTGGCGGCTCGACTGGAAGAAGACAGGACCGGCTCGGCTTGGCGTAGGCGCGGCTCGGCTCGGTACAGGGACTTCGCGTGCGACTCGGCTTGCTACAGGGAGGGGGCGCGGCTCGGCTACGCGGAACGCACGGCGCGGCGCGGCTGCACGCGGGGAGAGCTGGGCACGTGTGGCGCGGACGCGGGTTTCGGTTTCGGGCGCGCGGGCGGTTCCGGGTTCGGACGCGCGGGTGGTGGTTCCGGGTTCGGTTTCGCCCGTCGGCTGGAGGCAGGCGCGTTCGCGGCTTCGGTGCGGCTCGGGTGTAGGCGCGTTCGCGGCTCCGATTTGCAGACGCGTTCGGCTGGCGACGCGGCTTCGACGTGGAGATGGATCTCGGCGACGAGTTTCGGCTGATCTGCCTCGGATCGAAGCGGCGCGAGGGGTGGCTTCGGCTTCCAGTCGTCTTGCAGACGCGTGAATGGACGGCTTCGACTCGGCTTCGGCGTGCGAGGAAGCTTGGACGAATTCTGGCGCGGCTGTGCGTGTGGCGTGGGTAGGCGGCTAGGGTTTCGCGACGGCGGCGGCGGCGGCGGCTCGCGGCGGCGGCGGCGGCGCGGCTAGGGTTTCTCGGCTTCTTCTTCTTCTTTCTCTTTTTCTTTTTCCTTTTTTTTTCTTTTCCTTTTCTTTTCCTTTTCTTTTCCTTTCCTTTTCCTTTTATAAAATAAATTCCCCTCTTTTTCTCTTCTTTAATAAATTCCAAATTTCACCCTTCTCTCTCTAAAATTTCACCCAATTTCTCAACAAATCCCTCCTTTCCCTCAACTTTTAAATACGTATAAAAATCTTAAATACCAAGATAATTTCATTTGGAGTTTACTTAATACTTTAAAAAGAAAAATCCAAATCTTAATGATATAAATTCCATTATTTAATTATAAATAAATAAATAAAATAAAATAAAAATAAAAAAAAAAAAATACTAAGAAAAAATGGATACAAGATCATTGGGGCGTTACATACTTCCCCCCTTAGAAAGCTTTCGTCCTCGAAAGCTCTAATCCTCGAACATTTCTGGGTACTGGGCCTTTATGTCCTCTTCTCTCTCCCACGTGGCCTCTTCAACTCCATGGTTCTGCCAGAGGACTTTGACTAGTGGAATATCTCGACTACGAAGCTTCTTGACCTCTCTTGCCAAGATCTCGACAGGCTGCTCCTCGTAGCTCAAGTTCTCACTGACCTGTAGGGGCTCGAAGTCCACGATGTGCGTCGGGTCTGCGACATACCTCCTCAACATGGAGACATGGAATACGTCATGCACTGCTGAGAGGGATGGGGGCAAGGCCAAACGATAAGCCACAGGGCCAATCCGTTCCAGTATCTCAAATGGCCCCACGAAACGTGGACTCAACTTCCCCTTCTTCTCGAACCTCAGAACGCCCTTCATCGGTGCTACCTTCAAAAAGACCATATCTCCCACTTCAAACTCGAGGTCCTTACGTCGTACATCAGCGTAACTCTTCTGTCTGCTCTGTGCGGTCAGCATACGAGCTCGGATCTTCTGTATGGCTGCATTGGTAGTCTGCACTAACTCGGGGCCTAGCATCCTCTGCTCTCCAACCTCGCCCCAGCAGACAGGGGATCTACAGCACTTGCCATACAGAGCCTCAAACGGAGCCATACCAATGGTAGCCTGGTAACTGTTATTATAGGCGAACTCCATTAGATGCAGGTGGGAGTCCCAACTTCCTGAAAACTCTAGCACACAGGCCCGCAGCATATCCTCCAAAATCTGGTTCAGTCTCTCTGTCTGACCATCAGTCTGAGGGTGGAATGCCGTGCTGAAGTCCAGCCTCGTACCTAATGCAAGTTGGAGCCCTTGCCAAAATTTCGAAGTGAAACGGGCATCCCTGTCTGAAACGATGGATACTGGTACTCCGTGCAGTCTTACTATTTCCGTCATGTATAACTGCCCCCACTTGCTGGCAGTGTACGTGGATTTCCCTGGCACGAAGTGGGCTGTCTTCGTAAGTCTGTCGACCACAACCCAGATCACCGTGTAGCCCTTCAAGGTCTTGGGCAGTCCCGTGATAAAGTCCATCGACACACTCTCCCACTTCCACCCTGGCACACTCAAGGGTTGCAACAACCCTGCTGGATGCTGCCTAGGTGCCTTCACCTGCTGGCACACCAAGCACCTACTGACGAACTCTGCTACATCCCTCTTCATGCCCCTCCACCAATAGACACTCCTTAAGTCCTGGTACATCTTCGTACTCCCAGGGTGCATGGTAAACGGGGAACTGTGAGCCTCAGTCAAAAGCTCTGTCTTAACTGCGCTGTCTTCCGGCACACACAGGCGTCCCTCAAACATAAGGCCATCATCAGAGGATATAGAGAACTCTTCACCTTGCTCCGTCTCTACCATACGACGTTTCTCTGCCAAGTAAGGATCACTCAGCTGAGCAGCAATGATCTTTTGCCTCAAGGTTGGCTGAACTGTCAACTGAGCCAACTGTGCGGCAACCTCACCTACTGAAACTGCAATCTCGGCTCTCTCCAAATCCCTGAGTAAGGGGGTCTGCTTCGTGATTAGCGCTGCTGAATGTGCAACCTTCCTACTCAGCGCGTCAGCCACTACATTTGCTTTACCTGGATGGTACAGGATCTCGCAGTCGTAGTCCTTCACCAACTCGAGCCACCTCCTCTGCCTCATGTTCAACTCCTTCTGAGTGAAGAAATACTTCAGGCTCTTGTGGTCGGTGTAAATCTGAATCTTCTCACCGTACAGGTAGTGCCTCCATATCTTCAGTGCAAAGACTACAGCTGCCAACTCCAAGTCGTGGGTAGGGTAGTTCTGCTCATGATTCTTCAACTGGCGTGAGGCATACGCAACTACCTTACCTTGCTGCATCAGGACACATCCCAGTCCTTTCTTAGAGGCATCACTATAGATCACAAAACTTCCCGACCCATCAGGCACTGTCAGGACTGGTGCCGTCACTAGCTTCTGCTTAAGCTCTTGGAAACTACTCTCACATGCTGGGCTCCAGACAAAAGGGGTTCCCTTCCTGGTCAACTGGGTCAATGGGCTGGCTATGCGTGAGAAGTCTTCTACAAACCTCCTGTAGTATCCTGCCAGACCCAGAAAACTGCGAATCTCACTGACTGTAGACGGTCGAGGCCAGTTGGTCACCGCTTCGACCTTAGCTGGGTCCACCGAGACTCCCTCACTGGAAACCACGTGCCCTAAAAATGTCACCTTCTTTAACCAGAACTCACACTTGGAGAACTTGGCGTATAGCTTATGAGCTCGAAGGGTCTCCAAGACTTGGTGCAAGTGCTCTTCGTGTTCGGCCTCAGTCTTGGAATAGATCAAGATATCGTCAATGAAGACTATGACGAATTGGTCTAGAAAGTCCTTAAACACCCTGTTCATCAAGTCCATGAACACTGCAGGGGCATTAGTTAAACCAAAGGACATCACTATGAATTCGTAGTGTCCGTACCTCGAACGAAAGGCCGTCTTGGGAATATCACCGTCCCTAATCCTCAACTGGTGATAGCCTGATCGCAGGTCGATCTTGGAAAAGACGGTGGCCCCCTGTAACTGGTCGAACAGGTCCTCGATTCTGGGTAAGGGGTAGCGGTTCTTAACTGTCACCTTGTTCAATTCTCGGTAGTCAATGCAAAGGCGCATCGACCCATCCTTCTTCTTCACGAACAACACTGGGGCTCCCCAAGGTGATACACTGGGCCGGATAAAACCCTTGTCCAACAGCTCCTGTAACTGGACTTTCAACTCCTTTAACTCGGCTGGGGCCATTCTGTAAGGAGCTCTAGAGATAGGGGCGGTGCCGGGCTCTAACTCAATGGCGAAGTCTACCTCCCTGGGAGGCGGAAGTCCTGGGAGTTCGTCGGGGAAAACGTCAGGGTACTCCCTTACTACTGGTTCGGAAGATAGGGAAACTTCTGGTTCTGCCACATCTACTACGCTTGCCAAGATACCCCAAGTACCCTGGCTAAGTAGCTTACTCGCCTTCATTGCTGAGATGACCTTGGGTATACCTACCATGCCTGCTCCTCTAAACTTAAACTTATCCCCGGAAGGAGGGTTAAAGACTACTTCCTTATTAAAACAGTCTATGGTTGCATGGTTAGTTGACAACCAATCCATGCCTAAAATTACATCGAAATCTTGCATATCTAGCACCAGTAAAGTTACATTCAAGGTATGGTTTGCTATTTCTACCCAACATGCCCTTATTTTTTCCTTAGACAAAAGGACCTCTCCAGAAGGAGTAGAGACAGACAAGGCACTACCCAACGGTTCTACTTCTAAACCCGCATGCTTGACAAAAATAGAGGATATAAATGAATGCGATGACCCCGAGTCAAATAGTACCAAAGCATAATGCCCCAAGATTGGGAGCGTACCTGTCACCACCGTACTAGCTCGCTCGGCCTCCTGCCGGTTCGTGGCAAAGACTCTCCCTTGCTGGGGAGCAGAAGGCTGACGTGGCGCCGTCTCTAAGGGTTTCCGAGGACACGCATCAGCGGTGTGCCCCGGCTGCCTGCACCTGAAGCAGACTCCACTCCCAGCTAAACATTGTCCTCCATGGACCTTCCCACAGGTAGTACAAGTGGGTAGCTCTCTCAAAGTTCTCCCAGCTGCTGCCAGCTCCCGACGGTGTCTCTGGAAGACACCTCCTGACCTCGGAGTCCGCTGTGGTATTACGTCGGGCTGCGCCTCCGCCTTCCTCTTCTGTCCCGAGGCTGACCCTGTGCCGACAACCTTAGATTGACCAGCTCTCTCATGCAGGCTCAGATCCAGTGCTATGCGTAGAGCATCCGCATGAGTGGTTGGTCGAAGAGCTCGTACAAAACCCTGGAGGTCTAACCTGAGGCCATTAACAAATCTCTCAGTCCTGGCGGCCTCATCCCTTACCACATCAGGGGCAAAACGGGACAACAGGTCGAACTCGGCATCATACTGTTCCACGCTCAGTTTGCCTTGCTCCAAGTTTAGGAATTCTTGGAGCTTGGCGTGCTTCACGTTGGCAGAGAAGAACTTAGCATAAAAGCTCTCCCTGAATTGCTCCCATGTGATCTTGCTGGCATCTCCTCCCAGCGCCCTCTCAGCAGTCTCCCACCAGGCAGTCCCCCTATCCTCCAAACAGAAAGCTGCACACTGCACCTTCTGGTCTTCTGGGCACTTCATGTACCTGAAGATCGTCTCTATGGATGTCAACCACAGCTGGGCTCTAAAGGGGTTGTCCAAGGATCCGTCGAAAGTCTTCGGGTTGTACTTCCTAAAATCCCTCAAGTGCTTGGCCTCAGCTGACAGTTGTACTGGCACCGGCTGAGCTTCCACCGGGGCTGGAGGGATGACGGGCTGGTCCTGAACAGGGGCTGGAGGGACTACAGGCTGGTCCTGAACAGGGGCGGCCTGGTTCTGCTGAGCAGCGAGGAACGGCGCTAGAGCAGCTTGCAGCATGGCCTGGTAACGCTGCTCCATTGCGGCGAGATCCGCCTGAGTGACCGGTGCATTAGGGTTGACTGGTACGTCGGGGTTGACTGGCGGCGCGGCAGGTTGCTCCGCCGGTTGGCCACGACCGGCTCCTCTGCCTCCCCTGCCACCTCCTCGGCGTGCACCTCTACGTGGCGGCATTCTTCCTAAAATTCACCAACAAATTTTTCACCACTAGAGCTCAATATTCTCTCTCTAAGTCTAATCTAATCAGGCAACATTATAATCTTAATATTTGTAAAGCTTTAGGCATACCTGGCGAGTGACGAAGGACCGTATAGCCATAGGGTGAGGTAAAAATCAAAACAAAATGACTTACATCATAAGTCAGTCTACAGGACCTAAAACACTGCGCTCTGATACCAACTGTAACGACCCGACTCTTTATGCTGAATCGAAGTGGTTACTAAATCTAGGATCAGTGTTTAAGTCATAAAATCTGGTGTAAATAAATGCAAAGAAATCTAGCAAATTTATTTATGAAAGATAGTTAAAGTAACATGTAGAAATACGAGTTAAGTTTAAATCCCTAAGCGGGCCCTATCTACAAAAATAACCAAAGTAAATATGCAGAAAGCCGAAACATGAATTTAACTGTAAAGTAAAACATGTGCGGAAGCAGGAAAACCCCTATGGCTCGCCACGGTCACTTCACGTCGCTCGCCAGCTTGCCTTTGCCCTTACCTCGTCCTCTACCTGAAAACATAAAATGAAGAGAATGAGTATAAAAATACTCAGTAAGGGACCCACTACTAGTCCCACTAGGTGCCTGTTAACATTCCTATCGAGTCCTGAAACTAGTACCCAATCTCTGGCACGCTCCCGAACACGTGCAACGTGCGCCCCGTAGGGACATAACTCTGGTCTTCGGTGTCCAGGGGACACTTAGGACCGTCGGGATGCGAGGACCCCGTCGAGTCGCTCGAGTCATATCTATAGTCATGCTGGACTGGCGCCCCGTCGAGCCTAACAGTCCTAAATAGGTGGTGATCCCGAAGGACACCCATGCAGGTACGACTCAGGTAGGAGAAGTTAACAGATACCCCAATCCCAACATACATATGCATACGTCATCAAATTATCATCAGGAAATAACCACCATCTCATCCCCCACTACAGCTATCATCAAACAGTCACTAATAGTCCTCATTATACAGTCACCTACGTCATAAGTCCATCAGTCTTATCATACAGTCACATACATCATAAGTCCATCAGTCTTATCATACAGTCACATACATCATAGGTCCATCAGTCCCATCATACAGTCACATACATCATAAGTCCATCAGTCTTACCATACAGTCACATACATCATAAGTCCATCAGTCTTATCATACAGTCACATACATCATAAGTCCATCAGTCTTATCATACAGTCACATATGGTTCGAGGGTTCTCATTACTATAATATTATGCCAAAGTATGGCCATGTCATTCGTCAGATCATGATAAAATATTATCATACATCGTAAGCCCAACCATCATCGTATGTCGCTGAAGGAACATGCAACATCAAATTCTCACATGGGGCTAGTAGTAGAAGTCTCTTACCTCGAGATGTTGCTAGATGAGTTCCTACTGAGGAAGTCCTAAGCTGCAGCAGCTATTTGGTCCAATTTGCTTCTTGAGGAAAGTAATTAAATTAATTAAATTTCCAAATTAACTCATTTAATTACTGGGCAGGCTAGGGAATTTGGAAATTACCAAAAATTTAGGTGGAAGGAGCCAAAACAGGCTTGGCGGCTCGACTGGAAGAAGACAGGACCGGCTCGGCTTGGCGTAGGCGCGGCTCGGCTCGGTACAGGGACTTCGCGTGCGGCTCGGCTTGCTACAGGGAGGGGGCGCGGCTCGGCTACGCGGAACGCACGGCGCGGCGCGGCTGCACGCGGGGAGAGCTGGGCACGTGTGGCGCGGACGCGGGTTTCGGTTTCGGGCGCGCGGGCGGTTCCGGGTTCGGACGCGCGGGTGGTGGTTCCGGGTTCGGTTTCGCCCGTCGGCTGGAGGCAGGCGCGTTCGCGGCTTCGGTGCGGCTCGGGTGTAGGCGCGTTCGCGGCTCCGATTTGCAGACGCGTTCGGCTGGCGACGCGGCTTCGACGTGGAGATGGATCTCGGCGACGAGTTTCGGCTGATCTGCCTCGGATCGAAGCGGCGCGAGGGGTGGCTTCGGCTTCCAGTCGTCTTGCAGACGCGTGAATGGACGGCTTCGACTCGGCTTCGGCGTGCGAGGAAGCTTGGACGAATTCTGGCGCGGCTGTGCGTGTGGCGTGGGTAGGCGGCTAGGGTTTCGCGACGGCGGCGGCGGCGGCGGCTCGCGGCGGCGGCGGCGGCGCGGCTAGGGTTTCTCGGCTTCTTCTTCTTCTTTCTCTTTTTCTTTTTCCTTTTTTTTTCTTTTCCTTTTCTTTTCCTTTTCTTTTCCTTTCCTTTTCCTTTTATAAAATAAATTCCCCTCTTTTTCTCTTCTTTAATAAATTCCAAATTTCACCCTTCTCTCTCTAAAATTTCACCCAATTTCTCAACAAATCCCTCCTTTCCCTCAACTTTTAAATACGTATAAAAATCTTAAATACCAAGATAATTTCATTTGGAGTTTACTTAATACTTTAAAAAGAAAAATCCAAATCTTAATGATATAAATTCCATTATTTAATTATAAATAAATAAATAAAATAAAATAAAAATAAAAAAAAAAAAATACTAAGAAAAAATGGATACAAGATCATTGGGGCGTTACATAAATAATTCTTAAGTGTTTAATATTTAAAAAATAAGTTATTTTGGTAAAAAATTAATAGTGTTTGGAAAAAAAATTAAAATATATTTTGAAGTGTATTTTAAATGTTTTTTTTAAATAGTTTAAATAAAATGATTTTTTTTCCAAACATAAAGTCTAAAATGTGATTCCATGTGCTTTGTAAAATGTTGAAAAACATATACTCTTTTTTATAAATTGAAGTGTAAAAGTCCATTTGCATGTTAAAAATGGTGTCAGTATATAGGAAAATAAAATATTCTATAAGCCACGTGGACGGTAACAGAAATTTTCAAATAATAAATTTGAACCAATTAAACAAAATGTCAAAGTTGACTAATACAACGTCGCTTGTTGTATATACAATAAAACGTTGTTGACAAAAAAAGTCAAATACATATAATATCCTCAATTATTAGTTGACATTACAACATTCTCTCTTTACATTTGGTAGTCAAATTCTCAATGTTGGGAATTGAAATTTTCAATAATGGGTTGGATACTCTCTCTCTCTCTCTCTCCCTCTCTCTCTCTCTCTCTCTCTTCATGAAAATTGCATCACAAATAATTTCGTGAGTTGAAACTTATCTCATTTATATGTTAAAATTAAAAATTAAATTATGTTTATGTAGTTGGTTTGATATGCTAATTATTGTAACCATCGATTTTAATTACAATTTGAGTAACAAAGAGTGCATGTTAGTTGTGAACTTTGGTATATTTTTTGAGTTATTGGAATAACTATTTTACTTCCAATGAGGAATACAAATGTGTAAGTATACACAAAGGAGATTCCAAAGAAAGGAAATTATACATTAGGAAAAAGCCTGAGATATTTCTAATTAAGAAACCTATAGAACATATATGGTAATACCCTCCTTTAAATTCAAGATGATAGACTTGTGTAACACATTTAAATTTATGAAATAGACGGATTGAATTGACTGGTGACAAAATCTTGATGAAGATGTATGCTAGTTTCTCTATAGTAGAAACGGATTATGAGAAGATACGATGAACTTTTCATACTTTAGTTTGGAGGTGAGATCAACCATCATCATTGTTGTATTACTATTCAGACTTCACCAAGGTTTAGAGTCTTGAAGTAATTGATGAAAAAGTTAAAGCATGTTTAATTGAAATAGGTTACACATAAAAATTAAGACATGTGAAAGTAATATATTAATTGATGAATAGTTTGCAAGATTGTTTAAATTAGATATGTTGATGAATTAAATAGAAAATTAATTGTTATGTGAAGCTATGGATCCTCGTAATTCCATAAATAGGATTGGTATACTATTGTAAAGTATCACTAGATGAAATGTGGCCTTTAATGGAGGTAAAGCATCAACCATCATTTTTGCTAGTGTTATTAAATGTTTTTAATATCGATTTAAAAACAACATTAAAGCCCTCTTTAATGTCAGTTATAAGCCATTAAAGGCCTTCAATATCGGTTATAAACCAACATCTTTGATAGTGTTATTGAAGACCTTTAATGTCGGTTGGCCTTTGATGTCGGTTTAAAACCGACATTAAATATGTCTTTGATGTCTTCTTGAACCAACATTAAAGATGTCTTTAATGTCATTTTTAAACCAACATTAAAGATGCCTTTCATGTCATTTTTAAACCAATATTAAGGATGCCTTTAATGTCAATTTAAAACCGACATTAAAGGCCTCTTTAATGTCAGTTTAAAAATGACATCAATGCCTTGTTTCTGGGTCCGTGTTTTCAAATTTATTTTTATCAAATTGTTTCATTATTGTCAAATTTTTATGACAACGAAATCGACATTATTTGTCTCGAAATACGTCTGAAAATGTTCCTCATCGTATATTATGAAAAATATAAAAACAATTGCTTGCACTCTAGCTATAGAATGCCTGTTAGTTAGTGGGAAACCTTATATTTCTATTTCACCTGCAATGCACACAAGGTCCAACACCTATAATTCCAACATACCCTTTTCCATACTTCCATATAGAACTACAACAAATACACATCATCCAAACACTTACATATAATCAACACCATATGACCAACTACTCCAAATCTGCCAAATATATCCACCTATATATAATCTCATATCAAACAACGTATATTGTCCTCTATGGCAAACCAATAACAAACACTTTCAATGCACATGATCCAACACCTAAAATACCAGCACACTTTTCCACAGTTCCATATAGTACTACAACAAATATGATCATCCAACACCTAAAATACTAGCACACTTTTCTACACTTCCATAGAATACTACAACAAATACAATCATCAAACACCTATATATAATCACATATTTGAATAAACACACTATATCCAAGCACTCTAAGTAAAAACTCAAAATCTAAAGATAATATGTAAGATCATGATTAATAACTAATGTATATGTACAACAGCAAGTTCATCCACTAACTAAAGTATATGTGCAAACTATATAACAAACAACAATTAGTATGGGACCGTCCGCCCTTCCAAAAACTATATGACCTCCCGTCCCTACAAAAACTTAATTCAAAAGTTCAAGCGGAAGAACCCAAAACTAAGTATATATAACAACTAGTTCCTTCACAAACTAAAGTCAAATACTAACTTAACTCGACGTAAAAAAAAAAAAAACATGTAAAAGCTTACATAAATCAGCCAACAAAGCTTGCCCATTTTGTTAGAATCTCGTCAATCTCCTTTTGCCTATATGCATTTTTTGTATTGAACTACACACAGAGAGAAAGATATGGAAAGAATGAGTTTAGATCGTAAATTGTAATATATAAAAACTGAAAGTAGAAACTTACAAGGCTAGTAATATGAATACTAGAATTATGCACTATCTCTTGTATGTACTTTTGCAACATAGTACCCACACCCTACAGAATCCAATTGACGAGGGCACTGCATGTATATAAATTGGATACAAATTATTCTTATGTACCATCGAAAATAATTATGTGTCAATGCAAATTACCTTTACATGTTTCCATTTTGGAGTTGACCGATAGAGTTGTAAATCATGTTTAGCTTGCCATGTCTTCAACCCTCTAAATATTTTGAAACATTATAAGACAATAAAGTGAGATAAGAAGTAATAGAGTGAATATACTTACACATTTATGACTCATGATTGTCTTCATTGACTTTACTCCAAAGAGAGTCCAAGAGATAAATACAATTTTCTTGAAGATCGATGACATGCAACATCCAATGAAAACCACAATAAGCAACTTCTTCAATGTGAGTACACATTTAAGCTTAATGGAAAAAAAATTAATGTGTTTCTCTTCTTTATTTACCCGGTATTATATGAAATTAGAACTATTTGTTCCAAGCTAGCTGCTCCTAATTGGTTGGCTAGATTTCTGGATCGAAGATCACAATCCTTGATATGTGACGATATTTTTAATTGGTCAATAACAACAAACTTCCTTGCATAGTCACATTCATCCCAAAGATATCTAAGTAAAAGCAACCATAGTTAAAACATGAGCAAAATAACTACAACAATGGTATTGGAGATAAAGATGAGTAAAAGTTGTCTTATACTTAGGTAATGTACGCTAGTATACACTATAACCTATTTCAACCATGTCACAGTAATGCAACAAGTCTTCATGAGCTAAATAAACAAATTTATCTCTTTCAAATATTAGCTCGTTCAGTGAGATGCAAATCATGTCTACATCCTTCATGTAGTTCACGACACTTCAACGTAAGAGCTTAATAGTCCTGTTAACGTCTGTGTAATTTGAAGAATACATGACATCCTTCATGGTTGAATTCTCTTACCTCAACAAAGGTTCAAAATCCAAAATACATCCACAAATAAAATCAAAACTTAAATAGTGAAAAAGAGACACACTTGTTTTTCATTGATTCGTAGAAACAAGCCAACGAGGTCATTCAATAATGTTACTCAATGCTTGATTTAAGGTCTCTATCTTGTCCTTCATTGGATTGGGTATCATCAAATTTTCTTCCCTAACCACGTCTACTAAAACTTTAACACTGGGACAACCAATGTTATCATCGACTACCGTGGCTACTGCAACAATATTATTAATGGATCATATAGAGAACTGGCATGGTGTTCCCTTTACAAATATTAAAAGCATCGCTAAGAACAATTGATCCTATATCGTTAAAAAATTAAAAGTAATAACAAAGTCAATTACCTCCACTCCTTTGTTGCTAGGTGTGTTGCCCATATCCTCATCGACATCAAGATCTATGTTAATACTTCCAATGGACAACCTCGACTGATTACTTCTCTTCATGTAACTTTTGCATCTCAAATCATCCTCTTCTTTAAGACATATTTCAACTTCAAGAGTTATCATTTTCTCCTTCCCTTTTACAGTGTTGAAATATTGTGATTCAGAGACAAATTTTGTCCTTCCCTTTTATAGTGTGGAAATATTGTGATTCAGAGAAAAAACCACCTATGCCTCTTACACTACCACCATGCTCTTTGGACAACCAACTTACGTAGTATGAGAATAGACAGGGTTTAACATGTACTCGACGTATTGTAGAACATCATTTACATTTTGAATGACGTAAAGATAAAGTTGATCTAATTGCTCTTTACTCGGTCTGATAAAAGAAGAAGCTGATAACACTCTATCCACGTTTGAATCCCTTTTTATTACAGATGAGTTGGGTCCAATAGAACTAACTCCAGCAATAAATTCCGAAAATAACTCTGTAGCCTCTTCAACAATATAATTTTCTATCGTTCATCCTTCTAATCGATTTTTGTTTTGCACATAAGTTTTCAAGACTTTCATATAACGTTCAAAAGAATACATCCACCTGAGATGAACATGTCCACAAAACTCAATTTCTCTTATAAGATACACTACAAGGTGTACCATTATAATGAAAAATGATGGTGGAAAATACTTCTCCAATAGACATAAAGTGACTACTACATCTTCTTGCATTCCTTTTAAATGTGATGAATCAATTGTCTTCTTACATATAACATTGAAAAAAAGCATAGCCGAATAATTACAAGTCTTACATGTTACGGTAGAATATCACAAATTTCCATAGGTAGCAATTATTGCATAAGAACGTGATAGTCATGCGACTTAAGTTCGTACAGTTTCAAATCTGTGAGTGACACTAAATTTTGAATGTTTGATGAATAGCCTTCATGTACTTTAAGTTTAGATACTGTCTTACAAAAACTCAACTTCTCTGTTTGAGATAATATATAACATGCTGGAGGTAAAATGATTTTTTTCTCCCCTACTTGAGAGGCTAACTCTGATTTAATGTTCAGTTCCATCAAATCTAATCGACTTTTTACTTCATCTTTTGCTTTATTGGGAATATCAAGCAATGTGCCAATGAGATTTGCACACACATTCTTTTCAATGTGCATTACGTCTAAACAATGTCGTACAACAATGTACTTCCAATATTCTAAGTATAAAAATAAATAAATTTTTCATCCAATAAGTTCCTAAAGAACTCACTTCACTCTTCTTTTCTTTGATAGTTCTCTTACCAAATGAGTGTTCATACTTGTTTGTACAAGAATTTCTTCCCTAAAGAATTTCTTCCCCAATCAATAGTTCTTGAGCCAATTTGTGACGACCCAACTTTCCGGACTAAGCTGAGATCACTACTCAGTACTAAGACCCGAAAGATGCACGTATCAGTCTAGTGACCCCGAAGGATACACCTATCAGTCTAGTGATCCTGAAGGATGCACATATCAATCTAGTGATCCCGAAGGATGCACATATCAGTCAGTGATCCCGAACGATGCACGTATCAGTCTAGTGATCCCGAAGGATACATCTATCCGTAAGGTACACTATCCCATAGATGAAACTAACCGTTACCCCTCAGTCCATACTAAACCGTCTACAACCGTCACGCTCCGACAACGTTCATATTGCAATCTCGTCATAGACTTCGTCAGACATATAGTATAGGTTTAAACAACCATATCCTCAATTGTTACATGCGTATCCCATTCACACATCATTGTGATATCCTTTAGATCCAGTCAACCAGTCAAATCAGAATCAGACTCACAGTCTTTCCACGACATATCTCCATAAATAATATCCAGACAATAGACTACCACATACCTAACCTTAAGACTTTTAAGTTCATAGACATACAATTCCAATTCACAACATAGCCCATTAATATAACTACTATACACAGAATATCCGGGCATTGGTGTCTATCCTTAAACAACTCATTACACACGATGGCACACAAGCTACAACTAGCGATCACTTTACCTTAATCAGACAAGAACATAAAGCGATACTTAATAGTCAAACATGCGTCAATTCATTCAGTACAGTTACTAACGTATAATCCCCTGTAGATTACTACGTTTCCAGCCTCGATCCGAGCTCCAGTAGTAGGAAAATCCCTTACTTGATACTTGGTTATGCCCCTCGATCGAGTCCACGCTCAACGAATCCACCTAACGAAATCACAAGGGTTTTAAACGATGATACTAGTAAAAGTCATTTTTAAATGGTCCTAAGCAACATTCGTTGACTTACCTGAGAAAAGGAGAGCTATCTCCAATTAAGCTTGCCGGGGAACCCAAGAACTTGAGCGTCAACTCCCTAATACCTTCAAGGAACGAAAGGTAGGACTATGTCTTACTCCAAAATCTAAACTCGAATCGGTTACAACAACATTAGAAAATTCACCAAAATAATCCTTACCGAAGACTCACCGTGACCCGAAGTAGAGGAAGGAAGGCTTAGGTGGCTCGGTGAACAGGGAGCTCGGCTTGGCTTGGAGGTGATCGGCTCGGCTCAGCTCGCGGCTTGGGTTGGTCAGTTCGCAACTCGGCTCGGCTTGGATCAGCTTGCGGCTCAGCTTGGATCGCAGCAAGGCTCGGCTTGGATCGTTGCTCGACTTCGCTTGCGGCTCGGCTCGGTCCTCGACTCGGCTCGTCTCGCGGCTCGCGGCTCGCGGCTCGGCACAACTCGTGGCTCGCGGCTCGGCTCAACACGCGGCTCGACTTGGTTTGGATTCGTGGCTCGGGTCGGCTTCGATTCGCGGCTCGGGTACATATCTTTGCTCCACCCGACAATGGCTGAATGAGGGACGTCGATGGCAGAAGTGAGCAGCTCCCCTCGATGTTCTGGGCTGCGTCAGGAACACGGGATAAGGAGAGAGAAACCGTCCGCAGTGGCGGAGACGAAGAGGGAGGGAGAGACGTTGGCTGCGGACGGTCGGATGATCGATTCGGGGATTTCGTCGGTGGCTAGCCGGGTGCAGATGGAGAACAGGGACGGCTGCGGTCGGAGGCGTGGCGAGGCGAACAGCCACCGAGATGGGGACGAAGTCAAAGATGGGGACGACGACAAAACGCGTGCGGAAGAGAGAAGGTTGGAGAGACGGCAGCGGCGACTTTGCGTGCGGAAGACGATGAAGAAGAAAAAATGGATGGGGGGGCGCTTTAGGGTTATTTTAAAAAATTATTATATATATATATTAAATAATAATAACATTAAATAATAATAATAATGATAATATTAATATTAAATAATAACAATATTAATATTAAATAATAATATTAATATTAAATAATAATAAAAATAATATAATTAATATTATATTATTGTTATATCAATTTACAAAATATTAAATTTAAAGAAATTCATATCCCTAAATTTCTTTTTCTTCCCTCTTCGAAGTTAACCAAGAATTTACACCAAAATTTTAAATTTTCGAAAATTCACTCAAAAAGATAAAAATTACCTCCAAAAATTCAGGGCGTTACATTCTTCCCTCCTTAAGGAACTTTCGTCCTCGAAAGTTTTTATTCCTCGAACAATTCGGGATAACGAGACCTCTGTCGTTTTCTCGCTTCCATGTAGCCTCTTCAACCCTGTGATTCCGCCATAAGACTTTAACCAAAGGAATTTCTCTATTCCTCAACATTTTCACCTCCCTAGCCAGCACCTCAACGGGTTGTTCTGTATAGCTCAAGTTTTCATCAATCTCTAGTGGCTCGTAATCCACTACATGGGATGGATCTGGCACGTACTTCCTCAACTTAGAAACATGGAACACATCATGAACTGCCGAGAGTGATGGTGGCAACGACAAGCGATACGCTATAGGGTCAATCTGCTCCAGAATCTCAAACGACCCAACAAAACGGGAACTCAGTTTTCCTCTCCTTTCAAATCGTAAGACACCTTTCATAGGTGCTACTTTCAAGAACACCTTGTCCCCCACATCAAACTCAAGATCCTTCCGTCTCACATCAGCATAACTCTTCTGCCTACTCTGTGCGGTCTGCATACGTGATCTAATTTTCTGTATCTCTTCGTTAGTAGACTGAACTAACTCAGGACCCATCAATCTCTACTCACCCACCTCACTCCAGCAAATAGGGGATCTACAACATTTGCCGTACAAGGCCTCAAATGGTGCCATGCCAATAGTAGCCTGAAAACTGTTATTATAAGCAAATTTCATCAAATGCAAGTGGGAGTCGCAACTACCTGGAATTTCCAATGCACACGCTCGCAACATATCCTCTAAAACTTGGTTCAGACGCTCAGTCTGACCGTCAGTCTGTGGATGGAAAGCTGTACTAAAGTCTAACCTCGTGCCCATAGCAGTCTGCAAACCCTTCCAGAATTTGGAAGTGAAACGGGCATCTCTATCAGAAACAATTGACACTGGCACTCCATGTAGTCTCACTATCTCAGACATGTACAGTTCTGCCCCATTACTAGCGGTGTAGGTGGATTTACCGGAACAAAGTGCGCTGATTTGGTAAGCCTGTCAACCACAACCCAAATCACTGTAAAACCCCTCAGAGTTCTTGGCAGTCCTGTAATGAAATCCATGGACACGTTTTCCCACTTCCATTCCGGTACGCTCAAGGGTTGTAATAAACCCGCTGGTTTCTGCCTTGGTGCCTTAACTTGCTGACACACCAAGCATTTACTAACAAATTCTGCCACCTCTCTCTTCATATTACGCCACCAATAAACCCACTTCAGGTCCTGATACATCTTCGTACTACCCAGGTGCATGGAAAATGGGGAACTGTGAGCCTCAGATAATAATTATGTTTTAACTGCACTATCTGATGGCACACAGAGACGCCTCTCAAACAAAAGTCCACCATCAGAGGATATGGAGAACTCAACAGCTTGCCCTGCCTCTGCTAAGCCACGCTTCTCAACCAAATAAGAATCGTTACTCTCAGCATCAATGATCTTTTGCCTCAAAGTCAGCTGTACCGTCAACTGGGCTAATTGCATAGTGACTGCCCCTACTGACACTACAATCTCAGCCCTCTCAAGATCTCGATGCAATGGGGCCTGTCGGGTAATAAGTGCTGCTGAATGTGATACCTTTCTACTAAGAGCATCAGCTACCACATTTGCCTTGGATGGATGATACAGTATCTCACAATCGTAATCCTTCACTAACTCAAGCCATCCTCGCTGCCTCATATTCAATTCCTTCTGAGTAAAGAAATGTTTCAAGCTTTTATGATCCGTGAAGATCTGTATCTTTTCACCATACAAGTAATGCCTCCATATCTTCAATGCAAAAACCACTGCTGCCAACTCTAAATCGTGTGTAGGGTAATTCTCCTCATGACTCTTCAACTGACGAGAAGCATAAGCGACTACCTTACCTTGCTGCATCAATACACAACCCAAACCCTTCTTAGAAGCATCCCTATAAATCATAAAACTGCCCGAACCATCAGGTATAGTAAGAACCAGTGCAGTAACTAGCTTCTGTTTAAGATTCTGGAAACTGTCCTTACATGTCTTGCTCCAAAAAAAAGGAGCTCCCTTCCTGGTCAACTGAGTAAGAGGAGTAGCTATACGGAAAAAGTTCTCCACAAACCGTCGATAATAACCTGCTAAACCCAGAAAGCTACGAACCTCACTGACTGTGGAAGGTCGGGGCCAGCTGGTAACTGCCTCTATCTTAGCTGGATCCAAAGAAACTCCAGCCTTAGAAACCACATGGCCTAGAAAGAACACTTGCTTCAGCCAAAACTCGCATTTCGAGAACTTTGCATATAATTTATTATCCTGAAGGGTTTGCAGAACCATACGTAAATGTTCGTCATGCTCGGCCTCCGTCTTGGAATATATAAAGATGTCATCAATAAACATGATCATAAAAGTGTCTAGAAACTCCCTAAACACTTTGTTCATCAAGTCCATAAACACTGCCGGAGCATTCGTCAAACCAAAAGACATCACAATAAACTCATAATGTTCGTATCTGGAACGAAAGGTCGTCTTCAGTACATCACCGTCCTTAATCCTCAGCTGATGATATCCCGACTGAAGATCAATCTTAGAGAACACTGTAGCTCCCTGTAACTGGTCAAACAGGTCATCGATCCTGGACAAGGGATATCTGTTCTTAACGGTTACCTTGTTCAACTCCCTATAGTCAATGCATAGGCGCATTGATCCATCTTTCTTCTTAACAAATAAAATTGGTGCACCCCAAGGTGACACACTCGGTCGAATGAAGCCCTTATCAAGCAATTCCTGTAACTGCACTTTCAGTTCTTTCAACTCTGCTGTGGCCATTCTGTACGGGGCTCTGGATATAGGAACTATGCTCGGTTCCAACTCTATGGCAAACTCAATCTCTCTGTGAGGAGGTAACCCTGGAAGTTCTTCAGGAAAGACATCCGGATAGTCCCTCACCACTGGTTCTGATGACAGGCATACATCAACCTCTTTAGTATCCACCACGCTCGCTAAGATACTCCAAGTACCCTGACTGAGCAGTTTGCTTGCCCTCATGGCTGAGATTACCTGAGGTAACGACCTTGACCCTTCTACCTTAAATTTAAAACTAGCCATCGAGGGAGGGTTAAACGCTACCTCCTTACGGGAACAATCTATGCTGGCATGGTTAGCGGCCAACCAATCCATACCCAGAATTACATCAAAGTCGAGCATGTCCAGGACTAACAACGTTACTTCAATCACATGGCCTGCTATCTCAATCTGGCATGCTTTCACCTTTTCTTTCGACAACATACACTCCCTAGAAGGAGTAGATACTGATACAACATGGTGTAGGGGCTCTACCTCTAAGCAGGCATGCAACACAAATGCAAAAGAGATAAAAGGAACGTGACGAACCCGAATCAAACAAAACTAAGGCGTAATGCCCCAATACTGGAAGCGTACCTATCACCACTGTGCCTGCCCTCTCAGCCTTGGTCTTGTTGGTAGCAAAGACTTTACCCTGATATGGAGCACCTGCTCCCTGATTCTGTGCATTCTCGGTAAGCCTCATCGGACATCTATCAGCTGTGTGCCCCTCTTGCCTACACTTAAAACAAGTTCTAGTCCCAAATAAACAACGACCCAGATGGTGCTTCCCACAAGTGGTACACAATGGCTTCCTCTGGCAGCTTCCCCTGCCTTAAAAGGTTTCTACTAGAAGCGGCGAAACTCACCACCTGATCGGAAGTTCCGCTGTGGCACTGAAATAGGCTGCTGCTCAGCCTTCCTTTTCTGTCCGGAGGTCGAACCTTTACCTGCACCCTTGGACGAGTTAGCCCTCTCCTGTAAACTGAGATCCAGTGTCAGGCGTAGTGCATCGGCCTGAGTGGCGGGTCGGAAGGCTCGAACCAAACCCTGGATGTCTAGCCTGAGGCCTCTAACAAACTTATCAGCTCTGGCCGCCTCAGTCGCTATGATCTCGGGAGCGAAGCGGGATAACATGTCAAACTCCGCATCATACTGCTCTACTGTCATGTCGCCCTGCTCTAAGTTCAGGAACTCTTGCCTCTTGGCATCTCTCAAACTAGCATAGAAGAATTTCGCATAGAAACTCTCCTTGAACTGTTACTCAGTAATCTGACCCACGTCACCCCCTAACATTCTCTCTATCGTCTCCCACCATGCAGTACCTCAGCCTGTCAACATGAAAACGGGACACTGCACTTTCTGATCCTTAGGGCACTTCATATATCGAAATATGTTCTCCAAAGAAGATAACCACAGCTGAGCCCTGGTGGGGTCCTCCAAAGACCCATCGAATGTCGTGGGGTTATACTTTCTGACATCCCTCAAGTGCTTGGCCTCTATCGACAACTGATCCGACACGACCTGGGGCACAACTGGAACTGGAGCGGGAGCTGGAGCAGGAGCTGGCGCAGGAGCTAGCGGGGCAGGCTGCTGCTGCTCCCGCATCTGCATAATCAAATCCCCGAAACTCTGCTCCATAGCAGCGAGGTCCGCATGAGTAACTGGCGCAGCCGGGTCGGTGGCTTGGGCTACAGGCTGCACCTCAGGTTGAACACGTCCTGCTCCCCTCCCTCGGCCTCCTCGGCCGTCCCTACATGCACCTCTCCTAGGCGGCATTTCCCTAACAACCACCAATGATCCCTTTAGTTACATGTGATAATTAACTTCGCAGTTTAACTTAGGTAAGGTAATGCGTATAGAGTTATACATATAATTTCATGAGAGCGTACCTGACGAGTGGCAAGGATCGTTTTAACAATAAGGACACAAAAACACAGACTCACATCATAAGTCATTCTACAGAACCTAAAACTTAGGCTCTGATACCAACTGTCACGACCCAACTTTCCGAACTAATCTGAGATCACTACTCAGTACTAAGACTCGACCACAAAGCACACAAACTCATAAAGGACCGGTTACGATTCATTGAAAACTTTTTATAATATTACAAAAGCAGTTTCAGGCCCTATTTTAAATCACATTCACGAGAGTTTCAAAATACAGTACTCAAATCATCTACACAACTCACAAAACCAAACATTCTAACTGTGACTCGAACTGACAATGAAAATAGAGAGCAACAAAAATACATCAGCGGAAGCATAAAGAAAACCAGACGCGTCCATATGGCCTTCACGCATCCTTCTTGCCCCTCGTCGGTCTGCCCCTCGCTGTACCCTTACCTGATAAGTTAAAGAGGAAAAATGGTGAGTATAAAATATACCCAGTAAGGGACCCACTACTGGGCCCGTTAGGGAGCAACGGTTAACTTCCTATTCAGGGGTACCCTATATAAACAGTCTAGTGGTTCCGTAGAACGCATACATCAGTCTCGTGATCCCGAAGGATGCACGTATCAGTCTAGTAACCCCGAAGGATACACCTATCAGTCTAGTGATCCAGAAGGATGCACATATCAGTCTAGTGATACTAAAGGATGCACATATCAGTCTAGTGATCCCGAAGGATACACCTATCCGTAAGGTACATTATCCCATAGATGAAGCTAACCGTTACCCCTCAGTCCATACTAAACCGTCTACAACAGTCATGCTCCGACAACGTTCATATTGCAATCTCGTCATAGACTTCGTCAAACAGATAGTATAAGTTTAAACAACCATATCCTCAATTGTTACATGGATATCCCATTCACACATCATTGTGGTATCCTTTAGATGTAGTCAACAAGTCAAATCAGAATCAGACTCACAGTCTTTCCACGACATATCTCCATAAATAATATCCAGACAATAGACTACCACATACCTAACCTTAAGACTTTTAAGTCCATAGACATACAATTCCAATTCACAACATAGCCCATTAACATAACTACTATACACAGAACATCCGGGCATTGGTGTCTATCCGTAAACAACTCATTACACACAATGGTACACAAGCTACAACTAGCGATCACGTTACCTTAATTAGACAAGAGCATAAAGCGATACTTAATAGTCAAACATGCGTCAATTCATTCAGTACAGTTACTAACGTATAATACCCTGTGGATTACTACATTGCCAGCATCGATCCGAGGTCCAGTAGTGGGAAATCCCTTACCTGATACTTGGTTATGCCCCTCGATCGAGTCCACGCTCAACGAATCCACCTAACGAAATCACAAGGGTTTTAAACGATGATACTAGTAAAAGTCATTTTTAAGTGGTCCTAAGCAACATCCGTTGACTTACCCGAGAAAAGGAGAGCTATCTCCAATTAAGCCTGCCGCGGAACCCGAGAACTTGAGCGTCAACTCCTTAATATCTTCAAGGAACGAAAGGTAGGACTATGTCTTACTCCAAAATCTAAACTCGAACCGGTTACAGCAACATTAGGAAATTCACCAAAATAATCCTTACCGAAGATTCACCGTGACCCGAAGTGGAGGAAGGAAGGCTTAGGTGGCTTGGTGAATAGGGAGCTCGGCTTGGCTTGGAGGTGATCGACTCGCGGCTTGGGTTGGTCAGTTCGCGGTTTGGCTCGGCTTAGATCAGTTTGCGACTCGGCTTGGATCGCAGCTTGGCTCGGCTTGAATCGTTGCTCGGCTCGGTGCGGCTCAGCTCGGCTCGGCTCGCGACTCGCGGCTCGGCTCAACTCGCAGCTCGTGGCTCGGCTCAACTCACGGCTCGCGGCTAGCTACTCGGCTCGCGGCTCGACTTGGTTTGGATTCGTGGCTTGGGTCGGCTTCAATTCGCGGCTCGGGTACAAATCTTTGCTCCACCTGACAACGGCTGAATGAGGGACGTTGACGACGGAAGTGAGCAGCTCCCCTCGGTGTTCTAGGCTGCGTCGGGAACACGGGATGACCGATTTGGGGATTTCATTGGTGGCTGGCCGGGCGCGGATGGAGAACAGGGACGGCTGTGGTCGGAGGCGTGGCGAGGCGAACCGCCACCGAGACGGGGATGAAGTCAGAGATGGGGACGACGACGGGACGCGTGCGGAAGAGAGAAGGCTGGAGAGACGGCGGCGGCGGCTTCGCATGCGGAAGACGATGAAGAAGAAGAAATGGATGGGGGGCGCACTTTAGGGTTATTTTAAAAAAATTATATATATATATATGTATATATATATATATAAAATTAAATAATAACAATATTATTAAATAATAATAAAAATAATATAATTAATATTATATTATTATTATATCAATTTACAAAATATTAAATTTAAAGAAATTCATATCCCTAAATTTCTTTTTCTTCCCTCTTCGAAGGCAACCGAGAATTTACACCAAAATTTTAAATTTTCGAAAATTCACTCAAAAAGATAAAAATTACCTCGAAAAAGTGGGGGCGTTACACAATTCTAATTCTTGTGCATGATTGAAAATTTTCTTCTATTTCCTATATGGATGATGACGTGGTAGAAACTTGCTATGCCCAATATATGTCATCTTTCTTCCTTTTGGAAAATAAATGGATGAAGTTTTCTCCCCATAAATTGACATGCATGATTTCCTTTAACCGTACAACCACACAAGTTGTCATACACAGGAAAATCATTAATGGTCCATAATAAAATAACTTTAAGCCTGAAACATTGATCTTGATATGCATCATACTATTCCACCCTATCATGCCAAAGTTTTTTCAAATCATCAACTAACTGAGCTAAATAAACATCTATTTCATTTCCTAGTTGTTTGGGACCAGATATTAGTGCGGTCAACATAAATTTTTTTTGCTTCATACATAACCATGGAGGTAGGTTGTATGTCACTAACATCACTAGCCAACAACTATATCTACTGCTAAGATCTCCATGCGGATTTACCCCATTTGTAAAAAGAGCAAGACGTAGATTTCTAGGTTCCGACCTAAACTTTGGCCATAAATTGTCTTTTGGATGTTGTAATAAATCATTCCCTTCTCTTTTTCTGGCATGTCACGCCAATAATCTTGATGTTTCTTTGCTTCAAAACATTCTTTCAAAACTTGGAAATGGGGAGAAATACCACATGACTTTCCTTAGAACATTCTTAACCTTCTTCTTTGAATTTTTAGGAATCTTCCATCTTGACATACCAGAAAATGGTTCTTGATCCTAAACAAGCAACAATCATTCCTACATGCATAAATCTTCTCGTACTTCATTCCAAGAGTACACAAAGTCTTTTTTGCTTCATAACTAAAAGTGGGCATTCATTGGGAGTAGGTAAGATGTCACAAATTAATTGTAACGACTATGTGAAACTCTTATCACTACATCCAAATTTAGCTTTAAAATTATATAACTTTATCAATGTAGATATTTTGGTAAAATTCTTACCATTAGGATATAATGGTTTCTTGGCATCATCTATTAGTTCCTCAAAATTTTCTGACTTGTCATTAAAAAAATTCTGTGCAGCCTCAAACATTCCAATTGTGTCGTCAACATCGTCCTCGTCAATTTCTCGTCCTGCACTACTAAAGACACTCTCATTGTTTCTCTTTATTGGTAGTGATTGGCCATGAAAAATTTATACTAGATAACTCTTATCGATGCCGTTAAAAAACAAGTGATCTTTAATTGTATTCACATCTAAAGTTTTTGCATTCACGCCTTTTAAAAAAGGATAGGTCATGACGTCCTCAATGCTCGACCCACACCGAGAAAAGGAAGAAATTATAGATGAAGGATAGTTCAGGTTCGTCCTAGACGAAGGTACTTACTAGAGAGAAGGGCTCGATATGTGAGTTCCGGTGTAACCTCTCAAGGCGTCGACCAAACGCCCGAGCATAGCCTTTCCCGCCGAACATCCACAATCAATCCAGTCTACTTGACAAGATCTCCTTCCTTAATAGTGGTATCACTACCAAAGACAACAATCCATACACTCTCATTCTCAAGATTTATGGCTATTTCTTTGATACCGCTGGCAAATTCCACCATTTCCCTAGCTTACATCTTCGAATGTTCCAACCCATTTTTAATAAACATCTCAACCCCAAAAGCATAATTAGTTGACATTCTATTCTTTTTCATCTATGACTTATCCATATAAACTTGTGAACTTTACTATAATCAACAATTATATCTACAAAGTTGAAGGCTAAATATAATCAATAAAAAGTTATACACCCAAACATCCATACAATTAGAACAAAGCAAAACTATCAAATAAGCACATAGGTAAAAGAAATTAAATTCTTACCCACATTCGAAAAACTAACAAGTTCTATATAACCAAAACAACAAAAAAAATTCTATAATATACACTAAAACAACTACAAAACTCGCAATTGTATCATTCAATCGACTATCAAACAAATCTCAAATTAAAACCATCCACAAAGACCAAACTTAAACTTCTAACAATCCTTACGACATATAATTCCAAATGAATGAAGTGAAACAAGACTTTAGCATAAAAGGATATGACTGATTATATAACCTAAGTTCAAATGTTAAATGCTAATGTCTAAACATGTATATTAATGTAGCTAAAGTCTTATTATTTTAAGTGGCATATCACATAAAATGTCACATCACAGACATCATGATTCATGAGAAAGGAACTTTGAAGTTAGCGTTGGTACGAAAAGTTGTTTTCTAAGCGATTAATTAGTTTGCAATCTCAGCCATCTGATAGTTAAAAGAGATGGAAATACAAATCAAAAAAAGGAACAACCAATTTGCAATCTCAACCATTAAAGTAGTTATGGTTGCATTTGTAATAAAAAGCAAACCATTCCATTAGTGTAAAACATTTCCCAAATACCAAAACTATGTTTTCCCTGCCGGAATCCAATCACAACAAACCAACAGATAACTACCATCAACCCATATATAATTTCAATAGGGAACCAAGGTAAACATAGAGCACATAAATTTGGGAAGGGTGAAAGAAATTTGAGAAAGATGAAAAATCGTGTGTGAGGGGTTTGAGAGAAGAGTAAAGTAAGAGAGAGAAAGTTAATTTTTTTACAAAATTTAAAAAAGTTAAAAAATAAGGAGCTTTAATGTAGGTTCTCAAAAAGCAGGGTGTTTAATGTCGATCTTAAATCAACATTAAAGCTCTATCTAAGCTTTAATGTCGATTTAAAAACCGATATTAAATAGTCGTCTTTTGAAAACCGACATTAAAGCCCATTTTTCATTTTTTCTACCCAAAATTAAAGACAAGATTTCTTCTAGTGTATCCAAATGTGAAGTAGAATACACATAAAAGTAGTTAAAGTCTTCAAATAAGTTTTTTTTATTTTAGAGCTTCTATCAAATATTCTATTTGGTGATTATTTATTTAGGATGTTCATCACACACTTCCAATCGTAATCTGTATCAACAGGGATGAAGAGAAACACATTCTTCGAATTTTGGTCCATGCTATGACATTAGAATTTATAGATTATTAACTTTTATTATAACAGATATTCTAAGTATTAGCAAAAAAACCTATGCACCGCTGCAACACATGTGCTACAATACATGGTTCACCAAGTCATGTCCCAGCTCACCAATTCTCTATAGAGATTGGAAGGCCTCTCAGAACAAAGCATTCTTCATGCTAATGTGACCAGATTCCTTAAGGTGTTCTTCTAACCTTTTGCAACCATCTTGAGATAGTACTAAGGCATGCAATTGTGAGGTAATCTATATCGAGATTGATTTGAATCAGGAAGATAACATGCCATTCTCTCAGTCACTTGGTAAGATTGGAGAAGAATGTGTATTGAAACTTTTAGAAGCTCGGATGATAGAGTTTAAGGTTTTAATGCCTTTGTTAGTTTTACTTTATGAGATTTCCTATGTTCATTAATTTTTCTCATTAAGTTCTAACTAGCTTGAAATCTTAATTTTTTTTAGACTTTTATTTTATGTTGAGTCACCATCATCCAACCTTTAAATCTTTCATTTTATTTTCTTTTTCTTTACAAATATAAAATATCCAAAAAGACCTATTGGAGCCTTAGCTTTAAATTTAAAAAACGCTCTCTAAGCTTTAAAAGTGATATTGACACGAGCAAAATGAGAACAAAGAAATATTTTACATGCCTTAATGAATCAAATTATGTTGAACACTACAAGAAATCGGGGGGTTTCTCGACATAGAGAAAGATATCGATAGAAAAATTGTCGGGAATAGCTCGTTCTTCCGACGCCAAGCATTAGACATCGGGAACAAAAGCTTTTCCTGACGCACAATTCTATACATCGAGCAAAAGGACCATTCTCGACGCGAATATGCTGCGTCGAGAAAGCCTTGTCGTAATTTACAACGAATTAATTACAGTGGGCATGTATCCCCGACGCTTTGCCTTATGCGTCGGGGACGGCGTTGGGAATAAGGACCATTCCCAACGCCGTAATGGTGTATTGGGAAAGATCCTTAATTCTCGACGCTATAAGTGGGATCTCCTAACGTTTTTGCGATGCATCGAGAGATCCCCTATAAATTCATTTCAGTTCTGTGAATCACAGAACCGAAAAGAACGAAAGAGGTATGAAAGGGAGAGACGAACTGCTACTGCCATGTGTCCTATCGCTATGCCCTATCGCCTTTTCCCTCGCCACCGTTGCCCTTGCCGCTGTCCATCCTTGCCGCCGTCTACCGCCGTGTATTAAGGTAAGTTTAAAATCTAAAATTTTTAGGTTTAGGGTTGATAGTTTAGGGTTTTTTTTAAAAAAAATTGTTTTAGGTATTTTTCTATTTTTGTACTGAATGTGTGTTGTATTTTTGTATTGAATGTGTGTTGAATTTGTTGAATTGAAATTTGAATGGAATTGAAATTTTTTTAGGGTTTTTTTTAAAAAATTTAATTGAATTGAATGAAAATTTGTTTTAGGGTTTTTAGGTATTTGTTTAAATTGAAATTTGAAAGGGGGTGTTATGTTTGAATTGTAATTTTGTAACGCCCCACAAATTAAATCTAATTAAATAAAATTGAATTGTAATTATCTTAATTTTGGGGCGTTACAAATTTGAAGGGGGGTGTTATGTTTGAATTGAAATTTGAAGGGGGGGTGTTATTTTTGAATTGAAATTTGAGGGGGGAGGGGGTGTTGTGTTTGAATTGAAATTTGAAGGGGAGAGAGGGGGGTTATGTTTGAATTGAAATTTGAAGGGGGGGTGTTATGTTTGAATTGAAATTTAAAGGGGACTTTATAATCGACGCTTATAGTTGGAGCGCCACGTTGCTGTCAATGGGCGCATTTCGATGACTATCGTCCCTGGAGCGGAGAAGCCTATTTTCCCACACATTGTTCGTTTCAGCCAGGCGATAGACGTGTGCGTGCGAAAGACATTTCTCGTCCGCTTCCTTAAGTGGGCGAACGTCGGCAGAGAATATATTGAGGTCGTCAAGGGCGACCTCCAAGTAATTAAGTCCACTATATATTTATAATTTCAATTAAAATATATCTAAGTTAACCAATCTAATATGTTATTTTTGTAATGTGTAGCGGTTTTTTGTGCTTGATTTCAATGATCAAGCAATGAATAGGTTTGTTGAGCATCAGATGCTCACCACCTTTAAGAAGTTTCGGGGCGACTGTCACAGACACTTCAAAAGGTACAGCGACTCCGAGGAGGACCAAACGTATTGGTTGGACGTCATGAGGATTGGCACTTCCTTTGTGACCACTACATGAGCCGTGCATTCCAGGTATTTAATTTGTGATGCTTAATTATGATTTCAACTTTTAATATGTATAAGAAATAAACAATATTATTGTTTTCATGCAGGAGCAATCACGAACGAAAAAGACTCCTAGACAGAAGCAGCCTTACAATCATAGCAGCGGGTCAAAGTCGTTTCTACAACGATAGCATGAGCTTGCTGAGAAAAAAGGGGAGTCAATCAACCGTGTGGAGTTGTTTCGGGAGACACACGTTCTAGTTAGGACGTTCGTGTCGCAGGCCACAGAGGATGTGCATGTAAGTTATCGAACGAACTCTTATGCCCTTATTGATTATCCTCTTTCATTATGTATTTTTGTGTTACCTAACTTAGTTTTTAAATTTGTAGCATAATCAAATGCTGGAACTTCAGTCCCAGCCTACCCTAGAGGGTAGTCAGCTACTCTCTGGGGATGAGATATGCAATCAGGTGTTAGGTAGATGAATAGGCTCCTCAAAAGGTCTTGGTTGGGGACCCAATCCAAAGGACCACAAGATGACAAGTGCGAGCAGTTCCACGACGTCATGTCCTCAGTCGGCCACAAAAAGATAGATTCAAATACAAGCTAAACTTGATCAAGCTTTGAAATGGATTGAATTGCAAGATAGAAATTTTCAAGCGTTAGCTTTAGAAATGAAAAAAATGTGAAAGCTAATATAGGACATGACTCGGGCACAACAAGGACCACCACATGATCCTTGGCTTTGCGATACGTATGTATGTTCTCATTATTCTTAAGATTTTGCCATGATAGTATGTAAGTTATGTTATGGATATATGTACTAAACTTAGTTACTTTTGTATCATCGTAGGACCTACAATGTAAAGTGGCCCGTACTAACCTCGTTAGAAGATGTATGACTTTGTTTGCGCTTTTTTGTATTATGAATACTAGATTTTTTTTATTATTACACTATTATGTTTTCTAAATTATGAATATTTCGTAATTTATTAATTTATATTGGATTTGCTTTAATTTAATCCAAAACGAGTGTCATTATTTCATAAAAATAGAGAACTTGTTTAAGAAAAAAATGTTAGAAAAAAAATTAAATTATATTTTAAAAAATACATATCAAAAGGTATTCCCGATGCAATGTAACGTTGGGAATAGAATGAACGATATGTCGAGAAAGTTCTTCTGATGCTTGTCCGACGTCGGGTACGAAAACGTCGGGAGAAGGAATTCTCGACGCAATTGCAAGCATCGGCATACGAGATATCGAGAGAAGGTATTCCCGATGCAAAATAAAGTGTCGGCATAAGACACGTCGGGAGAGGTATTCCCGACACCGTGTTGGTCATGCGTCAGAAATTCGTCTCCCGATGCATCTCTTTCGACAAGCATCCCGACTCAGTGAAGGATGTCGAGAAAAGGTATCCCGACTTTTTTAGCTTCTTTTGACGTCTCTGTGCATCGGGAGCCCCTTCTCTTGTAGTGGAAGATAATGTCGTTCAAAATCTGCACTATGATCGAACACCTACTACAAAAAATCTTATTCAATTGGTAAAATGAAAGGAAATACAAAAATGAATTGACGAAATGTCAATTCTAGAAAAGTATATGATCACTCTCCTTATGCCTCTCCTCTCTCAAGGATGTAGACAAAGGTCTCTCCAAAATGTTTCCCCCCTTCTCACAATGACTCTCCCTACTATTTAAACATCCCATTCCCTCCTAACTAATTGTGGCCCCTGTATTTAGCACTCACACTCCTCATTACACGTGCGTTCTCTTTCTTTCCATTTATACTGTAGTATTAATTGGGGTCTAACATTACTCTCCTCCTCTAAAACCACTTTATTCTCAAGGTAAGAATTAGGGAATTGATGCTAAAAGTATCACAATTTTCCCAAGTAGCTTCTCAAGGCAATAACTCTAATTTTTAACTATTCAAGACTTTCCGAACTTTTGTTGAAAGATTTTTATGATATCCAAACACCTCCTTCGGCATAGCTATCTACTCATGATTTTCATATACATAAGGAGTCAACTAATGTATAGAGATATGCTCACCCATCACCTTTTTTAGCTCAAAACATGAATTAGTATCAAATGTATGAAAGTTGAAATGTAGGTAACTCCAATTTGTATGCAACTAGTCTGATTCTCTTTAAAACTTTATAATGGCAAAAAAAAAAAAAAAACATTGTTGATAACTTCTCATTCCTTCGCTTCCTCAATGATACTTGTCTGTAAGACTGAATTTTGAAAAACATCAATTCACCAACCTGAATTCCACAAGTTTTCTTTTGAAGTCAGCATATTTCTTCATTTTTCTCTTGAGCAATTCGAGATGCTCTCTTAATGCCCGCAAAGGCATATCTCTTTCTTTGAGTAGCTGACCAAGGGTAGAATTGGAAGTTTCAGTCTTACCATAATAGATTAAAGATGGTGGTGTCCCATATACTGTCTAAAATGGAGTGATCCTAATGGATCTTTGATTGGTGTTGTTATACCAATATTCAGTCAAATGTAGCCAAGTCAACCACTCCTTAGGTTTTTCTCCATATAGACAATGTATATATGCTTCCACGCTACGATTCAACACTTCTGTCTAACCATCGGATTGTGGATGATAAGTTGAACTTCTATTCATTTGGTACCATATAAACAGAACACTCACGCCAAATATTGCTAAGAAATACCTTGTCTTAATCTGATACTATAGATCTAGAATACACGTGTAGTCTTATAACTTCTTTAATAAACACCTCAACAACTGATTTAGCCATGTAAAGATGTTTCAATAGCAAGAGATGTGCATATCTGCTTAACCTATCCACAACTACCAAAATCACATAAAATCTCGTTGCTTTTGGCAAACCATCAATGAAAACCACGGACATGTCACTCCAAACAGCATCTGGAATTTCTAATGGCATTAATAATTGTCACACTGCACCTCAAATGCTACTTCATGCGGCCAAATAGAGGTGTGTTGCCTAAACACTTAACGCGTATCACACCATTGCAAACATTGAACGTGAGAGTAAGCAGAACCACTACTTAAACCAGTCTCAATGCAAAGTTCCAACTTTGAACTCATGAGACTTTTACAATACAACACAACAGAAAAAAAATAGACTTACTCAAAATCTTAATTTACTTATTCTTGGTTATGTTGCCTAGTCTTTAATTCCAAAGCTCTTAAGCTCTAGGTGATAAACATAACTTTTTATTAACTTTAAACCATGCGTTCTACAATCGTAAAGCACATATCTTATGTACATTAACTATAAAACAAAACTTAGAACACTGAGTCCAGCTCCTCCACTTTACTCACTTAGCTTGATAGCTTATCTTTTTAAAATGAGGACTTAGCTCCCGAAACTGAGGTGCAACCCTCTAATAAAATATAATAACTTCAAAGTGACTAAACACCGAGGGTTTGATCAGCTTGCTCGTGTCGCTACTCATCTTACTCTTCTTTTTTTGGCCTTAACACCTGATCACCTGGGGAAGTGAGAACTTAAAATATATAAAACTTAGTGAGCGGGATTTTATAATAACTTTGGTGGAATACAATATAATCACATAAGCTCAATTTCATTTCATAAACAGAAGCTCACAATGCCTCATTTCATAAATCACATAAATCACACTTTAGCTTTTTATTCATTTACACAAAGAACATAAATTGTTCCTTACACTAAAGCTACTGGAACTTACTCACGCTGACACATACTGTGATGTTCACTCCATCCACAGCAACTGAGAATATTTTTCTTATTCGTTTCTCATCGCAAAGGCCATCCATATGACGCCTTTACACATTATGTGTACAAATAATATTTTCTCGCTTGAAAGGAATAAGGCTAATGGTTTACTCGCGCACAAGTAACACAACCATCACATAGAAATCTATAGTTTTCTCTTTTCAATTAACAACATCATCAACACCACAACAATATAAATAATCACAAAACGCTTTATCCGTCGAAATGCTTATGAAGGTCACTCACTAAAACACTTCATTTCTTTCTTCTCAAAATGCCCAGCTTCACTTCTTTTTTCATCTAGCTTCCACAACAAAAGCTCAACTTCTCAGATTGACTATACTTTTTTTTTATTCTTTCAATCTTATTTATACTAATCCTTTTAAACGATCCTTCTCATTATCCGTCAGTTCCTACTTGCAACTTTACACATGTCCACTTACTGTTCACCATACCATGCAACCAACCAAAGCCTGACATGTTGCCAGCGGTCAACTTAGGATTAAACACTTCCATAGTTGAGCATTCCAAGACGATAAGTTTAGTTTACCGCCACCCTTCTTTTCATTTTTGTTTTAATTTTTATATATAACATTTTTATTTATTTAGTTTTTTATATTTATAATTTTTTTTAACTTCTTATTATTTTCATTATTGTTATCATTATCATTATTTTATTTCATAACTTTTTGTATTTTTTAACTTACTGTCATCCCTCTACCCCCTTTTCTTTTCTTTACTTATGTATTTGATTTTCCTTTTTTTTTATTATTTTATTAAGTTTTTTTTATATTTTTTCTTATTTCTCTTATTTTATTTATCGCTTTTATGTATCTTTCTTTTTCTTTTCTTTTAACTTATTTTTCATTACTATCGTTATATTTAATATATGCATGCATTAATATCCTAAAATTATTTGCCTAAGTTATTGTGTAGTATATTTGATTTGGTTTATGATGTGTTATTTCTATTTGACATTCATTAAAAATTTCTTGAATTTTTTAAATACTTTTAACCACAATTGTATGCAATTTTGAAATATTTTTCTTAATTTTTTCTCTTTAAACCATTTAGATTTTTTTTTGTTTTAAAATTATTTCTTTTAAGCTCAAATTAAATATCTATTTCATAAGGTCTTCTAATCAACTTTTTTTGTAATAACCCATGTCGATTTTGCTAAAAAAATTCTACAATGGAATCTAAAAATTTATGGGAGTTCGTTATTTCTAGATTCTTGAGGTGTGGGATCAATATCTTTGGGAGTCCAAGATTTGATCCCGAGAAAAAATAAATTTAATTAATATTTAAAAAAACTTTATTCAAAGACTAGCCTATGATAGACTTTGCGAAATTGTAATAATTTCTCATTCTCTTAAGGTGAGGAATTTTTTCTCAATATAGTCTAATTAATTAGTGTATCCCACTTATTTTATGGGATCATTGCTTCAAATATTGGAGTGGTGAGCAATGAAATAAGATACAATATTTTCAAAAAAGTGAATTTTATTCAAGACAATAAATTTAGCCACTGTTTTCTTAACGGGTGTTACGGGGTGGTAACATCTTCCCGATATACAAATGACTCCCGAACTCAACTCTAATTTTTTCATAGACCAGTTTTTATTTTATCTAAAATAGTTTACTTTATTTTGGTGTCCAATCACACTGCAAAAAAAATTGGTGGCGATTACTTTTTTTTTTCGTTTTTAAAATTAAACCCTTTTTAAGGACATTGGTCGCTCCGCGTCATCTTGGATACGTGGCGATAGCTTGACGACTCCATTGAGGACATGAGGTTCCACCTCGAGAGTTTGACCTTTTCTTTTGTCTTGATCTTGTATATTTTTTTGTGTTATTTCTTTTCAGTGTGTTGTTTATTATTGTTTCACACACAATCACAAGCCTCCTGCCCGGGCTCTACCCTATAGAATTAGAAATGAGGATAAAGTAGTGTTGACCTTCGAGGAGCATATGCTTCCATGCAGGCACACGAAAAATTCTCACTCAATTTTGTCATACAATCAAATGTGACAATTGTGATCAAATTGAGAGCCTTTTATCCTTTAGGACTTATATTCAGCTTTACTCATTATGATTCGCATATCATATTAATTCACATGTTTTAGATTTTTAATTTTTCGGTCTTATTATATTATTCTCACACACTAGCACAAGCCCTCTACCCGGGTTGTACCTATAAGATTAGATTTGAGAATAAAGTAGTGTTTAACCTTCGAGGAGTTCTTGCTCCCGTGCAGGCACACAAAAAATTCTCACTCAATTTGGTTGTATGATCAAGTGTGACTATACACTATTTTGCGGGCTTGTGTCAGATAGGATGCTAGCATTAACTTCACTAAGTTTGTTTGAGTCATTGCATTATTTGATTGTTTTCTTTCTCGCATTTGGCATTTACATTTAGACTCATCCTAATTGAATCATTATTCTCTTTTGGAAAAGATAAAAAGCCAAAACTTGCAAAATAGCTCACGGTTCACCTCCTCAATATCCATATTGGACAAGAAGAAAGACTCGAATAATGGATGAGCAAACCAATGATCAGGTTTAAGCAGTTTGTCAAGACATTGAAGGATTGAAAAATTAATAGACAAAGATCCTAGAATTGCTCACTACTGGAAGAGGAAAGAGTGTTGTGGGGACTTCCTCACAAGTGGAAGTAGATCTGAACCAAGTACTAGAGAACATGCCTGCATACCCTCCAGGTTTTACTCTTCAAAGGTCGTCTAGTCCATACGTGGTGGATAAGACATATCCTACATCCTTTTTCGCACAAAATCCTAACCTGACCACCCAACAGGTAGTCCATGTGAACGATCCCATATCTACCCCAATTACGGAAAGTGGTAAGAAAATTTCAGAAGAGCAGGGTAGTAGAAGACGGCTGAAATTTCTAGAAGAAAGATTGTGTGCCATTAAAGGTGCAGACACGTACATGAGTATAGACGTAGCACAACTATGTTTGATTTGAGATGTGGTGATCCCTCCCAAATTTAAGACCCCAGATTTTAAGAAGTACAATGGAACTACATGCCTAAAAAGTTATCTAGTTATGTATTGTCGGAAAATGCCAGCTTACGCTCATGATGATAAATTTTTTATTCATTGCTTCCAAGACAGCTTGTTGGCCTGGCTTCTCACTGGTACATACAGTTATATGGTTCACAAGTGCATAGGTGGAAGGATCTCGCTGATTCATTCTTAAAACATTACAAGTACAAAATTGATATGACACTCGACTGTCTGGATCTTTAGAGGATGGAAAAAAATGTTGAAACTTTTAAGGAGCATGTACAATGATGGAGAGAGTTAGCTGCACAAGTACAACCTCCCCTAACCGACAAAGAATTGATAGCCATGTTCATAAACACTCTTCGAACCCCATACTATGATAGAATGGTTGGAAGTGCTTCGACTAATTTCTCGGACGTCATAAAAATTGGGGAGAGGATTACATTTGGAGTGAAGAATGGAAGGATCACTGATTCTTCTTCAGAGACAAGAAGAATGATAGCCGCAAAGAAAAACTAAGAAGAAGTACACGAGTTGAGCTCGACTCAAAGAGTAGCGATACATGTATTGTCACCAACTGTGGGGTAGACAAATTACTCTACTAGTTATTAGAATGGAGGTCAAAACCCATTTAGTCAATCAACTTAGAGAAACACAAGGAATAATTGGAAACAAATCCATTTCGATCTCATACCTATGTCGTATACAGAGCTTTTGCCTCAACTTTTAAAGAGTCATCAAGTGGCTATTGTACCACAAGAGCCTTTGCAACCAACATATCCTAAGTTGTATGAAGCTAACATAAAATTGAATATCATGCTAGGGCAGTTGGGCATTCTACGGAGAATTATTTTCCTTTGAAAGCTAAAGTGCAAAGTCTAGTTAAGGGCAGATGGTTGAAATTCAAGAAGACAGGAGAAGAGCCTGACGTCAACCAGAACCCTTTACCATAAATGTTGTTGACACATTCACGAAAAGATACAAGAACAAGGTGAGTGATGTAACTACTTCAATGAATACGCTTTTCTAAATCCTTCATGGAGTTGGATATTTGTCGTCAAGGTCTAACAATGATGCCGGGGAGAAGGTTGGATGCACCAACAAGTAGTAGTGTTTATTCCATCCGAAGACAGATGACCATTCTGTTGAGGGTTGTTGTGAGTTCAAGAATGAGGTTCAAAAGCTGATGGACGCAAAGATTTCTCTTGGTAGGACAGATGAACATGCAAGAAATCGAGGTCGATATGATTATTGATGCTTCATCTAATAAGGAAACTTCAAATGATACCTCAATTACGGTTATCTCCAATAATACTATTTCGCCTCATCCATTGGTTTATCAGTGTCCACTAGAATTTGAGTTGAACAATTGGGAGATCAAGAAGATGCTAAAAGTCTATAAGGGATCACAAAAGTAATAGTATTTTATGCACCCTTTGACTATGCCTAAGGTTACAAGGTGTCTTTTCTTTTTGTAATAAGGGCATCCTTCCTTGTTTTTACAAAGTTGTATTTTAATACCTTAGTCATTATGTACTTCCTTTATTCTTTTTTAAGAAATAAAAAGCGTTAATTCTATCCCAATTATCATGTCATTTTCCTTTTGCTTCTCTATTTTCGCCTTTTTGCCCTTTTATTGATACAATTTAGGATCTAACATCGATGATATTGTTGATTTTAAGGTTTCAATCTGTAATCTTAAATAGAATATTGAAGAGAATGAATATGATATATCTCATGGATTACTAAGATTGATAGAGCAAAAAAAAAAAAAAAAAAGACTCTGTCATATCTAGAGACTTTGAAGGTTATCAATTTGGGAACACCAGAAGTAGTGAAAGAACTGTGAATTGGCACTTTAGCTCCAGAGCAGGATCAATCAGATCTAGTGACCCTACTTCACGAGTTCAAAGATATTTTGCATGGTTCCATCGAAATATGCATGGTTTTGATACAGAGATTGTGACACATTGATTACCACTTAAACCAGAATGTAAGCCTATACGATAAAAGCTTCACAAATTGAGCCAAAGGCATTAGTTGGCCATCGATTCATTTTGGTAGCCATATACTTCACGAAGTGGGTAGAGTCTATTTCATATAAAAGTGTCACCACGCAAGCCGTTGTCAAGTTCATATGGAAGGACATCATCTGTCGGTATGGTTTGCCTAAGCATATCATCACAGATAATAGAAAAAAACCTGAATAAAAAATTAATGGACGAGTTGTGCAGTTAGTTCAAGGTTAAACACTCTATCCACTCCTTATCGCCTTAAGATGAATGGGACAGTGGAAGCAACAAACAAAAATATCAAAAAGATTCTCGAGAAAATATTGGTCACTTATAGAGATTGGCATGAAATGCTACCTTTCGCATTGCATGGATATAGAATATCAGTTCGCACGTCAACAAGGGCAATCCCTTTTTCATTATTTTTACCTATTGAAGTTGTGGTGCCATCCCTTAGGGTAATCCAAAATGTTGAACTAGATGAAGCGAAGTGGGCTCAAGTAAGATACAAGCAAATGAATTTCATAGAAGGAAAGAGACTAACTGCTTTATGTAAAGGACAGGTGTACCAAAAGAAAATAGAATGAGCGTATAACAAAAACTTTGACACTGCCATTTCCAAGAAGGAAATCTAGTGGTAAAAAGGATCTAACCTTTTCAAAAGGATCACAGAGGAAAATGGACTCCTAATTACGAGGGACCATATTTAGTAAAAAAAGCTTTCTCAGGAGGAGCTTTAATGTTGACAAATATAAATAGAGATGACTTGTCTAACCCATTAAGCGCAGACTATGTGAAGAAATACTATGCATAGAGCGACGATTAGTTTTTTATTCTAGCATTTTTCTCGTCAAGTCACTAATATTTTAAAGATTTGAGCTTGTATTTGAGGTTTCAGTACTCATGAACATTATTGGGCTATTACGCATGTTTTATTTTTTTTCTTGAGAAAAGTAAACAATGATTTATTTTTTATACCTAATTAACATGTTCATGCATACATGGCCTTTCACATTGTCTGCATTGTCTGCATTCCCATAGGTTGCATGGTATGCATTCTTGATCTAATAATTTAATATATGACCTCCACCTTGATTATTCATCCTTTTTTCATGAGACACTTGTTTTATCCCTGACGCTTGACATCATGTTGCTGCGGTGGCGCTTGTTTAATTCCTAACCTCCAACTTGTTTATCCCTTTGTCATGAGGCGCTTGTTTTATCCCTCGCCCTTAACACCATGTTGCTGAGATGACGCTTATTTTATCCCTGGGCTCCAGCTTATTTATTCTTTAGTCATGAGGCGCTTGTTTTATCCTTGGCCCTTGACACCATGTTGCTGAGATGACGCTTGTTTTATTCTTGACCTCCAGCTTATTTATTCTTTAGTCATGAGGAGGTTGTTTTATCCCCGACTCTTGATACCATGTTGCTGCGATGACGCTTGTTTTATCCTTGGCCTCCAACTTATTTATTTATTTTTGTCATGAGGTGCTTGTTTTATCCCTGGCCCTTGACACCATGTTACTAAGCTGACGCTTGTTTTATCCCCGACCCTTGATACCATGTTGCTGAAATGACGTTTGTTTTATCCCTAGCCTCCAGCTTATTTATTGTTTTGTCATGAGGCACTTGTTTTATCCATAGCCCTTAATACCATGTTGCTGAGATGACACTTGTTTTATCCCTAGCCTCCAACTTTTTTTTTTATGAGGGCTTGTTTTATCTCTGGCCCTTGACACCATGTTGCTGCGATGGTGCTTGTGTTATCTCTGGCCTCCAGCTTATTTGCTCTTTTGTCATGAGGCGCTTGTTTTATCCCTAGCCCCTCACTCCAATAATTTATTTAAAATATCTTAGTTTGACGAGTTAGTGGCTACATCTTCGTCCACCTTCTAATTCTATAAGAATACACGAAGGGGGGCATGTTGTAGCCACCTAATTTTATCCTACAACTTTTTTTATTATTCTTTAAAATGTCGTAATTGTAATATTTGCTAAGATTTTTTTTAAAAAAAAAAGTAACAATTTTTGTAATAATATAAAATCTTATAATAATTTTTTAAAATCTTTTATTAAAAGGGAAAATAAAAGTCATTAATAAGAATATCTACTATTTAAAAGAAAATCAATTTTGACTTTTTTCTATCATTTTAGGAAAAAGATAAATTTATTTATTTATATAAAATCTTTTTCGATTTATCATTTTAGGAAAAATAAATAATGTTTTTTTTGGACAAAATTTTTCAATATCACATTTTTACTATTTTAGAAAAAAGAAAATTAATGAAATTACATGATATCTAATTTGATTTTATACTTATTAAATTTTCCTAATTTGTGGTGCACCCCATATCTATAAATAGAGACCTTTGGTCATTTGCAAAAGGGGGAGAAAAAATTTGTTTTAGAGAAAATATCTACGAGAGAAAAAAAATTGCTTTAGAGAGAATCTATACGGGAGAAAAAATTGCTTTAGAGAAAATCTCTACAAAAATAAAAAGTGTTTAAAGAGAATCTTTGCGAAAAAATTCTTTGAAGAAACATATTCCCTCTTCAAAAAGGTGGGTTGTTAGCTTTTTCGCTTTATTGTTTTTTATTTTTATCTTCATACTATCTTTTTTTACCCTAAATCTAATCCCATAATGAAATAAAAACTTAGTTGGAGGTTGCTTTAGGTAGGGTTTACTCCCAATGATCCGCACCTCATACAACAAGTAATTTTCTTCGGGATTGAATTCTTATTTTTGTTCTTCTCTTTTTTAAACATTGAGAGAAAGAAAAAATGTATAAGGAACATTTCTAAGAAAAAATGTATAAGGAACATTTCTTCTTTTCTTTTTGCTACATTTTTATCGTTATGCTTTTTTAATATTTTTAATATCTTCTCAACCACCTGCGACTCCGACTCCTAGGAGACGTGCGCAGTCCTGACTCTTAGAGTTGTAGCGCCATGTTGCTGTCAATGGGCGCATTCCGATGACGATCGCCCTTGGAGCAGAGAAGCCTATTTTTCCACACATCGTTTTCTTCAGCCAGGCGAGAGGCGTGTGCGTGCGAAAGATATTTCCCGTTCGCTACCTTAAGTGGGTGAATGTTGGCAGAGAACATATTGAGGTTGTTAAGGGCCACCTCCAGGTAATTAAGTCCACTACATATTTATGATTTCATTTGAAATATATCTAAGTTAACCAATCTAATGTGTTATTTTTGTAATGTGTAGCGGTTTTTTGTGCTTGATTTCAATGACCAAGTAATGAATAAGTTTGTTGAACATCAGATGCTCAGCATCTTTAAGGAGTTTTGGGGGGACTGTCACAAACACTTCAAAAAGTACAGCGACCCCAAGGAGGCTCATGCCAACCCACGAAACGTATTGGTTGGACTTCATGAGGATTGGCACTTCCTCTGCGACCACTATATGAGCCATGAATTCTAGGTATTTGTCATGCTTAATTATGATTTCAACTTTTAATATGTATAAGAAATAAACAATATTATTGTTTACATGCAAGAGCAATCACGGACGAACAAGGTTTCTAGATAGAAGCAGTGTTACAATTATAACAGTGGGTCAAAGTCGTTTCTACAACGACAGCACGAGCCGGTTGAGAAAAAATAGAAGCTGGTCGATCGTGTGGAGTTATTTCGAGAAACATACATTCGAGTCGGAACGTTCGTGTGGTAGGCCGCAGAGGATGAGCATGTAAGTTATCGAACGGAATCTTATGCCCTTATTAATTATCCTCTTTTATTATATATTTTTGCGTTACCTAACTTAGTTTTTAAATTTGTTGTAGAATCAAATGCGGGAACTCTAGTCCTAGCCTACCTCAGAGGGTAGTCAATCACTCTCTGGGGATGAGATATGCGATCAGGTGTTGGGTAGATGACCAGGCTACTCAAAACGCCTTCATTGGGGACACAAGCCGAAGGCCCGCAAGACGACGAGTGCGAGCAGTAACACAACGTCATGTTCTTAGTCGACCACAAAAAGAGAGATTTAAATACAAGCTAAACTTGATCAAGCTTTGGATCGAATTGAATTGTAAGATAGAAATTTTCAAGCGTTAGCTTCAGAAATGGAACAAATACGAAAGCTGATACAAAATACGACTCGGGCACAGCAAGGACCACCACATGATCCTTAGCTTTGCGGTATGTATGTGTGTTCCCATTATTCTCAAGTTTTTACAATGATAGTATACAGTGATGATATTGATATATGTACTAAACTTAGTTACTTTTGTATCATTGTAGGACCTGCGATGTAAAATGGCGCGTACTAGCCTCGTTAAGAGACGTATGACTTTGTTTGCGTTTTTTTGTATTATGAATACTAGATTTTTTTTATTATTACGGTATTATGTTTTTTAATTTATGAATATTTTGTAATTTATTAATTTATATTGGATTTGCTTTAATTTAATACAAAACGAGTGTCATTATTTCATAAAAATAGAGAACTTGTTTAAGCAAAAAAAATTTAGAAAAAAATTAAAATTATATATTTTAAAGAACTACATATAAAAAGAATTTCTGATGCAACGTAACGTTGATAATAGGATGCAAGATACGTCGGAAAGTTCTCCCGATGTGTGTCCGACGTCGGATACGAAAACGTCGGAAGAAGGAATTCCCGATGCAATTGCAAGCGTCGGCATACGAAACGTCGGGAGAGGGTATTCTCGACGCAATGAAAATCGTTGGCATAAGAGACATTGGGAGAGGTATTCCCGATGCCGTGTTGATCATGCGTCGAGAATTCATCTCCCAACGCATTTCTTCCGACGTTCGTCCCGATATAGTAAAGGACGTCGGGAAAAGGTATCCCGACATTTTTTAGCTTCTTCTGACGTCTTTGTGCGTTGGGAGTCTCCCCCTCTCTTGTAGTAATTCTTTAATTGTCACTTATAAATTTGAATCAAGATTGATAGTCAGAAGGAAAGATTTGATAAACTGATAAGTATTCTATTTTTTAAAAATTGATGATTATGTATTAATTATATTTTATGTGTTATGCATATATTATGTTTTAAAGTATCCACTTATCCTAGTGATTTAAATTATACCGCTTAGATTGAATGAGTGTTTTGATAAAACTAATTGCAATATTAATATTTTTTTTTTCATATTTTGCAATTAAAATCGCTTGGAAATTATGTTATTCGATATCTATATGTTATGAATAATTTGTTAGTCACCAAAATAACCAAATTATTATGTTATATAGATATCAAATTAAATTTAATTGGGGAAAACAAATATGTTTTAGAAATTGAAGAAAAATCTTTTATTTTCTTATAATGAAAAAGAAAAATCTTTTATTTTTCTTATCATGGAAACACTAGAAGAATTTTGGCCTTTAATGTCGGTTTTAAACCGACATTAAAGGCCTTTAATGTCACTTGGCAACCGACATCTTTGTGAGTGTTATTAAAGGCCTTTAATGTCGGTTGGACTTTAATGTCGGTTTAAAAACGACATTAAAGGCCTCTTTAATGTCGGTTTAAAAACGACATTAAAGGCCTCTTTAATGTCGGTTTAAAAACGACATTAAAGGCCTCTTTAATGTCGGTTTAAAAACGACATTAAAGGCCTTTAATGTCAGTTTTCAACCGACATCTTTGATAGTGTTATTGAAACCCTTTAATGTCGGTTGGGCTTTAATGTCGGTTTAAAAACGACATTAAAGCCCTCTTTAATGTCGGTTTGTCAGTTTTCAACCGACATCTTTGATAGAATAATTGAAGCCCTTTAATGTCGGTTGAACTCTGATATGTCGGTTTAAAACCGACATTAAAGCCTAGTTTTTTTATTCATTTTTACAAATTTATTTTTATTTAATTGTTACATTATTGTCCTATAGACCGACATTGGGTCAATGTAGATAAATATGTTTTTCACACGCCAACAAATCAATGAAATTCATATTATGTTAGAAACTATAACATTTGTCTTTTACATTTGAATACACAAAATAAAATATTAATATTATGTTTATATATACATTCTACAATAGTACATGAAAAAAGATTCTAATACAAGAATTAAATAATTAAAAATCCTAAATGCCTTCTCAGTCTTCAATTTTCAACGGTCGCTTGGCCATTTCTACACAATTGCTTAGCTTTCAACCCAATATGACTTCAATTATCTACAAACAATATCCAAATAAACCATTTATATGAATAACAAAGCTGTTTGAAGTACTGAAATTGTAGAGAAGGATGAAAAGTTCTTAAGATTTTATATCCACACCCCAATCCACATAACTCTCTTCAGTCTACCTCATCCATCAGGCTTTCCTAAATCTCTTCAATCTAATATTAGAAATATTCCATAGATGCAATCATATACAATCCTTTTCCCAAATAAAAAAAAACATTTTATGTGGCAACCTATGAACTCTTGTAATTGATTAGCTCATAATATTGCCCACCAAATGAATAATCAACATTTTTTTACATAACATTATTATGAAAACCAATATCAATCTATAAAGAAATAAGCAACATCAACACAATAAGCTGAAAAGTAAAGCTAAATTATAGTAACTTCATTATCTGCTGATACTTGAAGATGAATAAAAATGAAAACAAAAACCTTATGATTCAAAAGAAAGAAAAGCTACTTTACGTGAAAGGATTAAAAAAATTAAAATAGAAGAAAAAGACTAAGAAAAAGAAAGTCACCAGTCCCTGCCTTTCAAAGTATTTTGCCCCCTCATATGCCAAACCAATTGTCTGACCTAATGTGGCAGGCATTTGCTTCCATATGTGGAAACACAGTATGATTACGATATGAAAAGTAAAACCATCATACCCTATCAGCATTGCTACTCCCTTAGGAGGTTACGATAAGTAAACACATTTGCCCTCACATTTTACATTTCACCAATTAGCAAAGGCAGGAATTTTTTGCGAGCTTTAGAACCTTAGGATCATTCTATTTCTCTGTTGTTTAACACCAAAAACTGATTTTGTCATTTTAACGTTTCATGAGAAAAATGAAGAAAAGATATGGTAACAACAACTGTTTTCCATCTAATCATATTGAGACCTTGCTTCTCCTATTCTGTCTTCAAAAAACAACTACTCTTTTACTCAACCTCAATGTCATCACCAATCTACACATGATAATATTCCCTTTTCCACATTTCTTTCCTAGTCCAATCATCTTACGCCACCCAATCCCTCAAAACCCCTATTTTCATCTATCAGTTATAACTATAATTTTGTTCTATGTATTCTCCGTTTTACTACATTATCAAACTTCCCAAAACTCCTCCTTCTCTTTTAAAGAAAAATTTCACACTGCTTTCTTCAAAATTTTGCGACCATGCATGGGTAATATACTTCCTTCCAGAATGAGATTTCTTTCTTTACCCCATTTGAAATAATTTTGCATACCACCACCATTCCACTTTTACTCATGACCTTCTCCATTCACAACACAGTCTCACAACTTTAATTGTTGATAAAGGAAATTATTCACAAGTTTATATTACCCTTTCCTAACCAGCCTGCAAGTATGAGTTAAATGAATAAAGAGGAGAGCATCTTTCCACCTTTATCAACCATACTTCACTTCTAACAATAGGAATCCAAAAAGCTTTGTGTTTGATTGAAAGGACAACACCCCATAATTCTAAGCGGTTCTTTCTTCCACAATTATTTGAAAGAAAGATAAGCTTTTAGCCAACATGGGTAGATGATGGGTCCGTCTTCTAGTCACAATAACAAGGTAATTGCTAAATGAATAATGGAATGAAAAGCAAGTAGAATAGCTGATTATTATAGGAACCACATACCAGAACTGAAACACGAACAACATCACAAGAATTTCCAGCTTCTCCATCTTCAACTTTATCCCGACTCTCAATTATCTATTTCATTATTAAGTAAGATAGAGGAGGGAAATAAAAACAATAGCTGAATGACTTGCAGAATTGGAAGGATGTTGAGTTTACCATGCGGAAAATAGTGTGGGATCTACTACTGTACAAATTCATATTTGTCTCTCCAATATGACGATGAGCTGAATGTATAAACAAGTTGTTAAAATTACTTTCAATCACTAATATATTTAAGAAGAGGCAGACAAAGTCCTAACAAACCAGAGGTATTGGCTTCTAAGAGATCAAAATAGAAATGAAAATGAAATCATTTCAAGAGGTAAAAAATTCAAAACGCTCCCTATTCAACTCTTCAGTCTCAAAATCAGAAGTTTAGAATTATTAACCCAAGGGCTGAGAAATATAAAATAAATTTGGAAACAAAATAGAATTCCATTAAGCTCTTTAAAGAGGAAGCAAAGGACTGTATTCTTTGGAAATTTAAATTACATTCTCCAAATTCCATAAGATCGAGAACTTGCTCAAAAGAAGAAACAATATCTTCTCGCAAACCAGCAACATAGATTCCCCGCTGCAAATATGGAGAAAAAAAACTATCAACAAAAGTAGATAGAATTTTGGACATGGAACAATAAGTTGCACCAAGTTGAAAATTAAGCACCACCTCTAAACTTTCATGAATCTGCAGTTTTCGATGCTCGGGAACCAACAGATCATTAATTTCCTCATTGTAGATTTCCATGTAGGACATTCAGAGAAGAAACTCTCTATCTGCATCCTTTGAACACGAAGATTCCACTTAGACATATCTAATAGTTTATGGATCGAACTCAAGCTTGATGCTTCCCCCCCCCCCTCCAAATAACAGCATACAGTGAAATTTTGTTTCAATAGTCAAGGTAAAACCCATGTTTCATGTAGCAGTTAGTCTCTTTCAAAAGGGGCTTTAATGTTGGTTTTCAAAAGGTGGTCGTTTAATGTCGGTTTAAAACCGACTTTAAACGTCCGCCTTTTGAAAACCGACATTAAAGCCCCTTTTTCATTATTTCCACCCGACATTAAAGGCCAAATTTGTTGTAGTGAAAAATCTTTTATCTTCCTAATATGAAAAAGAAAAAGAAAATAAGGAAAAAGAAGATAAAAGAAGAAAATCTTTTATTTTCTTATTATTAAAAGGAAAAATCTTTTATTTTTCTTATCATGGAAAATCTTTTATCTTCTTATTATGAAAAAGAAAAAATAAAATAAAGAAAAAGAAGATAAAGAAGAAAAATATTTTATTTTCTTATTATGAAAAAGAATTTTTTTTTTTTTTTTATTCTTCTTATCATGGAAAATCTTTTATCTTCTTATTATGGAAAAGAAAAATAAAATAAAGAAAAAGAAGATAAAGAAGAAAAATATTTTATTTTCTTATTATGATTTTTTTTATATCTTTCTTATCATGAAAAATCTTTTATCTTCTTATTATGAAAAAGAAAAATAAAATAAAGAAAAAGAAGATAAAGAAGAAAAATATTTTATTTTCTTCTTATGAAAAAGATTTTTTTTAACTTTCTTATCATGGAAAATCTTTTATCTTCTTATTATGAAAAAGAAAAAGGAAATAAAGAAAAAGAAGATAAAGAAGAAAAATATTTTATTTTCTTATTATGAAAAAGAAATTTTTTTTATCTTTCTTATCATGGAAATTTTTTTATCTTCTTATTATGAAAAAGAAAAATAAAATAAAGAAAACTAAGATAAAGAAATCATCAAGACATAATTTACCCAAAATAATCACAATATAAAGATTACGGTTTTCCAAGATTTAAATTCTTTTCTTCGATTTAAAGTTATCTCGTATTTAATTACGCTCTTAATTACTCCATTAATGTTACCTATTTTTCTCATGATTGAGTTACTTGAATGTAATATATAATAAATTATGCATGTTTAAAGTACATAAAGTTTGGTACAATAAATTATGTCTTATTGTCATTTTGCGTTGTGTTTAACTCACAAAAAATTTAAAGCATGTATTTATTAATTTTTTTGTGATTATTTGATATCTATAGTATAAATAATTTGTTTGTCACCAAAGTGACCAAATTAGAAGTCTTATAGATATTCCTTTGATAGTGTTTTGCAAATTAAGGAAATAACTATTTGTGACTTTTTAAGTATGATATCTATATTTTGAATAATTTGTTAGTTACCAAAGTGACCAAATTAATAAGTTCAATAGATATCAAATTAAAGTTAAACTCAATTACTCATATTTATATGATGATGATGAATCATATTATATTGTGAAACATAAAGATATTATTATGAGTATGTTGATTTTCATTATAATAAAACATTTTAATTTCCCAAAAGTAATTTGTAGTTTTATATTTTGAATCTTATTATGGCTAATTGAAGTTATTTTATTATGATGTCTATGTTATGGACAATTTGTTAGTCACCAAATTGGTAAATCTTTTGACATCAAATTAAAGTTGATTCAAATTATTCATGTTCATTTGATGTTAATGAATGAGATGATATTACGAAACATTAATGATTTGTTATGAGTGTAATGATTTTCGTTATTATAAAACATTTAATTTGCCCAAAGGTAATTAATAGTTTTATAATTTTGAATTTTATTGTAGTTAATTGAGGTGTCTGGTTAGATATTATTAGTATATCTAAAGATAACTGTAACGACCCAACTCCTTATACAAAGCCGAAGTCATTACTAATTTAAAAGATAAATAAAATTTCTTAAATTTTAAAAAATAGAAAATAAAACAAAACATCAAATTCTCATTAAAATCATAAAAAAATGTACGTAAAGATAAAATTAAAAAAAAATGCATCTGATGAATGTCATAAGGCGGAAGCAAAAAGATCCCTATGGCTCGCCACGGTCACTTCTTGTCATTCGCCAACTTTTCTCTGCCCTTACCTCTACCTCTGCCAAAAAATTAAACAATAAAGAGATAGTATAAAAATATACTCAGTAAGGGATCCACTACTAGTCTCGCTAGGTGCTTGTTAACTTCCTATTAGAGTCCTGTAAAGTGGTACCCTAAACTGGCACATTCTCGAACATGTGCAATCTTTGATCTCGTAGGAACATATCTCGTTTTCGGTGAACCCAAAGGAACACCTAGGACAACTGATCTTTAGTGTACCCAAAGGAAACACTAAGACAATCGGGTTGTGAGTGACCCCGTCAAGTTACTCATAATCATGTCTATGTCTATGTCATATTGGATTGCTGATCCCGTCGGACTACACAATCATAAAAGATAGTGATCTTGAAGGACACCCATGTGGGTACGACTCTAATAGCTAAAGCTAACAGCACAACCTAACCATAACATCTAACATAATATACATTACCATAAGCATGACATAAGTATCGATCATGTCATTTTAATCAAACATTGTCATCAAAGACATAACATAGTCGTCATCATCAATATACTACCAGTAATAAACATATTAACAACCATCGTCATCAATCACCCAGCGTCATGACAATCATTATCAATAGCATTAAGTCATGCATCTTAGCTAACATTAACGCATAACCATAAAATACATGCGGTCTCTTAAATTCATTTCGAGGGTCTAGTAGTAGAATCTCTTCCCTAGAGATTAGTTAAAACCGAAGGTAATCCTAACAACAAGGTCAAGCTTCCAAAGGAAAATCCTAAACAATAAGGGTAAATAACTAAGTTTAAATAATTTAATTTGCAGTTGATTAAGGATCCAAAAATCCAGTTAATTTAACTTACCCAAAATCGAGGTCGAAATCGATTTACACTTAGTTGGACAAATGCCCAGCTCGGTTTCCAGTTAAATCAAACCAATTTAATCCAACAATTATTTAATTAGAGTGAAATTAATATTTTTTGGGTAGGTCCAAAACCCAATCAAACTTACCAAGGCTTACCAAAATAGGTGGGAAAAAAACCAGAAGTTAAGACTGGCGGCTCGGCTTGGAAGACAGGATGGCTCGAGCGCGGCTCATGGCTGGAAGGGAAATTAGCTCGGGTAGGGGTAGCTGGAAGACGCGGCTCGGACGGCTGGGGCGTGGCTCGGATCCACGCGTGTGGCTCGCGGGGCTCAAATTTACGCGTGTGGCCGACGCGGCTCGGGCTGGCGACGTTCGGGCAGACAGCGACTACCGACGACCAACGAAGATGGCCCAACTTCGCGACGGATCGTGATGGAGACAGACAAAAACCGACAGATGCGGCGACTTGCATGAATTAGCTGTCGTTCGACAGTTGAGACGCTGACAGACGAAAGGGGATGGCTCGGCTTGACGGAACGGCGGAGACGAATAAAGAGAGGCGACGACGAACGAACAGAGGAGAGCAGCTCGAGTCGTCGCTGCGCGGCGTGAGTCTGGCGCACGGGTACAGTAGATCGGGCGGTCGGCTAAAGGTTGCAAACGGTGGATCAAGACAACGACGGTGTAACGACCCAACTTTCTGGACTAAGCTGAGGTCACTACCAAATACCAAAACTCGACCATTCAACATAAAATTTAAAACAGACCAGTTACGATTCATTAAAACATTAGAATCCTTACAAAAGAAAGTTTCGGGCCCTATTTTAAATAAATCAAGAAAGTCACAAAATAAAAATATCAAGGCACCAGTTCAAAATCACAAGTCAAAATATTCTGACAAAATACATAGCGGAAGCGATAAGAAAACCAGACGCGTCCATATGGCCTTCACGCATCCTTCCTGCCTCTCGTCGGTCTGCCCCTCGCTGTGCCCCTACCTGAAAAGTTAAAGAAGAGAAAGGGTGAGTATAAACATACCCAGTAAGGGACCCACTACTGGGCCCGTTAGGGGACAACAGTTAACTTCCTATTCGGGGGTACCCTACACAACAGTCTAGTGCTCCCGAAGGATGCACATATCAGTCTAGTGCTCCCGAAGGATGCACATATCAGTCTAGTGCTCCCGGAGGATGCACATATCAGTCTAGTGCTCCCGAAGGATGCACATATCAGTCTAGTGCTCCCGAAGGATGCACATATCAGTCTAGTGCTCCCGAAGGATGCACATATCAGTCTAGTGCCCCCGAAGGACGCACATATCAGTCTAGTGCCCCCGAAGGACGCACATATCAGTCTAGTGCTCCCGAAGGACGCACAAATCAGTCTAGTGCCCCCGAAGGATGCACATATCGGTCTAGTGCTCCCGAAGGATGCACATATCGGTCTAGTGCTCCCGAAGGACGCACATATCGGTCTAGTGCCCCCGAAGGATGCACATATCCGTCTAGTGCTCCCGAAGGATGCACATATCAGTCTAGTGCTCCCGGAGGATGCACATATCAGTCTAGTGCTCCCGAAGGATGCACATATCAGTCTAGTGCCCCCGAAGGATGCACATATCAGTCTAGTGCTCCCGAAGGACGCACATATCAGTCTAGTGCCCCCGAAGGATGCACATATCAGTCTAGTGCTCCCGAAGGATGCACATATCAGTCTAGTGCTCCCGAAGGACGCACATATCAGTCTAGTGCCTCCGAAGGATGCACATATCAGTCTAGTGCTCCCGAAGGATGCACATATCAGTCTACTGCTCCCGAAGGATGCACATATCAGTCTAATGCTCCCGAAGGATGCACATATCCGTAAGGCACACTACCCCATAGATGAAGCTAACCGTTACCCCTCAGTCCAAACTAAACTGTCTACATCAATCACATCCCAACGGCATTCATATCACAGTCCCGCCATAGGCTTTGTCAGTCAGAAAGTATAGGTTTAAACATCTACACCCTCAGTTGCTATATGCATTACCGATTCGTACGCCATTAGGGAAAACCCTAAATTCAATCGACTAACCAACCAGAACCGGACTCACTGTTCTTCCCCGTCCAAACTCCATGAACCACATACAGACCAGTGTTTTACTACATACTGAACCGTAACTTTAAGGTCCATCAACATAAAATTTCAATCCACAAATAGCAGTCACAGTATAATTTTCATCAGACAAAATATAATATCAGTACTTAACAGTCAACACGCATACAGATATTCAGTACAGTCACTAACGTGTAATCCCCTGTGGATTACTACGGTTTTAGCCTGGACTCGGGGTCCAGTAGTAGGAAAACCCTTACCTGATACTCGGTTATGCCCCTCGATTGAATCCACGCTCAACAGATCAACCTAAACGAAAACACAACGGTTTTAGTTGATGACGTTAGTAGCAGTTGTTTTAAAAGGTCATCCGTTGACTCACCCAAGGAAAGGAAGCTATCTCCAACCAGGCCTACCGCGAAATCCGAGAACCTAAGCGTCAACTCTGTACTACCTTCAAGGGAGAAAAGTAGGGTCATATCTTAATCCAACATTCAAACTCGAATCGGACGAGGTAACATTAGGGAATTCATCAAAACAATCCTTACCGAAGACTCACCATGAACCGAAGTAGAGGAAGGAAAGCTCAGGTGGCTCGGCTCCGCTCGGCTTGGACTCGGCTCGGCTCGGCTCGGCTTAACTCGGCTTGGTTCTCGGCTCGGCTCGGCTCGGCTCGGTTCTCGGCTCGACTCGGCTCGGCTCGGCTCGGCTTGGTTCTCGGCTCGGCTCGGCTCGGCTCGGCTCGGCTCGGCTTGGTTCGGCTCGCGGCTCGGCTTGGTTCGAAACGGGCAGCACGGTTCTGAGGCTTCTTTCTTCCAGCGAACGACGGCGGCGGCGATTTGCGGACGACACACGAGGGATGCGGGTGGCTGCTTCGTGGAGCGGCGACGAGCGGCGGTGGCGTTGGCTGGGATTCGACGGACGACGACGAAGAGACGGGTTGCGGCTTGCGGATGGTGGCTGCGGCGAACGTCCGGCGAGGCTACGCACACCGACGGAGATGGAGATAGGGGCAGAGGACGGAGACGGAGAGGATGGTGATGGTGGCGGAGACAAGAAGAGAACGCCGGAGAAGGAGAAGACGACAGGGGCTGGCGGCGCGGTGGAGAAGAAGGAGGAAGCGAAAGTGAAGAAAGAAAATCGGGGGGGGGGGGAGAGAGAGACGGCGCGCGGTTAGGGTTATTCTTTAAAAAAAAAATTATTATATATATATATATATATATATATATATAACTTTTAATAATAATAATAATAAATAAGATATTATTATATTATATATATATATATATATTAATTTCTACTTATCCTAATTAATAATTAAAATATATAAAGTATTATTATATACCTATACATATTTTAACCCAAAAAGATTTAATTAGTAATAATCATACTAATAATAATAATGATAATAATAGAAAATATTAATATTAAATTATATATATAGGTAATAATAAATACCAATAGTAATAATAATATAATTACTTATTATATTACTATTATAAAATTTACAAATATAAATTTAGAATTTCAGAAATTAATTCAAGATTTAACATCCCCGAGAATTTATATAAAACGACAAAAATAAATTTTACCTCGAAAGTTCGGGGCGTTACATTCTTCCCTCCTTAGGGAACTTTCGTCCTCGAAAGTTTTATTCCTCGAACAGTTCGGGATAACGAGACCTCATGTCATCTTCACGCTCCCATGTAGCCTCTTCTACCCGGTGATTCCGCCATAAGACCTTAACTAGGGGAATTTCTTTATTTCTCAACGTCTTCACCTCTCTAGCAAGCACCTCAACAGGTTGTTCCACATAGCTCAAGTTTTCATCAATCTCTAGTGGCTCGTAATCCACTACATGGGATGGATCTGGCACGTACTTCCTCAACATAGAAACGTGAAACACATCATGGACTGTCGAGAGGGATGGAGGCAACGCCAAGCGATAAGCTACAGGGCCAATCCGCTCCAGAATCTCAAACGGCCCAACAAAACGGGGACTCAACTTTCCCTTCCTTTCAAAACGCAAGACACCTTTCATAGGTGCTACCTTTAAGAACACCTTATCCCCTATCTCAAACTCAAGGTCCTTCCGCCTCACATCTGCATAACTCTTCTGCCTACTCTGAGCGGTATGCATGCGTGATCTAATCTTCTGTATCGCTTCGTTAGTAGACTGAACTAACTCAGGACCCATCAACCTTTGCTCACCTACCTCATCCCAGCAAACCGGGGATCTACAACATTTGCCGTACAGGGCCTCAAACGGTGCCATGCCAATAGTAGCCTGATAACTGTTATTATAAGCAAATTCCATCAAATGTAAGTGGGAGTCCCAGCTACCTGGAAATTCCAATGCACACGCTCGCAACATATCCTCTAAAACCTGGTTCAGACGCTCAGTCTGACCGTCAGTCTGTGGATGGAAAGCCGTACTAAAGTCCAATCTCGTGCCCATAGCAGTCTGCAAACCCTTCCAAAATTTGGAAGTGAAACGGGCATCTCTGTCAGAAACAATCGACACTGGCACTCCGTGCAATCTCACTATCTCAGACATGTACAACTGTGCCCACTTACTAGCAGTATAGGTGGATTTACCCGGAACAAAGTGCGCTGATTTAGTAAGTCTGTCCACCACAACCCAAATCACTGTAAAACCCCTCAGAGTTCTCGGTAGCCCTGTAATGAAATCCATGGACACGTTCTCCCACTTCCATTCCGGTATGCTCAAAGGTTGTAATAAACCCGCTGGTTTCTGCCTTGGTGCCTTAACCTGCTGGCACACCAAGCATTTACTAACAAATTCTGCTACTTCTCTCTTCATGTTACGCCACCAATAAACCCGCTTTAAGTCCTGATACATCTTCGTACTACCTGGGTGCATGGAAAATGGGGAACTGTGCGCCTCAGATAATAATTCTGTCTTAACCGCACTATCTGACGGAACACAGAGGCGTCTCTCAAACAACAGTCCACCATCAGAGGATAACGAGAACTCGGCCGTTTGCCCTGCCTCTGCTAGGCCACGTTTCTCAACCAGATAAGGATCGTTACTCTGAGCATCAATGATCTTCTGCCTCAAAGTCGGCTGTACCGTCAACTGGGCTAACTGCATAGTAACTGCACCCACTGACACTGCAATCTCAGCCCGCTCAAGATCCCGATGCAATGGGGCCTGTCGGGTAATAAGTGCTGCCGAATGTGATACCTTTCTACTAAGAGCATCAGCTACCACATTCGCCTTGCCTGGATGATACAGTATCTCACAATCGTAATCATTCACTAACTCAAGCCATCTCCGCTGTCTCATATTCAATTCTTTCTGAGTAAAGAAGTACTTCAGGCTCTTATGATCTGTGAATATCTGTATCTTTTCACCGTATAAATAATGCCTCCATATTTTCAAAGCAAAAACCACTGCTGCCAACTCTAGGTCATGTGTAGGGTAGTTCTGCTCATGACTCTTCAACTGACGAGACGCATAAGCGACCACCTTACCCTGCTGCATCAAAACACAACCCAGACCCTTCTTGGAAGCATCACTATAAATCACGAAACTGCCAGAACCATCAGGTACCGTAAGAACCGGCGCGGTAACTAGCTTCTGTTTAAGGGTCTGGAAACTGTCCTCACATGCCTTGCTCCAAACAAAAGGAGCTCCCTTTCTGGTCAACTGAGTAAGAGGAGTAGCTATACGGGAAAAGTTCTCCACAAACCGTCGATAATAGCCTGCTAAACCCAGAAAGCTACGAACCTCACTGACTGTGGAAGGTCGGGTCCAACCGGTGACTGCCTCTATCTTAGCTGGATCCACAGAGACTCCATCCTTAGAAACCACGTGGCCCAGAAAGGACACCTGCTTCAGCCAAAACTCGCATTTCGAGAACTTTGCATACAACTTATTATCCCGAAGTGTTTGCAAAACCATACGTAAATGTTCCTCATGTTCGGCCTCCGTCTTGGAGTATATCAAAATATCGTCGATAAACACGATCACAAAAGTATCTAGGAACTCCCTAAACACTCTGTTCATCAAGTCCATAAACACTGCCGGAGCATTCGTCAAACCAAAAGACATCACAATAAACTCGTAGTGTCCATATCTGGAACGAAATGCTGTCTTCGGTACATCCTCATCCTTAATTCTCAGCTGATGGTATCTCGACCGAAGATCAATCTTAGAGAACACTGTGGCTCCCTGTAACTGGTCAAATAGATCGTCAATCCTGGGCAAGGGATATCTGTTCTTTACGGTTACCTTATTCAACTCCCTATAGTCAATGCATAGACGCATCGATCCATCTTTCTTCTTAACAAATAAAACTGGCGCACCCCAAGGTGACACGCTCGGTCGAATGAATCCCTTATCAAGCAATTCCTGTAACTGTACCTTCAGTTCTTTCAATTCTGCAGGGGCCATTCTGTAAGGGGCTCTGGATATAGGAACCGTGCCCGGCTCCAACTCTATGGCAAACTCAACCTCCCTGTGCGGAGGCAACCCTGGAAGTTCCTCAGGAAAGACATCCGGATAGTCCCTCACTACTGGTTCTGATGACAGGGATACATCGGCCTCTCTAGTATCCACCACGCTCGCTAAGATACCCCAAGTACCCTGACTGAGCAGTTTACTGGCCCTGATGGCTGAGATTACCTGAGGCAACGACTTTGACCCTCCTCCCTTAAATTTAAAACTGGCCATCGAGGGAGGGTTAAACGTTACCTCCTTACGTGAACAATCTATACTGGCGTGGTTAACGGCCAACCAGTCCATACCCAGGATTACATCAAAGTCTAGCATATCCAGAACTATCAGCGTTACTTCAATCACATGACCTGCTATCTCAATCTGACATGCCTTCACCTTTTCCTTCGACAACATACATTCCCCGGAAGGAGTAGATACTGACAGAACATGGTGTAAGGGCTCTACCTCTAAGCGGGCATGCGACACAAACGCGGAAGAGATAAAAGAATGCGACGAACCCGAATCAAACAAAACTAAGGCGTAATGCCCCAACACTGGGAGCGTACCTGTTACTACTGTGCCTGCCTTCTCAGCCTCGGTCCTGTTGGTAGCAAAGACTCTACCCTGATGTGGAGCACCTGCTCCCTGATTCTGCGCGATCCCCGTGACTCTCAACGGGCATCTATCAGCTGTATGACCCTCTTGCCTGCACTTAAAGCAGGTCCTGGTCCCGAATAAGCAACGGCCCAAATGGTGCTTCCCACAAGTGGTACACAACGGCTTCCCTCTGGCAGCCTCCCCTGCCTCAAAGGGTTTCTGCTGGAAGCTGCGAAACTCACCACCCGGTCTGAAATTCTGCTGTGGTACTGGAACAGGCTGCTGCTCAGCCTTCCTCTTCTGTCCCGACGTCGAACCTCTACCAGCGGTCTTAGACGAGGTGGCCCTCTCCTGTAAACTGAGATCCACTGCCAGGCGCAGTGCATCGGCATGAGTAGCGGGTCTGAAAGCTCGGACCAAACCCTGAATGTCCAGTCTGAGGCCTCTAACAAACTTATCAGCTCTGGCCGCCTCGGTCGCTATCATCTCGGGAGCGAAGCGGGATAACATGTCAAACTCCGCATCATACTGCTCCACTGTCATGTCACCCTGCTCTAAGTTCAGAAACTCCTGCCGCTTGGCATCTCTCAAACTGGCGGAGAAGAATTTCGCATAGAAACTCTCCTTGAACTGCTGCCACGTGATCTGACTCACATCACCACCTAGCATTCTCTCTGTAGTCTCCCACCATGCAGTACCTCTGTCAGTCAACATAAAAACAGCACACTGAACCTTCTGATCCTCAGGCATTTCATGTAACGGAATATGGTTTCCAAGGACGATAACCACATCTGAGCCCTGGTGGGGTCCTCCAAAGACCCATCGAACGTCGTGGGATTATACTTCCTGAAATCCCTCAGATGTTTAGCCTCTGCCGACAACTGATCCGGCACAAATTGAGGCGCAACTGGTACCGGAGCCGGAGCTGGAGCAGGAACTGGTGCTGAAGCTGGCGCTGGAGCTGGCACCGGAGTTGGCGAGGCAGGCTTCTGCTGCTCCCGCATCTGCATAATCAAATCTCTAAACCTCTGCTCCATGGCGGCTAGGTTCGCATGAGTAACTGGCGCAGCCGGGTCAGGGGCTTGGGCTACAGGCTGCACCTCAGGCTGAACGCGTCCTGCTCCCCTTCCTCGGCCTCCTCGGCCACCCCTACGTGCACCTCTCCTTGGTGGCATTTTCCTAACAACCACCAAACGATTCCTTTAGTCATAAATGGTAATTGAATTTGCAGTTTAACTTAGGTAAGGTAATGCATGTAGAGTTATACATATACTTTCATGAGAGCGTACCTGACGAGCGGCAAGGATCGTTTCAGCCATAAGGACACAAAACACAGACTCACATTATAAGTCAGTCTACAGAACCTAAAACTTAGGCTCTGATACCAACTGTAACGACCCAACTTTCCGGACTAAGCTGAGGTCACTACCAAATACCAAAACTCGACCATTCAACATAAAATTTAAAACAGACCAGTTACGATTCATTAAAACATTAGAAACCTTACAAAAGACAGTTTCGGGCCCTATTTTAAATAAATCAAGAAAGTCACAAAATAAAAATATCAAGGCACCAGTTCAAAATCACAAGTCAAAATATTCTGACAAAATACATAGCGGAAGCGATAAGAAAACCAGACGCGTCCATATGGCCTTCACGCATCCTTCCTGCCTCTCGTCAGTCTGCCCCTCGCTGTGCCCCTACCTGAAAAGTTAAAGAAGAGAAAGGGTGAGTATAAACATACCCAGTAAGGGACCCACTACTGGGCCCGTTAGGGGACAACAGTTAACTTCCTATTCGGGGGTACCCTACATAACAGTCTAGTGCTCCCGAAGGATGCACATATCAGTCTAGTGCTCCCGAAGGATGCACATATCAGTCTAGTGCTCCCGAAGGATGCACATATCAGTCTAGTGCTCCCGGAGGATGCACATATCAGTCTAGTGCTCCCGAAGGATGCACATATCAGTCTAGTGCCCCCGAAGGATGCACATAACAGTCTAGTGCTCCCGAAGGACGCACATATCAAACTAGTGCCCCCGAAGGATGCACATATCAGTCTAGTGCTCCCGAAGGAGGCACATATCAGTCTAGTGCTCCCGAAGGACGCACATATCGGTCTAGTGCCCCCGAAGGATGCACATATCCGTCTAGTGCTCCCGAAGGATGCACATATCCGTCTAGTGCTCCCGGAGGATGCACATATCAGTCTAGTGCTCCCGAAGGAGGCACATATCAGTCTAGTGCCCCCGAAGGAGGCACATATCAGTCTAGTGCTCCCGAAGGACGCACATATCAGTCTAGTGCCCCCGAAGGATGCACATATCAGTCTAGTGCTCCCGAAGGATGCACATATCAGTCTAGTGCTCCCGAAGGACGCACATATCAGTCTAGTGCCTCCGAAGGATGCACATATCAGTCTAGTGCTCCCGAAGGATGCACATATCAGTCTACTGCTCCCGAAGGATGCACATATCAGTCTAATGCTCCCGAAGGATGCACATATCCGTAAGGCACACTACCCCATAGATGAAGCTAACCGTTACCCCTCAGTCCAAACTAAACTGTCTACATCAATCACATCCCAACGACATTCATATCACAGTCCCGCCATAGGCTTTGTCAGTCAGAAAGTATAGGTTTAAACATCTACACCCTCAGTTGCTATATGCATTACCGATTCGTACGCCATTAGGGAAAACCCTAAATTCAATCGACTAACCAACCAGAACCGGACTCACTGTTCTTCCCCGTCCAAACTCCATGAACCACATACAGACCAGTGTTTTACTACATACTGAACCGTAACTTTAAGGTCCATCAACATAAAATTTCAATCCACAAATAGCAGTCACAGTATAATTTTCATCAGACAAAATATAATATCAGTACTTAACAGTCAACACGCATACAGATATTCAGTACAGTCACTAACGTGTAATCCCCTGTGGATTACTACGGTTTTAGCCTGGACTCGGGGTCCAGTAGTAGGAAAACCCTTACCTGATACTCGGTTATGCCCCTCGATTGAATCCACGCTCAACAGATCAACCTAAACGAAAACACAACGGTTTTAGTTGATGACGTTAGTAGCAGTTGTTTTAAAAGGTCATCCGTTGACTCACCCAAGGAAAGGAAGCTATCTCCAACCAGGCCTACCGCGAAATCCGAGAACCTAAGCGTCAACTTTGTACTACCTTCAAGGGAGAAAAGTAGGGTCATATCTTAATCCAACATTCAAACTCGAATCGGACGAGGTAACATTAGGGAATTCATCAAAACAATCCTTACCGAAGACTCACCGTGAACCGAAGTGGAGGAAGGAAAGCTCAGGTGGCTCGGCTCCGCTCGGCTTGGACTCGGCTCGGCTCGGCTCGGCTTAACTCGGCTTGGTTCTCGGCTCGGCTCGGCTCGGCTCGGTTCTCGGCTCGACTCGGCTCGGCTCGGCTCGGCTTGGTTCTCGGCTCGGCTCGGCTCGGCTCGGCTCGGCTCGGCTTGGTTCGGCTCGCGGCTCGGCTTGGTTCGGCTCGCGGCTCGGCATGGTTCGAAACGGGCAGCACGGTTCTGAGGCTTCTTTCTTCTGGCGAACGACGGCGGCGGCGATTTGCGGACGACACACGAGGGATGCGGGTGGCTGCTTCGTGGAGCGACGACGAGCGGCGGTGGCGTTGGCTGGGATTCGACGGACGACGACGAAGAGACGGGTTGCGGCTTGCGGATGGTGGCTGCGGCGAACGTCCGGCGAGGCTACGCACACCGACGGAGATGGAGATAGGGGCAGAGGACGGAGACGGAGAGGATGGTGATGGTGGCGGAGACAAGAAGAGAACGCCGGAGAAGGAGAAGACGACAGGGGCTGGCGGCGCGGTGGAGAAGAAGGAGGAAGCGAAAGTGAAGAAAGAAAATCGGGGGGGGGGGGAGAGAGAGACGGCGCGCGGTTAGGGTTATTCTTTAAAAAAAAAATTATTATATATATATATATATATATATATATATATATATATATATAACTTTTAATAATAATAATAATAAATAAGATATTATTATATTATATATATATATATTAATTTCTACTTATCCTAATTAATAATTAAAATATATAAAGTATTATTATATACCTATACATATTTTAACCCAAAAAGATTTAATTAGTAATAATCATACTAATAATAATAATGATAATAATAGAAAATATTAATATTAAATTATATATATAGGTAATAATAAATACCAATAGTAATAATAATATAATTACTTATTATATTACTATTATAAAATTTACAAATATAAATTTAGAATTTCAGAAATTAATTCAAGATTTGACATCCCCGAGAATTTATATAAAACGACAAAAATAAATTTTACCTCGAAAGTTCGGGGCGTTACAGACGGTCGCGACGGAGAGGGTGGCGGCGGTGAGGGCGGCTAGGGTTTCTTGCAGTTGGTTCAGGAAGAAGAAGATGGTGACAAGCCACCACGCATCCCAATGCCCTAATTAAAGAAAATCAATAATAATATAATATTATTTTTTTCTCTTTCTTCCTTTAATTTAATTCCCCAAAATCTCCTACTCTCTTTCTTCATTAAATCCCACCAAATCTCCTCTTTAAACTTAAATTTTCATCTCTCTCCAACCCAAACACCTTTATCTTTTAAAAAAATAAATATCCTAACCTAATTATATTATCCAAATACCATAATTATTTTAACTTCAAAATTTAATTAATTATACAATTAATCAAATTTTCTCAAATATAAACAATTAGATATTTTTCCATAATATCTAATAAGTTCCAATAAAATTCAACAATTAAATAACACCCAAAAATAAAAAATTTAAACTTAAGATAATTAAAAATAAATTACCTTAAATTTGAGGTGTTATAATAACTAATGTTTCTAATTTGGGCATTTAAATTACCAATTATATGAAACTAAATCTAGCATCAGTTAAGTATAAATATTGTACATTGTTGTGCCTTCCAAAGAAGGAACTTCAATGTATAAGTTAATGATTATTTGATATTATCTGAATATATATATTGTATATTTATGTTTATTTCTCAAAAAAATAATGTATAAGCATATCTATTTTGTAATTGCATCACCTACTCCCATTTTTATTCATTCGCATGCTACATTTATAATCAAGTTTAATGGACTCAATTTCTTTGATTGTTGCTAACAAATCTGATTCCATTCTAGAGTTTTGGATCTTCATTATTTGGCACTCTTAAGTGAGAAACATGTTGCACTTACTTCAGCTGCTAGTAGTGATGATGATAGTGATGGGAAAAACAACAGAGAGCATGCAGTAGCGGAAAAAAAGGATCATGCTTTACTCTATATGCATCTAAACAGTTTAGAAATAACATTCAACTACTAAACGATAGACTTAAACGAAGAATATAAAAAGTAAACGATGAGCTTACCTTTGTAGTTCTCAACTTCTTCTTCGTTCCAAAAAACTTCTCTGCCTGTAGATCACGAGCATAGGACAACCACTATGTTGACCTACTAATCTCAGGACCAAGAATCGAGTTGTAGGACTCGTTTTTGTGAAGTAAATCTTTTAGGGAGAAGGATGGAGGTAGGTGTATCATTAGATAATTTTATGAGAATCATCATCTTCTTCTAATTCTGAAATGAGAAGTTTATATAGAAAAATTACATGCAAATTGCGTGCAATTTATTTCATATAATCTCAATACCTAATTAATCGATTAACTATTAATGGAATTAGTGGCTTCTAATTCATTATAAGCTGCCACATTTCCCACTAACATTTAGTTAATAAGGAAATTAGTCAAAGGGCAATTTTGTCATTTGACCAATTAAGTCAAAGTCAAACTTTCACTTTTCTTAGTCAAAAGTCAACTTTTTGACTTTTTGCTATTTTACCCATCTTGACTAATTCTAACCTCCTGAGTATGAATCCGTATTCATTTTTCTAAAATTCAAATCATATTTGAATATAAATTTTGGTCAAAGTTTTGTTTTTCAAAGTCAAAAAACATGTTGACTTTTACAACTTTGATCGTTTAAAAAGTTTCCAAGCTTCTAAATATGAATCTATATTCATATTTATTGAAATCATATTTAAACACAAAGCTTAAAGTTTATATCTACCGACCTATATCTTATATATTTGTCGGTTTCTCTCTCTTTTCCTAATTCGAACAATTCGAGTTACTTCAACATATTGTTCTTAGTTGAATCCATATAAGCTAGTAGGGAAACCTAATGGACCTATAGATCATGGGCTCCAATGATTTGAGATTAACTGACTAAACTCTTTTAGACCAAGCTTAATCAACATTCGTTAACTAAAGTGTCATTCCACTAAAGACTCTTAGTTGCACTTCCCTCACTATAGATATATTTCTGTCCACCTGATATAACTATGATGAGTAAGTTGATCCTTCACAGGTTGTTCGTAATCTTGGCTGGGTCAAAATACCATTTTACTCCCAATATTACATTTTGCTCCTTAAGACCCACTAATCCACTATTGAACAAATGGTTTAAGGTCCAACCTATAAACCTGAGTCTTTCTTGGGGCAATGAGAAGGTGGGGCCCCTTGTTCAAGACTTAGATTCAGTCTTTAAGGAAACAATCTATCTACTATCCCAGAAGTGGGTAGGAGTAAATTCCATCTTGCACCCTATATCTCTAGCTATCCACTCGGTCTTATCCCTGAAATGGAAGGCTTATTGGGTCAGTGTTGATTAGTTGCCCTCACCTATGCAGATCTAAGGATACTATCGAATGAACAGAAGTTCATAGTTAGCTCAGGATTAAGATCAAGTTACCTAGGTCATTATAAATAAAATAGTCAGTTTATATTTACAGCGTTATAACTAAAAGTGACTATTTCGTGGTTCCAGTCTTATGCAAACCATTTACAGAGGATGCCCCCACTCCCATGTCCCTACATGAACGATACAGGATTACATCGTTTGTACTAACTACGGAGCAGACAACATCCATAGTGTTTTTCCAGAATAAGGCGCCCAACCTTTATTCATACACTATAGACTATTTGGGCTATTAACTCGAACTTAATCCACGCTTATGTCTCTACATAAAGTTCAAGTGTATTGAAAAACTTAGTAAAATAGCCTCGGGACCTTAATGTATTGGTTTTAAGATTATAGCATTCAATAATAAATTTTATTGAATCAAATAACAAAGATAGATCTTTTTATAATCCTTGGGAAAAATCAAATAAATTGAGTCTAATGTTTATTCAAATGACTGTAGTAAATAATATCAAGTCTTCAATTACAATATTAAAAATGACAAGGTTTTTATAAAATTTATGGAAAATATGATGGGAAGCACATTATTTTCACCCATTTGCTAACTTCCCTAGAAAGTCATGGTATATGTGCTCAATACACATTACCAGGAACACCACAACAAAATGATGTTGCAAAAAGACGTAATATCGTACATTAATGAATGTGGTTAGAAGTATGTTAATTAATGTCTTTACATGTGTCCTTATGGATGTTTGCATTAAGAACCGCTTAATATTTATTAAACATGGTTTCTAATAAGTTCGTTCTAAAGACATCTTTTGAATTATGGACGATAAGGAAGCCTAGTTTAAGGCACCTGCATGTTTGCGGTTATCAAGCGGAAGTTAAGAATTTATAATTGACATAAAAGGAAACTATATTCAAGAACCAGCTAGTGGTAAAAGTTTATAATTCACACAAAAGGAAACTGGATTCAAGAACCAACCAATGATTTCTTCATTGGTTATCGAGAAAAATCAAAATGGTATAGATTTTATTGTCCTAACTATAGTATGTGAATAGTTGAAACTGAAAATGTAAGGCTCATTGAGAATGACGTAATTAGTGGGAGTTTGGAACCATGTAAAGTGAAAATTCAAGAAGTTAGGGTGGAAATTCCTTCATCTATAAATTCTTCTCAAGTTGTTGTTCTTGTAGTTGTTGACTCTATTAACAATATCCACAAGAAGAAAAAATTAATGGTCAAACGCCACATCATGATGTTCTAACAAATGAACCTGTAATTGAGGAACCACAAGAAATATAGTTAAAAAGATCTGTAAGACAAAGAAGATCAACTATTTCTGATGACTATGTGGTTTATTTGGATAAGACAGAATTTGAATTAAGTATTAATAATGATCCAATATTGTTTTCACAATCCATTAAAGAAGATAATTTTGTTAAATGGTTAGATGCCATGAAAGAAGAGTTAAAATCAATGAATGATAATGAAGTCTAAGACCTTGTAGAATTTCTTAAAGGAAAGTAAAAGAGTTGGGTGTAAATGGGTCTTTAAGACCAAACTTGACTCAAATTGTAATATTGAACGACATAAAGCTAGACTTGTTGCCAAAGGTTGTACTCAGAAAGATGACATTGACTACAAATAGACTTTTTCTCCTGTCTCGAAAATGGACTCATTAAGAATTATTATAGATTTGGTAGCCCATTATGATTTAGAGCTTCATCAAATTGATGTGAAAATTACCTTTCTAAATGGGAATTTAGATGAAGAAATGTTCATGGATCTACCAGAATGTTTTATGGTTGAAGGAAAGGAACACATGGTGTGTAAATTAAAGAGGTCAATATATAGATTTAAACAAGCTTCTAGACAATTGTATCTTAAGTGCAATCATACCATCATATACCTAAGAATCAATATGAGTAAGTTTAATTATAATCCTTGTTCTATATACTTACTTACAAGAGGTATAATCATCTTGAGGTGATTAGATATTTAGATTCAAATTTTATCGAATGTGTGGATACACGAGAATCCACTTTTGGCTATATGTTCCTATTAACTGAAGAACCAATTTCATGAAAAAGTATGAAGCTGCATCCACTATGAAGGTTGAATTTGTAGCATGCTTTGAGGCTACAATTCATATTTTATAACTGTAGAACTTTATCTCAGGACTTGGAATTGTCGACAATATTGCCAAGCCATTGAGAATTTATTGTGATAATTTTGCAGCAGTTTTCTTCTGAAAGAAAAACGACAAGTATTCTAAAAGTGCTAAACGTATGAAATTAAAATAATTTGTTGTTAAAAAATGTCAATCAAACAAATTAGCACTAAGATTGTGATTGCATATCTACTAACTAAAGGATTGCTACCATAGACATTCATGATCATGTTAAACATATGGGCATTAGTAGATATCATTATTGAAATCAAGATTATGTTATTTGACACTTTGAGCTCATTTATTTATTGTTTCTGATTTTATCTTATGGTTATGTTCTTATAATTAGTATATACATAAATGAATTTGTAACGCCCCAAATTTTCGAGGTAAATTTTTTTGTCATTTTATGTTAATTTTGGGGAATTTAAAATTTTTTTGGTGTAAATTTGTAACGACCCAACTTTCCGGACTAAGCTGAGGTCACTACTCAATACTAAGACTCGACCACACAATACAAAATTCATAATAGACCAGTTACAATTTCTTAAAACGTTAGGAATAAAAAACCAAAACAGTATCGGGCCCTATTTCAAATCACAGTTACAAAAGTTTTGAATAAAGTCTCAAATCATCAAATCCAAAATCCTCAAAACAAATACTCTAACCAAAATACATCAGCGTAAGCGAAAATAAAATCGGACACGTCCATATGGCCTTCACGCAACCTTTCTGCCCCTCGTCGATCTGCCCCTAGCCGTGCCCTTACCTGAAAAGTTAAGAAGAGAAAGGGTGAGTATAAACATACCCAGTAAGGGACCCACTACTGGGCCCGTTAGGGGACAACAGTTAACTTCCTATTCGGGGGTGCCCTACATAACAGTCGAGTGGTTCCGTAGAACGCACATATCAGTCCAGTGCTCCCGAAGGATGCACAGATCAGTCTAGTGCTCCCGAAGGATGCACAGATCAGTCTAGTGCTCCCGAAGGATGCACACATCAGTCTAGTGCTCCCGGAGGATGCACCTATCAGTCTAGTGCTCCCGAAGGATGCACACATCAGTCTAGTGCTCCCGAAGGATGCACACATCAGTCTAGTGCTCCCGAAGGATGCACACATCAGTCTAGTGCTCCCGAAGGATGCACACATCAGTCTAGTGCTCCCGAAGGATGCACACATCAGTCTAGTGCTCCCGAAGGATGCACACATCAGTCTAGTGCTCCCGAAGGATGCATACATCAGTCTAGTGCTCGCGAAGGATGCGCACATCAGTCTAGTGCTCCCGAAGGATGCGCACATCAGTCTAGTGCTCCCGAAGGATGCACACATCAGTCTAGTGCTCCCGAAGGATGCACACATCAGTCTAGTGCTCCCGAAGGATGCACATATCCGTAAGGCACACTACCCCATAGATGAAGCTAACCGTTACCCCTCAGTCCATACTAAACCGTCCACAACAGTCACACCCCAACGGCATTCATATTACAGTTCCGCCATAGGCTTTGTCAGTCAGATAGTATAGGTTTAAACAACTACACCCTCAGTTGCTATACGCGTCACCAATTTGCACACCATTAGGGAAAACCCTAGACCCAATCAACTAACCAACCAAAACCGGACTCACTGTCCTTCCCCGTCCAAACTCCATGATCAACATCCAGACCAATGATTACTACATACTGAACCGTAACTTCAAGGTCCATCAATATAGATTCCCAATCTACAATTAGCAGTCACAGTGCCTTTACATCAGACAAAATATAATAACAGTGCTTAACAGTCAACACACATACAGTTATTCAGTACAGTCACTAACGTGTAATCCCCTGTGGATTACTACGTTTCCAGCCTCGATCTGAGGTCCAGTAGTAGGAAAACCCTTACCTGATACTCGGTTATGCCCCTCGATCGAATCCACGCTCAACAGATCCACCTAAACGAAACACGAAGGTTTTAGTTGATGACTTTAGTAGAAGTCGTTTTAAAAGGTCAGAAGGGACATCCGTTGACTTACCCAAGGAAAGGAAAACTACCTCCAAACAAGCCTACCGCGAGACTCGAGAACTCAAGCGTCAACTCTGTACTACCTTCAAGAGAGAAAAGTAGGGCCATATCTTATTCCAATATTCAAACTTTAATCGGATGTAGCAACATTAGGGAATTCATCGAAAACAATCCTTACCGAAGACTCACCGTGACCCGGAGCGGAGGAAGGAAGGCTTAGGTGGCTTGGTGAAACAAGGAGCTCGGCTCGGCTTGAAGGCGTTCGGCTCGGCTCGGCTCGGCTCCACCTCGGCTCGGCTTGGCCTCGGCTACACCTCGGCTTGTGGCTCGGCTCAACTCGGCTCGCGGCTCGGCTCAACTCGGCTCGCGGCTCGGCTCAACTCGGCTCGCGGCTCGACTCGCGGCTCGGCTCACTCGGCTCGCTCGGCTCAGCTCACTCGGCTCACTCGGCTCATTCGGCTCACTCGGCTCCAGCCCGCGGCTTGCTCGATTCGGATCCGTGGCTCGGGTCTGGTTTTTTTTGCTCAACCCGACAACGCTCGAGTGAGAGACGTCGACGGCGGACGTGGGTGGCTCTCCTCGGCGTTCAGGGCTTCGTCGGGAACACAGACTGAAGTGGAGCCGTCGACGGTGACAGAGACGGAGGAAGAGGGAGAGCTATCGGCTGCCGGCGGTTGGAAGCGAATCGGAAATGGATGGCTACGGCGGACGAGCGTCTGCGGTCGTCGGTGAGGAACTGTAAAGAAGAAGAAGAAGAAGAAGAAGAAGAAGAGATGGGCTGGTGTGCGTGTCGGGCGGCGGTTGTCGGGAGGAGAAGGAAAGGCTGTCGGGGAAAGGAAGAAGAAGAAGAAGAAGAAGAAGAAGAAGAAGAAGAAAATCGGGGGGGGGGGGGGAGACGGCGCGCGCTGGAGGCTAGGGTTCCTTTTTTTTTGAAAAAATATATATATATATATATATATATAAATAATAATAATAATAATAATAATAATATTAAATATAATAAAAATAAATAATGATATATATATATATATTGAATAAAATTAATATAAATTTATAATAGAATATTAATATAAATTAATTATAATAATATTAAATAAAAATATTAATATTTATTTTAAATAAATAAAAAGAAAATATTAACATTAAAAATTGTAATAATAATTCCCGATAATAATAATCTAATCAATATTATATTATTATTTTATCGTTTTACAAAAACTCAAATTTCCGAACAATTCACTTAAAATGCTAAAATTTTACCTCGAACTTCGGGGCGTTACATTCTTCCCTCCTTAGGAAACTTTCGTCCTCGAAAGTTTTATTCCTCGAACAGCTCGGGATAACGGGATCTCATGTCATTTTCTCGCTCCCATGTAGCCTCTTCCACCCGGTGATTCCGCCATAAGACTTTAACCAAAGGAATTTCTTTATTCCTCAACGTTTTCACCTCTCTAGCCAGCACCTCAACGGGTTGTTCGGTATAGCTCAAGTTTTCATCAATTTCCAGTGGCTCGTAATCCACTACATGGGATGGATCTGGCACGTACTTCCTCAACATGGAGACATGGAACACATCATGAACTGTCGAGAGTGATGGTGGCAACGCCAAGCGATAAGCTACAGGGCCAATCCGCTCCAGAATCTCAAACGACCCAACAAAATGGGGACTCAGCTTTCCCCTCCTTTCAAAACGCACGACACCTCTCATAGGTGCTACCTTTAAGAACAACTTGTCCCCTACCTCAAACTCAAGATCCTTCCGCCTCACATCTGCATAACTCTTCTGCCTACTCTGAGCGGTATGCATGCGTGATCTAATCTTCTGTATCGCTTCGTTAGTTGACTGAACTAACTCAGGACCCATCAATCTTTGCTCGCCCACTTCACCCCAGCAAACCGGGGATCTACAACATTTGCCGTACAAGGCCTCAAATGGTGCCATGCCGATAGTAGCCTGATAACTGTTATTATAAGCAAATTCCATCAAATGTAAGTGGGAGTTCCAGCCACCTGGAAATTCCAATGCACACGCTCGCAACATATCCTCTAAAACCTGGTTCAGACGCTCAGTCTGACCGTCAGTCTGTGGATGGAAAGCCGTACTAAAGTCTAACCTCGTTCCCATAGCCGTCTGCAAACCCTTCCAGAATTTGGAAGTGAAACGGCCATCTCTATCAGAAACAATCGACACTGGCACTCCATGTAATCTCACTATCTCCGACATGTACAGCTGTGCCCACTTACTAGCAGTATAGGTGGATTTACCCGGAACGAAGTGCGCTGATTTGGTAAGCCTGTCCACTACAACCCAAATCACTGTAAAACCCCTCAGAGTCCTCGGCAGTCCTGTAATGAAATCCATGGACACGTTTTCCCACTTCCATTCCGGTATACTCAAGGGTTGTAATAAACCCGCTGGTTTCTGCCTTGGTGCCTAAACCTGCTGACACACCAAGCATCTACTAACAAATTCTTCTACTTCCCTCTTCATGTTACGCCACCAATAAACCCACTTCAGATCCTGATACATCTTCGTACTACCCGGGTGCATGGAAAATGGGGAACTATGAGCCTCAGATAATAATTCTGTCTTAACCGCACTGTCTGACGGCACACAGAGGCGTCTCTCAAACAAAAGTCCCCCATCAGAGGATATGGAGAACTCAACCGCTTGTCCAGCCTCGGCTAGGCCACGTTTCTCAACCAAATAAGGATCGTTACTCTGAGCATCAATGATCCTTTGCCTCAAAGTCGGCTGTACCGTCAACTGGGCTAACTGCATAGTAACTGCCCCCACTGACACTGCAATCTCAGCCCGCTCGAGATCCCGATGCAATGAGGCCTGTCGGGTAATAAGTGCTGCTGAATGTGATACCTTCCTACTAAGAGCATCAGCTACCACATTTGCCTTGCCTGGATGATACAGTATCTCACAATCGTAATCCTTCACTAACTCAAGCCACCTTCGCTGTCTCATATTCAATTCTTTCTGAGTAAAGAAGTATTTTAAGCTCTTATGATCCGTGAATATCTGTATCTTTTCACCATATAAATAATGCCTCCATATCTTCAAAGCAAAAACCACCGCTGCCAACTCCAAATCATGTGTAGGGTAGTTCTGCTCATGACTCTTCAACTGACGAGACGCATAAGCGACCACCTTACCCTGTTGCATCAAAACACAACCCAAACCCTTCTTGGAAGCATCACTATATATCACAAAACTGCCAGAACCATCAGGTACAGTAAGAACCGGTGCGGTAACTAGCTTCTGTTTAAGGTTCTGGAAATTGTCCTCACATGCCTTGCTCCAAACAAAAGGAGCTCCCTTCCTGGTCAACTGAGTAAGAGGAGTAGCTATACGAGAAAAGTTCTCCACAAACCGTCGGTAATAACCTGCTAAACCCAGAAAGCTACGAACCTCACTGACTGTGGAAGGTCGGGTCCAACCGGTGACTGCCTCTATCTTAGCTGGATCCACAGAGACTCCAGCCTTAGAAACCACGTGGCCCAGAAAAGACACCTGCTTCAGCCAAAACTCGCATTTCGAGAACTTTGCATACAACTTATTATCCCGAAGTGTTTGCAGAACTATACGTAAATGCTCCTCATGTTCGGCCTCCGTCTTGGAGTATATCAAGATATCGTCGATAAACACGATCACAAAAGTATCTAGGAACTCCCTAAATACTCTGTTCATCAAGTCCATGAACACTGCCGGAGCATTCGTCAAACCAAAAGACATCACAATAAACTCGTAGTGCCCATATCTGGAACGAAACGCTGTTTTCGGTACATCCCCATCCTTAATCCTCAGCTGATGGTATCCCGACCGAAGATCAATTTTAGAGAACACTGTGGCTCCCTGTAACTGGTCAAATAGATCGTCGATCCTGGGCAAGGGATATCTGTTCTTTACGGTTACCTTGTTCAACTCCCTATAGTCAATGCATAGACGCATCGATCCATCCTTCTTCTTAACAAATAAAACTGGCGCACCCCAAGGTGACACGCTCGGTCGAATGAATCCCTTATCAAGCAATTCTTGCAACTGCACCTTCAGTTCTTTCAGCTCTGCGGGGGCCATACTGTAAGGGGCTCTGGATATAGGAACCGTGCCCGGCTCCAACTCTATGGCAAACTCAACCTCTCTGTGAGGAGGTAACCCTGGAAGTTCTTCAGGAAAGACATCCGGATAGTCCCTCACCACCGGTTCTAATGACAGGGATACATCGACCTCTCTGGTATCCACCACGCTCGCTAAGATACCCCAAGTACCCTGACTGAGCAGTTTACTGGCCCTGATGGCTGAGATTACCTGAGGCAACGACCTTGATTCTCCTCCCTTAAATTTAAAATTGGCCATCGAGGGAGGGTTAAACGTTACCTCCTTACGGGAACAATCTATGCTGGCGTGGTTAACGGCTAACCAATCCATACCCAGGATTACATCAAAGTCGAGCATATCCAGAACTAACAGCGTTACCTCAATCACATGGCCTGCTATCTCAATCTGGCATGTTTTCACCTTTTCCTTCGACAACATACACTCCCCGGAAGGAGTAGATACTGATAGAACATGGTGTAAGGGCTCTACCTCTAAGCGGGCATGTAACACAAATGTGGACGAGATAAAAGAATGTGACGAACCCGAGTCAAACAAAACTAAGGCGTAATGCCCCAATACTGGAAGCGTACCTGTCACCACCGTGCCTGCCTTCTCAGCCTCAGTCTTGTTGGTAGCAAAGACTCTGCCCTGGTGTGGAGCACCTGCTCCCTGATTCTGTGCGTTCCCCGTAAGTCTCAAGGGGCATCTGTCAGCTGTATGACCCTCTTGCCTACACTTAAAGGAAGTCCGGGTTCCGAATAAACAACGGCCTAGATGGTACTTTCCACAAGTGGTAAACAACGGCTTCCCTCTGGCAGCTTCCCCTGCCTCAAAAGGTTTCTGCTGGAAGCGGCGAAACTCACCACCTGCTCTGATGTTCCGCTGTGGCACTGGAACAGGCTGCTGCTCAGCCTTCCTCTTCTGTCCCGATGTCGAACCTCTACCAGCGGTCTTAGACGAATTAGCCCTCTCTTGTAAACTGAGATCCACTGCCAGGCGCAGTGCATCCGCATGAGTAGTAGGGCGAAAAGCTCGAACCAAGCCCTGAATGTCCAGTCGGAGGCCTCTAACAAACTTATCAGCTCTGGCCGCCTCAGTCGCTATCATCTCGGGAGCGTAGCGGGACAACATGTCAAACTCCGCATCATACTGCTCCACTGTCATGTCACCCTGCTCTAAGTTCAGGAACTCCTGCCGCTTGGCATCTCTCAAACTAGCAGAGAAGAATTTCGCATAGAAACTCTCCTTAAACTGTTGCCACGTGATCTGACTCACATCACCACCTAGCATTCTCTCTGTAGTCTCCCACCATGCAGTACCTCTGTCAGTCAACATAAAAACAGCACACTGAACTTTCTGATCCTCAGGGCATTTCATGTATCGGAATATGGTCTCCAAAGACGATAACCACAGCTGAGCCCTGGTGGGGTCCTCCAAAGACCCATCGAATGTCGTGGGATTATACTTCCTGAAATCCTTTAGGTGCTTAGCCTCTGCTGACAACTGATCCGGCACAACCTGGGGCGCAACTGGTACTGGAGCCGGAGCTGTAGCAGGAGCTGGTGCTGGAGCTGGCGGGGCAGGCTGCTACTGCTCCCGCATCTGCATAATCAAATCTCTAAACCTCTGCTCCATGGCAGCTAGATCCGCATGAGTAACTGGTGCAGCCGGGTCAGTGGCTTTGGCTTCGGGCTGCACCTCAGGCTGAACGCGTCCTGCTCCTCTTCCTCGGCCTCCTCGGGCAACCCTACGTGCACCTCTCCTTGGCGGCATTTCCCTAACAACCACCAGTGATCCCTTTAGTCATAAATGGTAATTAACTTTGCAGTTTAACTTAGGTAAGGTAAAGCATATAGAGTTATACATATATTTTCATGAGAGCGTACCTGACGAGTGGCAAGGATCGTTTCAGCCATAAGGACACAAAACACAGACTCACATTATAAGTCAGTCTACATAACCTAAAACTTAGGCTCTGATACCAACTGTAACGACCCAACTTTCCGGACTAAGCTGAGGTCACTACTCAATACTAAGACTCGACCACACAATACAAAATTCATAATAGACCAGTTACAATTTCTTAAAACGTTAGGAATAAAACAACAAAACAGTATCGGGCCCTATTTCAAATCACAGGTACAAAGGTTTTGAATAAAGTCTCAAATCATCAAATCCAAAATCCTAAAAACAAATACTCTAACAAAAATACATCAGCGGAAGCGAAAATAAAATCGGACACATCCATATGGCCTTCACGCAACCTTTCTGCCCCTCGTCGGTCTGCCCCTAGCGGTGCCCTTACCTGAAAAGTTAAGAAGAGAAAGGGTGAGTATAAACATACCCAGTAAGGGACCCACTACTGGGCCCGTTAGGGGACAACAGTTAACTTCCTATTCGGGGGTGCCCTACATAACAGTCTAGTGGTTCCGTAGAACGCACATATCAGTCCAGTGCTCCCGAAGGATGCACATATCAGTCTAGTGCTCCCAAAGGATGCACACATCAATCTAGTGCTCCCGGAGGATGCACCTATCAGTCTAGTGCTCCCGAAGGATGCACAGATCAGTCTAGTGCTCCCGAAGGATGCACACATCAGTCTAGTGCTCCCGAAGGATGCACACATCAGTCTAGTGCTCCCGAAGGATGCACACATCAGTCTAGTGCTCCCGAAGGATGCACACATCAGTCTAGTGCTCCCGAAGGATGCACATATCAGTCTAGTGCTCGTGAAGGATGCACATATCCGTAAGGCACACTACCCCATAGATGAAGCTAATCGTTACCCCTCAGTCCATACTAAACCGTCCACAACAGTCACACCCCAACGGCATTCATATTACAGTTCCGCCATAGGCTTTGTCAGTCAGATAGTATAGGTTTAAACAACTACACCCTCAGTTGCTATACGCGTCACCAATTCGCACACCATTAGGGAAAACCCTAGACCCAATCAACTAACCAACCAAAACCGGACTCACTGTCCTTCCCCGTCCAAACTCCATGATCAACATCCAGACCAATGATTACTACATACTGAACCGTAACTTCAAGGTCCATCAATATAGAATCCCAATCTACAATTAGCAGTCACAGTGCCTTTACATCAGACAAAATATAATAACAATGCTTAACAATCAACACACATACAGTTATTCAGTATAGTCACTAATGTGTAATCCCCTGTGGATTACTACGTTTCTAGTCTCGATCTGAGGTCCAGTAGTAGGAAAACCCTTACCTGATACTCGGTTATGCCCCTCGATCGAATCCACGCTCAACAGATCCACCTAAACGAAACACGAAGGTTTTAGTTGATGACTCTAGTAGAAGTCGTTTTAAAAGGTCAGAAGCGACATCCGTTGACTTACCCAAGGAAAGGAAAACTACCTCCAAACAAGCCTACCGCGAGATCCGAGAACTCAAGCGTCAACTCTGTACTACCTTCAAGAGAGAAAAGTAGGGCCATATCTTATTCCAATATTCAAACTCTAATCGGATGTAGCAACATTAGGGAATTCATCGAAAACAATCCTTACCGAAGACTCACCGTGACCCGGAGCGGAGGAAGGAAGGCTTAGGTGGCTTGGTGAAACAAGGAGCTCGGCTCGGCTTGAAGGCGTTCGGCTCGGCTCGGCTCGGCTCCACCTCGGCTCGGCTCGGCTTGGCCTCGGCTCAACTTGGCTCGCGGCTCGGCTCGCGGCTCGGCTCACTCGGCTCCAGCCCGCGCCTTGCTCGAATCAGATCCGTGGCTCGGGTCTGGTTTTTTTTTGCTCAACCCAACAACGCTCGAGTGAGAGACGTCGACGACGGACGTGGGTGGCTCTCCTCGGCGTTCAGGGCTGCGTCGGGAACACAGACTGAAGTGGAGCCGTCGACGGTGACAGAGACGGAGGAAGAGGGAGAGCTATCGGCTGCCGGTGGTTGGAAGCGAATCGGAAATGGATGGCTACGGCGGACGAGCGTCTGTGGTCGTCGGTGAGGAACTATAAAGAAGAAGAAGAAGAAGAAGAAGAAGAGATAGGCTGGTGTGCGTGTCGGGCGGCGATTGTCGGGAGGAGAAGGAAAGGCTGTCGGGGAAAGGAAGAAGAAGAAGAAGAAAATCGGGGGGGGGGGGGGAGACGGCGCGCGCTGGAGGCTAGGGTTCCTTTTTTTTTTGAAAATATATCTATATATATAAATAATAATAATAATATTATATGTAATAAAAATAAATAATAATAATAATAATAATAATAATAATAATAATATTAAATATAATAAAAATAAATAATGATATATATATATATATTGAATAAAATTAATATAAATTTATAATAGAATATTAATATTAATTAATTATAATAATATTAAATAAAAATATTAATATTTATTTTAAATAAATAAAAAGAAAATATTAACATTAAAAATTGTAATAATAATTCCCGATAATAATAATCTAATGAATATTATATTATTATTTTATCGTTTTACCAAAACTCAAATTTCCGAACAATTCACTTAAAATGCTAAAATTTTACCTCGAACTTCGGGCCGTTACAAAATTAGTATAATAATAATATAATTTAAATTATATTATTATTATTATTATTATTATTATTAATTATGTTATTATTATTATTAATTATTATTATTAGTACTATTATTATTATTATTATTATTATTATTATTATTATTATTATTATTATTATTGTTATTAAACATTATTATTATTATTATTATTATTATTATTACTTAATATATATATATATATATATATATATAGGATTTTATTTATTTTTTTTTAAAAAGAAAAGCCTAAGCAAACCGCGGCCCCCCCTCGACTTCTTCTTCTTCTTCTTCCTCCATCCTTCACCCGATGCCGCCGTCCGCTACCTCCATCCCTTCTTCTTCCTCTTTTTTTTTTCTTTCATCACCGTCGACATCCTCCGTCTCCAGCTCGATCGTTCTTCGCCAATTGCACGACCTCGTCTTCCGCCCACGAATGGCCAACCGTCGACGGTCCTTCAAATCGGTTATCCGATCGTTCGCAAGCCCACCATCCCCGACGATCCCTCTCTTCATCTCGTGCATCTGAGCAGGCCGTCGACTCCTCATCCCCGACCATCGACCGGCCGCTGACGCCCAATCGTCACCGACTCTTGTTCTTCTTCTGCCACCTTCAATCCGATTTGCGTTGCACACCCGACCCGAGCCACCCTTTCGTTCAAGGATCGAGCCGAGCTAGCCGAGCCACCATCCATACCCGAGCCGAAAACCGAGCCACGAGCCGCGAGCCGAGCCGAGTAGCGACCAAGCCGAGTTGAGCCGAGCCGCGAGTCGCGAGTCGAGCCGAGAACCAAGCCGAGTTAAGCCGAGCTGAGCCGAGCGAGTTGAGCCGAGCCGCGAGCCGCGAGCCGAGCCGAGGACCAAGCCGAGTTAAGCCGAGAACCAAGCCGAGTTAAGCCGAGTCGAGCCGAGTTGAGCCGAGCTGTGAGCCGAGGCCAAGCCGAGCCGAGCCACCTAAGCCCTCCTTCCTCCACTCCGGGTCACGGTGAGCTTTCGGTAAGGATTGTTTTGATGATTTTCCATAATGTTGCTATATCCGATTCGAGTTGAATATTGGAATAAGCTTTGGTCCTATCTTCCATCCCTTGAAGGCATTAAGGAGTTGACGTTTAAGTTCTCGGATTTTCCGCGGCAGGCTTGGTTGGAGATAGCTTTCCTTTCCTTGGGTAAGTCAACGGATGTCGCTTAGGACGATTTAAAATGACTTCTACTAGTGACATCGATTAAAACCTTCGTGTTTTCGTTTAGGTGGATCCGTTGAGCGTGGACTCGATCGAGGGGCATAACCAAGTTTCAGGTAAGGGTTTTCCTACTACTGGACCTGGAATCGACGCTGGAAATGTAATAATCCACAGGGGATTACACGTTAGTAACTGTACCGAATAAATGTATGTGTGATTGACTTTTAAGTATTGTTGCTATACTCTTGTCTGATGTAAAGGTAACGCGACCGCTAGTTGTAGCTTGTGTGCTATCGGGTGTAAGGAGTTGCTTGCGGATAGACCCCGATGCTGGATGTTCGGTATAGGGTGGTTATGTTAATGGGCTACGTTGTAGATTGGGATTTTATGTCGATGGACCCTGAAGTTTACGGTTAGTTACGTGGTAGTCATTGGTCTGGACATTGATCGTGGAGTTGGTCGGGGAAGGATGGTAAGTCCGATTTTGATTGATTAGTTGATTGAGTAGTGGGTCCCTTACTGGGTATGTTTATACTCACCCTTTTCTCTTCTTTAACTTTTCAGGTAAGGGCACAGCGAGGGGCAGACCGACGAGAGGCAGAAGGATGCGTGAAGGCCATATGGACGCGTCTGGATTTCTTATTGCTTCTGCTGATGTTTTTTTTGTTAGAATATGTGGTTTTGTGATTTTGAGTTGATGACCTGAGTTTTTAGTTGAAACTTTTGTGACTGTGATTTAAAATAGGGCCCGATACTGTTTTTTGTAATATTTCCAACGTTTTAAGAAATCGTAACCGGTCCGTTATGAATTTTATGTTGTGGGGTCGAGTTTTGGTATTGAGTAGTGACCTCAGCTTAGTCCGGAAAGTTGGGTCGTTACAGTTGGTATCAGAGCGTAAGTTTTAGGTTCTGTAGACTGACTTATAATGTGAGTCTGTGTTTTGTGTCCTTATGGCTAAAACGATCCTTGCCACTCGTTAGGTACGCTCTCATGAAAGTATATGTATAACTCTATATGCATTACCTTACGTAAGTTAAACTGCAAAGTTAATTACCATTTATGACTAAAGGGATCACTGGTGGTTGTTAGGGAAATGCCGCCAAGGAGAGGTGCACGTAGGGGTGGCCGAGGAGGCCGAGGAAGAGGAGCAGGACGCGTTCAGCCTGAGGTACAGCCTGTAGCCAAAGCCACTGACCCGGCTGCACCAGTTACTCATGCGGATCTAGCTGCCATGGAGCAGAGGTTTAGAGATTTGATTATGCAGATGCGGGAGCAGCAGCAGCCTGCCCCGCCAGCTCCAGCACCAGCTCCTGCTCCAGCTCCGGCTCCAGTACCAGTTGCGCCCCAGGTTGTGCCGGATCAGTTGTCAGCAGAGGCTAAGCACCTGAGGGATTTCAGGAAGTATAATCCCACGACATTCGATGGATCTTTGGAGGACCCCACCAGGGCTCAGCTGTGGTTATCGTCTTTGAAGACCATATTCCGATACATGAAATCCCCTGAGGATCAGAAAGTTCAGTGTGCTGTTTTTATGTTGACTGACAGAGGTACTGCATGGTGGGAGACTACAGAAAGAATGCTAGGGGGTGATGTGAGTCAGATCACGTGGCAACAGTTTAAGGAGAGTTTCTATGCGAAATTCTTCTCGGCTAGTTTGAGAGATGCCAAGCGGCAGGAGTTCCTGAACTTAGAGCAGGGTGACATGACAGTGGAGCAGTATGATGCGGAGTTTGACATGTTATCCCGCTTCGCTTCGGAGATGATAGCGACCGAGGCGGCCAGAGCTGATAAGTTTGTGAGAGGCCTCCGACTGGACATTCAGGGTTTGGTCCGAGCTTTCCGACCCACTACTCATGCTGATGCACTGCGCCTGGCAGTGGATCTCAGTTTACAGGAGAGGGCTAACTCGTCTAAGACCGCTGGTAGAGGTTCAACCTCGGGACAGAAGAGGAAGGCTGAGCAGCAGCCTGTTCCAGTGCCACAGCGGAACTTCAGATCAGGTGGCGAGTTTCGTCGCTTCCAGCAGAAACCTTTTGAGGCAGGGGAAGCTGCCAGAGGGAAGCCGTTGTGTACCACTTGTGGAAAGCACCATCTGGGCCGTTGCTTATTCGGGACCAGGACTTGCTTTAAGTGTAGGCAAGAGGGTCATATAGCTGATAGATGCCCGTTGAGACTTACGGGAACGCGCAGAATCAGGGAGCAGGTGCTTCACATCAGGGTAGGGTCTTTGCTACCAACAAGACTGAGGCTGAGAGAGCAGGCACGGTGGTGACAGGTACGCTTCCAGTGTTGGGGCATTATGCCCTAGTTTTGTTTGATTCGGGTTCGTCACATTCTTTTATCTCTTCTGCATTTGTGTTGCATGCTCGCTTAGAGGTAGAGCCCCTACACCATGTGCTATCAGTATCTACTCCTTCTGGGGAGTGTATATTGTCGAAAGAAAAGGGGAAAGGATGTCAGATTGAGATAACAGGTCATGTGATTGAAGTAACGTTGTTAGTCCTGGACATGCTCGACTTCGATGTAATTCTAGGTATGGATTGGCTAGTTTCTAACCATGCTAGCATAGATTGTTCCCGTAAGGAGGTAGCGTTTAACCCTCCCTCGATGCCCAGTTTTAAATTTAAGGGAGAAGGGTCAAGGTCGTTACCTCAGGTAATCTTAGCCATGAGGGCCAGCAAACTGCTTAGTCAGGGTACTTGGAGTATCTTAGCGAGCGTGGTGGATATTGGAGAGGTTGATGTATTCCTATCATCAAAACCAGTGGTAAGGGACTATCCGGATGTCTTTCCTGAAGAACTTCTAGGGATACCTCCTCACAGAGAGATTGAGTTTGCCATAGAGCTTGAGTCAGGCATGGTTCCTATATCCAGAGCCCCATACAGAATGGCCCCAGCAGAATTGAAAGAACTGAAGGTGCAGTTACAGAAATTGCGTGATAAGGGCTTCATTCGACCAAGTGTGTCACCTTGGTGTGTGCCAGTTTTATTTGTTAAGAAGAAGGATGGATCGATGCGCCTATGCATTGACTATAGGGAGTTGAATAAGGTAACCATTAAGAATAGATATCCCTTGCCCAGGATCGACGACCTGTTTGACCAGTTACAGGGAGCTACAGTGTTCTCTAAGATTGATCTTCAATCGGGATATGATCAGCTGAGGATTAAGGATGGTGATGTACCGAAGACAGCCTTTCGTTCCAGATACGGACACTATGAGTTCATTGTGATGTCTTTTGGTTTGACGAATGCTCCGGCAGTGTTTATGAACTTGATGAACATAGTGTTTAGGGAGTTCCTAGACACTTTTGTGATCGTGTTTATGGATCATATCTTGATATATTCCAAGACAGAGGTCGAGCATGAGGAGCATTTACGTATGGTTCTACAAACCCTTCGGGATAATAAATTGTATGCAAAGTTCTCGAAATGTGAGTTTTGGCTGAAGCAGGTGTCCTTTCTAGGCCATGTGGTTTCTAAGGCTGGAGTTTCTGTGGATCCAGCTAAGATAGAGGCAATCACCAGTTGGCCCCGACCTTCCACAGTTAGTGAGGTTCGTAGCTTTCTGGGTTTAGCAGATTATTATCGACGGTTTGTAGAGAACTTTTCCCATATAGCTACTCCTCTTACTCAGTTGACTAGGAAGGGAGCTCCTTTTTTTGGAGCAACGCATGTGAGGACAGTTTCCAGGACCTTAAATAGAAGTTAGTTACAGCACCGGTTCTTACTGTACCTGATGGTTAAGGCAGTTTTGTGATTTACAGTGATGCTTCTAAGAAGGGTTTAGGTTGTGTATTGATGCAGCAAGGTAAGGTAGTCGCTTATGCTTCTCGTCAGTTGAAGAGTCATGAGCAGAATTACCCTACACATGATTTAGAGTTGGCAGCGATGGTTTTTGCATTGAAGATATGGAGGCATTACTTGTATGGTGAAAAGATACAGATCTTCACAGATCATAAGAGCTTGAAATACATATTTACTCAGGAGGAATTGAATATGAGACAGCACAGATGGCTTAAGTTAGTGAAGGATTACGATTGTGAGATACTGTATCATCCAGGCAAGGCAAATGTGGTAGCTGATGCTCTTAGTAGAAAGGTATCATATTCAACAGCACTTATTACCCGACAAGCCCCATTACATCGAGATCTTGAGAGGGCTGAGATTGCAGTGTCATTAGGGGCAGTCATTATACAGTTAGCCCAGTTGACGGTACAGCCGATTTTGAGGCAAAGGATCATTGATGCTCAGTGTAACGATCCTTATTTGGTTGAGAAGCGTGGCCTAGCAGAGGCAGGGCAAGCTGTTGAGTTCTCCATATCCTCTGATGGTGGACTTTTGTTTGAGAGGCGCCTCTGTGTGCCATCAGATAGTGCGGTTTAAATAGAATTATTATCTGAGGCTCATAGTTCCCCATGTTTCATGCACCTGGGTAGTACGAAGATGTACCAGGACCTGAAGCGAGTTTATTGGTGGCGTAATATGAAAAGAGAGGTGGCAGAATTTGTTAGTAAATGATTGGTGTGTCAGCAAATTAAGGCACCAAGGTAGAAACCAGCAGGTTTATTACAACCCTTGAGCGTACCAGAATGGAAGTAGGAAAATGTGTCCATGGATTTCATTACGGGACTGCCTAGGACTCTGAGGGGTTTTACAGTGATTTGGGTTATGGTTGACAGACTTACCAAATCAGCGCACTTCGTTTCGGGTAAATCCACCTATACCGCTAGTAAGTGGGCACAACTATACATGTCTGAGATAGTGAGGCTTCATGGAGTGCCACTGTCGATTGTTTCTGACAGAGACGCCCGGTTCACTTCCAAATTCTGGAAGGGTTTGCAGACTGCTATGGGCACGAGGTTAGACTTTAGTACAGCTTTCCATCCACAGATTGACGGTCAGACTGAGCATTTGAACCAAGTTTTAGAGTATATGTTGCGAGCGTGTGCATTAGAATTTCCAGGTAGTTGGGACTCCTACTTGCATTTGATGGAATTTGCTTATAATAACAGTTTTCAGGCTACTATTGGCATGACACCATTTGAGGCCTTGTACGGCAAATGTTGTAGATCCCTTGTATGCTGGGGTGAGGTGGGTGAGCAGAGATTGATGGGTCCTGAGTTAGTACAATCTACTAACGAAGCGATACAGAAAATTAGATCACGTATGCATACCGCACAGAGTAGGTAGAAGAGTTATGCGGATGTGAGACGGAAGGATCTTGAGTTTGATGTGGGGGACAAAGTGTTCTTGAAAGTGGCACCCATGAAAGGTGTCTTACGATTTGAAAGGAGAGGGAAGCTGAGTCCTCGCTTTGTTGGGCCGTTTGAGATTCTAGAGCGGATTGGTCCTGTAGCGTATCGCTTGGCGTTGCCACCATCACTCTCGACAGTTCATGATGTGTTCCATGTTTCTATGCTGAGGAAGTACGTACCGGATCCATCCCATGTAGTTGATTACGAGCCACTAGAGATTGATGAAAACTTGAGCTATATAGAACAACCCGTTGAGGTGCTAGCTAGGGGGTGAAAATGTTGAGGAATAGAGAAATCCCTTTGGTTAAAGTCTTATGGCGGAATCACAGGGTTGAAGAGGCTACATGGGAGCGAGAAGATGACATGACGTCTCGTTATCCAGAATTGTTCGAGGAATAAAACTTTCGAGGACGAAAGTTCCTTAAGGAGGGAAGAATGTAACGCCCCAAATTTTCGAGGTAAAAGTTTTTGTCATTTTATGTTAATTTTGGGGAATTTAAAATTTTTTTGGTGTAAATTAGTATAATAATAATATAATTTAAATTATATTATTATTATTATTATTATTATTATTATTATTAATTATGTTATTATTATTATTAATTATGATTATTAGTACTATTATTATTAGCATTATTATTATTATTATTATTATTATTATTATTATTATTGTTATTAAACATTATTATTATTATTATTACTTAATATATATATATATATATATAGGATTTTATTTATTTTTTTTAAAAGAAAACCCTAAGCAAACCGCGCCCCCCCTCGACTTCTTCTTCTTCTTCTTCCTCCATCCTTCACCCGATGCCGCCGTCCGCTACCTCCATCCCTTCTTCTTCCTCTTTTTTTTTCTTTCATCACCGTCGACATCCTCCGTCTCCAGCTCGATCGTTCTTCGCCGATCGCACGACCTCGTCTTCCGCCCACGAACGGCCAACCGCCGACGGTCCTTCAAATCGGTTATTCGATCGTTCGCAAGCCCACCATCCCCGACGATCCATCTCTTCATCTCGTGCATCTGAGCAGGCCGTCGACTCCTCATCCCCTACCATCGACCGGCTGCTGACGCCCAATCGTCACCGACTCTTGTTCTTCTTCTGCCACCTTCAATCAGATTTGCGTTGCACACCCGACCCGAGCCACCCTTTCGTTCAAGGATCGAGCCGAGCTAGCCGAGCCACCATCCATACCCGAGCCGAAAACTGAGCCACGAGCCGCGAGCCGAGCCGAGTAGCGACCAAGCCGAGTTGAGCCGAGCCGCGAGCCGCGAGCCGAGCCGAGAACCAAGCCGAGTTAAGCCGAGCCGAGCCGAGCCGAGTTGAGCCGAGCCGCGAGCCGCGAGCCGAGCCGAGGACCAAGCCGAGTTAAGCCGAGAACCAAGCCGAGTTAAGCCGAGCCGAGCCGAGTTGAGCCGAGCTGTGAGCCGAGGCCAAGCCGAGCCGAGCCGAGAGTAAGCCGAGCTGTGAGCCGAGGCCAAGCCGAGCCGAGCCGAGAGTGAGCCAAGCCGAGCCGAGCCACCTAAGCCCTCCTTCCTCCACTCCGGGTCACGGTGAGCTTTCGGTAAGGATTGTTTTGATGATTTTTCATAATGTTGCTATATCCGATTCGAGTTGAATATTGGGATAAGCTTTGGTCCTATCTTCCATCCCTTGAAGGCATTAAGGAGTTGACGTTTAAGTTCTCGGATTTTCCGCGGCAGGCTTGGTTGGAGATAGCTTTCCTTTCCTTGGGTAAGTCAACGGATGTCGCTTAGGACGATTTAAAGTGACTTCTACTAGTGTCATCGATTAAAACCTTCGTGTTTTCGTTTAGGTGGATCCGTTGAGCGTGGACTCGATCGAGGGGCATAATCAAGTTTCAGGTAAGGGTTTTCCTACTACTGGACCTCGAATCGAGGTTGGAAACGTAATAATCCACAGGGGATTACACGTTAGTAACTGTACCGAATAAATGTATGTGTGATTGACTTTTAAGTATTGTTGCTATACTCTTGTCTGATGTAAAGGTAAAGCGACCGCTAGTTGTAGCTTGTGTGCTATCGGGTGTAAAGAGTTGCTTGCGGATAGACCCCGATGCTGGATGTTCGGTATAGGCTGGTTATGTTAATGGGCTACGTTGTAGATTGGGATTTTATGTCGATGGACCCTGAAGTTTAACTTCAGGTACGTGGTAGTCATTGGTCTGGACATTGATCGTGGAGTTGGTCGGGGAAGGACGGTGAGTCCGATTTTGATTGATTAGTTGATTGGGTCTAGGGGTTGCCATGATGGTGTGCGAATTGGAAACGCGTATAGTAATTGAGGGTGTAGTTGATTAAACCTATACTATCTGACTGACAAAGCCTATGGCGGAACTGTAATATGAATGCCGTTGGGGTGTGACTGTTGTAGACGGTTTAGCATGGACTGAGGGGTAACGGTTAGCTTCATCTATGGGGTAGTGTGCCTTACGGATATGTGCATCCTTCGGGAGCACTAGACTGATATGTGCATCCTTCGGGAGCACTAGACTGATGTGTGCATCCTTCGGGAGCACTAGACTGATATGTGCACCCTTCGGGAGCACTAGACTGATAGGTGCATCCTTCGGGAGCACTAGACTGATGTGTGCATCCTTCGGGAGCACTAGACTGATATGTGCGTTCTACGGAACCACTAGACTGTTATGTAGGGTACCCCCGAATAGGAAGTTAACTGTTGTCCCCTAACGGGCCCAGTAGTGGGTCCCTTACTGGGTATGTTTATACTCACCCTTTTCTCTTCTTTAACTTTTCAGGTAAGTGCACAGCGAGGGGCAAACTGACGAGATGCAGGAAGGATGCGTGAAGGCCATATGGACGCGTCTGGTTTTCTTATTGCTTCCGCTGATGTTTTTTTTTTTTGTTAGAATATGTGGTTTTGTGATTTTGAGTTGATGACCTAAGTTTTTAGTTGAAACTTTTGTGACTGTGATTTAAAATAGGGCCCGATACTGTTTTTTGTAATATTTCCAACGTTTTAAGAAATCGTAACCGGTCCGTTATGAATTTTATGTTGTGGGGTCGAGTTTTGGTATTGAGTAGTGACCTCAGCTTAGTCCGGAAAGTTGGGTCGTTACAGAATTATTGTAAACCAAACAGGACATCGTCTTTGATAAAGATAGTTATTGTTGGACCATTATTGATTATCTTTATTATAGATCATGTTAATAGAATAACTATTTCAATGATATATAGAAGGGAGTATGTTAATACAATGGTGTATGACCACCATGATTCTTTAGTAGCTTCTTTGACTTGATATGATATGAACGTATTGTAAATAATGTCAATGAGCCAAGTGGGAGAATGCTAGATTCATTTTACAATATAATAATATTATTAATGTGGCCCAATTGCATTATATGCTATTTATCTCTTCCGGACCTATTATTTTGTTAGGCTCATTAGGTTAAAAAAATAAAGGCCTAATTAAATACCATGATGGGTGGTGTCTATAAATAGAATCTTAGGGATTAGTCCTCTTACTGCCTCATTAAATAGTTTATTCTTTTCATCAAGAAACCTAAATTAAGTTCTAAAGGAAGGCCAAGTGAGAGAAACACAATTCCTCAAGAAGATTCATGGATCAAGGTATGTTGTTCTTTAACTAAATTTAATTTGTAAAATTATCTAGTTCAAAGATTTTGACACTTATTGTCATATACAATGTTAGGATTTTATTGTATAACCATGAAACTAAAGTTTACATACCAATCGAACACCACTCCTTCGAAGCTGATAACAACTATAGTTAATTTCTCATAATCAGTCAGTTTATGAGTCTGAACAGCCATGAATCTATATCCATACTGCTTAATAGAAGCATTTCATCTTTCTTAAATTTTATGTGATGGTTCGAATTCTCATCTACTTTGGATTTATTCGTTTTTCCATCAATCTTAACTTCTTTCATCGTAGTTCCTCTCCCTTCGACAGTAGTCTCAGACGTTTGTCCTATGTTCGATGACTCCTCTATTCTTCTTTGAAATGATTCCCCCAATTCTCACAATGACTATCCAACTATTTAAACCTCCCATTCCCTCTTAACTAACTGTAGGCCCTAGTATTAGCACTTGCACACTCTCCATTACACGTGTATTCTCTTTCTTTTCTCTCCTACTATACTGTAGTATTATTGGGGTCTAACACTCTACTCATAGGCAGCCACAATAGTTTTTTTATTTTCCTATTTTACGTTGTTGTTGCTTTCTTAATTTAATTTGTTTATTCTTTTCTACTAAAGGTATAGAGTAAAAACACAAACGAGAAAAAAAAAAAAACAATACCACTATCTCGTGCATTCTAACGTTCAAAGGGTAGGTCTTTTTGTTACCTTTCACTTTAGTCATTGTTTTGATTTTCTTTTACTAATGCATGTTTTAAAAGTTGTGGTTTGTTTAGGTTTTTATGGTTTTATGAATTTTGTTGAGTCCTTGAAGTCTAGCTCGAACTAATTATGAATGAATGTTATTCGCTGTGCCTTGTTGATTTTTTATTTCGAGAGTGCATGACATAAAATGCTTTTATTTGTGATAATGTTGGTTTCAGAGGAAACTAGAAGTATATTCATAATTTGAATTATGCATGAACATTTAATGGATATGTTTTGTTGATTTATGATCAATGAGAGTTGATGACATACTTGAAAAAACCTAAAACTTCAATCAAAAGAGAAAATAATATTCGTGATAATTTTATTGATAAATGCATAATGCATATTTATACACGAAGGTAAAAGATTAGATTGTGCTACATACATAGATATAAATTTGTGATGGAAAGAATAAATTTGTGGAGATCAAAAAGGAAAATTGAGCAAGGGTAATATTTTCCATTCAAGGCAATATAATGATATGGTAATATAAGATAGAGAAAGCAATAAACATTTAATCAATAGTAAATTTGGGCAAGATTTATGTCAATTATGCCGATTTTGTGGTAATTTGATTAATCCAGATTTTGTGATGATTTTATTTTGAGATGTACTGATAATAATTATTTTACCAACAATATAATTATTTTACCAACAATATAATTATTTTTACTCTTCTATAATTTAGTTATGTATATATATATATGTATATAATTAACCATAATTACTTCAAAATCGACAAATTTAATTAAAATCAATAACACACAACTTAATTTAATTTTTAATAATACCAAGAATTCAAATCCTCTAATTAATTAAAATTCATCCAATAAATATTTAATTATATTGTAAATATAATGATATTATAAATGTAGATATCCATAACCTACATAGGTTACAATTTTCATATAACTCTCAGATTCAATTCTATATTGTAACATCCATCCCATTGAATTACATAATGTAACTTATACATAAGATATCCTATAAATAGAGGAATGTGGTGCCTTTGTAAGACACACCACAATTGAGTTCAATTGTATTCTCTTCTCCCTCTCTTCTCTATTCTTCTCTTTGTTTGTTTCATTATCCTTTATTTCATAACACGTTATCAGCACGACACTCTATAATTTTCTTATTTACAAAAGGTAGGTTATAATATTAGTTTGTTTTTTTTTTTATTTGTGAATATTGCATGAAACAATCCATGTATACATCATGCATAGTTTAAATGCTTGAGAATGTAATATTTTATACCTATTGCATGTTGTAATTTTACATATTACGTTTACATCGTTATTGTTTGTTAAAAAAATAAAAAATTTAGTTCATGATAAGATTATGATTTATTTCATCTTTAATTTCTTTATGATTTATATGATCGTTTATGTTTGGTTCTTATATCAATTATTTTAAGATCTATGTATAATTTATGGGTTCTTTATAATTTGTGTTTATAATTTAATTGTTTAATTTATATTAGTATAAGTTTTGTAATTGTTTTTATGATCTAAATACTTTTATCAATTTACTTAAGTATGTTGTAAAATGAACATTTTTGGTGTGTATTGTTGTTAATTTTCCATAATATGTATATGTAATTTTTATTTGTAATTTTAATTATTGTACATTAATATGCATGTTTTGAATTATTCTATATGGGTTCCATTGATTTTTGTATCATGTGCATAATATGATATTTATCTAAGTTATCTTAGAATGCATGTTTGACATGTTTATTAAATTTCTAATATAAGTTAGTTTATTTGTTCTTTGTTATAGTTTTACCATGTCAAGTCTTACCAAATTAGAATTTCTAGCTCTTGATATCAATGGTGATAATTATTTATCATGGGTACTTGATGCTGAAATTCATTTGGATGCCATGAATTTTGGAGAAACGATTAAAGAAGGAAACACGACTTCAAGTCAAGAAAAGGCGACAGCCATGATTTTCCTTCGACATCATCTTCATGAGGGACTAAAGATTGAATATCTTACGATAAAAGATCCCTATGAACTATGGCAAAGTTTAAAAGAATTGTATGATCATCAAAAAAGTGTGATTCTTCCTAAAGCTCGATATGATTGGATGCACTTAAGGTTGCAAGATTTTAAATCAGTAAGTGATTATAATTCCACATTATTTAAAACTTGTTCAAAATTATTATTATGTGGAGAAAAAGTTACTGATGAAGATATGTTAGAGAAAACTTTTTCAACATTTCATGTCTCGAATATGCTCCTGCAGCAATATCGAGAAAGAAGTTTTAAAAAGTATTCCGAACTCATATCATGTCTTCTTGTGGCTGAATAAAATAACGAGTTATTAATGAAAAACCATGAATCTCGACCAGCTGGAGCAACACCATTCCCTGAAGCGAATGTTGTATTTTTAAATAATATTAATGGTCGAGGTCGAGATCGTGGTCGTAATCGTGGCCGAGGTCATGACCGTGGTAGAAGAAGAATTAATTATACTTTACGTGGTAATAATCATTTAGATTTCAAGAAAACCACAAATGATGATCATAGAAGGAAGACTCCACAAAATAAGAAAATTAAAAGTGGTGAAAATCAATGTTTCCGTTGTGGTATGAATGGTCATTGTACTCGTACTTGTCGTACATCCAAGCACTTAGTCGACCTCTATCAAGCCTCATTGAAGGAAAAAGGGAAGAATGTGGAAGTAAACTTTGCCTATCCAGATGATGTATTTGACCCTTCCAACATGACCCATTTAGATGTGGCGGACTTCTTTGAGTCTCCTGAAGAGAAAAACGATGTTAATGAAGGAGTAGCAAATACTTCCTTTAATTATGATAATGTCCAAAACTAATATTTGCATTATGTTTTCTCTATTTAACATTTACCAATTTATTTACATTATTTACATTTCAAGGTTAGTTTTTTTTTTTTACCAAGAGACTTATTGTAATCGTTTTTTTTAATGAAGAGTTATGGACATTTCTCATATTTTGGTTGATTCAAAAATGAATAATGAATACTTGTGTTCGAAAGATAGTGCAACTACGCACACAATACTTAAAAGTAAAAAATATTTTTCTACATTGACAATGCTTGAAACAAATGTCAATACAATATCAGGTTCTACAAATTTGATTGAAGGTTTTGGTAGAGCAAACCTTATTTTGCCTAGAGGAACAAAATTCACAATTAGTAATGCTTTGTTCTTTAGTAAGTCAAAAAGAAACTTATTGAGTCTCAAAGATATACGTCAAAATGGTTATCATGTTGAAACTAACAATAAAAATAATATAGAATATCTTTATATTACATTTATTGTTTCTCATGAGAAGCGTATATTGGAAACATTGCCTGCCTTTTCTTCTGGATTAAATTATACTCATATACGAGTAGTTGAAACATATGCCACCATGAACCCGAAGTTCATGAATTTAAATATGTTTACTGTTTGACATGATCGATTGGGTCATCCTAGGTCGATAATGATGAGAAGAATTATTGAAAATTCTCACAGACATCCACTAAAGAACCAGAAGATTCTTCAATCCAAAGAATCATCATGTATTGCTTGCTCTCAAGGAAAATTAATTATTAGGCCATCACCAGCCAAAGTGGGAGTGGAGTCACCTACATTTTTAGAACGAATTCATGGTGACATATGTGGACCAATCAATCCACCAAGTGGACCATTTAGATATTTCATGGTTTTAATTGGCGCATCAAGTAGATGGTCACATGTGTGTTTATTATCAAGTCGAAACCTTGCATTTGCACGATTACTTGCTTAAATAATGAAATTAAGAGCACAGTTTCCGGATTATACAATAAAAAACATTTGACTTGATAATCTGGTGAATTTACATCCCAAGCATTTAATAATTATTGTATGTCAACTGGGATAAATATTGAACATCCTGTAGCTCATGTTCATACACAAAATGGTTTGGCAGAATCATTTATCAAGCATTTATAATTGATTGCCAGACCATTACTTATGAGAGCAAAACTTCCATTATCTATATGGGGTCATGCTATTTTGCATGCAGTGTCCCTTATACGCATAAGACCGACATCTTATCATAAGTATTCCCCAACACAATTAGCTTATGGCCAGGAACCAAATATTTCTCATTTGCGAATTTTTGGTTGTGCAGTATATGTTCCAATTTCCCCACCACAACGTACTAAAATGGGACCTCAAAGAAGGTTAGGAATATATGTCGGATTTAAATCCCCATCAATTATTAGATATCTTGAACCCTTGACGGGAGATGTATTTACTGCACGATTCGCTGATTGTCATTTTAATGAGACAAATTTTCCAACATTAGGGGGAGGAATTAAGAAGTTGGAAAATGAAATTGCCTGGAATGTATCGTTATTGTCTCATTTAGATCCTCGTACAAAGCAATGTGAACTAGAAGTTCAAAAGATAATTCATTTACAAAGTGTAGCAAACCAAATGCCAGATGCATTTACAGATACTAAGAAAGTGACCAAGTCATATATTCCAGCTGCAAATGCTCCATCTATAATTGAAATCCCAACTCAGCAAGTTGATACAATTAATGAATCAACGCTGCGCCAAAAGCGTGGTAGACCGATGGGTTCAAAGGATAAAAATCCTCGAAAAAGAAAAGTGACCAATAGTCGAAATGACTTAATTGAAAATAGAAACATTCAAGAAAAAATCATGGACACGACTAGTGGTAAAAATGTAGAAGAGACTCAAGTATATGAAGATCACAATGAGATCTCGATAAATTATACTATGACAGGAAAAAGGTGGAATAGAATTAATGTAGTTGTGGACAACATTTTTGCGTATAATGTTGTACATAATATCATTCATGAAAATGAGGATTATGAACCTAAATCTATTGACAAATGTCGTAATAGAAAGGATTGGCCCAAGTGGAAAGAAGTCATCCAACCAGAACTAAACTCACTCACCAAACGTGAAGTTTTTGGACCTGTAGTTTATACACCTAAAGGTGTAAAACCTGTGGGATTTAAATGGATATTTGTGCGTAAACGAAATGAAAATAATGAGGTTACTAGATATAAAGCACGACTTGTTGCACAAGGATTCTCTCAAAGACCAGACATTGATTTTGAGGAAACATATTCTCCTGTGGTGAATGCTATTACATTAAGATATTTAATTAGTCTGGCTGTATGTGAAAATCTTGATATGCATCTTATGGATGTAGTTACAGCATACTTATATGGATCTTTGGAAAATGAAATCTATATGAAAATCCCTGAAGGATTTAAGATACCTAAATCATATAATTCAAACTCTATAGAATTATGTTCAATCAAATTACAAAGATCATTATATGGATTGAAACAATCAGGATGAATGTGGTACAATCGCTTAAGTGAATATTTATTGAAAGAAGGTTATCAAAATAATCCAATTTGTCCATGTGTTTTTATTAAGAAATCACAGTCAGGATTTGCGATTATAGCTGTATATGTTGATGATTTAAATATAATTGGAACTCTTGAAGAGCTTTCAAAGGCAATATAATATCTCAAAAAGGAATTTGAAATGAAAGATCTTGGTAAGACAAAATTTTGCCTTGGCTTACATGGACAAAGCACACCCATTGAACATTCCAATGGTGGTTCGATCACTAGATGTAAAAAGAAATATCTTTCGACCTCGAGAAGATAATGAAGAATTATTTTGTCCTGAAGTACCGTACCTTAGTGCAATAGGTGCACTAATGTATCTTCCTAATAACACAAGACCAAATATAGCATTTTCAGTAAATTTGTTAGCAAGATATAGTTCTTCTCCAACAAAAAGACATTGGAATGAAGTTAAGCATGTACTTCGTTATCTTCGAGGGACAATTGATATGAGTTTGTTTTATTCAAATAAATCAAACTTTGATCTAGTTGGTTATGCTGGATATTTATCTGATCCACACAAAGCAAGATCTCAAACAAGTTATCTGTTTACATGTGGAGGAACTGCTATATCTTGGCGATCTGTAAAGCAAACCATGACGACCACTTCATCGAATCATGCAAAAATTCTTGCAATTCATGAAGCTAGTAGAGAATGTGTATGGTTGAGGTCAATGACTCATCATATTCGAGAAACATGTGGTTTGTCTTTCAGTAAAAATTTACCAACAATATTATGTGAAGATAATACCGCATGTATAGCACAAATAAAAGGAGGGTATATAAAAGGAGATAGAACAAAGCATATCTCACCAAAACTCTTCTATACGCATGACCTTGAAGAAAATGGTGACATCGGTGTTCAACAAATTTCTTCAAAAGACAACTTGGCGGACTTATTCACAAAAGCATTACCCACATCAACATTTGAAAAGCTAGTGCACAACATTGGAATGCGACGACTCAGAGAACTTAAGTGATGTATCCATAAGAGGGAGTAGAAATATTGTCCTTAGAATAGGAGTAATGCATTTTTTCCTTTGACTATGATTTTTCTCATTGAATTTTCCTAGCAAGGTTTTTATGAGGTAGTTATTAATGTATAAAAATGACGTAATCTTTTTCCTTCACTAGGATTTTTTTTCCCATCGGATTTTTTCCTAATAAGGTTTTAACGAGGCATTTATTTTTATATAATATGGATATCTAAGGGGGAGTATTGTAAATATAATGATATGATAAATGTAGATATCCATAACCTACATAGGTTACAATTTTCATATAACTCTCACATTCAATTCCTTATTGTAACATCCATCCCATTGAATTCCATAATGTAACTTATTCATAAGATGTCCTATAAATAGAGGAATGTGGTGCCTTTGTAAGACACACCACAATTGAGTTCAATTGTATTCTCTTCTCTGTCTCTTCTCTATTCTTCTCTTTGTTTGTTTCATTATCCTTTGTTTCATAACAAATTAATTATAGTTTCACAAAAACAAACAATTCTCATTCAATTAACTAAAATTGACACCTTACAATTTCATCGTAATTAAATAGAAATTAAGATAACTAAATCTAAAATTACCTTAATTTTCAGAGAGTTATAATTTAATTCAAGGGTCATGATAAAGACATGCCTAGCTTTATCGTTTTATCAACTTCTTTCTTTGGTTTCAATTATATAAATGTATCGACTTTTAATTAGTCTCAAATTTGTTGGTTCTTAATTTTGCTCTTACTTTAAGGAATATGATGTAGTCTTTTGTGATTTATCCATCATATCTCATCCAATAAATACAATAAAAAACCTTTAGAAGTATAAGTTGATTTTTTTCTTTTTTAAATAAGCATTAGATATAAGCGTGAGAGATTCAAATATTTTATTTATTAATCGAAAGTTTTTAGAATCACTTGAATTTGTTACCTGACATTTTAAATGACCAAGAACATAATTTCGCTTGACTTGCCTTTAATCTCATTAGTGCCTCTCAATTTGTATTACATTATTTATAATAATAAAACATCTTTTTATTACATTTTTAACATTTAAACAACTCACTTGAAGTGAGTTTTATATAAGTTAAAATGAGTTCATCTATGCAAAATGTATCGACTTTTAAATGGTACTCTTATTATGTGTAATAAATATTTGACTTTAAAATTTCACTATAAACACTACAAGGATTTTTGGGTTTGCCAATAATTTTTTCTTGCTACAAACAAAAAATGTTCGCAAAGATATGATGTGCCGACGTAAATTCATTTGCATGGGCATATCTTCATTTTCGTCAACAAAATTATATGTGTGGGCATAAGGTTGTGTATTGTGTGGGCAAATCATCGTTTTTGGAGACGAAAATATATATGTTGACAAAAAGTTGTGTGGTGTAAAGGAAAAATTTTAAGTTGAATTTCTACCGACGTTTATTGTAGTTTATGGTCACGTTTCGTGTGTGGACAGACATTTTAAATATTTGCCGACGTAATTTACATGGCAAAAAACCCCACATTTTTATACATATTTTTTATGACACAAAACTTATACATGTGGCGACGCAAGACTTATACATAAGGCGACACAAGACTTATAACGTGGACAGAAGTGTTTTAAAGAAAAAGCCCTAATATTTTTCCCTAATTTTTCCCTCATTTTCCTTCTTTTCTCTCATGCAAGAAGCTCCATTGGTCGTTACTCTCCATTGGTTTCACCGAAACCCACTGTTCAAAATCACAGCTCCGACGACCGCCTACCTCCAGCAACTCCAGTCTTCTTTGCCGGCAAGCCCACACATACCCAATCTTCTTTCTTAACCAGTCCTCTTCCCATCGGCAACCTCACGAGAACAGCCACAAGTTTTTTCCTTTTGCCGCAACCCTTCCTTCTACTCATCAATTTTTTTCGCTGGGAACCCTTCCTTCTACCTTTCAAATTTCTTCGTCGGCAACCCACATTATCGGCAGCCCCCTTCATCCAATCTTCTTCTCACGATTTTCTTCACTGATTTCCTACCCGTTTTCAGTAGCCACATACCCCCTTACTCGATTTCCTTCTACCCATCTCGATTTTTTTTGTCGGCGACCCTCACCTGAATTTCTTCTCACTTGGAACGCCCACAGACTGAAGAAAATCGGTCGTACTCCCCTTCTCTGCCGATTTCCTTCGCCGACGACCCATCACCCTAATTTTCTTTGTTAAACGGCTCCTTGCTGTAAGTTTGATTTACATTTAGAAATATTGATATCGCAATCTGATACATTTAGATCCAGTCTGTTATATTTAGAAATATTGATAATATAATCTTGATAAACCTATTCGGTGCTTGAATCTCTTTAGATTAATTATATACTTCAAGAAGTATCCAAAAAGTTCATACACTTTATATTTTGTGCTTAATAGGTTTTATGCAATATGCCTATTAAACACGAAATTAAAAATTTATGAATCAATTTGATACAAAATTTAAAAATTTAGATATATATTAGATATAAAATTGAAATTCTATAAATGTGATAATATTTATTGGAGGTGTGGTTAGATATGAGGAAGTTTATGTGACCATAGTTGATTGGAGGGACATGGGAAGAAAATTTCATGTTTAAAGGGAAGTATTGAGGTGATGTATGATGTATGTGTTGGGTTGTGTAAAATATGTGTAATGGCTATATTCGGTTTATAAGGCTATATTCAATTTTAGATGTCATTTCTAACATATTCATCGCAATGGATGGCCTAATTATCCTGCAGTTACGGTAGCTAATCATGCATACATTTCACATTTAATTTTTTCTTGTGTTGAAATATTTTGTGGCTATCCTATAGTTATGGCAACCAATCATGCATATAATGACATTTAACACCTATTTAGCACACTTTTTAGTTAGACTTTAGTTTCAAAGTTGCACTTAGGCATGTAAGTGTTGCTTTAAGACTTAAAATGTCACCTAGACACTTTTTAAGGACTTTTTAGGTAGACTTTGTGTTTTAAAATCACACTTAGGCCATTGGATAGTTTGAAACATATGAGAATTTTTTATCTTAAATACATATGTCACTTGTTTTTACTTGTTTTAATACTTGATTCATTTGAAACAAGTAGTTAAGATTTAACATGTTCTTATTAATTTTAATGTACATTTTTCACAAGACTTAACTGAACTAACCATTTTTTGTGTATTTAATAATATTTTTTTTTTTTGTTCATTTTGGTATACCAAAATGAAATTTAATATAGCGAAGGTTTATATATTTTGTTATTGTAACTAAAAAAGCATGGTTTGTCATATTTTGACAAAGTACTGATGTTTGGAAATATTTTAATTTTTAATTTTTTTTAAATGTTTAATATATTTTGCTATAGTCAGGAAATTCATTCTATATTTAAAAATTAATTTAGAAGCATACAATATTAATAATAAATGTAAGATAGTTAAAATTGTTTTAGCTAACCTTTCTCTTAAAGCATACAAACAAAAATTCAATGTATATCTTTTTCTCTTACTTTGTCTTTTATCTTTTTTGAGAGCTAGCAATTGACCAAAAGAAAATAGTGTTCTTAGCTGTGGAGCTTTTGATGAACCCAACCTTTTAGTATAGCTTAGTTTGAGCTACAAAACATTTTCATTGGGTTGTTGTATTTTCAAGAAGTCATGCTGGAGAAACATCTGTGTGATGATGATTGACATAAAGAGATACAATACATTACGATATTTGGTTAAGTATGCTAGATATTGTTATCTTATGCCTTGTTTACGGTGATGTTATGTTATGCTACATGCTATGGATGAGCGTTCTGTTAACTTTGTCTATTAGAGTCGTACCCATATGGGTGTCCCTCGGGATCACCACCTTTTTTATGAGTGTGTTGTCCGATGGGATTACCAGTCCATTATGACATTGACATTGACATAGATATGATTACGAGTGATTCGACGGGGTCACTCACAGCTCGATTGTCTTAGTGTTTCCTTTGGGTACACTAAATGTAACGACCCAACTTTCCGGACTAAGCTGAGGTCACTACTCAGTACTAAGACTCGACCACAAAACACACAAACTCATAAAGGACCGGTTACGATTCATTAAAAACGTTTTATAATATTACAAAAGCAGTTTCGGGCCCTATTTTAAATCACATTCACGAGAATTTCAAAATACAGTGCTCAAACCATCAAACACAAAATCACGAAACCAAATATCCTAACAGTGACTCGATCTGACAATGAAAATAAAGAGTAACAAAAATACATCAGCGGAAGCATAAAGAAAACCAAACGCGTCCATATGGCCTTCACGCATCCTTCTTGCCCCTCGTCGGTCTGCCCCTCGCTGTACCCTTACTTGAAAAGATAAAGAGGAAAAAGGGTGAGTATACGATATACCCAGTAAGGGACCCACTACTGGGCCCGTTAGGGAACAACAGTTAACTTCTTATTCAGGGGTACCCTACATAAACAGTCTAGTAGTTCCGTAGAATGCACACATCAGTCTCGTGATCCCGAAGGATGCACGTATCAGTCTAGTGACCCTAAAGGATACACCTATCAGTCTAGTGATTCCGAAGGATGCACATATCAGTCTAGTGATCCCGGAGGATGCACATATCAGTCTAGTGATCCTGGAGGATGCACATATCAGCCTAGTGATTCCGAAGGATACACATATCAGTAAGGTACACTACCCCATAGATGAAGCTAACCGTTACCTCTCAGTCCATACTAAACCGTCCACAACAGCCACACTCCGACAACGTTCATATTACAATTTCGCCATAGGCTTCGCCAGTCAGATAGTATAGGTTTAAACAACTATATCCTCAGTTTCTATATGCGTATCCAATTCACACATCATTGTGATATTCCTTAGATATAGTCAACTAGTCTGTAACGACCCAACTTTTCCGGACTAAGCTGAGGTCACTACCAAATACCAAAACTCGACCATTCACATAAAATTTGAAACGGACCAGTTACGATTCATTAAAAGCATTAGAAACATTACAAAAAGACAGTTTCGGGCCCTATTAAAAATTAAATCATAAAAAGTCTCAAACAAAAACTCAAGTCATCAGTTCCAAAAACACAAGTCAAATATTCTGACAAAATACATAGCGGAAGCGATAAGAAAACCAGACGCGTCCATATAGCCTTCACGCATCCTTCCTGCCTCTCGTCGGTCTGCCCCTTGCTGTACCCCTACCTGAAAAGTTAAAGAAGAGAAAGGGTGAGTATAAACATACCCAGTAAGGGACCCACTACTGGGCCCGTTAGGGAACAACAGTTAACTTCCTATTCGGGGGTACCCTACATAACAGTCTAGTGGTTCCGTAGAACGCACATATCAGTCTAATGCTCCCGAAGGATGCACATATCAGTCTAGTGCGCCCGAAGGATGCACATATCAGTCTAGTGCTCCCGAAGGATGCACATATCAGTCTAGTGCCCCCGAAGGATGCACGTATCAGTCTAGTGCCCCCGAAGGATGCACATATCAGTCTAGTGCTCCCGAAGGATGCACATATCAGTCTAGTGCTCCCGAAGGATGCACCTATCAGTCTAGTGCTCCCGAAGGATGCACATATTAGTCTAGTGCTCCCGAAGGATGCACATATCCGTAAGGCACACTACCCCATAGATGAAGCTAACCGTTACCCCTCAGTCCATTCTAAACTGTCTACATCAGTCACATCTCGACGGCATTCATATTACAGTTCTGCCATAGGCTTTGTCAGTCAGATAGTATAGGTTTAAACATCTACACCCTCAGTTGCTATATGCATTACCGATTCGCACACCATTAGGGAAAACCCTAGATCCAATCGACTAACCAACCAAAAACCGGACTCACTGTCCTTCCCCGTCCAAACTCCATGAACCACATCCAGACCAGTGTTTTACTACATACTGAACCGTAACTTCAAGGTCCCTCAACATAAAATCTCAATCCACAATTAGCAGTCACAGTATATTTACATCAGACAAAATATAATATCAGTACTTAACAGTCAACACGCATACAGTTATTCAGTACAGTCACTAACGTGTAATCCCCTGTGGATTACTACGTTTTCAGCCTGGACTCGGGTCCAGTAGTAGGAAAACCCTTACCTGATACTCGGTTATGCCCCTCGATCGAATCCACGCTCAACGGATCAACCTGAACGATAACACAAGGGTTTTAGTTGATGACTCTAGTAGAAGTCGTTTTAAAAGGTTATCCGTTGACTTACCCAAGGAAAGGAAGCTATCTCCAACCAGGTCTGCCGCGGAACCCGAGAACTTAAGCGTCAACTCTGTACTACCTTCAAGGGAGAAAAGTAGGGCCATATCTTAATCCAACATTCAAACTCGAATCGGACGAGGTAACATTAGGGAATTCATCAAAACAATCCTTACCGAAGACTCACCGTGAACCGAAGTGGAGGAAGGAAGGCTTAGGTAGCTCGGCTCGGCTCGGCTTGGACTCGGCTCGGCTCGGCTCGGCTTGGTTCTCGGCTCGGCTCGGCTCGGCTTGCTCGGCTCGCGGCTCGGCTCGCGGCTCGGCTCACTCGGCTCGCGGCTCGCTCGGCTTGGGGCTCGGCTCAGACAAGGATGGCGGCTCGGGTACGGCTCGCAGCTCGCTCGGCTTGGGGCTCGGCTCGGACAAGGATGGCGGCTCGGGTACGGCTCGCAGCTCGTGTATCCCTTTCCCCTTCCGGCGACGACGGCGCTTCCCTCTGTGCTCTGTCGGCGTCGGAAACACAAGCTGATGACGGAGAGGATGACGGTGGTGGTAGAAACGGAGAGAGAGAGGGAGTTATCGGCTACCGGCGGTTGGAGGCGAAACGGAAATGGATGGAGGCCGCGGCGGATGAGCGTCTGCTGTCGTCGGTGAGGGGCTGTAAAGAAGAAGAAGAAGGAGAAGAAAAAGAAGGAGAGATGATGGTGATGGTGGCGATGCAGAGACGAGGAAGGAAGGGATGGAGGAGAAGAGGAGATGGATGGGGCTCGGGGGCGGTGGCGCGGCGTGGAAGGGAGAAGAAAAGAAGAAGAAAATCGGGGGAGGGAAAAAGAGAGAGGCGGCGCGCAAAATTTAGGGTTTGTTTTAAAAAAAATTATTATATATATATATATATATATAATTCTTAATAATTATATAATATTAATAATTTAAATTAAATAATAATATATATATTAAATATAAATAATAATAATAATAATAATAATAAAGTAATAATAATAATATATTAATAATATTAATATTAAATAAATAATAATTTATTATTATGTAATAATAATGTTTATTGTTTTAGAAATAATAATATTTCTATAATATTAATTAATAATAATAATTATAATATTAATATTATAACAAATAAAATAAATATTAATAATAATAATATAATTAATATTATATTATTATTATATCAACTTGCACTTTACATAAAACGAGAAAAATTTTACCTTAAATTTTCGGAGCGTTACATAGTCAAATCAGAATCGGACTCATAGTCCTTCCACGACATAACTCCATAACCAATATCCCGACAATAGACTACCACATACCTAACCTTAAGACTTTAAAGTCCATCGACATACAATTCCAGTTCACAACGTAGCCCATTAACATAACTACAATACACAGAACATCCGGGCATCGGTATCTCTCCATAAACAACTCATTACACACGATGGCACATAAGCTACAACTAGCGGGCACGCTACCTTTAATCAGACAAGAGCATATAAGCGATATATATTAGTCAAACATGCATCAATTCATTCAGTACAGTTATCAACGTAAAATCCCCTATGGATTACTACTTTCCAGCCTCGATCCAAGGTTCAATAGTAAGAAATCCCTTACTTGAAACTTGGTTATGCCCATCGATCGAGTCCACGCTCAACAAATCCACCTAAACGAAATCACAAGGGTTTAAACGATGACAATAGTAAAAGTCATTTTTTTGAATGGTTCTAAGCAACATTCGTTTACTTACACGAGTAAAGGAGAGCTATCTACAATCAAGCCTGCAGCGAAACCCGAGAACTTGAGCGTCAACTCTCTATTACCTTCAAGGAACGAAAGGTAGGACCATGTCTTATTCCAATATCTAAACTCAAATCGGTTATAGCAACATTAGGAAACTCACCAAAATAATCCTTACCGAAGACTCACCATGACCCAAAGTGGAGGAAAGAAGTCTTAGGTGGCTCGGTGAACAGGGAGCTCGGCTTGGCTTCGAGGTGATCAGCTCGGCTCGGCTCGCGGCTTGGGTTGGTCAATTTGCGGCTCGGCTCAACTCGCAGCTCGCGGCTCGGCTCGATTTTCGAATCGGCTCGGCCTCACGTAGAAGCTTGAGAAAACTGGAGATGCGCGAACGTTAGGGCTGGTCGACGGCTGCTCGATCACGCGATGTGACGGAGAGCGGCTGGGCGTCGGCAGACACGGTCGGACGAAGGGTGCACGGCGAGCGTCTGGTTGCGTGAGACCGAAAGGGGATCAGAAATGGGGCGGCCACGGCGGTTGAACGCTGGCGTTATGAAACCGACGGAGACAGAGACGGAGACAGAGGCGGAGACGGGGACGGAGGTGGAGACGCGTGCGGAAGAGAAAGATGGACAGACGGCGACGTGAAGATGAAGAAAGAGAAGACGAAGCGGAAGGGGGGGCGCGCGCGTTAGGGTTTCTTTTTAAAAAAATTATTATATATATATATATATATATATATATATATAATAATAATAATAATAATAATAATAATAATAATAATAATATAATTAATAATAATAATATATAATAATAATAATAATAATAATAACAATAATAATATAATTAATAATAATAATATATTTAATAATAATAATAATAACAATAATAATAATAATAATATAACAATAATAATAATAATAATAATAATATAATTAATAATAATTATAATATAATTTATATTATATTATGATTATATTAATGTATACCATATTATATTATAAAAAATTTTATACCATTCTTTTTGTTTTTCTTTTCACTTCAAAACCAACCAAAATAAACACCAAAAATTTTAAATTCCCGAAAATTAACATAAAATGATAAAATTTACCTCGAAAAATTTGGGGCATGTTCCTTTCGATTCACCGAAGACAAGATATGTTGCTATGGGATCATAGATTGCACGTATTCGGGAATGTGCCAGTTCAGGGGTACTTCTTTACAGGACTCTAATGGGAGGTTAACAGACCACTAGCGGGACTAGTAGTGGGTCCTTTACTGAGTATATGTTTATACTCACTCTTTCTGTGTTTAATATTTTAGGTAGAGGAAAGCTGGCGAGCGATAGAGAAGGATCCGTGGCATGTCATATGCGGACTCAGTTTTGCTTCCCGTATATGTATCAGTGTTTCAACATTCTGTTTTTATTGAAAATTTAGTTTCCCTCCTTTCAAAAAAGTCTCTTGTTATTGTTTTGTTTTAGTAATGACCTCAGCTTAGTATAAATAGTTGGGTCGTTACATAAACAAAACAAAATTTAACATTTAACTCTGCTATCTATAATGCTTTAGAGAAAAACCTGCGGCGAAAACCTAGATCCGCACAAAGAAGAAGATGAAAACTATGGGTCCGGCGCAGAGGAAGAGGAAGATGGCATGTAGAGGAAGACGATGAGAGAAAGAGGAAGAAGATGGTTATTTGGGGAAGGTGATAAAGATAAGAGAAAAAGGAAACCAATTTTTATTGAGAAACAGAAAAAAGAAACCAATAAAAACAATTGAGAAAAAGAAAAAGGAAACAAATAAAAATAAAAATAATTGAAAAAAATGAAAAGGAAAACGATAAAAATAGTTGAGAAAAAAAGAAAAGGAAACAAATAGAAATAAATTGAGAAAAAGGAAAAGAAAACCAATAGAAATAATTGAGAAACAGAACGAAAGAAATCACTTTTTTTTGTTTCCAATAATTTCTTATAAAGTGGAAAACATTTCTACTGTTTTTTTTAGAACGAGAAACAAGGAACGTTACCAAACACCTCTCTTTTAAAAAAAATGAAAACAGAAACAGGAAACAGGGAATGAGAACGTTATGAAACGGGCCCATAAACATTTCAATTGAGTTCCTAAATTTTCATAAATGAATCAATTTCGATCATTTTAATTACCTTTGAGATTTAATGCATCAATTTTTATCATTGTGCAGACTTCTTTGTATGTCAGATTAATAAAATTGAAAAAAAAAATATTTTAGAAGGTAATCTTAGGGTGTGTACCATGTACATTTTAAAGTGCTTAATTTAAAAATATGTCATTTTAGAGAAAACTTGAGTGTTTGATAACCATTCAAAATAGCCTTTAAAGGGTATTGTAAACAATTTAAACCAAGAGAGTTTATTAAAATGAGTTTTTAAAAACATTTTTCTTAAGTTAATCTAAACGGAATGTTGATGTAACTAAGAGTCCAAACTAATTGTTTAATAGATAGAATTATGTATCCCATCCTAAGATTTTGCAAATAGAATATGAGGTGGATAGTAAAACATATGTATATTTGAATTGATACAATTATTAGTACGAACCATATCTCAAAAATAGAAAAAAAAAAAACAATCTACTTATATTTTAGAGGGAAAAATCACTAAAAGACAAAATTTATGGTACCTACTTTTTTTTTTTATCAAAATTGAAGTATATAAATGATTAAATATATACCCTAAAGTTAAATATTCAAGATGTTTAACAATGCTTCAATACTAATAAATTCAACGGGGGGAATGGGAATGTGGTGAGAACGTGACATGCATACACATGCACGTGGAAATGAGAAGCAAAACCAACTTTGGTGTTAGTTTGCACGTGGATGGCACGAGCATTTGTACTTTCGAAAATCTCTTTGTACCTTCAACCAAACCCATTTGGAAGGAACCTATAATCTTAATTTTCAAACGACTTATAGACCTTTAATTTAACCAAACCTTATGGAACTAAGCCCTTAATATTAAAGAAATTTGATTAAAAAATGTGAGTGAGAGAGAGCAAATATAGTTTAAAATAAAGTTTGTCGATGCTGATCGATGATGATGATTTTTTTATATGTAGACTTGGTGATTCCTTAGTTTAATGAATGTTATTGTTTTTTAACAAAATTATTGTATTAACCCAAGTTTGCTTTTGGGACCATTTCTAATCCATTAAATTGATATTTTAGTTCTATTATGTAATGGGTTTCGAGTGATTTTGTATTGGACCGACTACAAGGAGGGGGAGGGGAATCTTAGATGTCGTGACTAAAAAATTATGGATAGATTTAAATTAATCACAAACGATTAACTATTCAATAATTAAGTTTGAATTTGAGCATCTCGACATGATTTTTAAAATCAACCAAAATTTAAAATTGACACATCTTTTACTCAAATGGTGTATTAAGAAAATAAATATAATAGCAATAGAGATACATTAATAAATGAACATGACATTGAAATGAGATGATCTTCAAAATATGATTAGAGAAGGGTTAGAAAGATTAAAGCTATATATATATATATATATATATATATATATATATATATATATATATATCAACAGCTGCATCATTCTTTTCAAAGTTAAATCATAAGAATTCGAAAGTTTAAATTAATGTGGTTAACTTAGAACACTCATATGTTTGAGTGAGCTCCTAGTATTTTTTTAGGACGCTTGTGAGTGAGGATAATACATGCATAAAAACCGACTCATGTTGGTTTGTAGGGATACTCTCAATCTTAAAGTATCAAAACAAACAATATTATGATATTGTTAGATATCTGAGGGTAATGTTGGGCTAATGAGGAGGTGTCGAATTTAGATTAAAAAACGTTGTTGAATCTTAATTTCAAATCCACACCCAAAACTTGGACCCGAATCATTATAATAAAACTTAGTCAAGCCTTAACTATTGGACTTCTCTTTAATTCTTTGAAGCGAAAGAGATTTGAATTTGCATGTGAATATTAAAACAAAGTTTTCCCTAAAGAATTAAATATTCACCAAAGTTACTGACAATGTAAATAGCATAAATATTAGTAGTGAAACAAAAATAGAAGACAACTATGTTAGTGACATAGTTTGGTGTAACCATATCTACATCTGGGGCCTCAAGCCTAATTGGAAGGATCGTTTTTTGAAATTCAAAAGGTTCACAAGTACATAACTGATCAAGCATTACTATCTTAGAATACATAACTTGAAGGAACACGAGACATGCTGCAACAAAAATATGAATCAATTCTACTCTAATTGCATTTACATTATTTAGAAATTAATGTGCTACAAACTACCCCAATAAAACAAAATTAGGGTTAATAGAAGTCATACCTTCATAGCTTCTCAAGAACCTCGGACTACTACTAGAGTTTACTCACTATTCTCCAGATTTAGAACCGGGTTGTGGGACTTGTTAAGTGAAGAAAATTTGGGAGAATGATGGAAATTGTAAGTGGGATTTAGGTTTGAGATTTCGTAGAGAAAAATAATTTTGGGAGTATTTTGTAATTCCAAATTACAAGTTTTTGCAAACCTCAAGAACAATTTGAAAAAGAACCTATAATTAATCTAATTACATGAAAAATTGCATGTAATTAGTTGGCCAAATCTCAACACCTAACATTTACTAACCATTAGTGGAACTTAGTAAGCTAGGTGTCTACATCTTATGTTGCAACTTATCCCACTAACTGTTAGTGAGATTATCCAACAAAATGTTTGATTTTTCTACTAACTTTAGTCCAAGGGCAATATAGCCATTTGACCATTTAAATCAAAAGTCAACATTTTGACTTTTTACCATTTTGTCCATCTTAACTAAATCCAACCTACCGATCATGCATCTGCATTCACTTTTCTAAAAATCAAATCACATTTGAATATAAAGTCGGTCAACATTTGACTTTTTAAAGTTAAAAGTCAACATTTTGATTTTTTACAACTTTGACCATTTTTATCAATTTTGAGCTTCCGAATATGAATCAACATTCATATTTTGAATATTGAAATTGCATGTAAACATAAAGTTCTATCTTAAACTGATAACCAACGTTTATATCACATATATTAGTCAATTTTTCTCTCGTTACCGAATTTGAACAATTCAAATTATTCCAGCATATTGTTATAAGTTAATTCCATATGAGCTAGCAGGAGAATTTAATGAACCTATAGATCATGGGCTCTAACAATCCGAGATTAACTGACTAAACTCTTCTAGTCCAAGCTAATCAACATTTGTAAAGTAACAAGTCATTCCATTAAAGTTAATCAGCATATTTGTGTTCATTTGATATAACCATGATCACTTAGTTAATCCTTCATAGGTTGTTTGTGACCTCTACTAGGTCAAAATACCATTTTACCCCCTAGATTACATCTTGCTCCTTAAGTCCCACTGATCTACTATTGAAAAATTAGTTTTAGACCCAACCTATAAACCGAATCCCTCTCGGTAATGAGAGGGTGGGACTATCATGCCTTGTCCCAAATGCCACTTTATGCGACAAGATGGAGATATGTCGTATAAACACTCATCATGTATCTCTCCGCGAGATGACACACTGAATGCCTAGTAAGCGAAACAACTTCTTATTATGTTATTTTGCAAAGTCTTTGCCTCAAACTTAGACTTTCTTATTGCAGCGAAAATTTGCAACTTTTGGACTTTACTCCCTCCCCTACTACTTTTACATAACACAACCTAACTTTAACTCCAAGACGGTAAATTCAGATAACAATACTAATGCAGCGGAATAACATAACCTTTTCTCTTTATTAACTTAACACTTTTACAGAGCTCAAACTTTATAAATTACATTACTTTCGTGCAAAACGTAAAATCTAAGGTTGACTTCTGATCTACACTTCTTCGACCACCGTCTAACGCTGCTCTTTGTAGCAGAAATTTTAGTAGTATAAGAACTCCATTTTCATCATTCTCCTTGACTGCCCAACAACCCAACTCAAGGACAATATTTAGGACTTCCTTTCACTCACTCAGTTCCTTCACACTCATCGTCTTCAACCTCACAACTGTGATGCGTCAGAGACCTTTCTTTAGTTCGAGCTAAAGTCCTCATCATTATGGATCGATGCGCTTACTTACTGGCTCCTTTAACGTGAGATAGGATGACACTGCTGGTATGCCGCACAAGTTTCCATAACCATCCTCCTCCCCTTCACTTACTTGGCTTCTATACCTGACGTCCATTCCCTATTTGGCTTCAACGCCTAATAACCTGGGGAAGAGATAACTTAAAATGTAAGTCAATGACTTAGTGAGTGATGAGTTTTGGAAATACCTTTTTAGGAATACAACTCAAACATAATAATAAAATGAAGCAAAAACACAAGCATAATATAAATAATTCGATCGTAAATCAATTCGTGAACACAACTTTTATCACAACAACACGGCCACAAGTAACAAGATAAATTTCCACACGATTCAAGTTTCCATGCAATCACTACTCATCACTGGGACTTAGAATTCTCTCCTGCCTGGACTTGAGATTCATCTCAACCAGCGACCTACAAGTTACCTGGGATTTCCACTAGCATTTCGCAACATTCAATCTTTTCCAATATCTGAGATTCGCTTGCACCTGCATCTCATCACTTAAACTGTGATTCTCTTTAATCAACGTTATGGGATAGACCTGAGATTCACTTTTACCAGCGTCTCGCACATTATTTATCGCCTAGATCGGGGATTCACATTCCCTAGCATCTGGTATCATGAACACATCTCAACTCACTCAAATCCGAGATTTTTTCCTCGTTTAAACCTAGGATTTACCTCTACCAGCATCCTGCGAGTTACCTAGGATTTCCACCAGTGTCTCGTGATAGATATCAAAACCACACATCACACGATCAATAACAGAACAAACGTTAGCCCAATAGCCAAAGAGGATGTAACAACACAATACAATTCAAGCTCACATGGTTACAAAAGGGTACAACAACACAAATACTTAGAAGATACTTCTTTTGGATATAATGAACATAATATAATATTTCAAAATGTTCATGAAAGCCATTCACAATGATATACAGATTACATATAGACACCACCATCGAAATGCGATTTTACGAGTGAGAATCACCCATAACAACTATTTGTTCTTAAAGATCACTCAGAAACGAACATTTGTTCTTAAGGATCCCTCACAAACAAACAATCGGCCTTCAGCCTTTCTTCTTTGCTTTCAACTTTCTCTTTTTGTTAAGAATTTCCCCCAAATAGTCATTCAACTCTCAGAACTCCTTGACAAATTATCGGAATGGAGTATCTTCTACCCTCTTTCTTTAAGCTTTTTGGCCCTATTTATAGCCACCTTTCGTCTATGGGTCATTTATGTGCTTTACACATGTCACCCTTCATTCTGTCGCGTTATGCAGCCAACCCAAACTAGACACGTAAGTCCAATATTAGTTACGAATAAACACTTTCTTTGAGACGTCAACCTTATCTCCTTGAAAAGTTAAACTTTTATTCATATGATCTCCTTCTTAGGAAGCCACAGAACATTAACGTCACCTCAGCAGGTTGTCCAATCACCCTATATGAATGTCCATCTTCTTAACATAATGTCTACCTTATCGCAATCGTACTTAAGTGTAGGTATCTCTCCCTGCATCACCATACCCAATGCCTAGTTCTCAGCATTTATCTTGTGCTTCTTCCTCGCCAACTAAACCTTTTCTCGTTGCATACTTTAACGTGATAGTACTTTGTCTCACACACTTCTCTTTGCATCATCTTTTGTCCAATCACATCCTTCCCCATGGAACGCTTCTTTCTTACATTTGGTAAAAAATCACCTTTGTGTCTGACGCGTTCTCCTTCAACAAGACTCCCTTTTTGGATTAGGGTCCCATAGGGGCCCCTTGTTCAAGACTTGGATTCAGTCTTTAAGGGATAACATATCCACTAGCTCTAAAGGGAGAGAATTTCATCTTGAACCTTATGTCCTTAGCCATCCAACCATTCTTACCCCTGAAATGGAAGACTTATTGGGTCGTAGATGTTAAGTTGCCCTCACCTATGCAGATCTATAGATAATTTCATTTTAACGGAAGTTCATAGTTAGCTCAGGATTAAGATTAAATTACCTAGGTTATCAATAATCAAAATAGTCAATTTTATACGATCAACAGTGTTATAACTTAAAAGTGACTATTTCATGGTTCCAGCTTTATATAAACTCCTTACATAGGATGCATCTAATTCCATGTTTGTAAATAAATGATTCAAGATCACATCGTTTGTGCTAACTACAAAGGGGGCTTCATCCATAGTGTTCCCATAATAAGGCGCCCAACCTTATTAATACACTATAGACCATTTGGGCTATATACTCGAACTTGATCCACATTTATGTCTCTACATAAAGTTCAAGTCTACACTAGATAGTCTCGGGACCTTAGTTTATTAGATTCAAGATTATAGTATTTTATCTTCACTAATAATTCATCAATATCCACTTTATTGAATAGAATATTATTTTATATTACAAACTGCGAGTTTTAGGACATAAATTCCAACAAACTTCCACTTGGACTAAAACTCCTACTGGGATAAAACAACGTTGAATTTAACAGTGAGAGAATTACTCATATGAGTACAATAAACATATGAATACAATAAACTAGGGCATACATGTAGATGAAAAGTGAGCTTCAAACACTTTAGCTATAATGGACTTTGTAAACCAAACAACTATGATTTGCTTAACAAGTATCAAGGTTACTACGACATTACCACGATGAACAATTGGCCGGGTAAGGTAGTATAATTTGACTTGACTCTTCTTTACACTATTGCTCCTTCATTTAGAGTGAATGTTGATTCTGATGTAGACTTTCTAGAATCTTTGAAAATCAGAATTAGGGTATCCGAGAAGAATCGAATCCTTAGCACTATACACGAGCACGTAGAATCTCAATTTCTTAAACTATTTTAGGTTATTCTTAATGGCAATCCATTCCTTTTAAGTAGTTAATTTCAAGTCTAGCATATAAAATTGCATACAACAAACTCCCAACAATAGAAGCAAAGGGAATATGTCTCTTATCCTCAACTTTGTGAGGTGTCTTAGGACATTATTTCTTAGGCTTTTTAAGACAAATGTGAGAGTTATCTATTAACTAATTTAGAAGTCTACTCTTAACCAATCTTCCAATTACATTGAAATTTAGGTGATCGGATCTGAAGTACCATATATAAGCATTAGAAGAAACTTTTTTATCTTTTATGCTAAATATTTCAGTATTAGAGATAAATTTTTCTCCAACTAGTCTTAACTTATACTGGTTGTTAATAAGTATAGCAAAACAAAGCTTAATGCATTTTCTAGAAAAAAAAATGAACATTTCATTGATTCCAAAATATATTATGTACATTTGTTTTAAAGTACAAGAAATAGATATTAAATTTCTCAACTTCTGAGAAGCATACAAAACACTTTAAAGTATGATATATCTTTCAAACAACTTCAGATCTCACACTGCTTCAACCAAGACAACCTCTCTTATTACAAACTTTAAGGATGATCCCGCCTTCTACAAGTTTTTCAAGAACTAGTTTCCTAAAATAAGAAGTAAATATGATTTATGACTCCTAGATCTATTATTCAAGTTCAAGTATCATGTTTCTCTAAGTACGTTTCAACAGCTAGTAAATCGTATTTACCTTGTGCTTCCTTCTCAGTTTTCTTCTCAACAAGGTACTTCGGAAAATTTGTCAACCAATGCCCGTTGTAGTTGTAGTGGTAACATTTACCTTTCACAACTTTCTTTCCCTTACTATTCTTGAGAGCCTTCCTCTTTCCCTTCTTTTTCATTTCGGAAGGGCCAACTTTATTCTTAGAGGACAATCCTCCCATAAACTCTTTCTCTATGGTAGCAACATTTGTTTCCACTTTCTTTGTAACCCCCAAAAATTAAGATAATTTTGGAGTTAATTATCTTAATTTTGTTTATTTAGACTTAATTTATTGGTCGTTATTTTGAATTCATTTGATGAGAATTATTTGATTTATGTGGAAATTGAAATTAATTAAATATTTGTTGGATGAATATTTAATTAATTAAAGGTTTTGGCATGTGGTGTTTGTTGAGTTTTTGATTAAATGGCAAGTTAAGAGAATAAGTAAAGTTGTGGATTTTTAGTGTTGTTGAAGTTGAATTTAATTAAATAATATGGATGTTATTTAATTAAATTGTGGGGTGAAAAGTTTGTTAGAGATTTGATAATTATATGTGCATGTGGAAATATATATATATATAATTATTATGTGGAATGGAAAGATAATTATATTTACAAATATAATTATTTAAGGAAAAGATAATTGTATTTGGAGAAAGAATATTTAGTAGGGGAGAAAAAGTGAAACAATTATATTTTGGGAAAATATAATTATTTGTAAAAGGATAATTACTTTGGAGAAAGATAAACAATAATTAACTATTGTGGAAGATAATCAATTATTTTGGAGAAAGATAAATAATAATTAATTATTGTGGAAGATAATTAATTATTTGGAGAAAGATAAATAATAATTAATTATTGTGGAAGATAATTAATTATTCTGCAGAAAGATAAATATTAATTATGGAGTGAAGTTATTATGGTTGGATTAAGATAATTCATGTTGGAATTTATAAGTGATTTATTGAAAAAGATTTGATTGATTAAATTAATTGACGATTTAAGTTAAATTGAGATTTTAGAGGAAAAAGTTGGTTTTGGTGGAATTGGATTTAATTGAGTATATATATACGAATATATATATTTAATTAATAATTTGGAAAAGTGAAGTTAATTATATGATGGAATATAATTATATTTGTTTGGAAAAGAAGATAATCTATGAGGAGAGAGATGATTGTTTTGATTGGACGAAAAAGATATATATCAATTTATAAGAGAGAATAATAGTTTAAATAAATATATATTTATTCTAGATTTTGGTGAGAGAAAATAATAATAATAAAGAAGTATTATTATTATTATTACTGGTTATAATTGCTTAAGATTTTGTGCATTTAAGCATTTATTTAGGAAAGATAATGGGAATAAATATACATGTGTTATGAATATTCAATATTAAAGTCAAATATTATTAGATATCCATAACCTCCTTAGGTTACAAATTCATCCAATAACCTCCCCATCAATATCCATAAATTTCTTGTCTCCTATTTATGTTTGGTTTTGTAACCATTATTCTCACAACCCTATAAATAGAGGTTGTAGAGATCATTTGTATACACACCACAATTGAGTTCAATTGTCTTCTCTTCTCTATTCTTTTTTTTGTGTTCTTATCTAGTTTTTGGTTCTTTATTTCATAACTCGTTATCAGCACGAGTCTCTACTAATTTGAAGGTTTTGTAGCAATTGATTTTGATTCTTGTTAAAGACCGGCTAGAATTATTTTCATAGTTTTTGAGGTATTTAGAATTTCGTCAAAATATGATGAGTATTTTGATTTCGATGATTTTGTCATATATGTATGTATTTGGTGTATTCATCATTGATCTTCTCATCACCATCATTCTTATTTATTGATAACTAAGTATGCAATATATGTTAATTGTGAAATTGTTTGCTAAGATACATTTGTTATTAGTTTTATAATTTTATTTGATCGAATCGAAAAACTTTATTCATATTTTCTGTAACGCCCCGAAGATCGAGGTAAAATTTTAGTATTTTATGTGAATTTTTCGGGAATTTAGGATTTTTTTTTTATATTAATAATTTTATTTATTATTTCTTATTTATTTAAAATACAAATATTATTATTTAATAATTAATTATTTAATAGTAATATTTTAATATAAACTTTAATTAATTTCATTTAATATATTATTATTATATTAATATTTTATTATTGATAATTATTATTATTATTTAATTTATATATATATATATATATATATATTTTTTTAAAAAAAAGAAGAAACCCTAAGTTAGCGCGCGTCTCCCCCCTCATTTCCCTCGACTTCTTCTTCTTCTCCGTCCCAGTCCTCACGCAGCAGCCGCCGTCTCTTCCTCTTCATTCTCTTCTCCGCCAGACCGTTCCGCCACCATCTCTCTTTCTCTCCGTCTCCGTCCGTGTGGTAGTCGTCTGCCTTCGTCTCCGTCGTCGAGATCTCACCGCCGCGGCACCCGTCCGTTTCGATCTCCTCTCGGGTTCACAACGCCAGCCACCGGCGTGCGCCCTCCGTCAATCGTTCGCCGCGTGGGAGCAGGGCCGGTCGTCGAACGCCTTCCAGCTTCCGTTCGTCACGGTCGTCGGACGCCGGAGAGCCGTCGTTCGTGTTGCCCGTTTTGCGCTGCAAAACCCGACCCGGTTCCAAGCTGACCCGACCCGAGACCCATTTGCAGCCGAGCCACGAGCCACAAGCAAACCCAGCCGAGCCGCGAGCCACCAGCAGATCCAGCCGAGCCGCGAACCGCGAGCCGAGCCGAGTGAGCCGAGCCGCGAGCCGAGTGAGCCGAGCCGCGAGCCGAGTTGAGCCGAGCCCCAAGCCGAGTCAAGCCGAGCCGAGCCGAGGCCAAGCCGAGTCAAGCCGAGCCGAGCCGAGGCCAAGCCGAGTCAAGCCGAGTCCAGCCGAGCCGAGCCGAGGCCAAGCCGAGTCAAGCCGAGCCGAGCCGAGGCCAAGCCGAGTCAAGCCGAGCCGAGCCGAGGTGGAGCCGAGCCGAGCCGAGCCGAGCCGAACGCCTTCAAGTCGAGCCGAGTTCCTTGTTTCACCAAGCCACCTAAGCCTTCCTTCCTCCGCTCCGGGTCACGGTGAGTCTTCGGTAAGTATTGTTTTCGATGAATTCCCTAATGTTGCTACATCCGGTTAAAGTTTGAATATGGGAATAAGTTGTGGCCCTACTTTTCTCCCTTGAAGGTAGTACAGGGTTGACGTTTGAGTTCTCGGGTCTCGCAGTAGGCTTGTTTGGAGATAGCTTTCCTTTCCTTGGGTAAGTCAACGGGTGTCGTTTCGGACCTTTTAAAACGACTTCTACTAGAGTCATCAACTAAAACCTTTGTGTTTTCGTTTAGGTTGATCCGTTGAGCGTGGATCCGATCGAGGGGCATAACCGAGTATCAGGTAAGGGTTTTCCTACTACTAGACCTCGGGTCGAGGCCGGAAACGTAGTAATCCACAGGGGATTACACGTTAGTGATTATACTGGATAAGTGTATCTATGTTGACTGTTAAGCACTGTTATTATGTCTCTGTCTGAGGTAACTGAACTGCAACCGCTAATTGTAGATTGAAATTTTAGAATGATGGACGTTGATCATGGGATTAGACGGGGAAGGACAGTGAGTTCAGTTGGTTATTTAGCTGTTTGAGTCTTGGGACTCTTCCATAATGGTATACGAATAGTTGACGCGTATAGCAACTGAGGGTGTAATGGTTTAAGCTTATACTACCTGGCCAGTAAAACCTTTAGGGAAATTGTAAATGATTGATGATTGCGGTATGACTGTGGTAGACGATTGAGTATAGACCGAGGGGTAACGGTTAGCTTCATCTATGGGGTAGTGTGCCTTACTTATATGTGCTTCCTTCGGGAGCACTAGACTGATGTGTGCATCCTTCGGGAGCACTAGACTGATGTGTGCATCCTTCGGGAGCACTAGACTGATGTGTGCATCCTCCGGGAGCACTAGACTGATATGTGCATCCTTCGGGAGCACTAGACTGATATGTGCGTCCTTCGGGAGCACTAGACTGATGTGTGCATCCTTCGGGAGCACTAGACTGAGATGTGCATCCTTCGGGAGCACTAGACTGATATGTGCGTTCTACGGGACCACTAGACTGTTATGTAGGGTACCCCCGAATAGGAAGTTAACTGTTGTCCCCTAACGGGCCCAGTAGTGGGTCCCTTATTGGGTATGTTTATACTCACCCTTTTCTCTTTTTAAACTTTTTCAGGTAAGGGCACAGCGAGGGGCAGACCGACGAGAGGCAGGAAGGACGCGTGAAGGCCATATGGACGCGTCTGTTTTTCCTATCGCTTCCGCTATGTATTTTGTCAGAATATTTGACTTGTGTTTTGGAATTGATGACTTGAGTTTTTGTTTGAGACTTTTTATGATTTAATTTTAAATAGGGCCCGAAACTGTCTTTTGTAATGTTTCTAATGCTTTTAATGAATCGTAACTGGTCCATTTTAAATTTTATGTGAATGGTCGAGTTTTGGTATTTGGTAGTGACCTCAGCTTAGTCCGGAATGTTGGGTCGTTACAGTTGGTATCAGAGCCTAAGTTTTAGGTTCTGTAGACTGACTTATAATGTGAGTCTGTGTTTTTGTGTCCTTATGGCTGAAACGATCCTTGCCGCTCGTTAGGTACGCTCCCATGAAAGTATATGTATAACTCTACATGCATTACCTTACCTAAGTTAAACTGCAAATTCAATTACCATTATGACTAAAGGGATCGTTGGTGGTTGTTAGGGAAATGCCGCCAAGGAGAGGTGCACGTAGGGGTGGCCGAGGAGGCCGAGGAAGGGGAGCAGGACGCGTTCAACCTGAGGTGCAGCCTGTAGCCCAAGCCCCTGACCCGGCTGCGCCAGTTGTCAGCAGAGGCTAAGCATCTGAGGGATTTCAGGAAGTATAATCCCACGACGTTTGATGGGTCTTTGGAGGACCCCACCAGGGCTCAGATGTGGTTATCGTCCTTGGAAACCATATTCCGTTACATGAAATGCCCTGAGGATCAGAAAGTTCAGTGTGCTGTTTTTATGTTGACTGACAGAGGTACTGCATGGTGGGAGACTACAGAGAGGATGCTAGGTGGTGATGTGAGTCAGATCACGTGGCAGCAGTTTAAGGAGAGTTTCTATGCGAAATTCTTCTCTGCTAGTCTGAGAGACGCCAAGCGGCAGGAGTTCCTGAACTTAGAGCAGGGTGACATGACAGTGGAGCAGTACGATGCGGAGTTTGACATGTTGTCCCGCTTCGATCCCGAGATGATAGCGACCGAGGCGGCCAGAGCTGATAAGTTTGTTAGAGGCCTCCGACTGGACATTCAGGGTTTGGTCCGAGCTTTCCGACCCGCTACTCATGCCGATGCACTGCGCCTGGCAGTGGATCTCAGTTTACAGGAGAGGGCTAACTCGTCTAAGACCGCTGGTAGAGGTTCGACATCGGGACAGAAGAGGAAGGCTGAGCAGCAGCCTGTTCCAGTGCCACAGCGGAATTTCAGATCAGGTGGTGAGTTTCGCCGCTTCCAGCAGAAACCTTTTGAGGCAGGGGAGGCTACCAGGGGGAAGCCGTTGTGTACCACTTGTGGGAAGCACCATCTGGGCCGTTGCTTATTCGGGACCAGGACTTGCTTTAAGTGCAGGCAAGAGGGTCATACAACTGATAGATGCCCGTTGAGACTCACGGGGAACGCGCAGAATCAGGGAGCAGGCGCTCCACATCAGGGTAGAGTCTTTGCTACCAACAAGACTGAGGCTGAGAAGGCAGGCACGGTAGTGACAGGTACGCTCCCAGTGTTGGGGCATTACGCCTTAGTTTTGTTTGATTCGGGTTCGTCGCATTCTTTTATCTCGTCCACATTTGTGTCGCATGCCCGCTTAGAGGTAGAGCCCTTACAACATGTTCTATCAGTATCTACTCCATCCGGGGAGTGTATGTTGTCGAAGGAAAAGGTGAAAACATGCCAGATTGAGATAGCAGGCCATGTGATTGAGGTAACACTGTTAGTTCTGGATATGCTCGACTTTGATGTAATTCTGGGTATGGATTGGTTGGCCACTAACCACGCCAGCATAGATTGTTCCCGTAAGGAGGTAACGTTTAACCCTCCCTCGAGGGCCGGTTTTAAATTTAAAGGAGAAGGGTCAAGGTCGTTGCCTCAGGTAATCTCAGCCATCAGGGCCAGTAAACTGCTCAGTCAGGGTACTTGGGGTATCTTAGCGAGCGTGGTGGATACTAGAGAGGCCGATGTATCCCTGTCGTCAGAACCAGTAGTGAGGGACTATCCGGATGTCTTTCCTGAGGTGTAACGACCCGACTCTTTATGCTGAATCGAAGTGGTTACTAAATCTAGGATCAGTGTTTAAGTCATAAAATCTGGTGTAAATAAATGCAAAGAAATCTAGCAAATTTATTTATGAAAGATAGTTAAAGTAACATGTAGAAATACGAGTTAAGTTTAAATCCCTAAGCGGGCCCTATCTACAAAAATAACCAAAGTAAATATGCAGAAAGCCGAAACATGAATTTAACTGTAAAGTAAAACATGTGCGGAAGCAGGAAAACCCCTATGGCTCGCCACGGTCACTTCACGTCGCTCGCCAGCTTGCCTTTGCCCTTACCTCGTCCTCTACCTGAAAACATAAAATGAAGAGAATGAGTATAAAAATACTCAGTAAGGGACCCACTACTAGTCCCACTAGGTGCCTGTTAACATTCCTATCGAGTCCTGAAACTAGTACCCAATCTCTGGCACGCTCCCGAACACGTGCAACGTGCGCCCCGTAGGGACATAACTCTGGTCTTCGGTGTCCAGGGGACACTTAGGACCGTCGGGATGCGAGGACCCCGTCGAGTCGCTCGAGTCATATCTATAGTCATGCTGGACTGGCGCCCCGTCGAGCCTAACAGTCCTAAATAGGTGGTGATCCCGAAGGACACCCATGCAGGTACGACTCAGATAGGAGAAGTTAACAGATACCCCAATCCCAACATACATATGCATACGTCATCAAATTATCATCAGGAAATAACCACCATCTCATCCCCCACTACAGCTATCATCAAACAGTCACTAATAGTCCTCATTATACAGTCACCTACGTCATAAGTCCATCAGTCTTATCATACAGTCACATACATCATAAGTCCATCAGTCTTATCATACAGTCACATACATCATAGGTCCATCAGTCCCATCATACAGTCACATACATCATAAGTCCATCAGTCTTACCATACAGTCACATACATCATAAGTCCATCAGTCTTATCATACAGTCACATACATCATAAGTCCATCAGTCTTATCATACAGTCACATATGGTTCGAGGGTTCTCATTACTATAATATTATGCCAAAGTATGGCCATGTCATTCGTCAGATCATGATAAAATATTATCATACATCGTAAGCCCAACCATCATCGTATGTCGCTGAAGGAACATGCAACATCAAATTCTCACATGGGGCTAGTAGTAGAAGTCTCTTACCTCGAGATGTTGCTAGATGAGTTCCTACTGAGGAAGTCCTAAGCTGCAGCAGCTATTTGGTCCAATTTGCTTCTTGAGGAAAGTAATTAAATTAATTAAATTTCCAAATTAACTCATTTAATTACTGGGCAGGCTAGGGAATTTGGAAATTACCAAAAATTTAGGTGGAAGGAGCCAAAACAGGCTTGGCGGCTCGACTGGAAGAAGACAGGACCGGCTCGGCTTGGCGTAGGCGCGGCTCGGCTCGGTACAGGGACTTCGCGTGCGGCTCGGCTTGCTACAGGGAGGGGGCGCGGCTCGGCTACGCGGAACGCACGGCGCGGCGCGGCTGCACGCGGGGAGAGCTGGGCACGTGTGGCGCGGACGCGGGTTTCGGTTTCGGGCGCGCGGGCGGTTCCGGGTTCGGACGCGCGGGTGGTGGTTCCGGGTTCGGTTTCGCCCGTCGGCTGGAGGCAGGCGCGTTCGCGGCTTCGGTGCGGCTCGGGTGTAGGCGCGTTCGCGGCTCCGATTTGCAGACGCGTTCGGCTGGCGACGCGGCTTCGACGTGGAGATGGATCTCGGCGACGAGTTTCGGCTGATCTGCCTCGGATCGAAGCGGCGCGAGGGGTGGCTTCGGCTTCCAGTCGTCTTGCAGACGCGTGAATGGACGGCTTCGACTCGGCTTCGGCGTGCGAGGAAGCTTGGACGAATTCTGGCGCGGCTGTGCGTGTGGCGTGGGTAGGCGGCTAGGGTTTCGCGACGGCGGCGGCGGCGGCGGCTCGCGGCGGCGGCGGCGGCGCGGCTAGGGTTTCTCGGCTTCTTCTTCTTCTTTCTCTTTTTCTTTTTCCTTTTTTTTCTTTTCCTTTTCTTTTCCTTTTCTTTTCCTTTCCTTTTCCTTTTATAAAATAAATTCCCCTCTTTTTCTCTTCTTTAATAAATTCCAAATTTCACCCTTCTCTCTCTAAAATTTCACCCAATTTCTCAACAAATCCCTCCTTTCCCTCAACTTTTAAATACGTATAAAAATCTTAAATACCAAGATAATTTCATTTGGAGTTTACTTAATACTTTAAAAAGAAAAATCCAAATCTTAATGATATAAATTCCATTATTTAATTATAAATAAATAAATAAAATAAAATAAAAAATAAAAAAAAAAAAAAAAAAAAAAATACTAAGAAAAATGGATACAAGATCATTGGGGCGTTACATACTTCCCCCCTTAGAAAGCTTTCGTCCTCGAAAGCTCTAATCCTCGAACATTTCTGGGTACTGGGCCTTTATGTCCTCTTCTCTCTCCCACGTGGCCTCTTCAACTCCATGGTTCTGCCAGAGGACTTTGACTAGTGGAATATCTCGACTACGAAGCTTCTTGACCTCTCTTGCCAAGATCTCGACAGGCTGCTCCTCGTAGCTCAAGTTCTCACTGACCTGTAGGGGCTCGAAGTCCACGATGTGCGTCGGGTCTGCGACATACCTCCTCAACATGGAGACATGGAATACGTCATGCACTGCTGAGAGGGATGGGGGCAAGGCCAAACGATAAGCCACAGGGCCAATCCGTTCCAGTATCTCAAATGGCCCCACGAAACGTGGACTCAACTTCCCCTTCTTCTCGAACCTCAGAACGCCCTTCATCGGTGCTACCTTCAAAAAGACCATATCTCCCACTTCAAACTCGAGGTCCTTACGTCGTACATCAGCGTAACTCTTCTGTCTGCTCTGTGCGGTCAGCATACGAGCTCGGATCTTCTGTATGGCTGCATTGGTAGTCTGCACTAACTCGGGGCCTAGCATCCTCTGCTCTCCAACCTCGCCCCAGCAGACAGGGGATCTACAGCACTTGCCATACAGAGCCTCAAACGGAGCCATACCAATGGTAGCCTGGTAACTGTTATTATAGGCGAACTCCATTAGATGCAGGTGGGAGTCCCAACTTCCTGAAAACTCTAGCACACAGGCCCGCAGCATATCCTCCAAAATCTGGTTCAGTCTCTCTGTCTGACCATCAGTCTGAGGGTGGAATGCCGTGCTGAAGTCCAGCCTCGTACCTAATGCAAGTTGGAGCCCTTGCCAAAATTTCGAAGTGAAACGGGCATCCCTGTCTGAAACGATGGATACTGGTACTCCGTGCAGTCTTACTATTTCCGTCATGTATAACTGCCCCCACTTGCTGGCAGTGTACGTGGATTTCCCTGGCACGAAGTGGGCTGTCTTCGTAAGTCTGTCGACCACAACCCAGATCACCGTGTAGCCCTTCAAGGTCTTGGGCAGTCCCGTGATAAAGTCCATCGACACACTCTCCCACTTCCACCCTGGCACACTCAAGGGTTGCAACAACCCTGCTGGATGCTGCCTAGGTGCCTTCACCTGCTGGCACACCAAGCACCTACTGACGAACTCTGCTACATCCCTCTTCATGCCCCTCCACCAATAGACACTCCTTAAGTCCTGGTACATCTTCGTACTCCCAGGGTGCATGGTAAACGGGGAACTGTGAGCCTCAGTCAAAAGCTCTGTCTTAACTGCGCTGTCTTCCGGCACACACAGGCGTCCCTCAAACATAAGGCCATCATCAGAGGATATAGAGAACTCTTCACCTTGCTCCGTCTCTACCATACGACGTTTCTCTGCCAAGTAAGGATCACTCAGCTGAGCAGCAATGATCTTTTGCCTCAAGGTTGGCTGAACTGTCAACTGAGCCAACTGTGCGGCAACCTCACCTACTGAAACTGCAATCTCGGCTCTCTCCAAATCCCTGAGTAAGGGGGTCTGCTTCGTGATTAGCGCTGCTGAATGTGCAACCTTCCTACTCAGCGCGTCAGCCACTACATTTGCTTTACCTGGATGGTACAGGATCTCGCAGTCGTAGTCCTTCACCAACTCGAGCCACCTCCTCTGCCTCATGTTCAACTCCTTCTGAGTGAAGAAATACTTCAGGCTCTTGTGGTCGGTGTAAATCTGAATCTTCTCACCGTACAGGTAGTGCCTCCATATCTTCAGTGCAAAGACTACAGCTGCCAACTCCAAGTCGTGGGTAGGGTAGTTCTGCTCATGATTCTTCAACTGGCGTGAGGCATACGCAACTACCTTACCTTGCTGCATCAGGACACATCCCAGTCCTTTCTTAGAGGCATCACTATAGATCACAAAACTTCCCGACCCATCAGGCACTGTCAGGACTGGTGCCGTCACTAGCTTCTGCTTAAGCTCTTGGAAACTACTCTCACATGCTGGGCTCCAGACAAAAGGGGTTCCCTTCCTGGTCAACTGGGTCAATGGGCTGGCTATGCGTGAGAAGTCTTCTACAAACCTCCTGTAGTATCCTGCCAGACCCAGAAAACTGCGAATCTCACTGACTGTAGACGGTCGAGGCCAGTTGGTCACCGCTTCGACCTTAGCTGGGTCCACCGAGACTCCCTCACTGGAAACCACGTGCCCTAAAAATGTCACCTTCTTTAACCAGAACTCACACTTGGAGAACTTGGCGTATAGCTTATGAGCTCGAAGGGTCTCCAAGACTTGGTGCAAGTGCTCTTCGTGTTCGGCCTCAGTCTTGGAATAGATCAAGATATCGTCAATGAAGACTATGACGAATTGGTCTAGAAAGTCCTTAAACACCCTGTTCATCAAGTCCATGAACACTGCAGGGGCATTAGTTAAACCAAAGGACATCACTATGAATTCGTAGTGTCCGTACCTCGAACGAAAGGCCGTCTTGGGAATATCACCGTCCCTAATCCTCAACTGGTGATAGCCTGATCGCAGGTCGATCTTGGAAAAGACGGTGGCCCCCTGTAACTGGTCGAACAGGTCCTCGATTCTGGGTAAGGGGTAGCGGTTCTTAACTGTCACCTTGTTCAATTCTCGGTAGTCAATGCAAAGGCGCATCGACCCATCCTTCTTCTTCACGAACAACACTGGGGCTCCCCAAGGTGATACACTGGGCCGGATAAAGCCCTTGTCCAACAGCTCCTGTAACTGGACTTTCAACTCCTTTAACTCGGCTGGGGCCATTCTGTAAGGAGCTCTAGAGATAGGGGCGGTGCCGGGCTCTAACTCAATGGCGAAGTCTACCTCCCTGGGAGGCGGAAGTCCTGGGAGTTCGTCGGGGAAAACGTCAGGGTACTCCCTTACTACTGGTTCGGAAGATAGGGAAACTTCTGGTTCTGCCACATCTACTACGCTTGCCAAGATACCCCAAGTACCCTGGCTAAGTAGCTTACTCGCCTTCATTGCTGAGATGACCTTGGGTATACCTACCATGCCTGCTCCTCTAAACTTAAACTTATCCCCGGAAGGAGGGTTAAAGACTACTTCCTTATTAAAACAGTCTATGGTTGCATGGTTAGTTGACAACCAATCCATGCCTAAAATTACATCGAAATCTTGCATATCTAGCACCAGTAAAGTTACATTCAAGGTATGGTTTGCTATTTCTACCCAACATGCCCTTATTTTTTCCTTAGACAAAAGGACCTCTCCAGAAGGAGTAGAGACAGACAAGGCACTACCCAACGGTTCTACTTCTAAACCCGCATGCTTGACAAAAATAGAGGATATAAATGAATGCGATGACCCCGAGTCAAATAGTACCAAAGCATAATGCCCCAAGATTGGGAGCGTACCTGTCACCACCGTACTAGCTCGCTCGGCCTCCTGCCGGTTCGTGGCAAAGACTCTCCCTTGCTGGGGAGCAGAAGGCTGACGTGGCGCCGTCTCTAAGGGTTTCCGAGGACACGCATCAGCGGTGTGCCCCGGCTGCCTGCACCTGAAGCAGACTCCACTCCCAGCTAAACATTGTCCTCCATGGACCTTCCCACAGGTAGTACAAGTGGGTAGCTCTCTCAAAGTTCTCCCAGCTGCTGCCAGCTCCCGACGGTGTCTCTGGAAGACACCTCCTGACCTCGGAGTCCGCTGTGGTATTACGTCGGGCTGCGCCTCCGCCTTCCTCTTCTGTCCCGAGGCTGACCCTGTGCCGACAACCTTAGATTGACCAGCTCTCTCATGCAGGCTCAGATCCAGTGCTATGCGTAGAGCATCCGCATGAGTGGTTGGTCGAAGAGCTCGTACAAAACCCTGGAGGTCTAACCTGAGGCCATTAACAAATCTCTCAGTCCTGGCGGCCTCATCCCTTACCACATCAGGGGCAAAACGGGACAACAGGTCGAACTCGGCATCATACTGTTCCACGCTCAGTTTGCCTTGCTCCAAGTTTAGGAATTCTTGGAGCTTGGCGTGCTTCACGTTGGCAGAGAAGAACTTAGCATAAAAGCTCTCCCTGAATTGCTCCCATGTGATCTTGCTGGCATCTCCTCCCAGCGCCCTCTCAGCAGTCTCCCACCAGGCAGTCCCCCTATCCTCCAAACAGAAAGCTGCACACTGCACCTTCTGGTCTTCTGGGCACTTCATGTACCTGAAGATCGTCTCTATGGATGTCAACCACAGCTGGGCTCTAAAGGGGTTGTCCAAGGATCCGTCGAAAGTCTTCGGGTTGTACTTCCTAAAATCCCTCAAGTGCTTGGCCTCAGCTGACAGTTGTACTGGCACCGGCTGAGCTTCCACCGGGGCTGGAGGGATGACGGGCTGGTCCTGAACAGGGGCTGGAGGGACTACAGGCTGGTCCTGAACAGGGGCGGCCTGGTTCTGCTGAGCAGCGAGGAACGGCGCTAGAGCAGCTTGCAGCATGGCCTGGTAACGCTGCTCCATTGCGGCGAGATCCGCCTGAGTGACCGGTGCATTAGGGTTGACTGGTACGTCGGGGTTGACTGGCGGCGCGGCAGGTTGCTCCGCCGGTTGGCCACGACCGGCTCCTCTGCCTCCCCTGCCACCTCCTCGGCGTGCACCTCTACGTGGCGGCATTCTTCCTAAAATTCACCAACAAATTTTTCACCACTAGAGCTCAATATTCTCTCTCTAAGTCTAATCTAATCAGGCAACATTATAATCTTAATATTTGTAAAGCTTTAGGCATACCTGGCGAGTGACGAAGGACCGTATAGCCATAGGGTGAGGTAAAAATCAAAACAAAATGACTTACATCATAAGTCAGTCTACAGGACCTAAAACACTGCGCTCTGATACCAACTGTAACGACCCGACTCTTTATGCTGAATCGAAGTGGTTACTAAATCTAGGATCAGTGTTTAAGTCATAAAATCTGGTGTAAATAAATGCAAAGAAATCTAGCAAATTTATTTATGAAAGATAGTTAAAGTAACATGTAGAAATACGAGTTAAGTTTAAATCCCTAAGCGGGCCCTATCTACAAAAATAACCAAAGTAAATATGCAGAAAGCCGAAACATGAATTTAACTGTAAAGTAAAACATGTGCGGAAGCAGGAAAACCCCTATGGCTCGCCACGGTCACTTCACGTCGCTCGCCAGCTTGCCTTTGCCCTTACCTCGTCCTCTACCTGAAAACATAAAATGAAGAGAATGAGTATAAAAATACTCAGTAAGGGACCCACTACTAGTCCCACTAGGTGCCTGTTAACATTCCTATCGAGTCCTGAAACTAGTACCCAATCTCTGGCACGCTCCCGAACACGTGCAACGTGCGCCCCGTAGGGACATAACTCTGGTCTTCGGTGTCCAGGGGACACTTAGGACCGTCGGGATGCGAGGACCCCGTCGAGTCGCTCGAGTCATATCTATAGTCATGCTGGACTGGCGCCCCGTCGAGCCTAACAGTCCTAAATAGGTGGTGATCCCGAAGGACACCCATGCAGGTACGACTCAGATAGGAGAAGTTAACAGATACCCCAATCCCAACATACATATGCATACGTCATCAAATTATCATCAGGAAATAACCACCATCTCATCCCCCACTACAGCTATCATCAAACAGTCACTAATAGTCCTCATTATACAGTCACCTACGTCATAAGTCCATCAGTCTTATCATACAGTCACATACATCATAAGTCCATCAGTCTTATCATACAGTCACATACATCATAGGTCCATCAGTCCCATCATACAGTCACATACATCATAAGTCCATCAGTCTTACCATACAGTCACATACATCATAAGTCCATCAGTCTTATCATACAGTCACATACATCATAAGTCCATCAGTCTTATCATACAGTCACATATGGTTCGAGGGTTCTCATTACTATAATATTATGCCAAAGTATGGCCATGTCATTCGTCAGATCATGATAAAATATTATCATACATCGTAAGCCCAACCATCATCGTATGTCGCTGAAGGAACATGCAACATCAAATTCTCACATGGGGCTAGTAGTAGAAGTCTCTTACCTCGAGATGTTGCTAGATGAGTTCCTACTGAGGAAGTCCTAAGCTGCAGCAGCTATTTGGTCCAATTTGCTTCTTGAGGAAAGTAATTAAATTAATTAAATTTCCAAATTAACTCATTTAATTACTGGGCAGGCTAGGGAATTTGGAAATTACCAAAAATTTAGGTGGAAGGAGCCAAAACAGGCTTGGCGGCTCGACTGGAAGAAGACAGGACCGGCTCGGCTTGGCGTAGGCGCGGCTCGGCTCGGTACAGGGACTTCGCGTGCGGCTCGGCTTGCTACAGGGAGGGGGCGCGGCTCGGCTACGCGGAACGCACGGCGCGGCGCGGCTGCACGCGGGGAGAGCTGGGCACGTGTGGCGCGGACGCGGGTTTCGGTTTCGGGCGCGCGGGCGGTTCCGGGTTCGGACGCGCGGGTGGTGGTTCCGGGTTCGGTTTCGCCCGTCGGCTGGAGGCAGGCGCGTTCGCGGCTTCGGTGCGGCTCGGGTGTAGGCGCGTTCGCGGCTCCGATTTGCAGACGCGTTCGGCTGGCGACGCGGCTTCGACGTGGAGATGGATCTCGGCGACGAGTTTCGGCTGATCTGCCTCGGATCGAAGCGGCGCGAGGGGTGGCTTCGGCTTCCAGTCGTCTTGCAGACGCGTGAATGGACGGCTTCGACTCGGCTTCGGCGTGCGAGGAAGCTTGGACGAATTCTGGCGCGGCTGTGCGTGTGGCGTGGGTAGGCGGCTAGGGTTTCGCGACGGCGGCGGCGGCGGCGGCTCGCGGCGGCGGCGGCGGCGCGGCTAGGGTTTCTCGGCTTCTTCTTCTTCTTTCTCTTTTTCTTTTTCCTTTTTTTTCTTTTCCTTTTCTTTTCCTTTTCTTTTCCTTTCCTTTTCCTTTTATAAAATAAATTCCCCTCTTTTTCTCTTCTTTAATAAATTCCAAATTTCACCCTTCTCTCTCTAAAATTTCACCCAATTTCTCAACAAATCCCTCCTTTCCCTCAACTTTTAAATACGTATAAAAATCTTAAATACCAAGATAATTTCATTTGGAGTTTACTTAATACTTTAAAAAGAAAAATCCAAATCTTAATGATATAAATTCCATTATTTAATTATAAATAAATAAATAAAATAAAATAAAAAATAAAAAAAAAAAAAAAAAAAAAATACTAAGAAAAATGGATACAAGATCATTGGGGCGTTACATGAGGAACTTCCAGGGTTACCTCCGCACAGGGAGGTTGAGTTTGCCATAGAGTTGGAGCCGGGCACGGTTCCTATATCCAGGGCCCCATACAGAATGGCCCCCGCAGAACTGAAAGAACTGAAGGTACAGTTACAGGAATTGCTCGATAAGGGATTCATTCGACCGAGTGTGTCGCCTTGGGGTGCGCCAGTTTTATTTGTTAAGAAGAAGGATGGATCGATGCGTCTATGCATTGACTATAAGGAGTTGAATAAGGTAACCGTGAAGAACAGATATCCCTTGCCCAGGATTGACGATCTATTTGACCAGTTACAGGGAGCCACAGTATTCTCTAAGATTGATCTTCGGTCGGGATACCATCAGCTGAGGATTAAGGATGAGGATGTGCCGAAGACAGCATTTCGTTCCAGATACGGACACTACGAGTTTATTGTGATGTCTTTTGGTTTGACGAATGCTCCAGCAGTGTTTATGGACTTGATGAACAGAGTGTTTAGGGAGTTCCTAGATACTTTTGTGATCGTGTTTATCGACGACATCTTGATATACTCCAAGATGGAGGCCTAACACGAGAAGCACTTACGTATAGTTTTGCAAACACTTCGGGATAATAAGTTGTATGCAAAGTTCTCGAAATGTGAGTTTTGGCTGAAGCAGGTGTCCTTTCTGGGTCACGTGGTTTCTAAGGCTGGGGTCTCTGTGGATCCAGCTAAGATAGAGGCAGTCACCGGTTGGACCCGACCTTCCACTGTCAGTGAGGTTCGTAGCTTTCTGGGTTTAGCAGGTTATTATCGACGGTTTGTGGGGAACTTTTCTCGTATAGCTACTCCTCTCACTCAGTTGACCAGGAAGGGAGCTCCTTTTGTTTGGAGCAAGGCATGTGAGGACAGTTTCCAGAACCTTAAACAGAAGCTAGTTACCGCACCGGTTCTTACTGTACCTGATGGTTCTGGCAGTTTTGTGATTTATAGTGATGCTTCCAAGAAGGGTTTGGGTTGTGTTTTGATGCAGCAGGGTAAGGTGGTCGCTTATGCGTCTCGTCAGTTAAAGAGTCATGAGCAGAACTACTCTACACATGATCTAGAGTTGGCAGCAGTGGTTTTTGCTTTGAAAATATGGAGGCATTACTTATATGGTGAAAAGATACAGATATTCACGGATCATAAGAGCTTGAAATACTTCTTTACTCAGAAAGAATTGAATATGAGACAGCGGAGATGGCTTGAGTTAGTGAAGGATTACGATTGTGAGATACTGTATCATCCAGGCAAGGCAAATGTGGTAGCTGATGCTCTTAGTAGGAAGGTATCACATTCAGCAGCACTTATTACCCGACAGGCCCCTTTGCATCGGGATCTCGAGCGGGCTGAGATTGCAGTGTCAGTGGGGGCAGTTACTATGCAGTTGGCCCAGTTGACAGTACAGCCGACTTTGAGGCAAAGGATCATTGATGCTCAGAGTAACGATCCTTATCTGGTTGAGAAACGTGGCCTAGCAGAAGCAGGGCAAGCGGTTGAGTTCTCATTATCCTCTGATGGTGGACTTTTGTTCGAGAGACGCCTCTGTGTGCCGTCGGATAGCGCGGTTAAGACAGAATTATTATCTGAGGCTCACAGTTCCCCATTTTCCATGCACCCAGGTAGTACGAAGATGTATCAGGACCTGAAGCGGGTGTATTGGTGGCGTAACATGAAGAGGGAAGTAGCAGAATTTGTTAGTAGATGCTTGGTGTGTCAGCAGGTTAAGGCACCAAGGCAGAAACCAGCGGGTTTATTACAACCCTTGAGTATACCGGAATGGAAGTGGGAAAACGTGTCCATGGATTTCATTACAGGACTGCCGAGGACTCTGAGGGGTTTTACTGTGATTTGGGTTGTGGTGGACAGGCTTACCAAGTCAGCACACTTTGTTCCGGGTAAATCCACCTATACTGCTAGTAAGTGGGCACAGTTGTACATGTCCGAGATAGTGAGGTTGCATGGGGTGCCAGTGTCGATTGTTTCTGATAGAGATGCCCGTTTCACTTCCAAATTCTGGAAGGGTTTGCAGACTGCTATGGGCACGAGGTTGGACTTTAGTACGGCTTTCCATCCACAGACTGACGGTCAGACTGAGCGTCTGAACCAGGTTTTAGAGGATATGTTGCGAGCGTGTGCATTGGAATTTCCAGGTAGCTGGGACTCCCACTTACATTTGATGGAATTTGCCTATAATAACAGCTATCAGGCTACCATTGGCATGGCACCATTTGAGGCCTTGTACGGCAAATGTTGTAGATCCCCGGTTTGCTGGGGTGAGGTGGGTGAGCAAAGATTGATGGGTCCTGAGTTAGTTCAGTCTACTAACGAAGCGATACAGAAGATTAGATCACGCATGCATACCGCTCAGTGTAGGCAGAAGAGCTATGCAGATGTGAGGCGGAAGGATCTTGAGTTTGAGGTAGGGGACAAGGTGTTCTTAAAGGTAGCACCTATGAGAGGTGTCGTGCGTTTTGAAAGGAGGGGAAAGCTGAGTCCCCGTTTTGTTGGGCCGTTTGAGATTCTGGAGCGGATTGGCCCTGTAGCTTATCGCTTGGCGTTGCCACCATCACTCTCGACAGTTCATGATGTGTTCCATGTTTTTATGTTGAGGAAGTACGTGCCAGATCCATCCCATGTAGTGGATTACGAGCCACTGGATATTGATGAAAACTTGAGCTATACTGAACGACCTGTTGAGGTGCTTGCTAGAGAGGTGAAAACGTTGAGGAATAAAGAAATTCCTTTGGTTAAAATCTTATGGCGGAATCACCGGGTGGAAGAGGCTACATGGGAGCGAGAAGATGACATGAGATCCCGTTATCTCGAGCTGTTCGAGAAATAAAACTTTCGAGGAAGAAAGTTCCCTAAGGAGGGAAGAATGTAACGCCCCGAAGATCGAGGTAAAATTTTAGTATTTTATGTGAATTTTTCGGGAATTTAGGATTTTTTTTATATTAATAATTTTATTTATTATTTCTTATTTATTTAAAATACAAATATTATTATTTAATAATTAATTATTTAATAGTAATATTTCAATATAAACTTTAATTAATTTCATTTAATATATTATTATTATATTAATATTTTATTATTAATAATTATTATTATTATTTAATTTATATATATATATATATATATATATTTAAAAAAAAAAAAAAAGAAGAAACCCTAAGTTAGCGCGCGTCTCCCCCCTCATTTCCCTCGACTTCTTCTTCTTCTCCGTCCCAGTCCTCACGCAGCCGCCGCCGTCTCTTCCTCTTCATTCTCTTCTCCGCCAGACCGTTCCGCCACCATCTCTCTTTCTCTCCGTCTCCGTCCGTGTGGTAGTCGTCTGCCTTCGTCTCCGTCGTCGAGATCTCACCGCCGCGGCACCCGTCCATTTCGATCTCCTCTCGGGTTCACAACGCCAGCCACCGGCGTGCGCCCTCCGTCAATCGTTCGCCGCGTGGGAGCAGGGCCGGTCGTCGAACGCCTTCCAGCTGCCGTTCGTCACGGTCGTCGGACGCCGGAGAGCCGTCGTTCGTGTTGCCCGTTTTGCGCTGCAAAACCCGACCCGGTTCCAAGCTGACCTGACCCGAGACCCATTTGCAGCCGAGCCACGAGCCACAAGCAAACCCAGCCGAGCCGCGAGCCACCAGCAAATCCAGCCGAGCCGCGAACCGCCTTCAAGCCGAGCCGAGTTCCTTGTTTCACCAAACCACCTAAGCCTTCCTTCCTCCGCTCCGGGTCACGGTGAGTCTTCGGTAATGATTGTTTTCGATGAATTCCCTAATGTTGCTACATCCGGTTAAAGTTTGAATATGGGAATGAGTTGTGGCCCTACTTTTCTCCCTTGAAGGTAGTACAGGGTTGACGTTTGAGTTCTCGGGTCTCGCAGTAGGCTTGTTTGGAGATAGCTTTCCTTTCCTTGGGTAAGTCAACGGGTGTCGTTTCGGACCTTTTAAAACGACTTCTACTAGAGTCATCAACTAAAACCTTTGTGTTTTCGTTTAGGTTGATCCGTTGAGCGTGGATTCGATCGAGGGGCATAACCGAGTATCAGGTAAAGGTTTTCCTACTACTGGACCTCGGGTCGAGGCCGGAAACGTAGTAATCCACAGGGGATTACACGTTAGTGATTATACTGGATAAGTGTATCTATGTTGACTGTTAAGCACTGTTATTATGTCTCTGTCTGAGGTAACTGAACCGCAACCGCTAATTGTAGATTGAAATTTTAGAATGATGGACGTTGATCATGGGATTAGACGGGGAAGGACAGTGAGTTCAGTTGGTTATTTAGCTGTTTGAGTCTTGGGACTCTTCCATAATGGTATACGAATAGTTGACGCGTATAGCAACTGAGGGTGTAATGGTTTAAGCTTATACTACCTGGCCAGTAAAACCTTTAGGGAAATTGTAAATGATTGATGATTGCGATATGACTGTGGTAGACGATTGAGTATAGACCGAGGGGTAACGGTTAGCTTCATCTATGGGGTAGTGTGCCTTACTTATATGTGCATCCTTCGGGAGCACTAGACTGATGTGTGCATCCTTCGGGAGCACTAGACTGATGTGTGCATCCTTCGGGAGCACTAGACTGATGTGTGCATCCTCCGGGAGCACTAGACTGATTTGTGCATCCTTCGGGAGCACTAGACTGATGTGTGCATCCTTCGGGAGCACTAGACTGAGATGTGCATCCTTCGGGAGCACTAGACTGATATGTGCGTTCTACGGGACCACTAGACTGTTATGTAGGGTACCCCCGAATAGGAAGTTAACTGTTGTCCCCTAACGGGCCCAGTAGTGGGTCCCTTACTGGGTATGTTTATACTCACCCTTTTCTCTTTTTAAACTTTTCAGGTAAGGGCACAGCGAGGGGCAGACCGACGAGAGGCAGGAAGGACGCGTGAAAGCCATATGGACGCGTCTGTTTTTCCTATCGCTTCCGCCGTGTATTTTGTCAGAATATTTGACTTGTGTTTTGGAATTGATGACTTGAGTTTTTGTTTGAGACTTTTTATGATTTAATTTTAAATAGGGCCCGAAATTGTCTTTTGTAATGTTTCTAATGCTTTTAATGAATCGTAACTGGTCCGTTTTAAATTTTATGTGAATGGTCGAGTTTTGGTATTTGGTAGTGACCTCAGCTTAGTCCGGAAAGTTGGGTCGTTACATTTTCATATGTTCGACAAAAATTGCATGTACTTTATCCTCATACTTTGGTAGAATGACTAAATAGAAAAACAAATTTGCGATTGCATAGATTTAATGAAACTATCCTTAATTTGGTTTCAAGTTATGATGACATTTCATGGTAAAATTTTGTGATATTAAATTTTGGGTGCATGAGATATGTGTTGAATAAGTATATATTCAAACTTAAATTCTATTTGAAGTATATGTATATATATGTGTGTGGTTACTATTTTAGGCCATAAATAATTTTCATATTTGTTGAGGAATAAAATTTATGTTTGAGAAATTTAAATAACCTTGTTTTGAGTGATCCAAAAATAGAAAAGATATTGAATAATCAAGTATTTCTTGACTTTAAATTTTTGGTTAAAACTTATAGATTTGTCAAATATGTTATATCATTTTAGATTTATGTTATAAATGTTCTAATATTATTTAGATTAAGGTGGTAAATCATGCCTTATATTTAAATATAATTCTTATATTTGAAATATTTGATTGAGATGTTTTTCTAATTAATTTATATGAAAGTTTAAATTAGAATATTTATTTTCCTAATTGGATTTCATTTTACTTGACAAATGTTGTGGTAATATTTATCTTCTATATATATACGTTAAGATTATATAATGTTAATGTTGTTTTTCAAATATGAGAATAAATTCTCAATGTTGTCCTTGAAAGTTATTTGATTGTTGAATATTTAAACTATTCTCATGTGAACTTTATGAGTCTTAAAATTTTTATATGCAGTGATTATATATATTTGATTAAATTCTCTTATGACAAAGTTTATGAAAGTTATGTATAATAATTAATTACTTCTTAAACTCAATGTTGATTTAATGCACCTAAAGTTGCATAAATAAATTAGTGCTCATTGTTTTTATCGGCACCAGTAGTTGTACATATCAAAACATTTTTGGTCTTACAATAACAATTTGATAGAGAAAGTTTGAAATATTATATTATATATTGAGCATATGTTTCTATAAAAAAAAAAGGATGGTAAATTTTGATCAAATAATTTAATAGCATTCCCTGAAGTGAATGTTACAATATTTAGTAAGATCGAAATTATGTTAATAGAGAATAAGGGTTTATTTGATTAGAACCATATGAGAATTTTATTTTCCAAATATGTTTGGAAAAGATACAATAATATTGTACTTGTCGTACATTAAGATTTTATTTGAAAAATTAAAATCCTTAACGATGAAAATGAGAACGATGTATGAAAGCAAACTTTGATAAATTATTTGTATCTCTCGAAGAGATCATAATTTTTATTTTAACCTTATAAATATGATATTATTTGGATATCACAGATTACTTATAATCTCCTGAAGAGATGATTATTCTTTTTGCCCATTTATATATGGATGAAATATTTAGATTTTCTTTTAATCTCTTGATATTTATGTGTTGCATATAGTACATCTATGCATATTATACTTAAAACTAAAAAATACACCTTCAAGATTTGATAGTCTTGATAGTCTTGATATACCTTACTATCTTTGTAAATCTATCAAAGAGAAGTTTAGTAAACTGAAAAGGTATATGTTGTAATCGATATCATATCTAGAGAGATTGACTATAAGAATAATATATGATATGCATATATTATATATAATCTTCTGCGGGTAGTGCATATAGAAAATTTGCCTACTTTTACTTCTCAATTATATTACACACACATTCGTGTAATTGATATATATGCAACAACGAACTTGAAGTTCATTGATCCAAACATAATTTTATTTGACATGAGAGTCATTTTGGATCAATAATGAAATTAATGTATGATTGGAAATATACATTGACATCAATTGAAGAACTAGAAGATTTTTTCATGTAATAAATTGTCAAGGAGTCTCTTGTTCTCAAGAGGTTAATTATCAAACTCACACTATCGAAATTTGAAATTGAAACTCTCATGCTTTTGGGAAGAAATTCATGGTTTATTAATTCTTGTTGGTGCATCCTATTGTTGGCCATAGATATACTTATTATTTTGATTTAAGAATGTTAGTGAGTTTGCATTCCAAACATTTGATAATTGATTGAGATAAGTGAACGAACATATTGTAGCCTATGTTTGAATAGAAAAGCTTCTAAATTTGTATGAGATCATGTTGAAGATGATGAAACAATTAAACCCCGGATGGATGATATATTACTATGCAATTTGCTAGTTCTCATTAATGAGACATTTTTTCCAACATTAGGGGGAGAAATTAAGAATATGTTGAAAAAATAAATTGAATGAAATGCATAAATATTGTCTCATTTTGATCATCATTACAAATTATTTTGAACTAGAAGTTCAAAAGATATCTCATTTGGAATAAAATGATATCAAATCAAATGTAGATGCATTTACAGAACATCATAATAGCCGAACCTTCAGCCGTCGAAAGCCCAAGCCGCATCTCGACCCGTCGTAGCTCCGTCGCATCGCCCTTCGTGACCCGAGCTGCACCGCCTGCTGTAGTCGTTCTGCGCTTCTGACCCGATCACGATGCGTGCCTTCGACCCGAAACCTAACCCGCGCCACGTGCCTTCGACCCGAAACTTGCGCCGCGTGCACCCGTGTAGCCGAATAGCGCCCGCGTGCGAGCCACATGCGCGCAGCTTCTGTACTGAGCCGAGCTGACCTCCCTGCTACCGCAAGCCCAAGCCGAGCCGGTTCCTGCTCCTCCAGCCGAGCCGCCAAGCCTAGTTTGGCTCTTTTCCACCCAATTTTTGGTAAGTTGATTAATTGTTTTGGCTTACCCAGCAAGACCCAATTTTTGGACACTAAATAATTTAATTTGGACTAAATTAAATTAACTCTTTTAAGGACCACCTTGGACGATTTGACTTGGAGCGTTGGATTTCTTCAGTAGGGGCTCAAGCATTGCAACCTCGACCTAGGGTAAGTTATCTCAACTGAGTTTTTGGGCCTCTAGTCGTTGGTGACTTAATTATGAATTTTGGCGTTATTAAACAGTTAGGACCTCGTTGCTTGGATAACACACTTGCCTTGCGGTTAGGACTCGTCGAGTAAATCTCCAGGTAAGAGATTTCTACTACTAGCTCTATGTTTAGAACTACGAGATCACATACACCTTCAGTTGTGCATGTTAAGGACTAGATTGTATGATACGTGTAATTAATGAGAGCATGATGCGATTGATGACATGGTTACATTATGGCATGATATTGTGATGACGTGAATTGTTATGACTGTACGTCGGTTATTGAGGTGAAAAGTGAGATGATGATTAGTCTGTTATGATTACATGATAATGCTACGTGCATGTATGTTATGGTTAGGGTACTTGTTAGCTTAGCCTATTAGAGTCGTACCTGCATGGGTGTCCTTCGGGATCACCAACTATTTAGGACTGCCAGACAGCTCTTTATTTATGGACCGCCCAAGGCCCAAAAAATTTGATTCACCTCCTCAAAAAAATAGGGCTAAGAGTCTATTCCGTAGGGCACAGAAGGAATGACTTCTCCGGGGCTCACGACTACTTCGATAACGAGGCGCCAGTCTAGCATGGATATAGATATGACTCGAGTGACTCCACGGGGTCCTCGCATCCCGATAGTCTTAGTGTTACCCCCGAGTTCACTACAGACCAGCATGTCCTAGGTGCTCCCTCGAGACACCGAAGACCAGATTTTCGTTCCTACGGGAGCGCATGTTGCACGTGTTCGGGAACGTGCCAGAGATTGGGTACCATTTACAGGACTCTAGTAGGTAGCTAACAGGTACCTAGTGGGACTAGTAGTGGGTCCTTTACTGAGTATTTTATACTCATTCTCTTTATGTCATGTTTTTCAGGTAGAGGCTGAGGTAGGGGCAAAGGCAAGCTGGCGGGCGACTAGAAGTGACCGTGGCGAGCCATAGGGATTTCTGCTTCCCCTTACACTTGTTTTTGACGTTTAGTGCCTGAGTTTTATTTTTCTTTACTATTTACTATTTCATTTCTTTAAAAGTAGATAAGACCCAAGTAGGACTTTAGTATTTAATTTTATTTTCGCATATTACTTTGATTTGATTTTCATAAATAAATTTCTGAAATTTTATTCGTTTTTACTAAACTTTATGACTTAAACCACGTGTTTTACATTTAGTAATGACTTCGACTCAGTATAAGAAGTTGGGTTGTTACAAAGCAAGAGAAAAGAGATTAATAATGACTATTTTGATGGATATTACTCTAAGAAAAGAATTTAGGCTTCAGTTAGTTGTGTAGGTGTGATTAATTATCAACTATCCTTATACTTTTCTCAATATAGTTTCTCTTGTCAGGTGGACCAACTTGTTTCTAAGGAATTTATGCATGAATGGTTGTCTAAATTGGGTTATACCTTTGATCTTTTTCAACATCTTTCATGTTTCTTTGGCATGTATTTTCACTATGAGACATTTGGGTGAAGGTACTTTGGCATTCACTATGAGATGTTTATGCTTTTGGTGCAGTTAAACATTTGGATTACTTGGGAGTGCAAGTTGAGATGCAAGGATGAGCCATTTGAGGAAGTGTTCAACAATTTTCTGAAGGTTCTTTGGCATTCACCATGACACAAAGTATCATTCATTTTGGCCCTTTGAGTAGTTGACATTTCTCTATATTTGAATTGGTGCCATATGTGTGAAATATCCATGTTGTTTCTTCTTATATAATGTAATGTATTAAGTTAGAGAAGTATTGTAGCCTCTTTCTTCTTATATAATATAATATATTAATTTAAAAGATCGGGAGAGTTAGACATATTTGATTAGGGTTATTTTATTGTTTAGTTGCACTTTCTTCTTATATAATTTAATGTATTAATTTAAAATATTGGAAGGTATATTTTTTAAAAAATAATAAAATTCCCGACGCACTTGTAAGCAACGTCGGTAGATTATATACAACTATCGATGCAGTATACCGCGTTGAAAGATGAATAGGATCTCCCAACACTGTATGCTATGTTAGGAGTTATCAGGATCCCTCAATGCACACTACTGCGTCGAGAATACCTCTTTCGATGCATTTCACTCGACCACGTCCTGACTCATTTTCGTATATCTCCTGATAATTTTATGCGTTGAGAGATCCACAATTTCTTGTTGTAGTACTTCCAAAGTGAGACATCTCGTCTTCAAATTCTGACATTTAAGTTTGAATCTCTCGAGATGATATATGATGAGTCTGTTGGTGACTATAATGTGTGTGTCCTAGATACTGTGAACGAGCCATTTGCACTAGGTAAAATACTCTCTGAACAGAAACTTGTCAATAAGGTGTTTTGCTCTCTGCCAAAATGCTTTGACATGAAGATAACAACTATTGAAGAAGTAAATGATTTTGCAACCATGAAGTTGGATGGGCTGTTTGGATCCTTACACACGTTTGAATGAACTTTTGATGATAAGGTTGATACGAAGATAAAAAGGTTGGCCTTGCAATCTGTGAGTGATGAAGAACCGCATCAAGATAAAGGAAAGACAGTTGATGAACACCTAGTTGATTCTATTGCTCTACTGACTAAGTAATTCTCGAAGGTTGTGAATCTCATATTCCTCATCCGTAAGACATCCTAGCAAGTCATGAGCTCTCCTTCACTATTGCTGCTTGCGATTGACTCATCATCAGAAAGAGTAGCTACAAGATCCTTTTGCCTTTTCAGAAATTTTGGGCACTCTACTTGATAATAACCAAAATCCTCACATTCTTTGCACATGAAGCTTCGGTTACCCTTATAATGATTCTTATTCATGTTTCTCTCATTCTTTCTTCTTTTTCCAGATTCACTCATAGAAGAGTTAGCACCACTATTGTTGCCATGATCTTTGTTGGAGTAACCTTTAGAATTACTAGGATGTTTACAGTGAAGGAGAGCCCCTGCCTTGCTAGGATGTCTTATGAATGAGGAATATAAGGAGAAAAGTGATTTGTTTCTACAAAGTGGTTGAGTCAAATGATGATGCTTCCCGAAGGACACACATATCAGTCTAGTGATCCCGAAGGATGCACATATTAGTCAAGTGATCCCGAAGGATACACATATCAGTAAGGTGCACTACCCCATAGATGAAGCTAACCATTACCCCACGCCCTATACAAACCATCTACAACAGTCACATCCTAATAACGTTCAAACTAACAGTTTAGTCATAGGCTTAGCCGGTCAGACAATATAGGTTTAAACAACTATCTCCTCAATCGTTATATGCATGTCCAATTCACACATCATTGTGACATTTATTTAAATCCAGTCAATCAGTCAAATCTTCACTTTGTAAAGTTATCTGACGATACTTCGACTCAATTTAAATTCTAGTGTATCCCCAGGTAATCTACATTATGCGCAATGCGCACATTATATCTGACAATCCTATTCAGTCCATAAAATAGTTCAACGGCGTATACTCAAAGTATATGAGAGGTTCTCAGACTCTTAATCCTTCCACAACATAACTCCATAACCAATATCCCGACATCAGACTTCCACTTACATAACCTTAAAACTTTATAGTCCATCGACATACTATTCCAGTTCACAACGTAGCCCACCAACATAACTACAATACATAGAACATCTGGGAATTGATTTCTATCTGTAAACAACTCATTACATATGATAGCACATAAGCTACTACTAACAGTCACGTTACCTTTAATAAATCAAGAGCATATAAGTGACATGTATTGTCGATCCTCAACTCGACTCAGCTCAACTCGGCTCGTGGCTCGGCTCGGTTTGGATTCGCGGCTTGGGTCGGCTTGGATTCGCTGCTCGAGTACGGCTCGACTTGCTTGAAGTAGCAGGCGTACGCGCGAACGGCTAGCCATCTTTGCTTCACTCGATAATGGCTAAATGAGGGACGTCGACGGCGAAAGCGAGCAGCTCACCTCGGTTGTTCTGGGCTGCGTCGGGTACACGGGATGAGAAGAGAGGAAGTGTCAGAGGTGGCTGAGACGAAGAGAGAGGGAGAGAGCATCGGCTGCGGACGGTCAGATGACCGATTTATGGATCCCGTCGGTGACTGGTCGGGCGTCGATGAAGAACAGGGACGGCTGCGGTCGACGGCGTTGCGAGGCGAACAGCTACTGAGACGGAGACGAAGTCAAAGACGGGGACGGAGGCGGGACGAGTGCTAAAAAAAATGGATGGAGAGATGGGCGGCGGCGTCGGCTTCGTGAAGGGACTAAAGATGAAGAAGAAGAAGGAGTGGGGAGGAGGGGGGTGTCGGCTCACACGTCTAGGGTCTTTTTAAAAAAAATTATATATATATATATATATATATATTAAATAATAATAATAATAATAATAATAATATAATTTATATATTATATTATTATAATATTAATTTATACCATATTATATTATAAAAAAATTTATACCCTTCGATTTCTTTTTCTTCCCTCTTCAAAACCAGCCAAAAATTAACACCAAAGTTTTTAAATCCCAAAAATTTACATAAAATAATAAAATTTACCTCGAAAATTTTGGGGCGTTACAGGTTACTTCCTATGAATGAGCTAACTTTTATGTGCACACAAAGAGTCAAGGCAACCATGGGGTGAAAGGGGCTACATGGTGTTGACAAGCTGGCTTATACGTTGAAAGAAGCGTATTAAGCTTCGCAGTCTGAGCAACAAAGACGAACTTGATTCTCAGATGTTGTTATTACAATAGTCTAAATGCACAGTTACATGACCTAGCGTATAGAATGATTTGAGATCCTTTGTGAGAGGAATGTGCGGTAAATAATGAGTGTTATGCGAAATGAAAAGCTATTATGAATTGATGTATTTGTTTTATATGAAAAGCTATTATATGTTTGCATAAGAGATGAATTGATGTGATTTGAAATGTTTGGCAAAATGATGTTCACAAATGAAATTTCATGAAAAGGATTTCATAAAACATCACTGAGTCTTTTAGACTTACATTTTTAAATCTCATCTTTCAAGAGTCAGGCGATAAGGCCAAGTAAGAGGAGTTTGAAGGGCTTGCTAGGTGAGGGAGCTGCCCAGGCATCTTATATTTTTTTTTTGTTAAGTTTAAGAACTGTGTTATCATATAGTTAGTGTAATGTTATTTGTATGTAAAACGCTTAATGAAGCTTAATAAAGTCTTAGTTTAGATATATTTTTTGTGTTGTGTATTCTTATCCCCTAAAGACTTTTGCTATGTATAAGTTAAGATATAAGAAAGGTCATAAGGCAATTAAACAAAGCTTAAGGACTTAAAGATGAGTTTTTTGGCATTTAACACTTAAAGATACTTAAAGTCATGTCATGTTTCGCATGGTGAGTTAGGATGCGTACGGGGTAGGGTGTGACAACGAAAGTATATTTCAGATCCCTTGCATATACTTCAAAAGCAATCCCTTGAAACAAAACTTGACCTATAAAGAGAGACCTTTACGTGAGTGAGACAGAAAAGAACAAGTACTAAAAACAAACCCCATGGTAGAGATTTTGTGGAACAACCATGGCGTTGAAGAAGCCACTTGAGAAAGTGAAGAACTAATGAAGGTTAAGTACGCACACTCTTCACATAAGACTTACTAAATTTTGGAGACAAAATTCCAATAAGAAGGTAGTAGTTGTGAGACCCTGATCATGTTCTGCCTTACAAGATAAGATTCATGCGGCAAGATCGATCTATGTAATGAGACTGTATGGGACGAGAAGTGACTTTATAAGAACGGTAATGACATCATCCTCGCGTAAGGATGTCGATGATTTATTTAACTTTGTCGTCCAATCCAAATCCAAGATAAGGATATGGTAGAGACACAGATGTTTTGGCGTTGGACCAATTCTCACAACCGAACAGAAGTAATCATTTCAGAATGGGAGACCTCACAAGAGAGGCTTATAAATAAATTAATTCTTGTCGTTTTGAAGCTACTTTTACCTTGAGCTTACATAAGAAAGAATTGTGAGAATTCCCAAAGGTTTAGAGATTCAAAACGAGCTTGAATCCGACAAGGAAGTGTAAGAAAGCTTGTGACCAAGGAGCTAGATGAAGAAGCTAGATGATTGTGATTGTAAGTGATTCTTCTTTAAAACGTTTTCTAAAATTAAAAAAGGGTTTCCAATGTGTTAAATACCTTACGTATATTTTCGTTGAAACTTTGAGATATATGATTTCCATTATGCTTTCCAAATGCATGTGTGTCCTAAATATATGAGATTTGATATGACTTATGTATGCATTGATTTGATTTATAAATACACAAGACTTGATATGAGTTGAAATGATGAAATGAGAAAACCTTTTGTACAATATGCGATGAGATGCCTTATTTTTACTGTGTGATTTGGGATAAGATGCTGTAACGCCCCAAAAATTTAGATAATTTTGGAGTCAGTTATCTTAATTTTGTTTATCTAGATTTAATTTATTGGGCGTTATTTTGAATCCATTTAATGAGAATTATTTGATTTATGTGGGAATTAAAATTAATTAAATATTTCTTGGATGAATATTTAATTAATTAGAGGTTTTGACACGTGGTGTTTGTTGAGTTTTTATTAAATGGTAGGTTAAGAGGATTAAGTAAAGTTGTGGATTTTTAGTGTTGTTGAACTTGAATTTAATTAAATAATTATGGATGTTATTTAATTAAATTGTCGGGTGAAAAATTTGTTGGAGATTTGATAATTATAAGTATATGTGGAAATATATATATAATTATTATGTTAATGGAAAAGATAATTATATTTGTTGAAATATAATTACTTAAGGAAAAGATAGTTGTATTTTGGGAAATTGCCAAAAATAGGTTAAAAAAAGAGATTTAAATGAATTTTGGGACAAGTTTTCAAAAGAAAGACTTTTAGGACAATTTGGGTGTGAATAGACAAAAATGCCCTTCCTTTCCTTTCCCTCTTCCACGTTGCTTTCCCTTCTCTGATTCGTTCTCTTTCGCGTATAGTTCCGTTTCCCTTCTCTTTTCTTTCGTGTAGAACACTTGAACCTACTCCGGCCATCGTCAGTTGTTCATCGTCACTTGCCCATCGTCGCTTGCCCATCGTCGTTTGCCCTTCGTCGCTTGCCCTTCGTCGCTTGCCCTTCGTCGGTCGTTGTCCAGTGCATTTCGTCGCTCCTATTCGGACCATTCAATCAACTTCGAGCGTCTTATTTAGGTGAGTTTCATGTATAACCGATTTTCAATTTATCTGCTGTAAGTAAATGTTTGTTAGGGTATTTGGTGCTATTTTCATCCGTAATTGTCTGGTTTTTGGAATTGGACTTATTTGCCGTAAATTAGTTTAGTCAAATTTTGGTTTTAGGTTCTTAGAAAGTTCAATGTTCAATGGCTAGTGAAAAATGAATTGAACTAGAGGATGAGGATTTAGTTGGATCAAATAGAGGAGGAGTAAGCAATAGGAATAGAAGGAATTAAGGTTTTTTTTTTTTATCTCGCATTTTTTTTTTATCTCGCACTTATCTCGCACGTATCTCGCACGTTCCAAACTTTCACTATTTATTTCAAAATCAACTTGGTACACCTCCTAATCCATTTAGAGCTATTCTTTGCATGTTTAGTAACTCTCTTAGGCCCTCATGCTTTATCTCGCACGTATCTCGCACGTATCTCGCACACATCTCGCACGTTCCGAACTTTCACTATTTATTTCAAAATCAACTTGGTACACCTCCTAATCCATTTAGAGCTATTCTTTGCATGTTTAGTAACTCTCTTAGGCCCTCATGCTTTATCTCGCACGTATCTCGCACACATCTCGCACGTATCTCGCACACATCTCGCACACATCTCGCACGTTCCAAACTTCCACTATTTATTTCAAAATCAAATTGGTACACCTCCTAATTCATTTCTTTACATCTTGCACGCATTTTGTAGGTTCTTAAGTTCAAATCAATTTTTTAAGATACAAAAGTACTTAAGGTAGTTTAAGGATGGCACATGTTCGGATTTTAGTGCGTCACGGTGGTGAATGGGATGAGGGACGAAGAAAATATGAAGGAGGAGTGTTAAAAGGCATTGTTGTCCCTAAAGAAATAACACACAAAGATTTACAGTCTGAACTATATGACCTTGCAGAAGTTGACCCTACAAAGTTTGACATAAAGATAAGATGTATATATGAGATCAAAGGGGAAAAGGAAGCTCCTCCATTTGAGTTAAGCAATGACCGTGATTTGAAGTTTTATATTCTTAGTGAAAATCCATTGGAGGTCCCCCTATACCTATCGTTTGAGCCTACAAGCAATCGAAGCATGAAAGTGTTAAACAAAGATTACAATTCAGTATCTGGGAGCAACCAAGTTCAAAATTTAAACCCTCATCCTCCTCCAATTGGAATGGATAGATTAGATGAGAATGAAGTTGATATTGGTGAAGTCGAGGGTGGCTTGTGTCATAACATGATAGGGACCAATTCGGCTATATGGGAATCATATGAGTCATATCATTCAATAGATGATACTTTTACATTGGAGTCAGTTGAGATGTACAATGAATTGTTTGACATCCCAGAACAAAGAGATGCTCCTACAAAAGATTGCAAAGGAAAAGGTAAAGTTGACTACAGGTCCTCTAGTCGGAAGTTGAAGACAAAAGGAAGTGGCTGGTCGGAAGAAAGCTCTACAAGTGAAGAGTTGGATGTAGGACAAATATTTTTTTGCAAGAGAGATTTGTCAATGAGATTAAGTGTGTTGGCAATGAAAAAAAATTTTCAGTTTGTAGTAAAAAAGTCTACAAAAGAGGTTCTTTTCGTTAGATGCATCGACAACAAGTGTGGTTGGAGATTGCGAGCGGTTAGACTGAAGGATTCAAATATATTCAAGATTAAAAAGTATGTGAAAGTTCATTCATGTTCTCTTGAGTTTTTGAATCGTGACCATAGGCAAGCAAAATCTTGGGTTGTTGGAGAATTAATCAAGTCCAAATTCAAGGGGCCCGGTCGCATATACAAACCACGTGATATCATAGAAGACATGAGGCAAGACTATGGCATAAATATGAGTTATGAGAAAGCATGGCGTGCCAGAGAAAATGCATATGAACGAGTGCGAGGGTCTCCTGAAGAGTCATATAATCTTTTGCGTAGATATGGTGAAGCACTCAAATTTACAAATTCAGGTACAATATTTCACATGGAACTCGAAGATGATCGTTTCTTTAAATATCTTTTTATGGCTGTTGGTGCATGTGTTAGAGGATTCTTAAATTGCATTAGACCGGTCATAGTCATGGACGGAACATTTCTTAAGAACAAATATCGGGGTCAGTTGATAGTGGCCGTTTGTTTAGATGGTAACAATCAGATCTATCCTCTAGCCTTTGGAGTAGTTGATAGAGAAACAGATGACTCAATACAGTGGTTCTTAGAAAAATTGAAAGGTGCAATAGGGGAGGTGCCTAATCTAGGCTTTGTGACAGATCGGAAAACATGCTTCGCCAAGGGTATTTCATCAGTTTTCCCATCTGCATTCCACGGCCTTTGTGTCCAACATTTGAGTCAAAATTTGCATGATAAATATAAGAATGACACGGTTGCTACTTTGTTTTATAATGCATCGAGAACATATCGTGAATCAACGTTTGTTGAAGCGTGGAGACATCTTCTTTCATTTCCTAATGGTTCAGGGAAATATTTAAATGATGTTGGAATAGCACGATGGTCTCGTGTTCACTGCCCAGGAAGACGGTATAACATGATGACAACAAATATAGCGGAGTCCATGAATTCTATACTGAAAGAACCTAGAGATTTGCCTATTGCTTCATTCCTTGAAAATGTTCGAGCTTTGCTACAACGTTGGTTTTGGGAGCGTCGAGAAGAAGGCATTAAAGTGACGTCTACATTGACCAAATGGGCAGAGTTAGTTATTCAAAAGAAACAAGAAGGAGCTTTGACAATGAAGGTCAACCCAATTGACTGTTACCAATTTCATGTCAAAGATTTAGATAAGGAGGAGGTCGTAAACCTTCAGACTAAAGAATGCACTTGCAAGGAGTTTCAAGCTGAGCAACTACCATGCTCACATGCCATTGCTGCAGCACGGGTTCGTAATATAAATGTTTATAGTTTATGTGCTAATTATTACACTAATGAATGTTTGTTGGCTGCATATGCGGAGGCCGTCTACCCAGTTGGGAATCAGTCAGATTGGAAGACAAGCGAAGACTACGTACATATGACTGTTTTACCTCCAAAAGTAGTCAAAAGAGTTGGTCGACCGAAGAAAAAGAGGATTCCAAGTGTTGGTGAAGCTCCGAAATTGCATAAGTGTGGTCGGTGTAAACAAATAGGTCACAACAGATTAACGTGTACCAATCCAATTTCATATACCGACAAGTCGAGCATACAAGATTAGAAATTTCCCTACCAATGTACCAAGTATTACACTAATTAATGAATGTTTGTTAATGATGTGTTTTCTTAATGATTTGTCCCAACATTCTTACTTTCTGTGCGTCCAAATGGATGAAGAAGACGAAAATAACGATTGACTTATTCATTTAAGAACACAAACACTGGTTTTATGATCGTTTAAAAATAACTAAATGTTCGTTTAAAAATATGTAAACGATCGTTTAAAAATAACTAAACGATCGGTTAAGAACAACCAAACGATCGTTTGAAAACAACTAAACGATAGGTTAAACAAAACTAAACGATCGATTGGTCGAACAAAACTAAACGATCGTTTAAAACAACCAATCGATCGTTGGAAAACAACTAAACGATCCGTGAAACAAAACTAAACGATTGGTCAAACAAAACTAAACGATCGTTTAAAACAACCAATCGATACCTTGAAATTAACTAAACGATCAGTTAAACAAAACTAAACGATTGGTCGAACAAAACTAAACGATCGTTTAAAACAACCAATCGATCGTTTGAAATTAACTAAACGATCGACTATAAAAAACTAAACGATCGTTTACATAAACTAAACGATCTTTTGAAACAACGAAAGACACCCGCGAATTGTTTACAACCGCGATTCAACATTTCAAAAAAAGTATGCGAATTTACAATATTGCCCCTTTGGTAAAAACGACCGATATATATATACGTTCCGCCTTCTCACTTTTCGTTTTTCGTCACTACGCAATACACAACCGCACTGATCACACCTTCGTTTTCTCTCAGTCCATTGTTCTCTCAGACCATTTTTGTCTCAGTCCATAGTTTTCGTCAACGTTTATCAAAGTTACTCGATCGTTTAACTTCGATAGACGATCGTTTATCAAAGTTACGCGATCGTTTACTTTTATATACACGATGGTTTAACAATACATTATTTTTTTAATTTTATGTTCGTTTTTATTTGTTTGTTAGAATCAAACTGAAAATCAAGGGAATGATCATACTGATCAGAATGACAATGAGTATGTTGTTCAAGAACAACATACTCAACAACAACCTACTGAAGAACAACATACTGAACGTCAAGAGGAAACCCAAAGGTTAACATTTCATTCATTGTTTACTAGTTTATAAATACCTAACAATTGTATTTTTTTTTCTTATTCTCATGTCCACGCTCGAAGTCTATCTAAATGGACGTCAAGTATTTTGTGCATAGGATCATAAACAATTGCTTCAGACTCAGAGGTGCTGGTGGTTGATGTCAGAGACCGTTTAGGTAGAGTTGTGAATGGGGTTGATAGGTAAACACTTGCACGCTTCCTACGGGCGGGCCGAACGTGTGGTCGTTGAGTGAGAAATGGTTCTATCTCTATGACGTCCTCATCGTCAACGACATCTATTGGCTCCTCTAAACCAATATCAACCTTCTTCTCCAACACATCTTCGTCACCCTATGGAAGCTCATAATGCATTAGTGTATATAATGATAGAAATTAAACATCAATATTAGCATGAACATGGAACCAAACCTTCTTTTTAACTTCAATGTGTTCATCCTCCAAGCCTTCGGACACCTTGTGGTCCCCTTCGTCACCCTATGGAACCTCAAAATGAATTAGCGAGAACATGGTTACCAAATATGAAACAACTAACGTGAATACACTTAACAGTTTCATTCCTAACCTTTCTTTGAAGTCCAATGTGCTTCAATATGGTTGACATCAGGCCCTTCAATTCGTCAATATCGGATTTTATAGTATTAAGTTGGCCTTCAACAACCGCTACTCGATCTTGGAGATTTCGAATAGCCTTTTTCATCTTAATCTTGGACTTCTGTTTCTTACTCTTTTTCAACTCATCTTCATCGTTAACAACTTCTCGTACTCTTTTTGAACCACCATTCTTCGACTGAATAATGGTAGATGAGCGGAAGTTTTCAAAAAGTTCACCTGAAGCAATTTTCAATTGCTCCTCTTCAGGTGTCATCTCAATGACCGCCTTAATTATAAACTGCAAATAGAAAAAGGCAAATGTATTTAGGACAAAGAAATAAGCACAAAATCACGCGATCCTTAAGTAAGTTACTATTGCTTGCTACTTACCATTGGCGAGTCAAACACCTGGCTTATAGTTTGGGACTTTGGTGATTGTTGGCACACCCACCTCAGCATTCGTGGTATGGCATGATCGTTTACTTTATCTACACCACATCCAATGATGGTTGGTATAGACTCATATGCCCAAACCTATTCCACATTTGACAAACAAGTTTAGAAAGTGCCACAAGATATATATAGATATATAAACAAGTGGTTATACAATCGTTTCAAAACAACTATACGATCATTTAACATAACTAAACGATCGTTAAAAAGAACTAAACGATCGTTAAAATAACTAAACGATCGTTTAAAATAACTAAACGATCGTTTAAAATAACTAAACGATCGTTTAAAATAACTAAACGATCGTTTCAAATAACTAAACGATCGTTTCAAATAACTAAACGATCTTTTTAAAGTTTTGAAGTAAGAAGTAAGAAGTCAAATACCTGTAATGCATGCGGAAATCCATTGATAGTATATTTTTTTGTCTGTGTTGATTTCTTCTTTCCCTTGGCATATTGCTTGTCCAAGGCTCTTTTCAATGCACTTAGCGTGCGTACAAAAACAATCCGACCCCAATCATAATTATTAAATGAATTCCAATCATCAGCAATCTTCAAAAAACCAATGTCCACTTTGGTTCGCCTATCTTTTCCCAACAAAGATATCTCTATAAAGTAGACTAAAGCTAATTTGACGATATCATCGTCATCACCCTCGTATTCCAAAAATATATCTTCTAAGTCGCTAACGTAAACACAGTCCTTGTCTTTGAAAAACTTCTCCAACAGTCGACTGTTCCCACCCAACTGAATATAGTCCTCTTTAGGACCCCATAGTCCAGTTACGATGTTAAACTCTCTCCTACCGAAAGTACAAACAACGCCCCCTAGTAGGAAACTTATAGAATCCTTTCCTTCATCTTCCACCTCCCTTAACAGTAAGTAGTGGATGAGTGGCCCATTGAAGACAATATTTAGGTCCAAAAAGTGCCCAAACTTTGTTTTCCTAAATAAGGCTAATTGATCGGGTTTGAGTTTGGCCTTAATATTATGTGTTGTCTTTTCCAAATGAGACAAACAGCTTACTAGGGAATAAAAATGATGGGAAGGATTAATCTTGTAGAAGGGTCCGTCGGTCGATGTTGAAGTCGATGTCATGATTCAAGCCAAGAAAAAGCAAATATATTGAAAATGGGTTACAGATAAAACTCACTGAAATAAGAGAACACGCTCAAAGTTGATTCTTAGGTTCGAAAAGGAGAAGCGACGAAATGCACTGGAGGACCGACGACAGACGAACAGTCGGAGTATCTTCGAAGAGCAGAGCGGGAAATTTGAAAAGCCAAAGAAAGGAGATGTTTTTTTTTTTTTTACTTCAGGTGTTCTATGCGAAAGAGAAGGGAAAGCGAACGTGGGTAGGCGAAACAATCAATAGAGAGCGATAGAAATTTAATGAAGGGCATTTTTGTCTATTCACACCCAAATTGTCCTAAAAGTCTTTCTTTTGAAAACTTGTCCCAAAATTCATTTAAATCTCTTTTTTTAACCTATTTTTGGCAATTTCCCTTGTATTTTGAGGAAAGGATATTTATTAAAGGAGAAGAAGTAAAATAATTATATTTTGGGAAAATATAATTATTTGTAAAAGGATAATTAATTACTTTGGAGAAAGATAAACAATAATTAATTATTGTGGAAGATAATTAATTGTTTTGAAGAAAGATAAATAATAATTAGTTATTGTGGAAGATAATTAATTATTATGTAGGAAGATAAATATTGTTTATGGAGTGAAGTTGTTATGGTTGAGTTAAGATAATTCATGTTGGAAATTATAAGTGATTTATTGGAAAAGATTTGATTGATTAAATTAATTGAGGACTTAAGTTAATTTGAGATTTTGGAGGGAAAAGTTAGTTTTGGTGGAATTGTAATTAATTGAGTATATATATATGGATATATATATATATTTAATTAATAATTTGGAAAAGTGTAGTTAATTATATTATGGAATATAATTATATTTATTTGGAAAAGAAAATAATCCATGAAGAGAGAGATTGGTTGATTTTGATTGGACGAAAAAGATATATATTTATAAGAGAGAATAATGGTTTAAATAAATATATATTTATTGTAGATTTTGGTGAGAGAAAAATAATAATAATAAAGAAGTATTTTTATTATTATTAATGGTTATAAATGCCTAAGATTAAGGCATTTATTTAGGAAAGATAATAGGAATAAAGATATATATATATTTTTTTGGTATTATATATATATATATATCCTAAAAGGAAAAGGAAAAGGAAATAATAATAATAATTATTATTGTTATTATTTGAGTCTATAAATAGCATTGGAATGCTTAAGATGGAAATAAATGAAAAAGAAAAAGGTTCTTTATCTTCTTCTCTAAGATAACCCTCTCCTGTCGCCGCCTCAGTTGAAGTTAAGAATGGTCTCTTTGGAAGCTTGAGGATTTAAAGTGATGAATTTTTCATCAAGGATAAGAGGATTTTCCAACCTCCATCTGAGTAACCTTGGTAAGCCAATAAAATTAAATTAATATTTTATTAATTTAATTTTGGATCTATTTGGGTTTTCTGTAAAAGGTTCAATTGGCTAAACCTTTTAAGATCTAAATCTTGGATTTTTCCCAATCAAGGTTGAATTGGTTTCAACCCCAATTTTTAGAAAGTTAATTAATTTGGGAGGATTTTTGGATGTTAGCCAAATGCTAATTTCATTAATTAAGATACCAAGTGTTCCTTTTATGATTAGGATCAAGTTAATTGGAGAATTTTACTGTCAACTAGGGAGTACCTTTGTTTGGCTAAAATCTCCAGGTAAGAGATTCTCCTACTAGACCTTCGAACTGAATTCAAGAGACCGCATGTAATTATGATTATGCATTGATGGTAGCTAAAATGCATAATTTGATGATAATGATTATACTGAGATTATGATGATAGTTGATGTTGATGATGATGACTGAGATTATTATGTTGATGATTGATGATGATGACTGATGTTATGTTAATGACCGGTAGTATGTTGTTGATGACTGTTGATGATTGTTAATGCATGATATATTAATCACATGATTAAGGACGTTAAGATTAATACTCATGTCATGTTATGATGTTATGTTATGCTACATGCTATGGATAGGGTGTTCTGTTAACTTTGTCTATTAGAGTCGTACCTGCATGGGTGTCCTTCGGGATCACCACCTATTTAGGACTGTGTGGTCCGACGGGACGCCAGTCTAGCATGGATATAGATATGATTCGAGTGATTCGACGGGATCCTCGCATCCCGATTGTCTTAGTGTTACCCCCGGGTTCACTATAGACCAGCATGTCCTAGGTGCTCCCTCGGGACACCGAAGACCAGATTTTCGTTCCTACGGGAGCGCATGTTGCACGTGTTCGGGAACGTGCCAGAGATTGGGTACCATTTTCAGGACTCTAATGGGAAGTTAACAGACACCTAGCGGGACTAGTAGTAGGTCCCTTACTGAGTATATGTTTATACTCACTCTTTCTATGTTTAACATTTCAGGCGAAGGTAAAGGTAGAGGAAAGCTGGCGAGCGACAGAGAAGGATCCGTGACATGCCATATGGGGACTCAGTTTTGCTTCCGCGTTTATGTTTCAGTGTTTTTAATATTCCGTTTTTAGTGAAAATTTATTCTTCCCTCGTTTCAAAAAGTGTCTCTTGTCATTGTTTCCCTTTTAGTAACGACCTCAGCTTAGTATAAAGAGTTGGGTCGTTACAGATGCTCTATTCTTATTGTGTGATCTGGAATAAAATGTCATGTTCATGTTGTGTGATCTTTAATAGGATGTCCCATACTTGTTGTGTGATTTGGTATGTGATGCCCTTTGCTTGTCATGTGATCTGACATTGGAAGACGCATTACAGGTAATGGAATTGATGGAACTTGCTAAATGCGTTGAGATTACTTCGCATAGCTACAACTTAGCAAAAGAGTGTGGTAAATGCCTGAGTTGAGGCAAGGGTACAAAGGCGTAATTCAACATGCAAAATGATTTGGCTAGATAATCATATTATATTCGAGATGCATAGAATGCGATATGATTTACAATGAAAGAATTGAAAATAAATAATTTTCAAATGAACTATGATGATTTATTTGAAAGGAATAATTTCCATATGATTTACAAAAGTTGTTGATGAAATTGAGATGTTGAAAATCGCCTAATGCATTGAATCGATTTGATTTAAACTCGTTGTCTTATTAGTTGAAGTGTATATTATTTATACTGCATGATTTGGCAGAATAATTTCTAATGTGTCGAGGCAAAGCTGATTTATCAAAGGTGTTGAGAGTAGACCCCCCTCACTAGACATTTTTTGTCTAATCTTCCAAATGTTTTGTTTTATCCCCCCCCCCCCCCAGGAGATAGTGAAGAGCATCCAGCAAACCCCTCTCACTAGACATATAACAGCTTTTGACCCTTTCTTTACTTGGTCTTTCACCAAGATCTTGAATCATTCTCTACACAAAGATTCATTATCTCACTTTTAGACTACTGAGATGGCCTTCTGATCACTAGCATCCAAGAATATCTTGATTTGTTTCTTGTTGCTCAGGCCAAAGCACAATACACATATTTTATTCATGGTTGCCTTTACTCTTTATGTCCACATAATAGTTAGCTCTATGATAGGAAAAGACTAATGGTTTGAATGCCACTTTACAAATCATTTAAACACATTTATATCATTCTTTAAACATAACATAAGCTTTTATTCAAAATCCCTATGGAAACACTTGTATTGAAATTATTATTTCAAATTAGAATAACTTTTTTTAAAAAAAAAATTATCATATAAAGACTTTGAAAGAAAACACTTACAAACTTAGAAATTCAATCTTCTCCTACTTCTGATCTTCCCTTCTCATGTAACACTTCAACAGCACTTCAGCACTTAACTTTGCTCTTCAATATTTCAGAGGAGCAAGACTAAATAATCTGGTTTCACCCCTCCTATTTATACTAATCCCAAAATGGCTTAGTCATGCTTAAACTCTCAATATTTTCTGAGCTCCTACTTTTAGTGTTACGCTGTAAACTTAAGGTTTAACTTAATCATGCCTAACTTAAACTTCTCCACATGGCCCATTAAGTAAACTTAGCAAATTTCCAGAAATTTCCTTACTCCTTCTTGCCTAGTCTTCCATCTCGTGAAGAATTCCAAATTGCCTAGCCATACTTAATTACTAAAAATCTTATAGTGTAACCCTTCCTCGTGAACTGCTTAAATACAAACTTCTTATCTCGTAGTTTCTCAAAGTGCCTTCTTCAAAATACTTTAGTTAATTTTTTGCCTATTAATGTAGGTACAGATCTTACATGACGCCATACTCTCTCTTGACCAGAGAGGAGTTCAGTTATAATTGGACTATAACTTATTGTTCATTAGAGGGATCAATGGTACTTAAGAAGTTAGATATAACTACATGGACCAAACGGTAATTTTAGCCTAGCTGTACTTACGAGCAATTTGTGAAGGGTCATGGCACTGTCGATTGGTTATATGTAATGGACATAAGGATATATCTATAGTAAGAACGGAACAACTATTAGTCTTTTGTTGGAATGATCGATAGTTAATGTGTAACGCCCCAAAAATTTAGATAATTTTGGATTCAGTTATCTTAATTTTGTTTATCTAGATTTAATTTATTGGGCGTTATTTTGAATCCAATTAATGAGAATTATTTGAGTTATGTGAGAATTGAAATTAATTAAATATTTCTTGAATGAATATTTAATTAATTAAATGAATATTTAATTAATTAAAGGTTTTGGCATGTGGAGTTTGTCGAGTTTTTAGATTAAATGGTAGGTTAAGAGGATTAAGTAAAGTTGTGGATTTTTAGTATTGTTGAAGTTGAATTTAATTAAATAATTATGGACGTTATTTAATTAAACCGTAGGGTGAAAAGTTTGTTGGAGATTTGATAATTATATGTATACGTGGAAATATATATATAATTATTATGTTAAAGGAAAAGATAATTATATTTATTGAAATATAATTATTTAAGGAAAAGATAGTTGTATTTTGGAGAAAGGATATTTATTAAAGGAGAAAAAGTAAAATAATTATATTTTGGGAAAATATAATTATTTTTAAAAGGATAATTAATTACTTTGGAGAAGATAAATAATAATTAATTATTGTGGAAGATAATTAATTATTTTGGAGAAAGATAAATAATAATTAATTATTGTAGAAGATAATTAATTATTTTGGAGAAAGATAAATAATAATTAATTATTGTGGGAAATAATTAATTATTCTGTAGAAAGATAAATCTTGATTATGGAGTGGAGTTGCTATGGTTGGGTTAAGATAATTCATGTTGAAAGTTATATATATATAATTATTATGTTAAAGGAAAAGATAATTATATTTGTTAAAATATAATTATTTAAGGAAAAGGTAATTGTATTTTGGAGAAAAGATATTTGGTAAGGGAGAAAAAGTAAAATAATTATATTTTGGGAAAATATAATTATTTGTAAAAGGATAATTATTTTGGAGAAAGATAAATAATAATTAATTATTGTGGAAGATAATTAATAATTATTTTGGAGAAAGATAAATAATAATTAATTATTGTGGAAGATAATTAATAATTATTTTTGGAGAAAGATAAATAATAATTAATTATTGTGGAAGATAATGAATTATTTTTGGAGAAGATAAATAATAATTAATTATTGTGGAAGATAATTAATTATTTTGGAAGAAAGGTAAATAATAATTAATTATTGTGGATGATAATTAATTATTCTGCAGAAAGATAAATATTGATTCTGGAGTAAAGTTGTTATGGTTGGGTTAAGATAATTCATGTTGGAAGTTATAAGTGATTTATTGGAAAAGATTTGATTGATTAAAAGAATTGAGGACTTAAGTTAATTTGAGATTTTGGAGAGAAAAGTTGGTTTTGGTGGAATTGGATTTAATTGAGTATATATATATGGATATATATATATATATATATATATATATATATATATTTAATTAATAATTTGGAAAAGTGAAGTTAATTATATGTTGGAATATAATTATATTTGTTTGGAAAAGAAGATAATCCATAAGGAGAGAGATGGTTGATTTGATTGGACGAAAAAGATATATATTTATTTATAAGAGAGAATAATGGTTTAAATAAATATATATTTATTGTAGATTTTGGTGAGAGAAAAATAATAATAATAATAAAGAAGTATTATTATTATTATTAATGGTTATAAATGCCTAAGATTAAGGCATTTATTTAGGAAAGATAATGGGAATAAAGATATATGTATATTTTTTTTGGTATTATATATATATATATATATATATATATATATATATATATATATCCTAAAAGGAAAAGGAAAGGAAAAGGAAATAATAATAATAATTATTATTGTTGTTATTATTTGGGTCTATAAATAGCATTAGAATGCTTAAGATGGAAATAAAGGAAAAAGAAAAAGGTTCTTTATCTTCTTCTCTAAGATTGTCGCCACCTCAGTTGAAGTTAAGATTGGTCTCTTTGGAAGCTTGAGGATTTAAAGTGATGAATTTTTCATCAAGGATAAGAGGATTTTCCAACCTCCATCTGAGTAACCTTGGTAAGCCAATAAAATTAAATTAATATTTTATTAATTTAATTTTGGATCTATTTGGGTTTTCTGTAAAAGGTTCAATTGGCTAAACTTTTTAAGATCTAAATCTTGGATTTTTCCCAATCAAGGTTGAATTGGTTTCAACCCCAATTTTTAGAAAGTTAATTAATTTGGGAGGATTTTTGGATGTTAGCCAATTGCTAATTTCATTAATTAAGATACTAAGTGTTCCTTTTATGATTAGGATCAAGTTAATTGGAGAATTTTACTGTCAACTAGGGAGTACCTTTGTTTGGCTAAAATCTCCAGGTAAGAGATTCTCCTACTAGACCTTCGACTGAATTCAAGAGACCGCATGTAATTATGATTATGCATTGATGGTAGCTAAAATGCATAACTTGATGCTACTGATAATGACTGTCATTGTATTGATGTTGATGATGATGACTGAGATTATTATGTTGATGATTGATGATGATGACTGATGTTATGTTAAGGACTGGTAGATTGATGTTGATGATTGTTAATGCATGATATATTAATCACATGATTAAGGACGTTAAGATTAATATTCATGCCATGTTATGATGTTATGTTATGCTACATGCTATGGATAGGGTGTTCTGTTAACTTTGTCTATTAGAGTCGTACCTGCATGGGTGTCCTTCGGGATCACCACCTATTTAGGACTGAGTGGTCCGACGGGACGCCAGTCTAGCATGGATATAGATATGATTCGAGTGATTCGACGGGGTCCTCGCATCCCGATTGTCTTAGTGTTACCCCCGGGTTCACTAAAGACCAGCATGTCCTAGGTGCTCCCTCGGGACACCGAAGACCAGATTTTCGTTCCTATGGGAGCGCATGTTGCACGTGTTCGGGAACGTGCCAGAGATTGGGTACCATTTTCAGGACTCTAATGGGAAGTTAACAGACACCTAACGGGACTAGTAGTAGGTCCCTTACTGAGTATATGTTTATACTCACTCTTTCTATGTTTAACATTTCAGGCGAAGGTAAAGGTAGAGGAAAGCTGGCGAGCGACAAAGAAGGATCCGTGACATGCCATATGGGGACTCAGTTTTGCTTCCGCGTTTATATTTCAGTGTTTTAATATTCCGTTTTTAATGAAAATTTATTCTTCCCTCGTTTCAAAAAGTGTCTCTTGTCATTGTTTCTTTTTAGTAACGACCTCAGCTTAGTATAAAAAGTTGGGTCGTTACATAATGAATGGAGATTAATTTAATTAAAGCGCTCAATCAATTGATCTCGTATCATTGAAGCTTTAGTCTGTAGGTAAGATACTCTTGTTAGCTTAATAAGGATAAACGAGAATCAAGGTTTAATTTGAATTGTTCAAATTAATTAAAGAGAATAAATTGTATATGGTACATTTTCCTCGTTCGAAGGACTTGTTTTTTATGGAACTGAACCGCTCCATTTTCTTGACTTCCATAAATCAGAGATTAAGTCCAATAAACTAAGTTTCTAATGCTACATTGAGTAAACTTGAACTTTATGTAGAGAAATAAACGTAGATTAAGTTCGCAAGTATATAACCTAAAATGGCCTATAGTATATGAATATAGGTTGGGCACCCTGTTTTGAGAGACTATGGATGTTGTCTGCTTTGTATATAGTACAAACGATGTGATCCTGAATAGTTCATATACAGACATGAAAGTAGGGGCATCCTAAGTAAAGAGTTTACATAAGAGAAAATCATGAAATAGTCATTTTTATGTTTAAAACTGACTATTTTGATTATTGATGACCTAGTTAACTTAATCCTAATCATGATCTAACTATGAACTCCTATTCACACGAGATTATCCTTAGATCTACATAGGTGAGGGATGCTCTTTTGTGTTGGCCTAATAATCTGCCATTTCAGAGATAAGACGAGTGAATAGCTGGGGACATAAGGTGCAAAACAAAATTCACTCCTACCTGCTTTAGGGATAGTAGATAGGTTGTTGCTTTAAGGACTGAATCTATGTCTTGAACAAGGGGCCCCACCCTCTAATTAGCTCGAGAGAGATTCGGTTTATATGTTAGACCTTAAACCAATTGTTCAATAATGGATCATGGGACTTAAGGAGCAAGAAGTAGTCTCAAGGGTAAAATGGTAATTTGACCCAGTTGAGGTTATGAACAACATGTGAAGGATTAACTAACTAATTATGGTTATATCAAATAGACACAAATATATATATATATAGTGACAGAAGTACAACTACGAAACTTTAGTGAAATGATCTGTTAGTTAACGAATGTTGATTAGCTCGAAAAGAGTTTAGCCAGTTAGTCTTGAATTATTGGAGCCCATGATATATAGGTCCATTAGGTTCCTCTGCTAGCTCATATGAAAGAAACTTATAACAATATGATGGAATGAATTGAATTGTTCGATTTAAGCAATGAAAGAAAAACTTGTAAGTATATGTGATATAGCCATTAGTTAGTAGATTAGAGATAGAGCTTTATATTTTATTAAAGATACGAATTCAGATTCATACTCAAAAGCTCAAAAATGATGGATACAGTCAAAGTTGTAAAAAGTCAAAATGTTGACTTTTGACTTTGAAAAGTCAAACTTTGACCGGCAATATACTCAAATGTGATTTGAATCTTGAGAAAATGAATGTAGATTCATGCTCAGGAGGTCAAAATTAGTCAAGACAGATAAAATTGTAAAAAGTAAAAATGTTGATTTTTGATTTGAAAAGTTAAAGTTTGACTTTTACCATATGATCTTTTTGCCCTTTGCCAAAACTAGTGGAAAAATCCAATATTTTGTTGGATAATTCCACTAACTATAGTGGGCTAGGTGTTGTCATTTAATGAAGACAAACCTACTAGAGAAAGTGGATTGTGAGATGTTAGGCCATAATGAATTTGAGACATGCAATTTTGCATGAGATTTCATTATAAATATGGGCCTTCAATTTGATGAAGAGGACTTTTGGTAATTTTAATAAATTTGGGCTGCTGACTTTAAAACCAAAAACAATTCCTCTCCAGCCTTAAAGTATAATCTCACAAGAAAATCCTTTCTTCTAATTTTCAATCTCTTTCTTTCACCCAGTTTTTTCATCCAACAGATGCCACAATCCGATTAAGAGTCTAGAGGATAGCAAGTCAACCTTAGTGATAGTTCGAACAACAGTAAGAACTTCGAAAGTAAGTATTCTCAAAACCCCTAATTTCAAACTAATTTACAGTTGTGGGTTTTTTGTTACTTAAGTACAATTAGGGTAGAATCTCAATTTGATTTCTGTTATGCATGTTTTGTTTCTATTAACATTATAATATAAAGTTTTTAGAAGAGAAATTGATATCTAAATATGATTCAAATAATAATAATATAAATCAAATTCATAAGTAAACTATGAGTTAAAATTAATATGAATTTGATTCATATTAGAACTATAAGTCATACGAGAGAATTAGACCATATGTACATATTATTTATGATATAATATAAAGTTTATATTATATGAGATATAATATTATTTATATTTATATTAATTTTATTTTAATTAATGAAATTACTCAAGTGATATTACGTTAGTGGAGGAAGGGAGTTATTAACTTCTCCTCCATCATTCTTAAATTGTTAAGATATAGCGAGAGGAGGTTAGAATTCTTCTTTTCTCTTTGTCAAGATCGACCTGCAATTCTCTTGAAAATCTCGCTAAAAAAATACAAAAATTTTTTTCCTTCACCAAAAACAAAATCACAAAAGCTCATACTTTTCTGTTATTCTCACCTTGAGAATAACGAGGAAGACTCTAGTGGTGGTGTTCTACATATTGGGAGGTAATTTATGTGAAGAAGAAAAATCTACAAAGGTTAGCGTTTATTCTCCTTCCTCCTTAGAAATGAATGCTAATAGGTTTGAGATTTAATTCTTTTTTGTATTCTCTATATTTTTTGTTTTTCCAAATTGAATTTCAATTACATAATCTTCACACGCTTTCGCTATGGGAATTCCAATTGTTCAATGATAACCACAACTTTTCTTTGGTAGAATTCTGCAGTGACTCGTTAGAAGTTTAGGGATTGTACCTCGTGAAATCCCTTAATGCTTGGCTTCGACAAACATTTGGTCTAATAGATTCTATTGTGGAACTTGGCTTTATGGAGCAGGAGCCACTTAAGTGGCCGCTTGTTGTGCCAACATCTCTAACATTATAGTTCTAAACCTTCCTTCGAGTTGCGTAGTCAAAGCAACAAGATCAGCATCAGTCACAAGTGCATTAGGGTTTGGGTGTGCAAATATTTGTCCTCTACTTCCAACAACATGTTCAGTAGGTTGCTGACGTCATCCACCCTTACCGCCCTTTCTTGCACCTCAACATGCGGTAGATTTTCTAACATTCACAACCAACTACTTTAGATTCTCAACGAATGGAATTCTCCACATTATCTTAAATACTACTAGCAAATTTATGTTTATATGATTCTAGAACATCTTATTAGGAAAACATACACGGCGATGAAGGAAGATCTATATTTAGCAATACGAGACTTATATCATGGACTTACTTCGTAAGTCAATCTACTGAACATAAAACTTAGGCTTTGAAAACAACTGTAACAATCCAACTTTTCGTACTTAAGTTAAGGTCATTATTCATGGAAGAACAAGATTTGAAATAATCCTTAAGAACATTTTATTAGGAACATAGAAAAATACCACATATGGAGAAAATTGTTTGAAACTAAATAAATAAGTAAGTCGATGGATTAACAAATAGATAATGTTTTATCTTGGGGTCTCCTATTTAAAATCATAAAGAAAACAATAGTTTCAAATCAAGAACTTTTTACCTAGTAAATGTTCAAAGAAAAGCTAGAAATCATGGGAATATAAAAGAAAAGTGAAAGCAACAGTATTCGTCCCAAATGGTACGGTCACGAGTCTTTTTTGTCACTCGTCAACTTGTTTTTACTTTTGCATGAAAAACGAAACATAGAAACGGGTGAGTATTATAAATGCTCAGTAAGTGGCCTACTACTGGGCTCACTAAGTGAACCTATTAACCTTTTTATCAAATCAACAGTGTACATCCAGTAGCATAGCAATGTCAATGATCCTGTAGTAACACGTATCAGCCTTAAGTATGGATCCAAGGGTACACATATCAGTTAAATAACAGTCAGAAATAGTTAATAGGTAGTGATTCTATAAGGACATCCTAACATATTACAGGATGTACATAGCCTAATAAAAAGTTTAACATACACCTTTAGTCCAATAAGGCATATAACATGCAAGATCCGTATGATGCAATAAACATATCGTCACATTAAAAACATTAATCATGAATTTTCAATAATACCCTCATAGTACAATCAAGAATGAATCATAGCAGTTATGCAAATCAGTTCATCACAACATCAAAGTCCAATGTACACATAGTCATATCATCAATTTAGTTCGAGCAATCCGATAGTAAATCACTTAGCTCAAATTATGACAAACAACAATTATGCAAGCAATCCACCTTCCAAACTCAATTCACCACCTTGAATCAAAACCTAAATAATCACGAGCTAAAACATTTTAAATCAATCTTTGAGGCCAAAATCAAAACTTATATTTCTTCCAAAATTCCCATTAACTTACCCAACTTGGCCTTCATTCGAAACCTTCTCCTTCTCAATGAAGACGTAGACAATCTAAATTATAAGCTGTTGGACAACGACCCTCAAGACTAAAAAAATTCGTTCAACTCTTCCAAACACCAAAAATAACAATTAAGTTAAGCAAGATTCAATAGGCACACAACACCCATTCAAGAAAACAAAGAAAAACTCACCAAAACCCCACCCAACCTAGAAGATCCGACAAGCGGCAGCAGCTGATTTTGTTTTACCTACATCCATTCAATTTTCTTTTTGCTACATCCAATGACCCAACCTGGCTTTAGATTTCAATATTTTATCTCTCTTTAAATACTTCAGCTTTTCTAAATTCTCAATAATTTTTTTCTAAACTTTAAATCCTCAAAAATTGCAAAATTCACCGATGTCATTCTCTCTAAATTAAAGTTTCTCATTCTATTTTTTTCATCTTATCCTTGAGAAAATTCTGTGAGGGCTAATCATTGCGAGCTCAAAATTGTATACTCATATTTTTAGATAGTTTTCTTTTGTGTGATTTAAAGCTTTAAAATATTGTGACAATTAGATCCTAATCCATGGAAAGGATTAGGTTTGTTCTTGAACCTGAATTAGGAGTAAGGTTTTCAATCAACTCTAATCCGTGAAAAGAGTCAAAAGAAAGTTTTCTATCAAAATCCCAATATGTGCTTGGAAAAGTGGATATAGGTCAAGTTTGATCGAACCACTATAAAATTATGGTATCTTCTTCTCTAACTATTTCCTAATTATTTTTACATTTAATTTTAGTTGCATATTTTTGTTGATTGAAGTTGATTGCATACTATAATACATATTTTTTTTATCAATTTTATTAGCATAAATTAACTAGAGTTTTTATTAATTTAATTTAAAAATTATCTAATTAGCTTAATTTGAACATTTTTGTTAAAAGTTTAATTAAATCCTATTCATCCCTCTAGGATTTACATACCGGTCCAACCTTTATAACATTATGTATAACTTATGTTATCATATGTTAGATTCATCTATTTCATCTTCTTTTTTTTCTTTATTTCAATTAAGTGGATGTTATTGCAAAATGTTTGGTTGGTTTTTTTTACAAGTATGTAAAATGTTTTGAACTCTGTCTTTGATGGATGTCAAGTAGCCTTCACTAGAAGAAATCTAATCTTTAATGTCTGGTGGAAAAAATGAAAAATAAGCTTTAATGTCGGTTTTCAAAAGGCGGATGTTTAATGTCAGTTTTAAACCGACATTAAAGCTCTATCTTTAATGTCAGTTTGAAATTGACATTAAACATCATGTTTTTTAGAACCGACATTAAAGGTCTTTTTTATTTTATTTTTTATTTTTTTAATTTTGTAAAAAGTTGAACTTTTCTCTCTCTTACTTTACTCTTTTCTCCTTTCGCCTCTACCAAACCCCACGAAAGAAAGGTTTTCTCTCAACATTTCTTCCCTTTCTTTCTTTCTCAATCTTATCACTTTCTCCCCTCTCTTCTCTCATTAGTCGCCGTCCCCACCATCACAGCCATCTCTCATACCCAGCTCGTGCTCGTTCGTCGTCGTATTTCTTGTATCATTTAAAAAATCTTCATTCTTTCACTTTGCATCAAGAAAAAAAATCACATTCAATCTCAGAAGTCTCTCCTCTCCCAGCACTCGCCATCGGTGGATGGAGTATTAATGGAGATAAAGACGTCGAAGTATTGACATCAGCTAAGCGGCGGGATCGAGCGAGCTTTTTTGGTGTGTTTAACACCTTTTTGACGTTTTATCGACGTTCCAACGTGAAGAGAGAGCACCAACGTCCGACGTTGGTGTGGGTTTGACGGCATTTTAAGCGGACCCTTCCAGTGTTTGTTTGGCTTCGAGGTTTGAATGGTTTGGCGGTAGATTAGAGTGATTTTTTGGTGAGTTTTAGTCGTATATGTTCTGTTATAGCCGTGAGTTCTTCTTGGGTTTGCAGTGGGGTGTTCGACACGTAGGTCTTCGGGTCTCCGATTTGTGTGAAACTTCTAATTTCTAATTTTATTTATTTGTTTGAAACTTCTCATTTTTGATTGAATTTTGATTGAATTGATATAGAACCTTTCTCTGTTATGTATATGCCTATATTTTGATTGAAATGTTTGTTTATGTATCATTCGTAGGAAGCAAGAGCAGTTAAAGCCATAAAATTAGAATTTCCTAAATTGACAAAGTTAGACATTGATTCAAATGCTTTTAGAAAAGTAAAGAACTCGGTTGTACTCAAAGTTAAGAATGTTAAATCTTCACAAATTAGTACTCTTGATTTTCTACCTAATAGTTTAAGGTGGATGAGTTGGTATGAGTTTCCTTTTTCATCGTTTTGTTCAAACTACTCAATGAAGAATCTTATTCAACTCAAATTGCCATAAAGCTCCATTGGAAATTGAGCATTTAAGGTATATTTATCAATACTTGAGTTTTATTAATTTCAATGAAGAAATGAAGTCTAGTACAGAAGATTTGTGGTTTTATAGTAGTTTTATAACAAAGCTATCTTCAACAATTAGATATCTAACCAGCTTCAAAGATCTGACCATTACGGATTGCAAAAAGCTCACAACTCTTCCAAGTATAATTTATGACTTAAGCAAACTTTTACATCCATAGAAGTCTCACAATCCGATCTTTCAACATTTCCTTCCTCATATTCTTGCCCTTCCTCACTGATCCTTTCTAATATTATCGAGCGACTCATATTCTACTGTTGTTTTACTTTTCTAAAAGATATTCTTGGGTGCCAAACGTATATTCAATGAACTTCATAAAAAAGCTTTTGTTGTGGAGCTTGATCTTCGAGGTATTTATTTTGTTTAGTTTTGTTAATTGTTTCCTGTTGGGGTTGATGCCCTAAATCTCGTGGTCTTGTAGTTTGTAATTGTATATATAATACAAACTTTTTATTTATCTAATAAAATAAAGTGTTTTATTTTATTTGATATTTAGTTGCATTAACTCACAAAACCAATAAACTAACATCCAAGGTTATCTTCTGTAACCTAAACATGTATGTAGAGACATACAAGTGGATCATGTTTAAGTGATAACCTAAATGGTCTGTAGTAAATGGATAAGGCTGGATACCTTATCCTGGTGACACTACGAATACGGTCTGCTTTGTAGTTGTTACAATTGTTCTAAAGTGCTACAAATGATTTGATCCTAATCATTTATGTCGAGACATTAGAGCGGGGGTATTCTATACAAAGAGTTTGTATAAGACCGGACCATGAAATGAATAGTCTCTCTTATTAACACCGTTACTAGTTGAGACTACATTTCACCAGGATGACTATAGGTGACTTGACCTGAATCTTGAGTGAGTTGTGAACTCCTGCCTATGTAGGCGATCCTTTGATTTGTATGGGTGAGAGTGGCCTATGTAGCCGACTCAATATGCCTACCATTTTGGGGATTCGTCTGAATGGGGAGCTGGGAACGCAGCTACACAAGAAGGAATTCACTCCTTCTCTATAGATGGAGTAAGTAGAGAATTTGCTCTCTTAAGGGTTGATTTCAGGGCTTGAACAATGTGGCGCCACACCCTCTCTTGGCCTGAGAGGAGTTCAGTTATAGTAAGACTATAATTATTGTTCATTAGAGGAATCAATGGTACTTAAGGAGTTAGATGTAACTACAGGGGCAAAACGGTAATTTTTGGCCTAGCTGTACTTACGAGCAATTTGTGAAGGGTCATTGCACTGTTGATTGGTTATATCTAATGGACACAAAAATATATCTATAGTTAGAAGAGTGCAACTATTAGTCTTTAGTGGAATGACTAATAGTTAATGAATAGAGATTAAATTTAATTAAAGAGTTTAATTAATTAATCTCATTTCATTAGAGCTTCAATCTGTAGGTCCATAAGGTCCCCTTGTTAGCTCAATAAGGATAAATGAGAATCAAATTTATTTTGGTTTAATTTGAATTGTTCAAATTGATTAAAGGGAATAAATTGTATATGATACAATTAATATAATTTATTTGATACATTATAATGTAAAGTTTTTTATGAGAGAAGTTAATATTTGAATATGATTCAAATAATAATAATAATATGAATGAAATTCATAAATAAACTATAGGTTAAAATTGAATTCGATTCATATTAGAACTATAGATTATATGAGAGATCTAAATCATTGGTTATATTATATATGATATAATATAAAGTTTATATTATATGAGATATAATATATTTGTAATTAAATTTATATTAATTTTATGTTATATGAGATATAATATATATTAATTAAATTTATATTGATTTTATTTAATTTAATTAATATATATATATATATATATATATATATATTAATATATTTAAATACAATAGAATAACTCCCTTGGGAGTTATTCTACGTGGGAAGGATGGGGAAGTTATTTGATAACTTCCCCCTCCATTGTTGAGATTTGTTTTAAAAGAAAATAAAAAGAAAGTTTTTTTTTAACAGCGAAAACAATCTTACGATCTCTCTGTATCCCAACAAAAGAAAATTCTCTCAAAAGCTTCTTCCCTCACCAAAATTACAGAAGCCCACAACTCTCTGTGATTCTTTACTTGGAGAATAACGAGGAAGATTTTGTGGTGCCAAGCTTGGAAGAAGAATTGAATTGGTTCTACAAAGGTCAGTTTATTTTCACTTTTTCCATGAAAAGCATGTTTATTATTTTTCTTTGAATTTATTGGTTTCATAAATTGAATTTCACTCGCACGGGCGTTCATAAGCTTTCGCTTTAGGAATTCCATTCCTTTATTTCCAATATTAATAATTGTTTGAAGAAGCATTTTTGAGACCTTTAAAATGTAGTGATATATGAATTTATATAATTATGTTTGGTTGCTAGTGGAAAGGGAATCATGATCTTGAGGAGATAATTCTGATTATCTGAGCCAGTGTATTGGGAGTGTGTGCATATGTGAGTGGGTGGTAACATTTTGAAAAGTCGTGGTATAATTTGAGGTTCATGTTTAGGGTGGTTGTGCATTTTTGGTAAATTAAAAATGTCATTTTCTTTGCTAAACAAGTTTGACGAGGTGTTTAGACCTTTTATTTTCAGTTTCCCTCGAAATTGGTCAATGTTAGCCTGAGTACAGATGATTTCTTGACTTTTTCATTGGTTTTCTCTGATTATGGTAATATCACTTTTATAATGTGCTTACTAACTTGATGCAGCTCTCAAGGATAAATGAAAGAAAAGTGAAGGTATGTAGACCATACTATTACTTATCTCAACTCCTCATATATCATTTTGCTAATAGATTTTTGGAATTACTATCAAATATGTTCTTTAGAACTTAGAGTGCATGTGCAATATATGTTTCTTTTTTCCGAGAAGAAACACTTCATTAAATAAATGAAATAGAAGGGAAATCCCTAAACACCTATATGTGATTATAGAAGAGATTTCTCATGTGCTTTCTTATTTGTTGCTATGATTATAAGTAATTTAAAATATGTCTCTTGCTGGCATTTGTTGAAGTTAATTTTACAAGCGTGTTTTCTCATTTTCTATATTGTAGGTGCCTATTGCTTTGTTTTTAGGGTCAGGAAACTATGCCTTTACTATGTATCTGACTCCAGTAAAAGCTAATTCTTAGACAAGGTGGAGCCTAAACTTGTTAACCTTGTCCACGCTATTAAGAAAAGCCCTACATTTTACTCTAAATTTGAACATAGTCAAGAGGCATCTGTATTTCTTCTTAAGTTTATAGCTATTATTTCTTCTCACAACAATCTTTCGGTTTCCTCTCTTAGATTGTTTGAAGAAGAAGCTTGATTATTAAAGATTGATTTCACAAAGATGATGAAGAAGAAGAAGATTAAAATGGAGGGAAGAAGAGGATGAAGATTAAAAGAACACAAAGCTTGATTATTGGATGGATGTGGAGTGCAGGGACTCACCTTTACCCTCAAGGTACACTCTCATTCTTTCATACAGTAACACATTGTTGAGTTACTGTTGCTTTAAGATATGAATGCGATTTATGTGCAAGTGCTAATAGCATTTTCATTGTTAGTGGAATCAGATTTGAATAATATGGTTTCCTACGGAATGTGACTTGTAGTTTCAAGTTTGTAGTTAATTTCACTTGTTTGAAACTTGCAGTAAATTCCAGAAGGCCATATTTACGTGTTGGGTGACAACCGCAACAACAGCTACGACTCCCATATTTGGTTAGTGTTCCTAATTTCACGTTATATTATGTATTTTTGCTGGTTGTTGTTGGTTTTGATTGGGGTCACCCCTAGTTCTCATGTTGTATAGTTTGTCTGTTAATGCTCCAAAGAAAGTATTTTATCTATCATTGTTCTTGGAATTGAATGCTCCCCAAGTTTTTATTTCTGTCTCTCAACTTCATCTTCAATGTTGTTAAAATTTGTCACTTGAACAGGGGACCTCTGCCCATCAAAAACATCATAGGGAGATGCCTCTGTTCATGTCATAAACCAACAAGTAAATGATACATTGAACAAATTGAAATGAGGTTAGAAACATTATTCTATTTGTATGTGATAAATTATTTTAGTTCCACATTCTCATGTAGGATTAGGCTTGTTTGGCATGGATATGAATACTAAAGAAACATTTTATTCATTCTTATATGTGGTTCATAAATTTGTGTATTAGCTGTGATGGAAGTTAGAATTATTCTTTTTATTAGTTATCTTTAACAACCATGCCCTTTTATTTGTTTATTATTCTTTTTCAATGCACCATCTACATTTTGTTTTTGTTTTGTGCAGGGTTACTTGGGATTTGGAATCGATGTAACTACAGATTTTTGTTCTGCCATTGGGGTAAGAGTTAAAATTTCTGCATTTTGGTAATTAGATTGTTTCATGATTGGATGTGTCTATTTTTTGCTTTAATTTCTATGATATGAAGCAACAATACAAATTATATCATCTTTAAAACATAAAGATAAAAAGTTTTAAATAGGTTAGTTTCTATTCAATATATTGAGGTTGTATCATATCATTCTTTGACAAGTTAGTAGAGAAGTATTGGGGGAGTGATGAGAAGAAAAAACAACAACAGCCAAGCCAAGGTAACCACTGAATATTCAAAAGATCTGTCACATTCTGTATATATATGTATATAGTTTTGGATTTGATGCAGTTTCTTTCAATGAAATTGGCAACTGTTAATCCAAGGATGGATTTGTTTTATATATATCTTTTCCTAATTCTCAGGTTATCGTCCATTCCCGCCGCAGATGTAGGGTTCTTGTGTTGTTGGCATCTTTCCATTAGTTCCTATGATGAAGTTTTGCTATCAATCACTTGTCTGGTTGTGATTAGAAGATTCATAAACTAAGGAATTTGGATCTTAAAGCTTAGGAAAGAAGAGTTTGTGAATGCTGGGTTTGTTTACATTCCATATTTTTTTGCTTCTTGTATTAGGATCTTGTTTCATGTACTATTGTAGAATGTATATATAAACACAATATTAAATTTTCATTTTGTGTATACAAATGTAAAAGATAAATATTATAGTTTCTAAAATAATATTAATTTCATTAATTTGTTGGAGCGAGAAAAAAATATTTATCTATATGGATTCAATGTTGGTTTATAAAAAATGGACAATAATACAATAATTAAATAAATATAAATTTCTAAAAATGGATAAAAACAAGCCTTTAATGTCGGTTTTAAACTGACATTATTGGTCTCTTTAATGTCGGTTTTAAAACGACATCATAGCCCAATCGACATTAAAGGGCTTCAATAACACTATCAAAGATGTTGGTTTAAAACCGACATTAAAGCCCAACCGACATAAAAGGGCTTCAATAGCACTATCAAAGATGTCGGTTGAAAACATTAAAGGCCTTTAATGTCGTTTTTAAATCGACATTAAAGAGGCCTTTAATGTCGGTTTTAAACCGACATTAAAGGCCTTTAATAACGCTCGTAAAGATGTCGGTTGCCAAGTGACATTAAAACCCTTTAATGTCGGTTTTAAACCGACATTAAAGGTCAGATTTCTTGTAGTGCTTGTTCCATGCAGTGTAGAATTCATCTGCAAATATTGTCCTTGTTTATTTCAAAGTTGCATGCACCACTTTCCTTGTTTTTTCTCGAGAGGATTCTTTTTGTTATCAAGTTATTCTCAAAGTTGTCATATATATTATGAATGTGTGTTTCTCATTAGGGTTAACGATTCCAATTAATGTCGTTACACTATGCGAAAAAGGGTTGTAGAAAGCTAATGATGTACTACTAGAACAAGTGTATTAACATCACCACTAAGATATGTTGTTGAGTAGTCATAAAAAATACGTTAAAGTATGTCCACTTCTTATCTTTTATTTCGAGTGAAAATAAGTTTATCTCATATTTAGAACAATCTAAAAAAAGTTAATGATTTCATTGTTTTCGTTTACTTGTCTACAAAAAGTTGCTTTTACAAAAATGAAGGGTGTTCATGCTCAACGGAATTACCTAAGTGTTAGTCTGTTTGAAGGAACGTCAAACATAACTTAAGTAAAAAAACCAAGTTGTGGGAGTTGGGAAATCCCATATTTAGGGGAGTTTGAGTTGAAACTAAAGATTCTTCTCTTCTTCCTAGATTAAAATATCCATGGATATCGAGGATATATCTGTAAATATCCAAGAATTAGATATTGAAATTAAATATCTGTGGATGTTATCAACATGTATTATAAATGTTCATGAAAGACAATATGTCATCTACTTAGTTTAATATAAATCAAATATTAATAACTATATTTATTACTTAGCTTTAGGGTAAAAACAACTTAACCATTAATCTAAATAAATTTTATTTCTTCTAGAAAAATCAACCTATATCGATATTTTACTAATATATCCGTTAAATTGAAGTCTTGATATTAACATTGACATCGATATTTTAATCCTTACTCGTGAGTCACTATAGAATAACTCTAAAATTTAAGTATTTCGCTCTAATTGTTTAACTCTTTTAATAGTGAAGTTTCTTTCCATCAAACAACACTGTTGGCCAAAGTAGATGTCATTGCACAAAACTATATAGGTTATCTGTAATTTTTGTTTTCTTGTCCCTACTTATTAGCTTATTTAATTAGTTTGGTTCACAATAACTTTGAGGCTCTAATCGCAATGCACCTTATGCGATAAGACTCCATGCGGTAGAGGTAACCTATGTGATAAAAAGACCTGCGCACAAGAAAAGTCTACGTGGGGAAGGGGAATTCTTGCTGCTTACTTAACAAAGAAGGAATGATGTCAACCTCGCGTAGGGGATTCGATGACTGATTTGACCTTGTCGTCGAAATCCAGGATAAGGGTATGGTAGAGACAAGTGCATCCTAACACTGAACCAATTGTCACTATAACGCTAGTAGAAGTAATCATTCTGGCATAGGTAACTTCACTGGTAAAGTCTATAAATAGATGAATTTTGATCCTTTTGAAGCTGCTTTTACCCTGGGCTTACTTAAAATAAATTAGAGAGAGCTCCCAAGATCTCCTGGAAATTCTAATCAAGCCTAAACTTGATCGAAAAGTGCAAGAGATCTCGTGGCTATCAACCCACTATTGTAACTATGAGTTGTTCTTAAAAAGCGATTTTAAAAATAAAAAATAATTTCTAAGGTATTTATATCCTTAAATGCATTTTTACGAAAACTCTGAGTTATATGATTTCTCTTACACTTTCCCATTTCTTAAAATGCACGTGATTTATAAATGAATGACATTTAACATGGATTGAAATGATGAAATGAAATGAGATGATTTTGTGTATTCTATGTGATGAGATTTCTCACACTTGCTTCGTGACCTAGTGTGAGATGTCTCACACTTGTTGTGTGATATGGTATGGGAAACCTTATCCTTGCTATGTGATCTGGGATAAGATGCTTTATTCTTACTGTGTGTTCAGGAATAGAATGCCCTATGCATGCTATGTGATCTTGAGTAGGATGCCTCATGCTTGTTGTGTGATCTAACATGAAAAGACGCATATTGCATAGTGGAGTTGATGGAACTTGCTAAATGCATTGAGATTACTCCACTTAGCTATACTTGGCAAAAGAGTGTGGAAACGCTTGAGCTGAGGAAAGGGGTATAAAGATGTAATTGACCAGGCAGAATGATTCTATGAAAAAGAATATGTTACGCGAAACGCATACTATGCGATACAATGAATAATGGAAGAAGTGATTTTCCCTGCGATTTACGAATTGTTGATGAAGTTTGAAATGTTTAAAAACGCCTAACACCATGAATGATTGTTTTAATCGCATAACGATGGGCTTACATGTTATTGTATACCGCTTGATTTGGCAAAATATCTATAATGTGTTAAGGTAACTTGGTTTATTGAAAATGTTGATAAAAAACCCCACTCACTAGGCATTTTTGTCAAACCATTCAAATGTTTTGTTTTATTTCTCCTCCTCCCCCCCCCCTCCCCAGGGTAGGGAAGGACATCGAGAGTTGAACTTGTAGCCTTGATCGCATACTGTGCCTTTTTTGAGAACGCATCATTTTGGTAGTGGCCACTGTCAACTCACATAGCAGTTAGGTGAGGAGAGTCTAAGTTTTGTTTTAAGTTGTGTTTATTGGTTTTGTAAAGAATGTTGTACAAAGTACTGAATGTACCTTATTACTTGAATTGTCAATGAAGTTCCCGCATTTCATCTCAGTCCACATTCTACATTCAAATTTTATGGTAGTTCTTATTTCTGCTTACTAGGCATTTTGCACGTTGCTTTGCGGAGAAACTCGCGTAGAATGTCTAGACGGTTACATCTTCATTTTACCGCATAAAGTGTTTTGCAGCGGAGCGTGACAATAACATTATGTTTGACTGGAGTGCGGTCTATATTAAATTCACCTTTTTTTGTTTTTTGTTTTTTAGATTTTGAATCTCTTAACTCTTACCCGATAATATTTAAACTAATAATTTATTAGTTTATATTCAAATGGACAACCAAATCCGTTTATTGCAACCAATTATCTTTAGTTAGATAATTGTTAAAAGAAAACTTTTAACTTAGTGCTCCCTTCTCAATCTTCATCATTTTTCTTCCCTAACTTGTCAATTCATCCTCCACTTAACTTCTTTCGTACTATAAATATCTCCATTTTTCTTTTTTCCTCAATATCAAATCACTCGCACTAATAAGCTTAGACATTTGTTTAGTTATATAGTACACAAAATCAGTACACTGTTTAATATATCTTTTCTTTTTATACTAGTGCAACCCAAAGTAGAAATAAATAGATAAAAAGTTCAACTATCAATTTTTTTATCTAAACCATATAATATTAATTTGATTATAAATCAATTGGCTTTCTTCAAATTATGGTAGGAAGTGAATATATGTGTACAAAAATAATAATAATAAGGAAAATTGTCAATAATAGTAAAGTTGACAAAATATTTATATAATATAACAAAATTTCAAACTCTACCAATAACAAATATTGATAGACACTAATATGCTTCTATCAGTCATATTAATAGACACTAATAGATAGAAGTAATAGAAGCCTATCAATGTCTATCATTCCTATAGAATCCAAAATTATTTTGTTATATGTTATAAATATTTCAATTTATTTTACTATTTTTAAAAATGTTCCGAATAATATAACAATAATAATAATAAATTTCTTTCAACATTGTTTAATATAGACTGTTTAGCGTCAAGCTTGGCCGAAAATCAAACCAAGAAATCCTCTCATAGGTGAATAAAAAAGTTAGCTTTATTTTACGTCCTTCCTATTCCACACACACATGTTGTTAAATAAGGAAAAAGAAAATTGATAGTGTCTACCCTAAACCATCTCAAGAATGTTAAATGCATATTAATTTGAATCACATGTGTATCAAAATTGTATTGTCACCTATCAAATATTTTGACCCATATGCCCAATTAGACATCCCATGTTGTAGTATAGCCATAACAGGTAATATATAGGCTTTGATTAATTTATGTTGTATTCATAACAACTTTGTTGTTTCATTCTCACTTAATGGAGGAATCTATTCCCTTGTCAAAATGCCAAACTTTAATGATATTGTTTGAACAAAATAATAATAATAATAATAATAATAATAATAATAATAATAATAATAATAATAATAATAATAATAATATATTGATAATAATAATAATATATTGATAATAATACAAAATTGGTGGTTCATATTTTTGCCAATATTTTATTAAAAAAGTTGTAACTTTGAAATGGAAAACGGGGTTGGAAAAAGGAGAAAAAAAAAAACAACAATTATTATATTTTATGATAAGTTATTGTTAAGAAAGTATACTCATAAACCTAACAAGTGATTTGAATATTTAAAAGAAATCTTCCTCATGATTTCAATACATTGTTTTTTAGAAAAAACAAAGTGGAGAGTTTGAGATGGTGATTTGGGGTGACCCAATAGAGTTTCCAAAGGACACTTGAATAATCATCCTTACAAAGATTTTTTTTTTTCCTTTTTCTTTTTCCTAAGGACACTATGTATCCTTAAAGATTCATAACAATCTTCTTTTCATGATAATGAAAATATCAGTGTGTATAGAGGGGTAAGATTAAAATATGTTCAAATTTTTAAGTTTGGATTATCCTCTTTATGACCCTAATTAATTGTCTCTACAAATTAGATTAAGTACTCGAATGTATATCTTAATTTATTTGGTATATTTAACAGATCATTGTTTCTTTTAATTAAATAAAGTTTTTCTTGTCCCTTATTTTAATATATATTTTCATTCACATCATTTTATTTAGTTTATACGTTTGTTTATGAGTTTATATGTTTGTTTATGAGTCTTTTAAAAGTTTATTAACACGAATCGCTCTTTCCTCCTACTCTTTATTTAATCTTCGAGAGATTAATATTTTAAATTGTTATTTTTATCCTTGAATTTTGTGCACAACTTATTTGTTACATACAATCATATGCCTTCAAAAATGTATAATGTATGCAGTTGAGTTTGAAAATTGGTGACTTGTTTTATTTTAATTTTTTTGAAAATTATGACTTAAGAAAGTAAATATAATAGGAGAATTTAAAATAAACTAACATATTTTTAGGATAATTGGATTTATGTTATATTTACAGTTGAGTTTGAGATGGAAGTCTATTTGTGATAGAGTCTATCATTCATAAAAGTTTATTAGCAACAATAAAGTCTATCATTAAAAGATATGCTGATATACTTGCAATTCTTTAAAATTATTATTATACACTTTTACTATCATTATACCTTAGTTATAATGTAACGACCCAACTTTTTATACTAAGTTGAGGTCATTACTAAGAAGAAACAATGACAAGAGACACTTTTTTAAAAGGAGGGAAACTATATTTTCATTAAAAACAGAATGCTGAAACACAACATATACGCTGAAGCAAAACTGAGTCCCTATATAGCATGTCACGGATCATTTTATGTCGCTCGTCAGCTTTCTTCTACCTTTACCTTTGCCTGAAATATTAAACATAGAAAGAGTGAGTATAAACATATACTCAGTAAGGGACCTACTACTAATCCCGCTAGGTGTCTGTTAACTTCCCATTAGAGTCCTATAAAGAAGTACCCCTGAACTGGTACATTTCCAAACACGTGCAATCCGTGATCCCGTACGAACAAACTTGGTCTTCGGTGAACCCTAAGGAACACCTAGGACAAATTGGTTTGCAGCGTACACGGAGGAAACACTAAGACAATCGGGCTACGAGCGATCCTGTCGAATCACTCAAATCATGTCTATGTCAATGCCAGACTGGCAGTCCCGTCGGACTACGCAGTCCTAAAAAGGTGGTGATCCCGAAGGACACCCATGCAGGTACAACTCTAATAGATAAAGTTAACAGAACACCCTATCCATAGCATGTAGCATAACATAACATCATAACATGACATGAGTATTAATCTTAACGTTCTTAAGCATGTGATTAATATATCATGCATCAACATAAACATCAACAGTCGTCAACAACATACTACAGGTCATTAACATAACACCAGTCATCAACATCAGTCATCAATACAATGACAGTCATTATCAATAGCATCAAATTATGCATTTTAGCTACCATCAATGCATAATCATAATTACATGTGGTCTCCTAAATTCAGCTCGAAGGTCTAGTAGGAGAATCTCTTACCTTGAGATTTTAGCCAAACAAAGTACTCCCTAGCCGACAATAAAAATTCTCCAATTAACCTTATCCTAATTATAAAAGGAAAACTCAGTATCTTAATTAATGAAATTAGCAATTGGCTAACATCCAAAAATTCTCCAAATTAATTAACTTTCCAAAAAATTGGGGTTGAAACCAATTTAACCTTGATTGGGAAAAATCCAAGATTTAAATCCTAAAAAAAATTGTCAAATGAACCTTTAAAGAAACTCAAAAAGATCCAAAATTAAATTAATAAAATATTAATTTAATTTCATTGGCTTACTAAGGTTACTTAGATGAAAGTTGAAAAATACTATTATCCTTGATGGAAAAATTCATCACTTTAAATCCTCAAGCTGGTAGACCAATCTTAACTACCACTTGTGAGACGGCGACAACAGAGGATTATTTTAGAGAAGAAGATGAAGAACCTTTTTATTTTTCCTTTACTTTCTAACTTAAGCATTCCAATGCTATTTATAGACCCAAATAATAACAATAATATTTATTATTATTTTTTTCTTTTTCTTTTAGGATATATATAAATATATATATATATATATATATATATATATATATATATAATCCAAATATATACCTATATCTTTATTTCCATTATCTTTCCTAAATAAATGCCTTAAATGCACAAAATTTTAGGCATTTATAACCATTAATATTATTATTATTATTAATATTATTTTTCTCTCACCATAATCTACAATAAACATATATATTTATTTAAACCATCATAAATATATACCTTTTCTTGTCCAATAAAATCAACCATCTCTCTCCTCATGGATTATCTTCTTTTCCAAACAAATATAATTATATTCCATAATATAATTAACTACATTTTTCCATATTATTAATTGAATATATATATCCATATATATATATACTCAATTAAATCCAATTCCACCAAAACTAACTTTTCCCTCCAAAATCTCAAATTAACTTAAATCCTCAATTATTTTAATCAATCAAATCTTTTCCAATAAATCACTTATAACTCTCAACATGGATTGTCTTAACCCAACCATAACAATTTCACTACATAATCAATATTTATCTTTTTGAAGAATAATTAATTATTTTCTTTCTTCAAAATAATTAATTATCTTTTTCAAAATAATTAATTATCTTCTACAATAATTAATTATTACTTATTTTTTTCCAAAATAATTAATTATCTTCCACAATAATTAATTATTATTTTTCTTTCTCCAAAGTAATTATCTTTTTACAAATAATTATATTTTTCCAAAATATAATTATTTTACTTTTTCTCCCTTACTAAAAAAGAATATTCTTCCTCCAAAATACAACTATCTTTTCCTTAAATAATTATATTTCAACTTTCCTTTCACATAATAATTATATATATATATATTTCCACATATACATATAATTATCAAATCTCCAACAAACTTTTCACCCCACAATTTAATTAAATAACATCCATAATTATTTAATTAAATTCAACTTCAACAACACTAAAAATCCAAACTTTACGTAATTCTCTTAACCTACAATTTAATCAAAAACTCAACGAACACCACATGCCAAAACCTCTAATTAATTAAATATTTATCCAATAAATATTTAATTAATTTTAATTTCCACAAAAATCAAATAATTTCCATTAAATGAATTCAAAATAACGCCCAATAAATTAAATCTAATTAAACAAAATTAAGATAATTAACTCTAAAATTATCTTAATTTTTGGGGCGTTACATATAATCAATGTAGTTAACAATAGCTTTGAAATAAAGTTTGTATTTTGGTTTTATTTTGAAAAATTTCAATGGACAGAAAAAATGTTAACTATTTATAAAAATAGCACAAGGAAAAAAGAAAGTATTGATAGATATGTATTATTTTCAATATCAATATAATTATACCAGTGGTAAACTTCTATCAGTTTCTATCACTAATAGATACTAATGAACTTTTATCAATTATTGTCAATAATATACTCTTTTACCAATTTCTATTATTGATATGAAGCCAATGGACTTCTATTAGCGTCTATCTAAATGGTAGGAAAAGTAGAAAATCTTGTTATATTTAAATTAAAAATCTTTCAAATATTTGCAAATAAGTTAGCAAAATATCACAAATAGATGTTGATAGATACTAGTAAACTACTATTATCTGTCACGAATAGATGTACTATCTAATAGATATATATATACATATCTATTATTTTGACTAAGAAATTCAATTATATTTGTAAATAATTTTGATAGTTTTGTCATTTAAAATAATTTTATTTATTTATTTATATATTTATGGTAATAAAACAAACTAAATTTGTAACGCCCCAACAGATTGGATTTTTCATTTATTCATCTCAAGAGTAATTTTGTAAATTTCGAATTTGTTTATGGAATTGGATTATTTTGACCTTATAATTAATTAAGGTTTAGAGTTACTTATTGGTTGGATACTTAATTAATGAGGTAAGGTTAAGATATTTATTTGTGAAGGTAACAAAATTAATTATTGATTTTGAAAGGTAAGATTGTGGTTTTAAATGAAGAGAGAGTGGATGGTTGTTATTGGATTAAAGTAGGGAAAAAGATAAAAGAAAGTAATAATTACTATTTTATTATTATTTCTTTTATTAAAAATGGGCATTGGAAAGCGTGAAATTTATCATCTCCCCAAGAAAACCCTAATCCCAAATTCCTCCACCCAAGCCGAGCCGGTCCCTGCTTTCCAGCCGAGCCGCCAAGCCGTTTTCTTAGCCACCTAAATTTTTGTCTTTCCCCACATTTCCTTGGTAAGTTTTGGTAAGTTAGTTGGGTTTTGGCATACCCAACAAAGAGAAATTTTAGTTTTAAATAATTTAATTTTGAATTAAATTAAATTATCTTTCTGAAATGGGCCGATTGGACAAGTTGGTGTTGGAGCGTGGGATTTCTCGACTTAAAGGGAGTTAGCGCAACCTTGATTTTGGGGTAAGTTGCTTCAAACAACTCTTGGACCTCTGTTCCATGAAGGTTAGGTTTTAATTGTTGTTTCTAATCATTTAGGGCCCCGCTGCTTGGAAAGCACATCTTTTCTTACTATTAGGACTGGTCAATCAAATCTCCAGGTAAGAGATTTCTACTACTAGCCCTACGATTAGAATCACGAGACTGCATGCATTCCTAGTTATGCACTTGAGGACTACATTGCATAACGATAGTATAATTAATGAGGGCATGATGTGACTTATTATAATGACATGGTTAATGTGTGATGGCTGATTATGACTTTATGTTTGGTTGTGGTGATGAGATGTGATATGATTGCATGATGATGTTATGTATATGTATGTTGTGGTTAGGGTGTATGTTAGCTCCTTATTAGAGTCGTACCCACTTGGGTGTCCTTCGGGATCACCACCTTTATGACACAGACATGATGGAGAGACCCGACGGGGTCGCTCCCACTTATGACTGCGTAGTCTGACGGGATTACCAGTCTGACATTGACATTGACACAGACATAACTGAGTGATCCGACGGGACCGCTCACAGCCCGAGCGTCTTAGGTATTCCCTTGGGAATTACCAAGGACCAGCTTGTCCCTACAGGGACGCGTGTTGCACGTGTTCGGGGATGTGCCAGTTATGGGGGTACCAGTTTCAGGACTCTAATAGAAAGTTAACAGGCACCTAGTGGGACTAGTAGTGGGTCCCTTACTGAGTATTTTATATTCACTCTTTCCATGATATGTTTTCAGGTAGAGGCCGAGGTAGGGGCAAGGGCAAGCTGGCGAGCGACCAGAAGTGACCGTGGAGAGCCATAGAGATTTCTGCTTCCGCTTACCCCATTTTAGACATTTTGTACTTTAGTCTTATTTTCTTCCTTATTTACTATTTCATTTCTTTAAAAGTAGATAGGGCCCGAGTAGGATTTTAACTTTATTTACATTTTGCATATACCCTGATTTGGTTTTTATAAATAAAATTCTTAGGTTTTTTTTTTGTTTTGTTGTTTTAACTAAACTTTATGACTTAAACCATGTTGTTTACATTTAGTAATGACTTCGGCTCAGAATAAGGAGTTGGGTCGTTACAGTTGGTATCAGAGCCCAGTGTTTTAGGTTCTGTAGACTGACTTACGATGTAAGTCTTTGTTTTGTTTTGGTTTTATTTAAACTCTATGGCTATACGGTCCTTCGTCACTCGTCAGGTATGTCTCAAAGCCTTGCTAATGTTAAGATTATAACATTGCCTGAATAGACTAGACATAGAAATCTGAGCGTTATGTTCTTGTGGTGAAAAGTTTTTGTTGGTGAAATTTAGGGAGAATGCCGCCACGTAGAGGTGCACGCCGAGCAGGTGGTAGGGGAGGCAAAGGAGCCGGACGTTGCCAGCCGGAGGAGAAACCTGTTGTGCCGCCGGTCGACCCTAACGCACCGGTCACCCAGGCGAATCTCGCCGCAATGGAGCAGCGTTATCAGGACATGCTGCAAGCTGCTCTAGCGCCTTTCCTCGCTGCCCAGCAGAACTAGGCTGCCCCTGTTCAGGCCCAGACCATCATTCCTCCACCCCCGATGGAAGCTCAGCCCGTGCCAGTTCAACTATTGGCTAAGGCCAAGCACTTGAGAGACTTTAGGAAGTATAATCCTAAGACTTTTGACGGATCCATGGACAACCCCATAAAGGCCCAAATGTGGTTGACGTCCATAGAAACTATTTTTCGGTACATGAAGTGCCCAGACGACCAGAAAGTGCAGTGTGCAGTCTTCTTCCTAGAGGAAAGAGGCACCGCCTGGTGGGAGACTGTGGAGAGGATGCTGGGGGGCGACGTCAGCAAAATAACCTGGGAGCAGTTCAAGGAGAGTTTCTACGCTAAGTTCTTCTCGGCCAACGTGAAGCACGCCAAGCTGCAAGAGTTCCTAAACTTGGAGCAAGGCGACATGACAGTGGAGTAGTACGACATCGAGTTCGACATGCTATCCCGTTTCGCTCCCGATGTGGTGAGGGATGAGGCGGCCAGGACCGAGAAATTTGTTAGAGGTCTCAGACTAGACCTTCAGGACATCGTCTGAGCCCTCCGGCCAGCCACACATGCTGATGCACTACGCATAGCACTGGATTTGAGTCTGCAGGAGAGAGTTGATCCGTCCAAGGCTACAGGCAGAGGGTCGAGCCTTGGTCAGAAGAGGAAGGCGGAGTCGCAGCCTGTTCTGGCACCGCAGCGAGATCTGAGGTCAAGAGGTGTTTTCCAGCGGCATCGTCAGGAGCTGGCTGCTGCAGGGAGGACGTTGAGGGAGCTACCTCCTTGTGGGAGGTGTGGGAGAGTTCATGGAGGTCATTGCTTATTAGGGAGCGGGGTTTGCTTCAGGTGCAAGCAACCAGGGCATAACGCCGACGCTTGTCCTCAGAGACTCATTGGGACTGGCCCGCACCAGCCTTCTGCTTCCCAGCAGGGAAGAGTTTTTGCCACTACACGTTAGGAGGCCGAGCGAGCTGGTTCAGTGGTGACAGGTACGCTCTCAATCTTGGGGCATTATGCGTTTGTACTGTTTGACTCTAGGTCATCCCACTCGTTTATATCCTCTATATTCGTTCAGCATGTGGGTTTAGAGGTAGAACCTTTGGGTAGTGTTTTGTCTGTTTCTACTCCATCTGGGGAGGTCCTGTTGTCTAAAGAAAAAATAAAGGCATGTCGGGTAAAGATAGCGAATCATGAGTTAGACGTGACCCTGCTAGTGTTAGACATGCAGGATTTTGATGTGATTTTAGGCATGGATTGGCTGTCAGCTAACCATGCAAGCATAGACTGTTTTGGTAAGGAAGTCGTCTTTAATCCTCCCTCGAGGCCTAGTTTCAAATTTAGGGGGGCAGGCATGGTATGTATACCCAAGGTTATCTCCGCCATGAAGGCTAGTAAACTACTCAGCCAGGGTACTTGGGGCATCTTAGCAAGCGTAGTAGATACTAGAGAGCCAGAAGTTTCCCTGTCCTCCGAACCAGTGGTAAGGGAGTACCCTGATGTTTTCCCCGACGAGCTTCGAGGACTCCCGCCTCCCAGGGAGATAGACTTCGCCATCGAGTTAGAGCTGGGCACTACTCCTATCTCGAGAGCCCCTTATAGAATGGCTCCAGCCGAGCTAAAGGAGCTGAAGGTACAGCTGCAGGAATTGCTGGATAAGGGTTTCATCCGACCCAGTGTGTCACCTTGGGGAGCCTCAGTGTTGTTTGTGAAGAAGAAGGATGGGTCGATGAGCCTTTGCATAGACTACAGAGAGCTGAACAAGGTGACAGTTAAGAATCGTTGTCCCTTGCCCAGGATTGATGACTTATTCGATCAGTTGCAGGGAGCCACCGTCTTTTCTAAGATCGATCTGCGATCAGGCTATCACCAGTTGAGGATCAGGGACAGTAACATCCCTAAGACGGCCTTCCGTTCTAGATACAGACATTACGAGTTCATTGTGATGTCTTTTGGTCTGACTAATGCTCCTGCGGTATTCATGGACTTTGATGAACAGAGTGTTTAAGGACTTCCTAGACTCGTTCGTCGTAGTTTTCATTGACGATATTTTGATTTACTCCAAAACTGAGGCTGAGCATGAGGAGCACTTGCACCAGGTTTTGGAGACTTTTCGAGCCAACAAGCTGTATGCCAAGTTCTCCAAGTGTGAGTTCTGGTTAAAGAAGGTGACGTTCCTCAACCACGTGGTTTCTAGTGGGAGAGTTTCTGTAGACCCAGCAAAGATCGAAGCAGTTACTAGTTGGCCCCGACCTTCGACAGTTAGCGAGATTCGTAGTTTCTTGGGTTTGGTAGGTTACTATAGGAGGTTCGTGGAAGACTTCTCTCGTATAGCCAATCCCTTGACTCAGTTGACCAGGAAGGGGACCCCTTTTGTTTGGAGCCCAGCTTGCGAGAGTAGCTTCCAGGAGCTTAAGCGGAAGCTGGTGTCTGCACCAGTCCTGACAGTGCCCGATGGGTCGGGAAGCTTTGTGATCTATAGTGATGCCTCCAAAAAGGGACTGGGTTGTGTCCTGATGTAGCAAGGTAAGGTAGTTGCTTATGCCTCCCGTCAGTTGATGAGTCATGAGCAGAACTACCCTACCCACGAATTAGAGTTGGTAGCAGTGGTCTTTGCACTGAAGATATGGAGGCATTACCTATACAGTGAGAAGATACAGATTTTCACTGACCATAAGAGCCTGAAGTACTTCTTCATCCAGAAGGAGTTGAACATGAGACAGAGGAGATGGCTCGAGTTGGTGAAAGACTATGACTGCGAGATTCTATACCACCCAGGTAAGGCAAATGTAGTAGCTTACACGCTGAGTAGGAATGTTCCACATTCAGCAGAACTGATCACCAATCAAGCCCCCTTACTCAGAGATTTTGAGAGAGTCGAGATTGCAGTCTCAGTAGGAGAGGTTACTTCACAGTTGGTTCAGTTGTCAGTACAGCCAACCCTGAGACAGAGGATTATTGTCGTTCAGTTGAATGGTTCTTATTTGGTTGAGAAGCGTCGTTTGGTAGAGACAGGGCAAGGTGAGGACTTCTTCATATCCTCTGACGATGGCCTTACGTTTGAGGGACGCTTGTGTGTGTCGGAAGACAGTGCAGTCAAGACAGAGCTTTTGACTGAGGCTCACAGTTCTCCATTTACCATGCACCCTGGAACTACGAAGATGTACCAGGACTTAAGGAGTGTCTATTGGTGGAGGAACATGAAGAGAGAAGTGGCAGATTTTGTCAGTAAGTGTTTGGTGTGCCAGCAGGTGAAGGCACCTAGACAGCGGCCAGCCGGGTTGTTGCAACCCTTGAGTGTGCCAGGGTGAAAATAGGAGAGTGTGTCGATGGACTTCATTACAGGACTGCTCAGGACCCTAAAGGGCTATACGTTAATCTGGGTTGTTGTCGACAGACTCACGAAGTCAGCCCACTTTGTTCCAGGAAAGTCCACTTACACGGCCAGTAAGTGGGGACAGTTATATATGTCGGAGATAGTGAGACTGCATGGAGTGCCAGTATCCATCATTTCAGATAGAGATGCTCGTTTCACATCGAAGTTCTGGAAAGGACTCCAACTTGCATTAGGCACGAGGTTAGATTTCAGCACGGCCTTCCACCCTCAGACTGATGGTCAGACAGAGAGATTGAACCAAGTTTTGGAAGACATGCTGCGAGCCTGCGTGCTAGAGTTTTCAGGGAGTTGGGACTCCCATTTGCATCTGATGGAGTTCGCCTATAATAACAGCTATTAGGCTACTATCGGTATGACACCGTTTGAGGCTCTGTATGGTAAGTGTTATAGATCTCCCGTCTGCTGGGGCGAGGTTGGTGAGCAGAGGATGCTAGGCCCCGAGTTAGTTCAGACCACCAATGCGGCCATATAGAAGATCCGAGCTCGTATGCTGACAGCACAAAGTAGACAGAAGAGTTATGCTGATGTTCGACGTAAGGATCTCGAGTTTGAGGTGGGAGACATGGTCTTTCTGAAGGTAGCACCTATGAAGGGTGTTCTGAGATTCGAGAAGAAGGGGAAGCTAAGTCCACGCTTCGTAGGGCCGTTTGAGATACTGGAGCGGATTGGCCCCGTGGCTTTTCGCTTGGCGTTGCCCCCATCTTTTTCTGCAGTGCATGATGTATTCCATGTCTCCATGCTGAGGAGGTATGTCGCAGACCCGACGCATGTAGTGGACTTCGAGCCACTGCAAATCAGTGAGAACTTGAGCTTTGAGGAGCAGCCTGTCGAGATCTTGACAAGGGAAGTCAAGAAGCTCCGTAGTCTAGAAATTTCACTGGTCAAAGTTCTTTGGCGGAACCATGGAGTGAAAGAGGCCACGTGGGAGAGAGAAGATGACATGAGGGTCCAGTACCCCGAGCTGTTCGAGGATTAGAACTTTCGAGGACGAAAGTTTTCTAAGGAAGGAAGGTTGTAACGCCCCAACAGATTGGATTTTTCATTTATTCATCTCAATAGTAATTTTGTAAATTTCGAATTTGTTTATGGAATTGGATTATTTTGACCTTATAATTAATTAAAGTTTAGAGTTACTTATTGGTTGGATACTTAATTAATGAGGTAAGGTTAAGATATTTATTTGTGAAGGTAACAAAATTAATTATTGATTTTGAAAGGTAAGATTGTTGGTTTTAAATGAAGAGAGAGAGTGGATGGTTGTTATTGGATTAAAGTAGGGAAAAAGATAAAAGAAAGTAATAATTACTATTTTATTATTATTTCTTTTATTAAAAAGGGGCATTGGAAACCGTGAAATTCATCATCTCCCCAAGAAAACCCTAATCCCAAATTCCTCCACCCTAGCCGCCGCCACCCTCCTCGGACCACCGCCGTCGATCGACCACCGTAGGCCACCCGAGCCGACATCCACTCTCCCAGCCGCATCGGAGAGCCGTCCATGTCGAGCCGCCGCACGCCAAGCGACAGTCGCGCACGTCCGCACCCGCGTCTGCCCACCGTAGCCGCATCTGTCTCACCGACCTCCAGCCAGAAGCCGCGTCGCTTCGCTTCGATCCGTCCCAGAGCAGCCGTGCTCCGCCTCTGCCGCCGCACGAACCCGAACACGCAACCCGCGTCCGAAACTTCGCGGTTGCGCGAAGTTGCCCGACCCGAGTCCCTGCCGCAACCTGACCAGCGAGCATCGTGCGTCCGCCCGCTCCGTGCTCGCGCGCCGCCCCTAGCCAAGCCGAGCCGCGCACGCCCAACTCTCAAGTCGAGCCACGCCTCCCTTCTGCCGCAAACCGAGCCGAGCCGCGACTGCGCCCAAGCCGAGCCGATCCCTGCTTTCCAGCCGAACCACCAAGCCGTTTTCTTAGCCACCTAAATTTTTGTCTTTCGCCACGTTTCCTTGGTAAGTTTTGGTAAGTTAGTTGGGTTTTGGCATACCCAACAAAGAGAAATTTTAGTTTTAAATAATTTAATTTTTGGATTGTTGTTTCTAATCATTTAGGGCCCCGCTGCTTGGAAAGCACATCTTTTCTTACTATTAGGACTGGTCAACCAAATCTCCAGGTAAGAGATTTCTACTACTAGCCCTACGATTAGAATCACGAGACTACATGCATTCCTAGTTATGCACTTAAGGACTACATTGCATAACGATAGTATAATTAATGAGGGCATGATGTGACTTATTATAATGACATGGTTAATGTGTGACGGCTGATTATGACTTTATGTTTGGTTGTGGTGATGAGATGTGATATGATTGAATGATGATGTTATATATATGTATGTTGTGGTTAGGGTGTATGTTAGCTCCTTATTAGAGTCGTACCCACCTGAGTGTCCTTCGGGATCACCACCTCTATGACACAGACATGATGGAGAGACCCGACGGGGTCGCTCCCACTTATGACTGCGTAGTCTGACGGGATTACCAGTCTGACATTGACATTGACACAGACATGACGTGAGTGATCCGACAGGACCGCTCACAGCCCGAGCGTCTTAGGTATTCCTTTGGGAATTACCAAGGACCAGCTTGTCTCTACAGGGGCGCATGTTGTACGTGTTCGAGGATGTGCCAGTTATGGGGTACCAGTTTCAGGACTCTAATAGAAAGTTAACAGGCACCTAGTGGGACTAGTAGTGGGTCCCTTACTGAGTATTTTATATTCACTCTTTCCATGATATGTTTTCAGGTAGAGGCCGAGGTAGGGGCAAGGGCAAGCTGGCGAGCGACCAGAAGTGACCGTGGCGAGCCATAGAGATTTCTGCTTCCGCTTACCCCGTTTTAGACATTTTGTACTTGAGTCTTATTTTCTTCCTTATTTACTATTTCATTTCTTTAAAAGTAGATAGGGCCCGAGTAGGATTTTAACTTTATTTACATTTTGCATATTACCCTGATTTGGTTTTTATAAATAAAATTCGGAGGTTTTTTTTTTTGTTTTGTTGTTTTAACTAAACTTTATGACTTAAACCATGTTGTTTACATTTAGTAATGACTTCGGCTCAGAATAAGGAGTTGGGTCGTTACAAAATTCCGATTTGAACCATTACGAGAAAAAGAAGGATCATGTAATAGTATCCTTCAATTTTTAAGACATCGGTTTTATTGGCCGGAGAGATGATTTATTTGATGTGAATATATATTTATGAACTACTAATTATATATTTTTGTTTACTTTTAAAAAATAATTATATCTATAAATGGCACTAAACTGAAATATACAATGTCTAAGAAGTTCAACTGATGTATGAGTTTGTACGAAGATTTCTTGTGGTTGGTTTAAATTTACTTCTATAGTCTTAAAAAATCAATAACAATTGCATGTTAAATTTTAATCCATTTATCACATTTTCACGTCTCTATAAATCCCACACGGAGAAGTGAAAATACATTTTCAATTTAAAATAAAAATAATAACTAAAGTATCATTTTGGTATTTATATTTCAAAATTTTGTATTTTTAAATGTTCAATTTTAATCTTTTTTTTATTGTTTATTTTCAAAACAAAGACCTTTTATTATTCATTAGGATTTTATATTTTAAAATTTGAAACATATTCCCTTATTATATTTTGCTAAGCGTTTTTTTTTTTAATTATTATTTAGCCAATTTTGATAAAGTTTGACTTGAGATATTAAAATTAAAATTAAAAAAATATAGATGCTAAAATTTAACACTCAAAGTTTTCTCAAATAAAATCGAATAAACTTCAAAGTATTAGAATCTAATATAATATTTAACTTAAAATTAGTTACCAAATATTACTAATATGAACAATAATATAAACATAATATTATTAATTTAATTTTGAATTTATTCAAATAATTTACAGCTTTATTTTTAATTTAAGAGGTTTTCAGCAAAATATTTACACTATATAGAATAATTTTGAAAAGGAAAAAAAGCCCATGGACCCACAATAAGAAATCCCAAAAATGTCTCGATCAACACACGATTAATCGATCACACCCGCACATGTAATTCTTTTTCTAAATGATCATGATACTCAATTGTGTAGAAAATGATACACGATCATGTATATAGTATCAACACGATCGTTTAGTTCTTTTTAACAATAGAAAAAATATTTCAAATCCAAATGATCGTGTTGACTATAGTATGTGATTGTTTAAGTCTTATCCACATGATCGTGTAGTTCTTTTAAAATTAAGGGAAAATGACTTCAAATCTAACTGATCGTGTTGACCATGCTACACGATCATGTTGACTATGAAAGCGATCGTTTAGATCATATCAAAAATGACATTTAAACTGTAACGACTCAACTCCTTATACTAAGTTGAAACCATTACTAATTTAAAAGATAAATAAATTTGTAAAGTTTGGAAAAATAAAATAAAACAAAAACCTCAAATTTTCATTTAAAAGCATGGACAAGTGTGATTAGAGACAAACATAAAAATGAAATCCTAACTCGGGCCCTATCTAAATTTTAAAGAGATGAAATGACAAATAAAGAATGAACTAAAACGCAAACATTAGGGTCTGAACTATCCCGTGAAGCGAAAGCGTAAGATCCCTATGGCTCGCCACGGTCACTTCTGGTCGCTCGCCAGCTTGCCCTTGCCTTTACCTCTACCTCTGCCTGAAAAAGGAAATGGAAAGAGTGAGTATAAAATACTCAGTAAGGGACTCACTACTATACCCACTAGATGCTTGTTAACTTCCTATTAGAGTCCTGAAGAGTGGTACCCCTGAACTGGCACGTCCCCGAACACGTGCAATCTGTGATCCTATAGGAACAAGCTGGTCTTTGGTGAACCCAAGGGGACACCTAAGACGATCGGGCGGTGAGTGGTCCCGTCGGATCACTCACATCATGTCAATGTCAATGTCAGAGTCAGACTGGTAATCCTGTCGGAATACGCAGTTATAAGCATGAGCGACCCCGTCGGGTCTCTCCATCATGTTTGTGTCATAATAGTGGTAATCTCGAAGGACACCCATGTGGGCACGACTCTAATAAGAAGCTAACATACACCCTACCCATAGAATACACGTGACATAGCATCATCACGTCATCATGTCACATCATACTGTCATGTCAAATCATATCATCATGTCAAATCATATCATCATGCCATATCATATCCTCATTAAATTCCATGTCGTTATGCAGTCTAGTCATCAATGTGAATAACTAAGAATGCATTCGATCTCTTAATTCAACTCGTAGGTGTAGTAGTAGAATCTCTTACTTGGAGATTTGCCCAACTAGTCCTAACCACAAAGTCACGCTTTCCCAGCAGCGAAGTCCTACTGATTAGAAACACCAATTAACTTAATCACCAAACGATCAAGGACTCTAAACATTCAGTTGACGTAACTTACCCTAAGTCGAGGTTGCAACGCTTGAGCTCTTAACTGAAGAAATTCCACGCTCCAAAAATCAGTTGGTCCAAGATGTTCCTTAAGAGAAATAATTTAATTTAACCCCAAAATTATATTATTTTAGATCCAATAAATTCAAATCTTAGTTGGGTATTCCAAAACTCATCAAACTAACCAAACTAGGTGAAAAGGACCGAAAGCAGGCTGGGGGCTCAAAGACAGGTGAAACGGCTAGGTGGCTCGGCTAGAAAGCAGAAGCAGCTCAGACAGGTGGCTCGCACCCGTGCAGGGCTGCTCCAGCAGGCGCGGCATACATGCGGCTCAGCTACGGCGTATGCGCGGGTGCAACTCGAAGTAGATTGTGCGGGGCACAGCTGGGATCGCGGGGCAGGGACGCGGGTCGGCCGGCTTCATGCGGTGAAGAAGACGCAGGCGCGAGGGTCGAGTTTCAAGTTCGAGCAACGGCTGAGACAGTGGGGCTCGGTCTTCCGACGACGCGGCGTTGACCAGGTGCCGGCGAACTCCGATGGTCGACGATGGAACGGGGCGGCATTTGGTGGACCGGTGCAGACGACGACAGATTAGGGCGGACTACGGAGGAAAGGACGCGGGCGTGCGGGTTGGGCTCTCGGCTTCCACGGACAGTCGCGGTCCACTTCCGGCGGCGGTCATACGAACACAGCAGCGGCGGGTCTGGCGGCTAGGGCTGTGCGATCGGCTTACAGCGGCGGCGGATCTAGCGGCTAGGGTTTTTTCTTTTTTTTTTCTTTCCTTTCTCAATGAAGGGGATGGTGGTTTACACGGGTCCCAATGGTCCTTTTAAAGAGAATAATAACAATAATATGCTTATTATTATTCTTCTTTTCTCTTTTCCTAATTTAATCAATTAAATCCACTTAATCTCTTTTTTATTTAAACCCAACAATCTCCATTATAAAAATCAAAATAAACCAATCACCTCAATTTTTTTCTCAAATAAATATCACCATTAGATATTTTCTTGATGTCTAATAAAATAAAATTTTCATAATTCACTTAATTCAAAACATCCAAAATTTCAATAACTATACTTAGGATAATAAATTAAATTCCAAATTTTGGGGCGTTACATAAACGATCTTTATATTCTAGAAGAGAAGTTGAAAGAAAGAAAGAAAGTGAAGATGAAGAGGAAAGAAAAACTGGAAGAAGAACTGAATAAATCTAAAAGAAAGATTAATAAACCGCAAAGAAAAATAAGAAAGAGAAATGATGAATGGTCCGCGATATCAAAGATAAATCTGAAATTTATGAAAATATCAATAAATATTTTGATGTTTTATTACATTTATAAAAATTAATCATATTTTAACTAATTCTATAAAAAGTATATTTTTATAAAAAAGTTATGCATAGAAAAAATAAAAGAATAAAAACTTAAATATAGTACACATAGTTTAATAAGTTTTGCTATATATTATAAATAATTTTAACTATTAGAAATTTGTGTATATCTACTTCGATGACTTTTTCTTAAAAGACTCAAATAAAATAAAACAACTCAACATTTACTTAACTTTTAAATACAACAACAATCTCCAAATTGAAATCAAAACTTATACTTCAAAACATATAGAGGGCATGTTATGTTATTGCTACTCAATTTAAACCCATTTTGACACTCGATCTTCACTATTAAAATTAACCATCTTTAGAGATAATTTTTAGAAACTATACTCAGAAGAAGAACATAAATTAAAGTTTTGAAATTTAAGGAAAATATATTAACTTCGTCTCCAACCATTTGATGTGTTTTCAATTTTAAAGAAAACCATTTACAAATTAATAAAATAAGCCTATAAAAAAACATTAATTTATTTTTCACCCTTTAAATTATTGTAAAAATAATAATAATAACATCCACAAGTTCTCATATCTCGCAACTTACTTGGCCAAACTCAAATTAAATATTTTGAACTCCCACACCACCCTAATATACTTTCATACTTAAATTTACTAAATTACAATAATTATTAATTTGTTAATTCATTTACTTCATGTCCATCCAGAAATTCAAAACTTTGAATCTCCCACCTCAAGTATTAAATTCAATTAATAAATTATATAACACAATCCATATATGTATTAAATGGTTTAATTTAAAATATTTATACTTACAAATGTTTCAGCTACTCACATTAATTAATCATGCAAAATAGACACAATTTTTCAAATATATCCTAACAAACTTTCTACTAAAAAAGAAATTAGAAAAGGACATGAATATATATATAAGTGATATTCTTTTATGGATGGGATTAGAAGGATCAAATGATACCACCAACTATTGCAAGGGTATATTATATTGGTAATATCATTCTACCAATTTACCTCTTCTCTTTTCTAGTAAATTGTAGAAATAACTTCTTTTAAGTATAATAATATGGACCGACAATCTTATCATAATTGTAGAAATTAGTCCATCAACAAAAACAATTGAACCCACAAAGTTATACAACAAAAAATGTTATAATTCAGAGGAATCGGACTATATGGCAAAATTCTAAACTGTAATTGGAAAAATGGCAAAAGAGAAATTTATTAAGAATTTTAACAAATCTGTAGGAGAGCACACATGATTTAGATTCTTGATACTCCGAACATGCCCTCTGTAATTTAACCAAATCTTTTCTAAACTAAAATTTTAAATTTTAAAATCTTAAACAAAATCTGTCACCCAAGATGAAATTTTAGTTACATATTTTCTTTATAAAACAAATCTTCCTCTCTAAAATCTTCATCTACATATCTTTTGATTAATTTCTAAATCTTCCATTCTGTAGCAACAACCTACAGAGAAAACATAATCCATTATATAAGGAAAGAAAAAAAAAAAAAAAGGAGGATCAAAGTCAAAAGTAATTTCCCTCCATTGCATGCTACTATGTATTCAACGATATTTTATAAGAACAAGGAACTATATATTGAAAATTTGATATAATTGAAAGGTTAAATATGTTTATATTACATTCAATTCATCCACGTCCACTTCAGGAGCATGACATAGGATGAACAATTAATTTCCTGTCTAAAGTATGTCTATAAAAGAAGTCAACTCGACAATGAACAAAATCATACAAAGGAAGTTATTCCTTAAGGAGGCCAGTGAAAGAACGAATATTAGAGTCCTTCACCATTTATAGAGTAGTGCTCCTTCCTCCATCCTTTCTATGGTCAATATCTGAGTGAGAGCTTAGAAAGAGATTAGAAAGAGACGCTTCCCCACCATTTCTTCAAATTTGTAAAAGAGCTATGGAATGAAAACCAATGCATTCTAACGGCTCGACACATTTCGTAACTTTCCATTTTGTTTGTTTTAAATGGATTTTATGAATATTATTGATCTTATGGCCAAAAGACCAAAATTTATTAAGACTATCCATGTTTGTCCACTGCTTCTCTTCCATTGTTTTGCTATTCATCTTGTTGGAGTGGTATAAGTAGTTTAAATATTTATTATTTACTTGATAAGGGTTCTTTAAGTATAAGAGTAATCGTGTTTAGCCTGAGCCCAACTCTTTGCTTGGCCAACACTCGTCATTAACTGCTTGAGAGAATAAGTGGCAAAGACCTAACTAAACACCCGCATAAAGGATTTTGTAAGCTAGACTTCATTTTGGCGTTTTTCCTCCAATCATTTCGAAAGGAGAACAAGTGTGGTGTTTAGGTGCTGATATGTTGCTCACCTTAAATATAAGATGGTTAAGTGATCTATATTGCATCAAGAATATCTTGCATGTCTTTGGTTGCTTGGATGCAGAAACTTTCCTTCATCTTTCTTAACACAAGTTAGTTCGCAGCCCATAATCATCCATTTCGTTCTTCTCTATAGATCCTCTGTGTAAATAAGTAGATTAGTATAGTCTTATACTTATACTGTATAGAGTTTATATCGCCTTGTTGAGAAGTAGGTGTTATAACTAAATTTTGATAGAAATTCTCTGTTTGATCCTGACTTACCTAGGAAACCTTTCACTCCGCTTACACTTGGACAAGCGTGAGAAAAATTTGTATTAAATGGTAACCATCATGCATGCAGCAACTTGATCTATGATCGGACTATTTTGGTGACTTGAGGGTACATTCCTTTACGTGATCTATGAAAGATTTTCAATTATTTATTACAAAGCATGAATTTATATTTTACGATGCTTGAAATTGCTAGATTTGTTGAAACAAATATTAAGATTTACGATTTACATGCCTTGTAAATAATCAGGTTTCCAAGTGTATTGTGAAAGGAAAAATATATGTTTTATTAATCTATCATTTACTAAGCTTGTTTAGCTCATGTTTTCAAAATCGTTTTGTTTTCTCCCCTCCTTAGGTAGTTTGAGATTTTCCATAACTTTATCGTGTTGACTGTTGACGTTGCTTCTAATCACACTTAGTACATGTTGTACGTTAGCTTGCTTTTGAGTCCAGTGTTGGGGGTTGAGTCCAGGTGTACTTGTGTTTCTGGTGAGTTGTATATACTGATTGTTGAAATGTACTAAACAAAACTATGTAACTAGCCACTGTAAGGCTTTTGCTTATTTATAAAATTTGTCGCTAGTTTGGTACGTACTAGAGATGTAGCTTGTAAGTTATGTCTTAGTAAGTTTGTTGTTTGGTATGTTGATTATAGCTAGTGCATGATATTTAGGGAGATGTCATTCGCTATTCATTTATCACGCTCCCTTTCGGGACAATGTGGTTTGTCCGAGAGGGGGTGCCACAGTTAATTTGCAATTAATAATTATAAATTTTATTTTACCATTTCTATAATTTAAAATTTTTTGCTATCTCGAAAGGTAACGTTTTATTTTGTCATTTCTGTGGTTGAAGTTGAAACTACTACCATAACTAAGGGATGGTTTTGGCAATTTGACCATTTTTTTAAAAGAAAAAATAACATTTGAATTATGAATTCTGAAGCAATAAAAGTATGGAAATTAAATAAATGGAAGGGTGAAAGAAAGAGATGGGAGTCGCAAAAGACTCTTTAGACAACTTTTGAGAGACCATTTTAGGGTTTCTTTAGAAAATGTTACTCAATGTAGTGATTTTCTAATGCATTTCCACTCGTATTCCATTCTCTCTCCTTTCTTTTCCTTCACTTTGCTTTCTTTGCAACAAAACCGAAGATGAAGGAAAAGGAAACTAAAGTAGTAGTGGACCAATTGATCTAAATCGGTTTTGTTTGACTAAAAGAAATGATCTCCACACTCTTGGTCATAGGGATGAGGGGCAACTACACTACTCCCCACGCTCTTCTTCCTCCTCCTTATCCTTCTACTTAACCCATTACCTTCTACCACTTTTCTAACTAAAAATCTTAATAATTTAGGTCTCATTTCATGTAATAATTTCAATAACAAAAGCAAATTTTCAAAACTAAACAAATTATTTTCTTTCAAAAATAATTTGTTTTGTTTTTTTAGATATTACTTAAAATCAAAATGTTTCCTTTGACGAAAATAAAATATTGTAAAAAAATGCGAAAAAGAAACTATCTTCTTCAAAAACTAAAATCTAAAAATCAAATAGTTATCAAATAAATTATTAGAAATCTACATTTTCATATTAGAGTATTAATTTTAAGGAAAGAATGGGCCTTGTGGACTTCACTGCATGAAATTGGAAGAAAAAAGAACCGGTTGAATAGATTGATGAGATTAATCAATAGAAAGTTTCAAAACTTTGGAAAGAAAAATAAAATAAAATAAAAATTTGGATCATCATGTAATGTAAGGAAAATAGAAACATGGGGGGGACTAAAAACTTTGAATATACATATGAAGATGATGATTAAGGTCAAGTTCAATCATTGATTTGAAGAAAAATATCACTTTTGGACCCAAGAGTAATTAAAAAAAAAAAAAAGAAAAGAAAAGAGAAGAGAAAGTGTGGGCATTTGGTTTTGAGATTTCTCATCAAATAATGTAATTGATTTGGAAAAAGATAATAATAAATAAATAAAATTGCTTTTTGGAAAAAGGAATTTGACTCCCACTAACTTTCAAAAGCAAAAATAAGTGATTTTTTTCTTCTTCTTTTTTCCACATAGGGCTAAGATAATCATGGGAACATCTTTCCCTTAAAATCAGCATTAACTCTTGCAATATATGAAACTCATTTTGCATAATTAATTACAATTTACAATGAAAGATTGCCTCCAATCCCAAGACATAAACACTTTTTAAAGTTTGTTTAACCTTTTTCTTTTGATTATTAGTTTTTAACTTAGTTTAATCTTACATTACCCATTACAACTAAACAAGTTTTGGGCCCCAAAAAATAATATTAACAATAGCTTTTTTTCCCCCCTTTTAGCTAATGTTCATTGTTTTTAGAATTTTAGATGTGTTTCCATAATTGTGCTTTGGGAGAAGAAAATTGCCCTCTATTTAGGTGAATAAATAACCTTTTAACATTGAACATCAAACCATAAATATTGCTAATAGATGCTCACTGTCTTTTCTATGTCACTTCCTCCACATTACATCTATCATGTCGAATATGTTGAAGATATTCACCCTTATTGATACAAATCAAGAAATCAAATTTGAATCAAATGAAGAAGTTGAAGAGATGCAATGCCTAAAAATTGAAGAGTTATTTGGACAACCAAAAAGTCATAAAATTAAATAATTATTAAGGAATTATGCATTTATTTAATGTTTTTTTTATTTATTATATAGCAGTTGAAATGACTTAAAATTAAATATTTTGACCTTTAATTTAATATTTTAATAAAGATAAATAAGTTGTAATTTCTACATTTTAAAAGAAGATTAGGGACGAATGAAATCTGAAAAATTCTAAAATGTAGAATTTTTTCTTCTGTGTGTTGTTATGATAAAATACACGAATATTTAGAGCATTCAAGTGAGAAATAAACTGTCTTACTTGTGGAGTGCTTCGAAGATCGAGGGTTGACGGGGTTTCTAACTTTGTTCAATCCTTTGTTTCTTAGATCACCTAAGTAACTTGAATCTAGCCTATCTTAGGTGTTGAAATCAAATCGATTTTGGGACTCGTGTTTTTTGAGTCTTGTTGTTTAACATGGTTCTTAGATCCAATGCCTAGGGATTTCTTATCATTTGGTATCAGAGCTTTTGGCTCTACATCGGGTATATTTTCCATTTCCAATTTCTTGTGTTTTAGGATTTGCATGCTAGGATCATTCAAGTGGTATTGATCAGGCCTCTTATCGAGTGGTTCGAATCACCAGTTTATAAACGAGTTTTCTTTACTCTTGATCTGGATCATGATCATCAAGGTAATCATTTCAAAACACTTTCCTTCGGTTGATTTCTTGTTGTTTGAGGCTTATTGAGTAATTAGATCTAAAGGTCTTATGGACCAACAAGGTTGTTATATTCAATTTCTCAAGGGATTTTTCAACATTTATTATCCATGTAATCCAACTCATGCCTTGCTAAATTACCTATAAATAGTGGCATTTAGGAGAGTTTGTAGGACACACATATGAAAAAAATTCAAATAAGTGGGAGAATGTTTTTTTAGATTTTCTATTTTCTTAATTTCTTTTTTTTTTTTTATTTCTTTTATTTTATTTATATGTTATATTTTATTTATTTTAAAATTCACTAGAAGAAATATGACCTTTGGTGTCGGTTGAAAAAAATGAAAAGAATGTTTAATGTCGGTTTTTAAAATGCGGATGTTTAATGTCGGTTTAAAACCGACATCAAAGAGAAAGGATTAATGTCAGTTTAAAACCGACATTAAAGCTACTTTTTATTATTATTATTTTTATTTAATTAATATTTCCCTTTTACACTAGGGTTTTAATGCTTTTTCCTTTAACCCATTAGCAGCCGCCTTCATCCCTTCCCTCTATCCCTCTCGTCTCCCCTTCTTGCATCTAATCCTCGTCCATCTTTCATCTCCTCTTCTTCCCTTTCTTCAATCTCCACCGTCGCAAAGTTCCAACTCCCTTATCTCCGCCTTTGATACCTCTCTCACATAATTCCATCAGACGATGACGGCTATAACCTCAGGTGCTACTTGTTTGTTCGTCCAATTCCTAAGCTTATATAGAAAAATTGGATGGGATTGAACAGTGCGAAAGATGGGATTGAACATTCCAGATTCCACAGTTGCGTTGAGTGAGAGAAGACGAAACAGAGAGAGAACCTGAGGAGAGAAGAATTTCAGAAACAAAAAACCCAAATGAAATTGGATTAAGAATTAAGAAGGGAAGATTAGATAGAGAGAGAAAAAGGATGAAGTGATGAAGTAGGATCTGCTCACGCGGCGAAGATTGTGTCCTTTTGCTTTGATCTCTATCTCTCGCATCTTAGAACAGGGGGCTTGCTGGAAAACGCGTTTTTAACCTTTTTGGGGGGTTTGGGTGTAAATGTCGTAAATCTAGAATGTCTTTTCATTACAAAATTTACAAATTCTTGTTTGGATTAGAGAATGTAATTAGGGTTTGGGTTAGGGTTAAAAAGGAAGGGAGCGTTATGAAGAAGATGGAGTTGACCATTAAATAATAGCTTTTGACTATACGCTTCACTTCTTCTTCTTACCTTGCAAGTTTCCTTTTAGCTCTTCCTTCCATGTTCTCATCGCCCCGTTTTTCTTTTTTCTTTTTTTTACTTTTCCTTCTTTATTACATTCTTTATGGCTGCGATGGTGAGGGCGAGCTCCGGCTTGCAATATCCCGATCGGTTCTACGCCGCGGCTTCTTATGCCGGTTTTGATGGATCACCGAAATTGTCTTCAAAGGCCCTCAGGTCTAAGTTCTCTGATGAGGCCGCTTTGTTACTCTATGGCTTGTATCAGCAGGTACTACCACGTGCTCTTACACCTGTGACTTACCGGTGCTGTTTCAGTTTGGTTGAGGTTTGAGATTGGTGCATTTTTTGTGTGACTTTGGTCGCGTTTTCCCTTTTGATTTGTGTAATGGTGGAGGCATAATGTGTTTTCTGAGGGTGTTATTTGCTTCAAGCGTATTTTCATTTTTGATTTAGTCTTTTGTACGAATTGCGGTGACCATTCTCAGTGTTCAGTCCTTGCACTGGATGAATCGGCATTAGATGTGGATCAGGTTGACAACCTAATCAAGTTTTGTCCAACAAAGGAAGAAATGGAATTACTAAAGGTGCTTCTTTCCTTCTGTGCAACTGCTTACATTCAGTGGCCTGAATCATATTGCATTTCCTTTAGTTTGCACTACTTCTTTGTGGTCGGCTTTAACGTCTGCCTTAATTTTGTTTGAAACCTTCTCTGACATTGAATTTTTTGCTTTTACATTCAGGGTTACAATGGGGATAAGGACAACTTGGGAAAATGTGAACAAGTGTGTTAATACATTTCTCTTTCATTCAATCTCCTTCCAGCTTGCTTCTTTCTTATTTATTTTGTATGAAGATTATAGGCCAACTTATCATGCAATTCAATCCTCAATCCCATGTTCTCGTTTGAACCATGGCTTGGGAAAAATCCTATTTTAGCATCTGAATCCCTTCTTTTATATAATTATATGCTTTGGTTTTCTTGTTATTTAGAGAATCTATTTGCTACAAAAAATTTAACCTGCTTCTGTCTTCTTCCCCAACAGTTCTTTTTAGAATTAATGAAAGTCCCACGAGTAGAGTCCAAGCTAAGGGTATTTTCTTTCAAGATACAATTCCGATTGCAGGTGAGGGGACAACCTATTTAATTCTTCCATTCCTTTTTCCTCTTTCCTTTTTTATACTACCTGTCACCAATTTCACTATTTTCACTTTCTAGGCCTCTGACCTTAGAAATAGTCTGAATACTATTAATGCGGCATCTGAAGATGTAAATGATATTCTTTTAAATTCCCTTAATTTAGGTGCACTGTTTGAACATTTTCACATTTTAAACCCTTTTCTCCATGTGCTAGTCAAATCAGAAGTTCGGTAAAGTTGAAAAGGGTAATGCAAACTATCCTTTCATTGGGTAATGCTTTGAACCATGGAACGGCTAGAGGTAAAAGTCTTTTCCCTTAACGCGTTTATGTCTGTACATTATTTTCATAGCTCTAGTTTAATTGCAACTTTTGAATCTTAAGTCATTTAACTTGTACTAATCTTTATATCATCATCATCATCATTATTAGTTTCATTTGCATACCCAAAAAAAGAAAAAAAAAACCCAGAAGGGAGTCCTCCTAAAGAAAGGAGCTTCAACTATACGAATTAGAATCTATAAAATAGTTACAAAAGGTCTACGAAATCAAAGCCCATAGGGAAATGTAATATTGAACAAGCAACCAAGCATCATTAGCATCCTTCTTCAGCCCTCTAAACACACAATCATTCCGCTCCCTCCAAAGAAACCAAAGAATAATTCACATCCCGAGAAGCCCAATAAAAGCATTATTGATTATACACACACATATATACATACAAATGGTTCTAGATCCAGATAGAACTCTACTTATAAACCAACTTTTTTAGTGATGCCATGCATAAGGCACTAGATACTTTAAATTGAAAAACTTATAACTTTAAAGTAGTACAAGTGTTTACTGGTTCTTACTCTTTTCTCCTTTATAATTGTCCACTGACAATTTTTATTCATGCTATGACATGTGTTTTGTTTCTGTTTTGCTATTAGAACTTCTGAATGGTGTCACCAAGACTTATGAGTTCTTTCTATTGTTCATATAGGTTCCGCTATTGGATTTCGGCTTGATAGTCTCCTTAAACTCACTGATACGCGAGCCAGAAACAATAAGATGACCCTCATGCACTATCTATGTAAGGTAGACTTCTCCTATTTTGCTTGTCAAATAATTTTACTGGCTTGCACTCGGTGTATTTCGGTATTTTTTGTATTATATCTGAGTAAAAACATCCTTCTATTGAAGTAAACTCCCGTCCCACCTGCATTTAGTAAGGATGATTTTATTCATAATTACAAGAATCTTAGAATGGATTGTTGGTTGTTGATTGTGTATTTTGTGTTGATATTTTTGTTATGAAATGCAATTGTAGGAAAGGGGAAGGCCTTTAATAACACTAGAGTGAAGCATAGAGTGAAGCGGTCGATTAAGGTGTCCACGATTATTAACAAGCTAGCAGATATGATGATTATTCATGGAGAAAATATGGCCAAAAGCCAATCAAAGGTTCTCCACACCCAAGGTATAAAAATATGATTGCTTTACTTTTCAACTTATTGTGTTGATGTTGCTTATTTCTTTATAGATTGATATTGGTTTTCATAATAATGTTATGTAAAAAAATGTTGATTATTCATTTGGCGGGCAATATTATGAGCTAATCAATTACAAGAGTTCATAGGTTGCCACATAAAATGTTTTTTTTTTTTATTTGGGAAAAGGATTGTATATGATTGCATCTATGGAATATTTCTAATAATAGATTGAAGAGATTTAGGAAAGCCTAATGGCTGAGGTAGACTAAAGAGAGTTATGTGTATTGGGGTGTGGATATAAAATCTTAAAAACTTTTCATCCTTCTCTGCAATTTTAGTACTTCAAACAGCTTTGTTATTCTATATAAATGGTTTATTTGGATATTGTTTGTAGATAATTGAAGTCATATCGGGTTGAAAGCTAAGTGATTGTGCAGAGATTGCCAAGCGACCGTTGAAAATTGAAGACTGAGAAGGCATTTAGGATTTTTAATTATTTAATTCTTGTATTAGAATTTTTTTTCATATACTATTGTAGAATGTATATAATATTAAGATTTTATTTTGTGTATTCAAATGTAAAAGACAAATATTATAGTTTCTAACATAATATGAATTTCATTGATTTGTTGGCGTGTGAAAAACATATTTATCTACATTGATCCAATGTCGGTCTATAGGACAATAATGTGACAATTAAATAAAAATAAATTTGTAAAAATAAATCCAAAAACTAGGCTTTAATGTCGGTTTTAAACCGACATCAAAGTTCAACCGACATTAAAGGGCTTCAATAACACTATCAAAGATGTCGGTTGAAAACTGACAAACCGACATTAAAGAGGCCTTTAATGTCGTTTTTAAACCCGACATTAAAGGGAATCAATAACACCATCAAAGATGTCGGTTGAAAACTGACATTAATGGCCTTTAATGTCGTTTTTAACCCGACATTAAAGAGGCCTTTAATGTCGTTTTTAAACCGACATTAAAGCCCAACCGACATTAAAGGCCTTTAATAACGCTCACAAAGATGTCGGTTGCCAAGTGACATTAAAGGCCTTTAGTGTCGGTTTTAAACCGACATTAAAGGCCAAAATTCTTCTAGTGATTATATTTTCTCGATTTATATTTATTTCGTTGGGCCTCATTTTTACAAAACATTATAAGCATGAGCTTCCGTCGTAGGTAGGTTCTAAAGATAGGTTAGTTTTTTTCCCACTTTATTATAACTAATAAAAGAAATATTGTTTTGCTTTTTTCGTATACTTTAAATTTCAAATATCATTACAATATTTTGTAACAATAATACCTTGAAAAATAATACAAAATTGCAATTTCTATTATTTGATACCAATACTAATAATTATTTATCATGAATGCTTGATGTCTAAATACACCGAGATGCCATTAAAAACATGATCATCAAAAAGAAATTATTCTTCCTAAAGCTCGTCATATATGTATGCACTTGAGACTTCAAAATTTTAAATCAATATGTCAAAGAAGAATTCTTCTGCACTTCAGATAGGCTCCTGTTGTAGAAAAATCGAGAGAAATATTTTGAAGAATATTATGTACTTATCTAATGTCTTCTCATGGATGAATGAAATAATAATGAATTATTAATTGAAAAATCGTGAATATCAATAGACTAAAGAACCTACGTTTCTAGAAGTGAATGTTGTAAAATTTAATAATTGTGTGGATGAAAAATTACGAATCTTGACCAAGTAGAACTATCTCATTACATGAAGTAAATTTTGTGAATTTGACAATTGTAATTGAGGTTATAACCATAATTAAAGTAAGAAATAATTATTTTTCATGGTTGTTGGTTACAATTATTTAAATTTCAAAAAAAAAAATCCACACCAAATAATGATTATAAAAGAAAAGCTCCACTACAAATGAGAAAAATGTGGAAACTAATTTTACATATCAGATTAACAATATATTTGGTCCACCCAATATGAAAATTTTGGATGTGGTAAAATTTTTAATCTCCTAAAGATAAAATTGACCGATTTGATAAAGTAGCAAGTATATTTTCGTTATGAATTTATATAATAATTAATATTTTATATATCGCATTTTTTTATATTCTTAGTTTTGTTTCTCTAATTGTATATTTTGTTTAATTAAGAAGCATGAATAATTTTCTTATGTTGAATAACTAAAAAATGAGCAATGAAGATATATATCTTACAGAAAGTGTAACTAATCACACAATATTAACAGATAAAAAAAATTTTCAAACTGGCAATGCTGGAAGCAAAAATCAATACAATACCAAGTTTTGTAAACATAATTAAAGGATTTAGAAAAGGAAAATATTATTTTTCCTAAATGAACAAAAATCACAATTGATAACACATTATTCTCTAGTCAAACAAAGAGAAATCTATTGAGTTTTAAAGATATAGGTTACAACGGTTATCATAGGTTCTACAAACCTAATTGAAGGATTTGGAAAAACAAATAATATTTTGCCTAGAGAAACAAAATTTACAATTTATAATGCACTATTCTATAGACAATCAAATTGAAATCTATTGAGTTTTAAAGATATATATTGCAATGACTATCATAGGTTCTACAGACCTAAATGAAGTGTTGGAAAAGAAAATATTATTTTGCCTAGAGGAACAAAATTCATAATTGGTAACACATTGTTTTCTACATTAAAAGAAGTAGGGGTTCTGCCGACACATATATGCATCGTCAGAAATCACAAATGTGATCTTATTTCAAATGATCCCTCTTGCGATACAAACAATCTCAGTAATCTTGGTATCAACGAAAAGGGCCGTAATACCTTATGCTGAATTTTTTTCCTCTATTAGGACTAAATTTGTATCGAGCCTTACCACAAGTTGGACAATGTTGCAAATTGGAAAACTCACTCCAGTACGATACACAATCATACGTCGAGAATAAATCATGTGAAAAGTTTATGCCAACGCCTGATTTGGATGTCAAGAAGCATGTCGTGTGTACCGCGTCAAGAAAGAAAACGTTGACGCTGAAAGGAGACAACGTCAACAAAGGGGTAATGTCTACGCATGATTTGACAACATGGCCAACACGTCGACAATGGGGTAATGTTGACGTTTGGTTAGAGCATTGCAAATAGAGTACTGTCGACGTCTGGTTAACGCATTGGCGATATTGTAATGTCGATGTCGTCGTGTACGTCGGCTTAAATGAACCATCAACGCGGCGTCGCCATATCTTGTGATGAAGCCGCATCGGCAGAGGTACCATTCTCGATGCATTTGTTGTTTGGGAAAACCTTTCTATAATATTTTTTATTTTTTTTATTATTTAATTTTATGTTTATTTTATTTTACTTTTTTTCCTATCGAAATCAAATTCAATTTAAATTCATTCAAATACTAAAAAATTAACGTAAATTTAATAAAATACCAAATGAAATTTATATTAAAATTAATTCAAATATACCAGAAATTCATGTTTGTAATCAGAAAGTACATGAATAATGTAAATTAAAAACATAATATAAGCGTCGTTAAGAAAGTTCCCCATTCCTTCAAACCTACATTGAGACAAAATTAAGTTTAAATATATATCACCAATAAGAAATTAAAGAACGTAAAAGTTGAAACTTACGTACCTCAATGAAATCAAAGTCCTATTGAAACTCGAGTGAGTTCTTTAATCATTTTTTTCTTTTCTTCCGCCTGGCGAGCATTTTTTTCGTGCTTCCGATTACTTTCTTCTTCTACTTTCTAAAGACAAGCTTTTAGCTCGTTAACCTCCCTAGCGTGTGCCATCTCTCACTCGTCGGATGTAGATGAAGAATTGCCAGCAAAGTATCAGGATTCGGACTTTAGCCTGTGGCCTCAACCAAGACCTTTTGAGTAGCCTAATCGTCTACACAAGACTGTCTCGCATATCTCGTCCCGATGAGAACCCTGTGGGGTGGGTTGGGACTGGAGTTCCATCATTTGATGCTATAATGATTTTTTATTAATTAAGTAAAACGTGTAAAGTAAATATTGTGTAAAACAAGACAGAAGTATCATAGAAAATTACATGAGCATCTACTGTCGCAAGGCGTGTGTTTCCTTGAATAACTCCACATGGTCGATTGAATGGTCCTATTGTTCAATGAGCTCATATTGTCATTGTAGAAACAACAAGGTGCCTCTATTGTGGTTGTATGGCTGCTTCGCTCTAGCAGTCCTATTCATTGATGATTGCTCCTACATGCAAACAATCAAAATGTTACATACAAAACATTGAACTACCATTTCAGAACACTAAAAGTTCTAAATCACCTGAAATTGTCAAGGAATGTAGTGGTCACATAAGAAGTGTCAATCTTTCACGCACATCCTTTATTTGGGGGGTGGGTTGGCATAAGCCAGTTCAAGATCACTAAACTGCTTAAAATGGTGGTAGCTCTACCCTCTGAACTCCCTTTAGTAGGTGAGCATTTTATTCTTAACAAATCGAGTAATTGTAGGATCTGTGAAATCCAGCACGAACCATTGCTACAAAAGAAAAGTACACACGAATTAGGATTCTATATATGTATATACGTATAGGTAACATATATGCACGGTTGATCTAATGTAACATCAGTCCACTTAAGAAAGCGAACTGGAAACGTATATGCATTCACACGCCAATGGTATTGCTGGGGCGTGTGGTAAGATTGGCTTATTCTGTCCTTAAGCGATAAATATAGGAATCTTTCCGTATTATGCAACATATCTATCCAACTCCAAGTTTCTCGAGTGCTCCCGTCTCCTAAGAGTGAGAGTAGTAGGTTGAGAGGCATCTACAAAAACAAAATAATTTCATCAATGGATCTCCATACTTATGCAATTAATTGTTTATGTAATGGTGACTAAATTGATGTGTCGCCCACCGATGATGTGCCTCTTACATTATTAAACTCTTCGGCATTAAAATCGAAAAGAGAATCACTCTCATCGAAACCAGTAGGAAAATTAGACATAGTACCTGAGGAGATATAAACCAAAATTAATTAAACATATGAGAATACCTGAAATTGAATATATAAAAAATGAAATATATGTGAATATGTGATTCGTTAGCTATTTTTATTCGTTTTCGCTTGATATGCTTTGAGCGAATAATTGTTTACCATCATTATTTATAAAGTCATCAACAACATGATGTACAATCGGTCTTTTCACCACTGTAGGATTAACATTCAGTTTGCATAGGGTGTTATCCTCAACGTGATCAACCACACAATGTCTAACAACAATTTTGGGTAAATTCAGTTGTTGATCTTCCATTTCAGGCACTTCCTATATACGTTTATTCTGAACCACCTGAACAACCTTCCAATTGGCACCATTTTTTGGGTTGTCGATGTAAATGGCTTGATGTGCTTGGATTGTGAGAATGACTGGTTCTTCAGGGAACAAAAAAAAAAAGACGTGTTGATTGATTTGTACCCTAATTCTCGGTGTGTCGAATGGTTTTTGTTCTTGTCCATGTCAAACTATCTACACTTAAATAGCCAAACACGACGTCTCATCAAATATTGATCGAGAAGAACTTCATCTTATACACCATAAAATATTTTGTCGTCGCTTCCTCTGACACTACTTTCACCGACTACCATGACACCACTATTTTGTGTTGTGCATCGAAAATTATGATCTATCGTGTGAAATTGTATCGCACCCATGATGCACCCTCTGTAGGATTGAACATTAAGCGACAATCCCATCGCAAGTGAGAAGAAATCATATGAAAGGTTGTCCTTCTCACGAATTTCGATAACATCAAATTGTTTTGTTAATGATATATAAGTCGGAAATAGGTCTAGGAAAATTTCAAATTGATTTATCTACTCCACAGACATACCTAATCTCTAAACTAATCAGGAAATGCTCGTTGATGTCTTTTGAAAAACTCGACAATGTTGTTTGCCTAACGACGTATCAACCTTGAGTTTATCCTAAAGTTTATAGTTGTGAGTTTGTTGGGACTATAACTTAACAGAATGTAAAGCGCTATTAAAGTGTATAAAGTTGAAAGTATGTACTTGCAGTATTCTGCAATTTCATCTACATTGTTCAAGATGTACCAATGTGTCTAGCGTTTCTCTTCTTTTGAAAGAGGTCGTGAACTTGTTGTGCCTAATGGTCGTACCCTCTGCATGAACACTTCAAACTCAGCAATTACCTTGTCCTTGGCAATGCTATCATCATTTCGTTCATCTTGAGAAAATCGAGTTTCAATCCTACTTAGATATCTTGAACAAAAAGTACTTGATTCATTCATCATATATGCTTCGGTAATAGACCCCCCGGGACATGCTTTGTTTTAGACATACTGCTTCAGCATGCGTAGACTTCTTTGAATGGGATACATCCAACTATAATTAACCAGCTTAGTGACTTTTGCTTCAAACGATAAGTGAACAGCAAGATGTACTATTATGCTAAAAAAGGCAGGTGGAAACTATTCTTTCCAATTTGCAAAGTATGATAATGATATCTGCTTGCAACCGGTCCAAATCACTTACTTTTATCGTCCTCGCGTACAGTAAAAAAAAACTACACAATTCAGTAATAGCGGTGTACACATTCTTCGGTAAATATGCTCAAATACCGATAGGTAGAAGCTGATGAAGCAAAACGTGACAGTCGTGGGTCTTAAAACTTGATATTTTTCCGTCTTTGTCATTCATACATTGTGAAATTTTAGAAATGAACTCATTGAAAAACTTAACTATTATCAGGTAGTTACAAAACACAATTCGTTCACTGCTAGTCAACATGTAACTTACATGGGGCTTCACCAATTTATTACCAACTTCTATCAAGTGTAAATCTTTTAGTATTTTCAAATCAAGGTCCAATCGAGCATTCGTAGTATCCTTCGTTTTCTCTTCAATATTCAACAATGTATCGTTCTTACCGACGCAAAAATGTATGTCGGCAAGAATATCGTGAGAAAAGCATCGTCAAATGCCATCCCGATGAGCTAACAGGTCAACATCAACAAAAGGTTACTACAGACGTAGTGTTCACCGACATGGTCAACACATCGGCATTGGAGAATTACTGACGTCTGGTGGCAACATCGCAAACAGGTTATTGTCGATGTTGTTAGGTATGTTAGCTACATAAACTACCAACGTGGCATCGACAGATCGTATACCGATGTCACATCGTCAGAAAGACCATTTACGACGCATAATGGGCGTCGCGAAATCCTTATTATAATATTTTTAATTCATTTAAATTCATTCAAATACTAAAAACAATAAACGAAAAACATAAAGCTAAACACATCATCTACACTAGTGTCCCATGAAATGAAAGTTCGTCATGCCTTCGAACCTACAATGATACGAAATTAAGTTTAAATATATATCACAAATAATATGAAATTAAAGAAGGTTAAAGTTGAAAATTACGTACCTCAATGAAATCAATGTCCTCTTGAAGCCATGGAGAGATTTTCAATCATCTTCCTCATATCTTCCATCTGTCAAGCCTGTTCTTGCATATAGCATGCATGTTCTTCCATATGGTGATTCTGTACTGCGATCAGGCGAGTACTTTCTTTGTGCTTCCTATTACTATCTTCTTCTACTACCTCAAGATGAGTTTTTAGCTCGTTGTTAACCTCCCTGACGTAGGTCAGCTCTCACTCGACAAATGGAGATGAAGAACTATCTGCAACATGTCGGGACTTTGGCTTGGGGCCCCACCCAAGACCCTTTGAGTAACTCGAACGTCTACCTAAAATGGTCTAGCATATACGTTCCTAAAGAGTGGTTTAGAACCCTCTAGGGTAGACTGGGAATGGAGTTCCAGCATTTGGTTCTGTAAATAAAAGTTTTCTTGATTAAGTAAACATGTAAATTAATTGTTGTGTGAAAAAGTACAAATGATAGATTATAAACTTACATGCACATCCGTAGTAGTCTGTAAAGCGAACTGGCCATCCTCAAGTGTGTGTTTCCTTAAATAACTCCACATGGTTGATCAGATGCTCCTGCTGTTCAGCGAGCTCGTGTTGCCGTTGTAGAAACAACTTTACGTCGTTGTTGTGGTTGTAGGGTTGCCTTGCTCTAGTGGCCCTATTCATCGACGATTTCTCGTACATGCAAACAATCAAAATGTTACATAAAAAAAACAAATGAAGTACCATTTGAGAACATTAAAAGTAGTAAATCACCTAAAAATTTTTAGTGAGCTAATGCGATCTCATAGGAAATGCCAATCTTACACCCGATTGCTCAATCTAGGGGTGGGATGACACGAGCCTGTTCAGGATCATTGAACTTCTTGAAATGGTGGCAGTTTTATCCCTTGAACTTCTTGCACATGTGAGCATCTGATGCTCAACAAATCGAGTAAGTGAAAGATCAGTGAAATCCAGCATGAACCATTGCTACAAAAGAAAAGTACACATAAATTAGGATTGAGTATATGTATATATGAATAGGTAACATATATGTACGGGTGATTTAAAAACTTATCTTTTAATCAGTCTTAATGAGCTTGCTGTACTCTGGTGTTACATCAGCCACATTAAGAAAGTGATTGGAAAAGTATCTCGCATTAACACGCCGATGGATTTGCTAAAGCGAACGGTATGTGGCGAGATAGGCTTGTCTTGGCCTTGAGCGAAAGATATAGGGATCTTCCCGTTCTATACAACATATCTCTCCAACTCCAAGTTTCTAGAGTGTTTTCGTCTCCTAGAAGTGGGAGCAGTAGGTCGGGAGGCATCTACGGAAACAGAATAATTTTATAAACATAACAAAAAGACTTATGCATAAATAATTGCTTATGTAACGATGACTAACCAGATGTGTCGTCGACATATGACATGTCTGCAATGGTATTGAACTCCTCGGCATTAAAATCGAATAGACCATCGCTCTCATTGAAACCAAAAAGGAATTGAGACATAGTATCTGGGGACATATAAACCAAAATAAATGAAGCATATGAGAGTATGTGAAACTGAATATGTAAAAAAATGAAAAAACTATGAATACAAGATTTATTAGTTATTGTTCTTCGTCATCGCTTCATCCTCTTTGGACAGAAAATTGTTCATCATCGTTGTTTATAAAGTCGTCATCGACATGAAGCACAATCAGTCTTTCCACCTCTGTAGGATGAACGTCGACACTGCACAGGGTGTCGTCCTCAACGTGATCTGCGACACGATGACTAACAACAATTTCGAGTACATTCATTTGTTGATTTTGAACATCATTCAATTCGAGTACGTCCCGTATACGTTTATTTTAGACCATTTAAATAACCTTCCAATTGGCACCATTTTTTTGGTTGTCTATGTAAAAAACTTGATATGCCTTGATTGCTAGAATGACTAGTTCTTCAAGAAACCAAAAACCGGAAGTGTTGATAAATTTGTACCCCTATTTCATGTGTGTGTTCAATGATTTTTGTTCTTGTCTATATCAAACCATCTACACTTCAATAGCCAAACATGGTGACAAATCGGATATGCCATGAAAAGAACTTCTTCTAATACACCGTGAAAATTGTTGTCGTCGCTTCCACTCGTACTGTTTTCACCGACTACTAGGACTCCACTATTTCCTGTTGTGCATCAGGAATTGCAATTTATCTCGTGAAATCATACCCTAACCATGATGTATCCAGTGTAGGATCAAAGGTCAAGTGAATGTCCCATCAGAAGTGAGAAGAAATCATGTGAAATGTTGTACCAATGGTTTTGACGCTTCTCTTCTTGTGATAGAGATCTTGAACTTGTCGTGCCTAATGGTCGTACCTTCTGCATAAACACTTCAAACTCACCAACTATCTCATCCACGGGAATGCTATCATCATTTCATTCGTCCCGAGAAAACTGAGTTTCAATCTCACTTAAATATCTGGAACATAAGGTACTTGATTCATTCATGACATATGCTTTGGCAATGGACCCTTCAGGATGTGCTTTGTTTTAAATGTATTGCTTCGACATGCATAGGTTTCTTTCAATTGAAATACATCCACCTGTAATTAAATTGAACCAGTGACCTTTGCTTCATACAATAACTGAACAGCAAAATGTACCATTACACTGAAAAAAACCGGTAGAAATATTCTTTTCAATTTGCAAAGTATGATAATGATATCTGCTTGCAACTGGTCAAATCACTTACTCTTGTCGTCCTCGCTCATAGGTGGTGGAAAAAAGTATAAAGCTCAATAACAATAAGGTACACATTTTTCGATAACTGCACACGAATACCAATAGGTAAAAGTCGATGAAGCAAAACGTGACAGTCGTGAGTCTTAAGACCAAATATTTTCCAATCTCTCTCATTCACATATCGTGAAATATTAGAAATAAACCCATCGAAAAACTTAACTAGAACATAAATACATGTAATTATCTTGCACTAAGGGCAACCCTAATTCTAAATAAATAAACACACTCTTACTTCTAACAAACAACTCGTGTTCAAAAATAATAAACTACAGACTACTATAACTGTAGAATAGCCACAACAAATAAATAAGAAGTTTCAAATTCTTCAATTTCATCAATATCATACATTTAAAAATTTCACCAATATCACAATTTCAATCAATATTATCACAATTTCAATAATAATCAATCTCTAACATATTACAATTGGTAAAATTTCATTCACACTGTAGATAACATATTTTAGCCATTTATTTTTTATATTTACTTTACTTTATTTTCTTACTTTATTTTTTTACTTTATTTTTATTAAATTATGTTGATTTGAAGTTGAATTTATTTAAAAAAAAAAAGAAAAGAAAACAATAATTAAATTTCATATCTCCTCCCTGTTTTCTCTCAACCACTTTCTCAACAAGTCCCATGATTTTTCCCCCTCCCTCTCCACGATTCTCCCTCTTCACGATTCTTCCCGCTATCACAAACACGATCCTCACGATCCTACAGTCTTAAAAAAAACTACCATCTCAGTGCCCTATAAAAACAGAGAAAAAAAAAGGGAGATTTTTTTTGGAAGAAGGAAAGATCAGTTAAAAGGGTGAAAAGCGAAAAACTATTCTGCCAAAAGGTAAGCTTTTTTCTTTCCATCTTTTCCCTTTATTAGAATGTAGATTGTTCTTCCATTCTTCAAATTTTCTTTGCTTTTAATTCGTTAAATTGATTTTAACGAGCCCTTGATTTTGTTAGGTTAGACTAATTAAATCTATTCGTTCATCAAATTTTGTCTAGGTTGTACCGTGTTTAAATTTTTTAGGTTTATCGTGTTTCAATTTTGTTAGGTTTATACCAATTGAATATATTTTTCATTAAATTATGCCTCTGTATTTTAATTTTGTTGGGTTAAACCAGTTGCATCGGATTTTGCCTAGGTTGTATTATGTTTAATTTTTTTTAGGTTTAGGGTGTTTTAATTTTGTTAAGTTTAGTCCAATCCAATCTATAGACCAATCCAATCTATTTTTCATTAAATTATGTCTCTTCTTTGTATTTTAATTTTGTTAGGTTAAACCAGTTGCATCGAATTTTGCCTAGGCTGTTTAATTTTTTTAGGTTTAGGGTGTTTTAATTTCGTTAAGTTTAGACCAATCGAATCTATTTTTCATTAAATTATGCCTCTGCTTCGTGTTTTAATTTTGTTAGGGTAAACCAATTGAATACCAATAGAATATTGTTCCATAAAATTTGCTTACTGTGTTTAATTTTGTTAGATTTAGCGTGTTTTAATTTTATTAGGTTTAGGTCATTTGAATACCATCAAATCAAATCTGCTTTTGTGTTTTAATTTTGTTAGGTTTAGGTCATTTGAAAATTGTTACATCAAATTACCTATGCTTTTAAGCAATTTGATTTAAATTTGTTAAATTTATGGTCTAATTTGGTTGTTTTTACTGTTTATTAAATATGTTTGATATTGATAATTGATTAGATTTGTTGAGTGGCAGAATACTTATTTCACCACTATATATTATTTACTTTCCAAATATTATTTCTCAAACTGTATATATTTCTAAGTATATTATTTCCAATATTTTATTTTTGAATATGTCGATATTATCTCCAACTTGTATTATTTGGCAACATATATTGTTGGTCGTATTATTTGCCATATTTGCCAACTGTCTTATACTGTATTATTTATGGGAAAGAGTAATGTTCATTTATGGATTTTATGGTGAAAATTCCATAAATACATAAAATTTCTCAAAATTTAAAAATTAATTAGTAAATTATTTTAAACAAAGTATATCTAACAATTTAATATTTTAGAATGGGACTGAGTAGTGTTTTCTTTGGAATTCACTAATTCTTTAGATACATGAAATTTTCTATTAAAAGGCTATGATGGAGAGAAAAATATCAAAGTTTGATATATTAATATTCTTGAGGTAAATAAAAAATCTTTTTAAATAAAAATTAAATTCTATTTTTCTATTGGCTCTCATGCCACCCATATAATCATCAATTCATGCTTAGTTTTTTTCTTAGATATGAATTGATAACCATGGGACATTTAAAAAATATCAAATAAAAAACTTTGTTTTGTGAACTTCTTTAATTTAGTTTAAAAGATAAATTTTGGTAATCATTTTTATGAGTGTTGTAGGGTGCTAATACCTTCTCTACACACAACTAACTCCCGAACCTTAAATCTGAATTTATGTAGACCAATTTTTTTTTGTGACCAATCACACCTTAATATGATTGGTGGCGACTCCAAACCTTTTAAATATTAAAGATTAAATAAATGATTGGGGATGTCGGACGCTCCGCGTCGCGATCACGTCACGACACACACGTAGAATTTGATTCTTAAACGATTAAATATACATTTTAACTAAAAAACTATGCCAATTTAAATTACAAAGATATTTACTTAATTCTGTACATTCTAATGTACATACATTATTCCCTACCATACACATACAATATTTATACAATATACATTATTTCATAATGTACACGTAAAAAATTTATACAATATACAATTTTTACATACAATATACAATATACAATTTATACATACAATATACACTTTATACATACAATCTAATATATATTGTTTAGAAACAAAAAAAGAATAAAATACATTTTTTTTACCGGTAGAGACGACAAACCAAATAGACGACGACACGAGGATGGTGGGTGGCAGTCGGTGACGGCGGTGGACACAGAAGCACGAACGGCGGCGAGCTCTTCGATCGATCTTCTTCTATCTTTTCTTTCTTTCTCTTCTCCCTTTTCTCTTTTCTTCTAGAAGTGTGTCTGTGTTCTATGAATGTAGAACTAAATTGAGAGGGGATTTCCCAATGCAGCTCGAAAACATCGAGAGAACCCCTAACTAGCGACGCCGTCACTTATGGCTCGTCGATTCTCCATAAACGACCAACGCAGTCACTTATGGCGTCATGAGAAGCTTTTCAAAAGCAGTCAAAACATCACACATTTCATGATATTACCTACGCCACGTCGGTAGAGTTGCGACCTTTCACGACGCCAAGCAATTTGGCGCTATAATGTGATTATCAGAATATTTTAAATATATAACCTTTACCGGTACGGTCAAAGCAACGTCGGCAAAAGATCGACCTCTCAGGACGCACTACATGAAAAATCGGTAGCTATTGAGGAAACGGCGATGCATACATGCATGACATCGTAAAAAGTCTTTATTATTATTTCAACTAAACGTTTTCTCGACATCTCCTCGCTCGACGTCATGGAAGTCTCACCTTTTCCGATGTTTATTATGGGATGTCGACATACCTCCCTACTACCGACGGCTTCTTCACGATGTCGCGAATAGGTTCTTCTTACGACGTCTCTTTTTCCGACGCCTCTTTCTGTGTCAGCAGACCTCCGATTTTTTGTAGTGTGTCACAAACGTTCTTTTCAATATGCATTACATCCAATAAGGTAATTCAAAAAAGATACTCACTTCATCTAATTTAGACTCTATTTCTTTTTTTATATCTTTCGGTAATGGATGTTTACTCATCACTTGAAACTCCAAAAAATCTAATTGTTCCAAGATATTATGCCCATTCAATACAATTGGACGAGGACCCACTCGATATTTCCATCATGTAGCTTACCTCTACGCTATACATGATTATCTGGAAGATAACGTCGGTGTCCCATGGAAGCTATTTTTCCTCTTATCTTGAATGATGATTTATCTCTCATGCAGATGAGCCATGTCTGATACTCCATCCAAGTAAGTCACCATACGCTAGAAAGTTATTAATAGTCCACAACAAAGTTGCGTACAACTGAAAAAACTAACCTGTAAGAGAATCATACGTACGAACACCAAGACTGCATAACTCTTTCAGTTCCTCAATCAATGGTTGAAGGTAAACATCAATTTCCCTACCAGGAGATCTTCGATTAGGTATTAGCAAAGACATGAAAAAGTTAGACTCTTTCATGCATTTCCAAGGTGGCAAATTGTAAGGTATTAACACTACAGACCATATATTGTAGACAGTACTGATATGCCCAAATGAATTGAACCCATCAGAAGTTAATCCCAAACGAACGTTTCGTGGATCTAAAGCGAACTCGAGAAATTCATAGTCAAAATGCTTTCATCTCTCTGCATCAGCTGGATGTCTCAACACGTCCTCTGTTTCGACTCATTTATCATTCTGCCATATTATTTCAAACAAGCCCTCTTGAATACAGACAATCTTTGTAATCTCAATATCAAAGAAAAGTATCGCAATAACTTGTGTGAAGTTCTTTTCCCTCTTTTAAGACTAGACTTGTACTGAAGCTCACCATAAGTTAGACAATATTGCAAATCGATAAACTCCTTCCACTACAATACACAATCATACTTACATGCACGAATAGTCTCATATCTCAAGCCCAAGTCACACAATTTTTGTTTCGCTTCATAGAAAGAACTAGGGTAGTAGTATTTCACATTGGAAACACACGTTTTAACAGTTGTAATAACATGTCGAAGGACTTGTTACTTCAATCGTTGAGAACCTTAACATGCAACGTAACCCAAAAACTCAGGGATGAAAATTCTGAACACTCGAGGTATAGCTCATGATGTGTTTGGTTTAATAAGTTCTGAAATATATTCACCGCCCCCTTTTCTACAGCACTATTGAACGACATGTCATTCTCCAAACCTTCCTCCATCGTTTCTTCTTCGTGTTTAACTAGAGCTTGTAAATCATGCAGCATACCCAACAGTTCATTGTCTTTAGAAAATGGATTACTACTAGTTCCTTCAATATGGAAGGGGTCACTGCTAGTTCCTTCATGGAAGGGGTCACTACTAGTTCCTTCATGGAAATGGTCACTACTAGTTCCTTCATCAAATCTTTCTATACCTTTATACAAGTTCACTCGCTCTCTATGATACACCCATTTTATATAGGAGAAGCATATTCCAATCATTATTAAATTGTCTCCACACCCACTAATGAGTCTCAATTTGAGTTTAAACATCTCTTGCATGGACACCTTATCCGTCTGTACTTATCGACATGATACTTCACAACTTCTAAAATTTGGAAAACTTGTTCTCTATATTCAATTGATAACTTATTCCTTTGTTTTATCCAACTAATTACAAGCGTTAGTAGCTACCTAACACTGCGAACAAATTATCTTGCACTAAGCGCAACCATAATTCTAACTAAATAAAGGCTACCTTACTTCTAACAAACAAATCATGTTCACAAATAATAAACTACAGACTACCATAATTGCACGATAGCCATAACACATCAGTAAAAAGTTTCAAATTCATCAATTTCATCAATTTAAAATTATCAATATATCTAAATCTCTCTATAACAATCATAACCACAATTTCAATAATTTAAACCCTAACATATTACAATTTTGAAAATTTCATTTATATATATATATATACATTTTAACTCAAAAACTCAAACAATTTCAATATACAATTTAAATTTAAAAAACATTTACTTATTCATGCAACAAATTTAATAATAAGCATACATACAATATACAATCTACACATACAATATATATACAATCTACAATCTACAAATCACAATCACAATTACAAATATACATATATTTTTTTTAGAAACGAAAAAAAGAAAAAACCAAATACAATATTTTTACCGATAGAGATGACGAACTAAGTGGACGACGATAGGAGGATGGTGGGCGGCAGACGGTGATGGCTACGACGGCAGATAAGAACTCGACGGACGGCGATGACGGTCAACGACAGACATAAGGCAAATGGCTTTCCCTTTTCTCTTTTCTTTATTTTTCTTTTTCTTTTCACTTTTCTATTTTCTTTGTGTTGTGTTTTGTGAACACAGAACTAAAATGATAGAGGTTCTTCCAACGCACCCCAAAAACGTCGTGAGAACCCCTCAATTGTGAGGCCATAATTGACTGCGTCGTTGTTTCTCCATGTAATGCCAACACAGTCACTTATGGCGTTGTGAAAACATTTTCAAAATTCAGTGAAACCGTCACACTTTCTTGCGATGTCACCTACTTCTACGTCAACAAGAAGATCTACCTATCATGAAGTCATGCATTTTGGCATCGTGAAAAGTTTGTCATAATTATTTAAAGGTGCAACCTTTCTCGACGTGGTCAATTCAACGTCCCGTAGATGGACCAACTGCTAACACCATGCATGTACATGGTCAACGCAACATCCCAATTTCTATCAATTTTAATAATATTTTTCATTTTCCCCGAGGTCGTGCTCTTCTATGACGACCGTTATTAAGACAACGATGACACATGCATAACGTCGTGAAAAATATATATTATTATTTAAATGAAATATTTCCACAACATTTCCATGGACGACATCGTGGAAGGTTTATGCTCTTTTGACGTCTATATAGCTTTCCAATGTCGACGCCTCCTTTACTATGTTGTGAAAAGGGTCTTATTAGGACATTGTTTCTCTTGACACCTATTTCGACGTCGGGATAACTCTGATTTCTTATAGTACTAGAGTCAATCAAAGAGAAACCTATAGAGTTTTAGAGATCTACATTGCAATGGTTATCATATTGAGATTGATAGAAAGAATGGGATAGGGTTTCTTTATATTATATCTACTATGCCAAATGAAATGTATATTACAAAAATTATTTGCTTTATGTCACGCCTCCACCCGAAACACGTCCTCTTTGAACTGAGTGTGAACATGACTTAGGCGAACCGACATTTTGAGGTGAAAGGCTAGAACTTGGCACTCATGCTAGTGAAAGCTTCTATTATGCGGTAGGACAATAGGCAATATAAAAATAGTAATTCTTTTATTAACAATCTTGCTAAACACAAGCTTACAACTTGCAATTCAAAGGATTAACAAACTTAAGCTAACTACTACTATGCAACACTTCTTTGCTTAACCTAGGCGGGGGAAACTTAAAACCTAAACTAATAGCTTAGTGAGTGACAATGATTTAGAAATACGTTCGAGAAAAATAATTACATACAGTAAAAGCTTTCTTATTTTCAAAAACATCTTAACGCCTCATTACGCATTAAACAACACAATAGTCATATTAGACTCTACTTGTTCCTAATACCTGGATGTTGAACTTCCTAAACGCAAGAACTACGGTGATGATTACAACTTCACCATCAACATCCTTATGGACCCTCATTTAATACCAATTGCTTCGGCAATTGACTTGAACCGGACCTCTCAACACATTCAGCCATCCTTCTAACAAGTGCACCACTCATCAGATGGCAGCCTTTATTCTTATGTACTCATAATATCTAACTTCTGATTAGGAAGAAGACTAATGGTTTTGTATACATAGAAGCATCGGAACAATACAACTTCATATACATAGACATACTTTAAATTGGTCTTGTTATTTTTTATGTATATATGAGATTACAACATGAGCATATCTAATAACATGACAATATAAAAACATGACTTTAGTGGCAAAAGCATTTTTCAAAAGCGTGTTTTTCTTTTGAAGAGTCAGTCACTAAGTTGAGCCTTTTTTTTCCCTTTCTCCTTCTTATCGCCAAATTCTTCTTCCCTCTTGTTGTCTGATCCTATAATGAAGCTTTACCTTTTACTCCTATAATAGAACTTCCTCTTATCTAAACACTTAAATTAATCCATCTTCAAATCTATTTATACTCCCCTCAAATCAGCATAGTCATTATCACACTTCTTGCTCCTACTTAGTACATTATACATATTAGTTTAGTATTCTTCTTAAACCATGTTTAACTTTAAAAATTCATAACTTAAAATCCAAAACATAAATCAAGAAAGTTTCTTCTACAAACTTGTTTCTCATACTTTGAACTACATTACCTCAAAATTTCAACTTCTAATTCAAAGTAATGAGTTTTATAGCTTCTTGATACTCAACACTGCTCAACTTCACTTGAAAATTTATTTTCAAGGCTTTCCTTTAACAATTGAAAGTTTTCTCCACGTCCTCTTTGTCAAGAAACCTAACCCTTCTAATTAGACTCATTCTAAAATCACTTGAAATGCACAAGTGAAATGTGAGAATTTCCTCCTCAAAAGTTACCTTATGTATTGGTTCTTGCATGGTTGTTTTAAGAACCTCTTGCTTGCCCTTTTTCTTAATTCATTGCACGCCTAGACATTTGTATTCAACTTCCAATAGCAATACTAAAATGTCTCAACATCACTTGGTCATTTGGCATTTAAACTCACCTTGCTTAGCCTATCAACATAGCTCAGTTGACTTACTTACGTGGGTGTCAATGTATCATGTCGCCTAGCCTTGGCATACATCACAATGCATAGCTTTTTCCTAAGCCAATGGTGTCTATAAGCCTTGTACAACACCCATGTTGCATAGCTTATACCTTGACACACACACTATGCCACCCACTTTGTAACATTAAGATAATTTTGGAGCTAATTATCTTAATTTTGTTTAATTAGATTTAATTTATTGCGTGTTATTTTGAATTCATTTAATGAGAATTATTTGATTTTGTGGAAATTGAAATTAATTAAATATTTTTTAGATGAATATTTAATTAATTAGAGGTTTTGGCATGTGGTGTTTGTTGAGATTTTAATTAAATGGTAGGTTAAGAGGATTAAGTAAAGTTGTGGATTTTTAGTGTTATTGAAGTTGAATTAAATTAAATAATTATGGATGTTATTTAATTAAATTGTAGAATGAAAAGTTTGTTGGAGATTTGATAATTATATGTATATGTGGAAATATATATATATATATATATATATATATATATATAATTAATATGCGAAAGGAAAAGATAATTATATTTGTTGAAATATAATTATTTAAAGAAAAGATAATTGTATTTTGGAGAAAAAATATTTGTTAAGGGACAAAAAGGAAAATAATTATATTTTGGGAAAATATAATTATTTGTAAAAGGATAATTAGTTTGGAGAAAGATAAATAATAATTAATTATTGTGGAAGATAATTAATTATTTTGGAGAAAGATAAATATTGATTGTGGATAGAAGTTGCTATGATTGGGTAAATAAGGAAAGAGAAGGAATTAGATTTATTTAAAAGAAAAATTGATAATTATATATTGAAATATAATTATTAAAAAAAAGGAATGTAACATTCCAAATCTTTAAGGAGTTTTTATTAATTATGTTAAATTATTTGGGTGTTATATTAAGGATTTGAGCCAAAAATTTCATGGTTGAGTTAAGATAATTCATGTTGGAATTTTATGAGTGATTTATTGGAAAAGATTAGATTGATTAAAAAGAAATAAGGATTGAAGTTAATTTGAGATTTTGGAGGGAAAAGTTGATTTTGGTGGAATTAGATTTAATTGAGCATATATATATGAATATATATATTTAATTAATAATTTGGATTTTTTTGTGGAATATGATATTAATTATTTGGTTTTGTATAAATAATTAATATGGAAAAGTGAAGTTAATTATGTGACGGAATATAATTATATTTATTTGAAAAAGAAGATAATCCATGAGGAGAGAGATGATTGATTTGATTGGACGAGAAAAAATATATTTATTTAGAAGAGAGAATGATGGTTTAAATAAATATATATGTTTATTATAGATTTTGGTGAAAAAAAAAACAATAATAAGGGGTCTTTTCAAAAATATAAAAAAACCGTAAAATATTTACACTTTATAAAACAATTCCAAAAATGGAAAAAACCTAGAGACCCACTATGTAAAATACCAAAAATTTCCCATCAACCACGCCGTCAACAACGCACGCGTAATATATTTGCGATTGTTTAGATTTGGTTATCGTTTGATATGCGATTGTTTAGATATGGCTACAATTTATAAGCGATCGTTTAGATATGCCTACAATTTATACGCGATCGTTTAGATATGCCTACAACTTATACTTCATCGTTTAGAAATGATTTTTTTTTTCAAAAATTTGGTATAGGATTTTTTTAATTCTTTTGGTACACGATTGTTTAGATTTCTTTATACGATCGTTTACTTTTTTTACATGATCATTTACTTTTTTTTACTTGATCATTTACATTTGGCTATTCCAATTCAAATGATTTTTTTTCAAGATTCTTTATACACGATTTTTTTATTTTTTTACACGATCGTTTACTTTTTTTAAATGATCATTTGCATTGGCTACTCCAATCTAAATAATTTTTTTTCAAGATTCTTTATACACAATCTTTTATTTTATTTTTTTACACGATCGTTTACATTTGACTACTTTTTTCAAGATTCTTTATACATAATCTTTTATTTTTTTTTACACGATCGTTTACTTTTTTTACACGATAGTTTACATTTCGCTACTCCGATCTAAATAATTTTTTTCCAAGATTCTTTATAGACAATCTTTTAGATTTTGCTATTTTTGTACATAACGTAAAAAAAAAAAAGAAAAGAAGATAGATGATGGAAAGAAATCGCAGCAAAAAAAAAAAGAAAAAGAAGAAAAACGATGGAAAGATTAAACGACGTAAATAAAGAATTGAAAAATAAGAAATATGCTAAAAAGAAATTGCAGAAAAAAAAAAGGAAAGAAAACAGGCGAAATCGCACAAGGAAGACGATGAAAGAAATAGCAAGAGGAAGACGAATCGTGAGAAAGAAAAGAAAGATGGAAGGGCAAACCTGGAATATTTAAAAATTGGCTTTGTTATACGAGGCGTAAATACTTTGGTGTTTTGTTACATTTACAAGAGTTTTCCTAATAATAAAAAAGTATTATTATTATTATTAATGGTTATAAATGTTTAAGATTTTGTGCATTTAAGGAATTTATTGAATAAAGATAATGGGAATAAATATATATATATATATATTAGATAAAAAGATATGTATATTTTGATATTATATATATATATATATATCCTAAAAGGAAAAGAAAATAATAATAATAAATATTATTGATATATTTTGGTCTATAAATACCATTGGAATGCTTAAGTTGAAAATAAAAGGAAGAAGAAAAAGGTTTTATCTTCTTTACTAAGATAACCCTCTACTGCTGGCGCCTCACCAATTTTAGTTATGATTGGTCCCTTTGGCAAAGCTTGAAGATTTTAAGTGATAAATTTTTTCATGAAGGATAAGAGAATTTTTCAACTTCCATTGAAGTAACCTTCATAAGCTAAGGTAATTAAATTAATAATTTATTAATTTAATTTTGGTTCTAATTGAGGTTTCTTTAAAGGTTCAATTGGCTAATTTTTAAAGATTTAAATCTTAGATTTTTCCCAATCAAGATTGAATTGGTTTCAACCCCATTTTTTAAAAGTTAATTAATTTGGTAGAATTTTTGAATGATAGCAAATTGCTAATTTCATTAATTAAGATACTAAAATTTTCTTTTATGATTAGGATCAAATTAATTAGAGAATTTTTTACTGTCAGCTAGGGAGTACCTTTTTTGGCTAAAATCTCCAGGTAAGAGATTCTCCTGCTAAACCTTCAAACTGAAGTTAAGAGCTTGCATGTAATTTTCTATTATGCATTGATGTAGCTAAGATCACTAGTACAAATTTGGGTTTTAACGACACTACAAATCAAAACATTGTGTCGTTAAAAATAAAAAAGGGGTAAGGTAGAAGTAAAATGTGTCGTTAAAAATAGAAGTGACACACTATTTCTTGACACAATTCTATTGTTACAATTTAATTTTTTTGACACATTTAAAGTGTCGTTAATTAACGACAAATTCTTTGTGTCATTAAATAAAATTTAAAATAAAGAAAACCAAAAATTTTAAAAATTTCAATTCCCTCTTCGCGCGACATTCAAAAAGAGTTTTACAATTAACTCAATCTTTTCTCTCTCTCCCTACAAAAAAACGGGAAACAACGTAACTCATCTCCAAATCTAAGAGACTGTCGTCAAACCCACTAATCTCACACCGTCGGACAAGCAAACATTATCTAAGAGACTGCCGTCGAACCCATCAATCTAAGAGACTACCGTCAAAGAATCTTGGCTGCTCCGATTTCTCTTCTCCCTCGGCTACTAGAAAAATGGGTTTTAATGACCCTACTAATCAAGGTATTGTGTCGTTGAAAATAAAAAAGATGGGGTGAGGTACAATTGTGTTATTGAAAATTATTTATTAACACAATTTAATTTTTCTTGACACATTTAAAACCTCGTTAATTATCAAAAAAATCATTGACATTCAAGGTCGTGAGTTTGAATCCCAGCCGAGCGTATTCCTTTGTTTCCCATTTTCGTAGGACTTCACGCCTACACCTTTTCCACTCTTCAGCTAATCTATGCATGTCACATGTCGTCTTCTCCTCATGCGAGCGCCTTTGATGTTGTGTATTCGAATCTCATAGCCTGCAAATCATTTTTTCTCACATATTTGCAGTGGCAATCTTGTAAATATATAACAACTTTCCGAAAATCCTCTCCTTTCTGTCAAATTGAGCGCGCGCCTGGTCCTAAAGTTATGAATTCGAAACCCATGGAGCGGTTATTTTCATTTCTTTTCTATATATAACTCATTTTTCTGTAAATCTTAATCAATTTTCAGTTATATTTGATCCATTCATAAATCCAACTTCAATTTTCACCCAAATTCTCTTTAAATATTATTTTTTCAAAACTCTCCCATCTCATTTTGTCATTTTTTCTCTAAAAAATATTCCATCAATCTTTTATTCCAATAGAGGGGTAATCTTCTAAGGGGTAAGAGGATCGTGGGCATTCAATTTATTTGAGAGTTTCTTCCATTTTTCTTCTAATTTAGCATGTTGATTCTTTAATTTTTGTTCAAGAACGAAGTCAATTTCATGTGATCTCTATGAAACAATCTTTTAATTTACTCTTGATTGTTTAATTAGTATGCAAGATACATTTTGTATAGAAAATTAAAGTGCAAAATTCAATTGATTATCTTTGTCTACAAGAAATATTTTTTGATTCAATGGAGGGGTAATCTTCTAAGAACATTATTTTGTAGATACAACATTTTATCCTTTATTTATTATTTTATTTTATTTATTTTACTTTATTTTTATTTTATTTTGAAAGTTGGATTTGAATTTGAATTTAACTTTTTCTTTTTTAAACAAAAAAAAAAAAGAATATGAGTCTCTTCCCTATTTTTCCTCGACTCACCCAATTTTCTCTCCCTCTCCCACCTTCTCCACTATCTTCCCTATTTTCCCTCAACTCACCCAATTTTCTCTCCATACCCACCTTCTCCACTCTCCTCCCTATTTTCCCTAAACTAACCCAATTTTCTCTCTTACTCCACCTTCTCCACTATAAAAATAAAGGAGGATATTTTTATGGAGGGTACGTTTGAGATCAATTGGAAGGGTTAAAAAAAGCTAAGCAAACTATTTTGTCAAAGGTATTTTTTTTTAATTTTCTCTCTTTCCCTTCACTTTTGAGGGTTGAAAAAAGTAAAACTATTCTGTCAAATTGGTCTTCAAATGTTTTTTTTTTTAAAATTTCCTCCATTTCATTTCCCTTCTGAGAGTGTGATCAATTATAAGGATGTAGTTTTTTAAATTTGTTTTTGTTGTAATTTCGTTAATTAATTTTAAGGGGACTTTAATTTTGTTAGGGTTAGGCCAATTAGGTTTACTGTGCTTTTATTGTTACTTCAAATTTAGGCCATTTGGGTTTACTGTGTTTGCTTTTATTGTTAGTTCAAATTTAAGTCAATTGAATTTATTGTTTTTTAGGTCAATTAATTTCAATGTGCTTCGAATTTGTTAGATTTAGGTTATTTGAGCTTATAATTTTGTTAGATTTAGGTCAATTGAATTTATGGTTGCTTCAAATTTAATAGATTTAGGCCAATTGATTCAAATTTGTTAGATTTAGGCCATTTTATTCTATATTCTTTAAATTTGTTATGTTTAAGCCAATTGATTTAATTTGGCTATTGTCAATTGATTAGACTTGTTTAAGCCAATTGATTTAATTTGTCTATTATCAAAAAAGACAAAATACTTTGTTAGGTTTGATATTTATTTCATATTATTTCTCAACTTGTATATTATATTAGATATATTATTTTATATTATATTCGATATATTATTTTATATTATATCCGATATTATTATTTTATATTATTTTCAATATATTATTTTATATTATTTCCAATATATTTATTCTCAATCTGTATATTATTTCCAATATAGTATTTCTCAACCTGTCTATTATATTATTTCGTCAACTATATTATTTGCCAAATCATTTGCCAACCTTTATTATTTTCCAACCTATATTTGTCATATTTCACATTGTTTTGCTATTATTATTATTATTATTATTATTATTATTATTATTATTATTATTATTATTATTATTATTATTATTTATTTATTTATTTATTTTTCAATTTCTATAATTGCAAAATGTATGAAAAATTTATTTATTTATTGCCATATGGGTATAAAAATTTGAGACGGAAAGGAATAATGTTCATTTATGGATTTTATGGTTCTTGGCTTGCAACTAGTATATTTACATTTTTCAATTAGTAAAAAAATTTCATTTTTCCTCACTTAGATGACTTTTTTTGCTTTTTCGAACTTCTGCCAATCTATGAAGTATCATGCTATGTAAGTTTAATTATCATCTAATTTTAACATTACGAATAGTGATAGACTAAATTAAAAACTATAAGAGAATAAGATACAAAACTAGGACTTCTCAATTTAAGCCATTAAAGATTTACTTATGTGTTGAATGTCAATGATGATGTTTTCTTGTTTTATGGTTCCCAGGAAAAAAGAAGAATTATTTAGATCAATATATTGTGTACTCGATTTTTTGGGTTGAATTTGATAGAAGAGGCACTACAAGAGATCTTTGATAGCAACACTTGCCAATCTTCATGGTAAGAAAGTTTTGAAACAAACTTATTTTGCAACTGGATTTTATATATTATTTGGATTTTTGGAGTATGTAAAATTTTAAAGTGTTTGTTATTTGTTACATTGTTTGTTGTTTTCTCATAACACTGGTTGCAACTTTTGTTCTTGGAATAACTTGAAAATGATGTTAACTTAATTTATTATGAACTCTGTTAGGAATCAAATAATAAGTTAATATATTGCATATGAAACAATAATTGTATAACTTTCGTAGTTTGCTATTCATTATTAGGGCTTCCGAACTTACAAGAAAGAAGAAGCCTCTGTGGAGGGTAATCAAGATATGGGGGTGGAGATTTAGTAAAAGAAAAAGGTAAGCGTGCTTTATGTTTTGTAAGGTAACTTAACTATTTTATTTTAGGAATCATGTTAACGTGTACTTAGGAATGTTGCTTTGACTATCCTGCAGTGGTAGCCATTGAAAATCTATTTTGTGCGATCCGCTTAGACATATGTTTTAGGAATCATGTTGAAACGTACTTAGGAACTTGATACTTTGTTGGTGTTAATTATTCTGCAGTTATGGTAGTCATTGAAAAGCTATTTTTTCAATCCGCTTAGACATATGTTATAGGAATCATGTTGTTTTGTATTTACTTTGGAGGAGGGGGGCTAATGGTAAGTTTATGCTAAGTTTCAACTTGATGCAAACTAGAACATTGCTTGATCTGTAAAGATTGAATCAAAATTTACATTTGCAACATTTATATACAATGCTTATGCCTATGCTTATGTAGTTTTTTTTAAAATATTTTGCATTCTTTATGGGTCTTTTATTAAAAATCTTGGTTGTATGAACTTTGGACGCTTATTTTGAAAAGTTTATTGGTCTGCTTATTAAGAAGGTGATTTTTGTTTAACATGTACTTAATGTTTATGCTTATGTTTATGCATTTTCTGTAATGAATGTAGGCTAAGGTTCATTTTCTTCAAATTTGTAGGTAGTTGAAGAATCCATGGACCAATGTATCGATCAAGCTCTCATTTATGCGTCAGTTTGATTAGATTAGGTCACACATACATGTAATATTACAGTAAATTTATATTTTAGATTATTGTAAAATCTTTACCGATAATGTAAGTTATATTTTTTTATTATCAATATAAATATCTTTCCAAACATATGTGGGTAATGCTGAAATTTAGTATTTCATTTTTTTGAAAGAAGAAATATATGACAGAAAAATATGTGTTGCGAAAATGAAGAATAACGAGACCAAACATGTGTCGACATATAAGCCTTTATTAAACATAAATTTATTGACAACATATTTGTGTCAATTTAGTGTCGTTAAAGCACATTTCTTGACAACAATTTTGTGTAACGAAATATTTACAACGACAATATATTAGTATCGAGTTATATTGAAAGGTGACACACTTAAAGCGTCGTTATAAAAGTATTAATGATAATATATTGGTGTCGAGTGATAGATAACGGTGACACATTTAAATTGTCAATGTAATAGTATTAATGACAATATATTTGTGTCGAGTGACAGATTACGGTGACACATTTAAAGTGTCAATGTAAGGGTATTAATGACAATATATTTGTGTCAAGGTACAGATAACTGGACATATTTAAAGCGTCAATATAAGGTTATTAATGACAATAAATTTGTGTCGAGTAATAGATAAAGGTGACACATTTAAAACGTCAATCTAAGAGTATTAATGACAATATATTAGTGTCAAGGTATAGACAACGGTGACAGATGATTTGCGTCAATATAAGGGTATTGATGACAACATATTGGTGTCGAGTTATAGATAACAGTGTCATATTTATTGCGTCAAGGTAAAGGTATTAATGACACAATTGTGATGTCATCTAAGCATATTTAATAACACGTTTTTCAAAGTGTCGTTAAATAGCCTTTCTCGACAGTGGCTTCAATGACGCAAAAATTGTATCATTGAAAGTCTTTATGACGCAAAACTTGCGTCGTTAAAACCCATATTTGTAGTAGTGGATGCATATTGTGTTGATGTTGATGATTGATGATGATGACTGATATTATGTTTATAACAGGTAGTATGTTAATGATGATGATTGATTTACGTTGATGATGATGCATGATTTATTAATCACATGATTAAGGACATTAAGATTAATATTCATGTCATGTTTATGATGTTTATGATATGCTACATGTTATGGATGGGTGTTCTGTTAACTTTGTCTATTAGAGTCATACCCACATGGTTGTCCCTCGGGATCACTACCTTTTTATGACTGTGTAGTCCGATGCGATCACCAGTCGAGTATGAGATGATATGTATATGAGTAACTCGACGGGGTCACTTACAGCCCGATTGTCTTAGTGTTTCCTCTAGGTGTTCCTTTGGGTTCAGCAAAGACCAAAGATGTTCCTATGGGATTACAGATTGCACGTGTTCGGGAACGTGCCAGTTTAGGCGTACTACTCTACAGGACTCTAATGGGAAGTAAACAGACAACTAGCGAGACTAGTAGTTGGTCCCTTTGTAACGCCATAAATTAAGGTAATCTATTTTAATTATCTTAAGTTTAATTTTGACTAATGTTGGAATTATTTCGGGTGTTATATGATTTAAATTGTGGAAACCCCTGATTTGTAGAAATTAGAATTAATTAAATACTTTGGAAAAATATCTAATTAATTGAATTTTGGAATTAATGATTGATTTGGTTTGTTTATAAGTAGTTTGTGTTGGAAGATTTGTATTTGAAAGAAATTTGATTAATTATATATGATTATATAATTAATTAAAATTTAAAGATAAAATAATTATGAAAATAATGTAATTATTTAAGGTTATATATTATTTTTGGAAAGAAAAATGGTGATTTGATTGGAGAGAGAGGGAGATTTGAGTTTAAAAAAGTAGATTTGATGGGTTTAAATGAAGAGAGAGATTGAGTTGTTTGGAATAAAATAAGGAAAGATAAAAGAAAAGTAATAATAAATTATTATTTCATTAAATATCCCCTTGGAAAGCGTGAGATGTTACTATTCATCTTCTTCATTTGGAACCCTAACCCCCACAAAGGAAACCTTAGCCACCCTTGCTCCGCCGCGTCACCACCCTCTCCGATCACCACTATGAGCCTTTAGCCGCAAACGCTCGAGTTTCCTCGCTCGAGCCGAGCCGATCTTCTTTTGCAGCCAGTCGTTATGCCACGTGGTCATCGTCCAGGAGCCATTGACGAGCCTCATCGCACAGTCATGCACCGTCGACCAAAGCCCAGCCGTTAGATCGCCCACCATTTAAGTCGTCCTGTCAGTCGTCGCCTGGTTCCATCGTAGCCACCTTGTCAGCCATCCGTCTCCATCTCCGCTCGATAGCCAGTCGCCCTCCACCACGTCGTATCGTCAAGCAACAACCATCGAAGAACAGTCAGCGATCGTCGTCATCGAAGTTAGCCAACCCGAGTCGCATGCAACTCTAGCCGAGTTGCCCCTACGTATACGAGTTGCCCTATGCGTGTGAGCCACCAACCTGAGCCGTACGTAACTCCAACCGAGCTACCCCTACTCGTGCGAGCCATCCTGTGCATGTGAGCCACCTACCTGAGCCGTTTTCCCTGCCTTAGTCGAGCCGATTCCTATCTTCCAAGCCATTTAAGCCGCCAAGCTTGATTTCTGCCCCTTTTCACCTTTTTTATTTTTGTAAGTTTGATTTGGGTTTGGTTTAATGCTTAACAAGAGTAATTTTTTGACCCTAAAGAACTAAATTTTGGATTATTTAGTTAGATTTTATTTGGAACTTTAAGCTATGGATTTTTTCCAACCAAGGATAAGTCAGATTTAACATCAACTTTGGGTAAGTTGAAATAATTGAACTTTTGGGTCTTTAAGCAACCAATAAATTTATTTTCTTAGTATTTTACCCTTAATGTTTAGGATATTTCTTAGGAAGCTTGACCTAACTTTCAGGATTTTATCTCTTTGGATTAAGCTAATTTCCAAGTAAGATATTCTCCTACTAGACCTTCAAATTGAAGTAAGAGCTTGCATGTAATTTTTCGTTATGCTTTGTTGTAGCTGAGATGCATAATGAGTTTATGTTATGATAACTGATAATTAGGACAGAGTTTATGTTTATGTTGACTGTTAGTTATGACATGGTACGGTGATGATAATCGTGTGTGATGATGTTGATGTTCATGCATGCATTATTAATCTCATGGTTAAGACTGCTACAGTTAATATTCATGTCATGCTTATGATGTTATGTTATGCTGCATGCTTTATGATAGAGTGTACTGTTAGCTTTTTCTATTAGAGTCATATCCACATGAGTGTCCCTCAGGATCACCACCTTTTTATGACTGTGTAGTCCGACGGAATCACCAGCCCAGTATGAGATGATATGTTTACGAGTGGCTCGACGAGGTGTAACGCTCCGAAAATTTAAGGTAAAATTTACCTCGTTTTATGTAAAGTGCAAGTTGATATAATAATAATATAATATTAATTATATTATTATTATTAATATTTATTTTATTTGTTATAATATTAATATTATAATTATTATTATTAATTAATATTATAGAAATATTATTATTTCTAAAACAATAAACATTATTATTACATAATAATAAATTTTTATTTATTTAATATTAATATTATTAATATATTATTATTATTACTTTATTATTATTATTATTATTTATATTTAATATATATATTATTATTTAATTTAAATATTAATATTATATAATTATTAAGAATTATATATATATATATAATAATTTTTTTTTTTTTTTTAAAAAAAAAACCCTAATTCGCGCCACCCCCCCCCCAAATTTTCTTCTTCTCTTCTGTTTCTTCCTCTCCACCGCGCGCCGCCGATCCATTTTCTCTTCTTCCTCCATCCTTCGCCCGACCACCGCCGCCGCTTCTTCTTCTTCTTCGTCCGTCGTCTCCGTCTCCGAAGAACGAACAGCCGCCGCGACCTCAGCTCTTCTTCTCCTTCTTCTCCGGTGAACCCGAGCCCGCAATCGCAGCCGTGAAGCTTAACGGATCTCCGTTTCGCACCCAGCCAACGCCGCCGCCGCCTGTCCATTTGTTTCCACCGTCGGACGCCTCCCAGCGTCGTTTCGCCACCGCCGCCGTCGCCGGAAGAGAGAAAGCCCTCCAAAAACCGTGTTGCCGTTTCGCGCTGCAAAGACCCGACCCGGTTCCAAGCTGACCCGACCCGAAACCGCTTCCAGCCGAGCCGAGCGAGCCGAGTGAGCCGAGCCGAGCGAGTCGAGCGAGCCGAGCCGCGAGCCGAGTGAGCCGAGCCGCGAGCCGAGTGAGCTGAGCCGCGAGCCGAACCGAGCCGAGCCGAGCCGAACCGAGCCGAGCCGAGCCGAGAACCAAGCCGAGCCGAACCGAGCCGAGCCGAGCCGAGAACCAAGCCGAGCCGAGCCGAGCCGAGCCGAGCCGAGTAAGCCGAGTCGAGCCGAGCCGAGCCGAGTCCAAGCCGAGCCGAGCCGAGCCACCTAAGCCTTCCTTCCTCCACTTCGGTTCACGGTGAGTTTTCGGTAAGGATTGTTTTGATGAATTCCCTAATGTTACCTCGTCCGATTCGAGTTTGAATGTTGGATTAAGATATGGCCCTACTTTTCTCCCTTGAAGGTAGTAAGGAGTTGACGCTTAAGTTCTCGGGTCCCGCGGCAGGCTTGTTTGGAGGTAGTCCTCCTTTCCTTGGGTAAGTCAACGGGTGTCGTTTCCGACCTTTTAAAGCGACTTCTACTAGAGTCATCAACTAAAACCCTTGTGTTATCGTTCAGGTTGATCCGTTGAGCGTGGATTCGATCGAGGGGCATAACCGAGTATCAGGTAAGGGTTTTCCTACTACTGGACCCCGAATCCAGACTGGAAACGTAGTAATCCACAGGGGATTACACGTTAGTGACTGTACTGAATAACTGTATGCGTGTTGACTGTCAAGTACTGTTATTATATTTGTCTGATGTAAATATACTATGACTGTGAGTTGTGGATTGAGATTTTATGTTAATGGACCTTGAAGTTACGGTTTAGTATGTAGTAATACACTGGTCTGGATGTGGTTCATGGAATTTGGACGGGGATGGACAGTGAGTCCGGTTTTGGTTGGTTAGTCGATTGGACCTAGGCTTTTCCCTATTGGTGTGCGAATCGGTAATGCATATAGCAACTGAGGGTGTAGATGTTTAAACCTATACTATCTGACTGACAAAGCCTATGGCGGGACTGTGATATGAATGCCGTTGGAATGTGACTGATGTAAACAGTTTAGTTTGGACTGAGGGGTAACGGTTAGCTTCATCTATGGGGTAGTGTGCCTTACAGATATGTGCGTCCTTCGGGAGCACTAGACTGATATGTGCGTCCTTCGGGAGCACCAGACTGATATGTGCATCCTTCGGGAGCACCAGACTGATAAGTGCGTCCTTCGGGAGCAGGAGCACTAGACTGATATGTGCGTCCTTCGGGAGCACTAGACTGATATGTGCATCCTTCGGGAGCACTAGACTGATATGTGCATCCTTCGGGAGCACTAGACTGTTATGTAGGGTACCCCCAAATAGGAAGTTAACTGTTGTCCCCTAACGGGCCCAGTAGTGGGTCCCTTACTGGGTATGTTTATACTCACCCTTTCTCTTCTTTAACTTTTCAGGTAGGGGTACAGCGAGGGGCAGACCGACGAGAGGCAGGAAGGATGCGTGAAGGCCATATGGACGCGTCTGGTTTTCTTATCGCTTCCGCTATGTATTTTGCCAGAATATTTTGACTTGTGATTTTGAACTGGTGACTTGATATTTTATTTTGCGACTTTTTGATTATTTAAAATAGGGCCCGAAACTGTCTTTTGTAAGATTTTTAATGTTTTAATGAATCGTAACTGGTCCGTTTTAAACTTTATGTGGAATGGTCGAGTTTTGGATGTTTGGTAGTGACCTCAGCTTAGTCCGGAAAGTTGGGTCGTTACAGTTGGTATCAGAGCCTAAGTTTTAGGTTCTGTAGACTGACTTATAATGTGAGTCTGTGTTTTGTGTCCTTATGGCTGAAACGATCCTTGCCGCTCGTCAGGTACGCTCTCATGAAAGTATATGTATAACTCTACATGCATTACCTTACCTAAGTTAAAATGCAAATTCAATTACCATTTATGACTAAAAGGAATCGTTGGTGGTTGTTAGGGAAATGCCACCAAGGAGGGGTGCACGTAGGGGTGGCCGAGGAGGCCGAGGAAGGGGAGCAGGACGCGTTCAGCCTGAGGTGCAGCCTGTAGCCCAAGCCCCTGACCCGGCTGCGCCAGTTACTCATGCGGACCTAGCCGCCATGGAGCAGAGGTTTAGAGATATGATTATGCAGATGCGGGAGCAGCAGAAGCCTGTCTCGCCAACTCCGGCGCCAGCTCCAGCGCCAGCTCCAGCGCCAGCTCCAGCACTAGTTCCTGCTCCAGCTCCGGTACCAGTTGCACCCCAGTTTGTGCCGGATCAGTTGTCAGCAGAGGCTAAGCATCTGAGGGATTTCAGGAAGTATAATCCCACGACGTTCGATGGGTCCTTGGAGGACCCCACCAGGGCTCAGATGTGGTTATCTTCCTTGGAGACCATATTCCGTTACATGAAGTGCCCTGAGGATCAGAAGGTTCAGTGTGCTAGATTTATGTTGACTGACAGAGGTACTGCATGGTGGGAGACTACAGAGAGAATGCTAGGTGGTGATGTGAGTCAGATCACGTGGCAGCAGTTCAAGGAGAGTTTCTATGCGAAATTCTTCTCTGCCAGTTTGAGAGATGCCAAGCGGCAGGAGTTCCTGAACCTAGAGCAGGGTGACATGACAGTGGAGCAGTATGATGCGGAGTTTGACATGTTATCCCGCTTCGCTCCCGAGATGATAGCGACTGAGGCGGCCAGAGCTGATAAGTTTGTTAGAGGCCTCCAACTGGACATTCAGGGTTTGGTCCGAGCTTTCAGACCCGCTACTCATGCCGATGCACTGCGCCTGGCAGTGGATCTCAGTTTACAGGAGAGGGCCAACTCGTCTAAGACCGCTGGTAGAGGTTCGACATCGGGACAGAAAAGGAAGGCTGAGCAGCAGCCTGTTCCAGTGCCACAGCGGAATTTCAGACCAGGTGGTGAGTTTCGCAGCTTCCAGCAGAAACCTTTTGAGGCAGGGGAGGCTGCCAGGGTGAAGCCGTTGTGTACCACTTGTGGGAAGCACCATTTGGGCCGTTGCTTATTCGGGACCAGGACCTGCTTTAAGTGCAGGCAAGAGGGTCATACAGCTGATAGATGCCCGTTGAGACTCACGGGGATCGCGCAGAACCAGGGAGCAGGTGCTCCACATCAGGGTAGAGTCTTTGCTACCAACAGGACCGAGGCTGAGAAGGCAGGCACAGTAGTGACAGGTACGCTCCCAGTGTTGGGGCATTACGCCTTAGTTTTGTTTGATTCGGGTTCGTCGCATTCTTTTATCTCTTCCGCATTTGTGTCGCATGCCCGCTTAGAGGTAGAGCTCTTACACCATGTTCTGTCAGTATCTACTCCTTCCGGGGAATGTATGTTGTCGAAAGAAAAGGTGAAGGCATGTCAGATTGAGATAGCAGGCCATGTGATTGAAGTAACGCTGATAGTTCTGGATATGCTAGACTTTGATGTAATCCTGGGTATGGACTGGTTGGCCGCTAACCACGCCAGTATAGATTGTTCACGTAAGGAGGTAACGTTTAACCCTCCCTCGATGGCCAGTTTTAAATTTAAGGGAGGAGGGTCAAAGTCGTTGCCTCAGGTAATCTCAGCCATCAGGGCCAGTAAACTGCTCAGTCAGGGTACTTGGGGTATCTTAGCGAGCGTGGTGGATACTAGAGAGGCCGATGTATCCCTGTCATCAGAACCAGTAGTGAGGGACTACCCGGATGTCTTTCCGGAGGAACTTCCAGGGTTACCTCCGCACAGGGAGGTTGAGTTTGCCATAGAGTTGGAGCCGGGCACGGTTCCTATATCCAGAGCCCCTTACAGAATGGCCCCCGCAGAATTGAAAGAACTGAAGGTACAGTTACAGGAATTGCTTGATAAGGGATTCATTCGATCGAGCGTGTCACCATGGGGTGCGCCAGTCTTATTCGTTAAGAAGAAGGACGGATCGATGCGTCTATGCATTGACTATAGGGAGTTGAATAAGGTAACCGTGAAGAACAGATATCCCTTGCCCAGGATTGACGATCTATTTGACCACTTACAGGGAGCCACAGTGTTCTCTAAGATTGATCTTCGGTCGGGATACCATCAGCTGAGGATTAAGGATGAGGATATACCGAAGACAGCATTTCGTTCCAGATATGGACACTACGAGTTTATTGTGATGTCTTTTGGTTTGACGAATGCTCCGGCAGTATTTATGGACTTGATGAACAGAGTGTTTAGGGAGTTCCTAGATACTTTTGTGATCGTGTTTATCGACGATATCTTGATATACTCCAAGACGGAGGCCGAACACGAGGAGCATTTACGTATGGTTTTGCAAACACTTCGGGATAATAAATTGTATGCAAAGTTCTCGAAATGCGAGTTTTGGCTGAAGCAGGTGTCCTTTCTGGGCCACGTGGTTTCTAAGGCTGGAGTCTCTGTGGATCCAGCTAAGATAGAGGCAGTCACTGGTTGGACCCGACCTTCCACAGTCAGTGAGGTTCGTAGCTTTCTGGGTTTAGCAGGCTATTATCGACGGTTTGTGGAGAACTTTTCTCGTATAGCTACTCCTCTTACTCAGTTGACCAGAAAGGGAGTTCCTTTTGTTTGGAGCAAGGCATGTGAGGACAGTTTCCTTCCTTTTGTTTGGAGCAAGGCATGTGAGGACAGTTTCCAGACCCTTAAACAGAAGCTAGTTACCGCACCGGTTCTTACTGTACCTGATGGTTCTGGCAGTTTTGTGATTTATAGTGATGCTTCCAAGAAAGGTTTAGGTTGCGTTTTGATGCAGCAGGGTAAGGTGGTCGCTTATGCGTCTCGTCAGTTGAAGAGTCATGAACAGAACTACCCTACACATGATCTAGAGTTGGCAGCAGTGGTTTTTGCTTTGAAAATATGGAGGCACTATTTATATGGTGAAAAGATACAGATATTCACAGATCATAAGAGCTTGAAATACTTCTTTACTCAGAAAGAATTGAATATGAGACAGCGAAGGTGGCTTGAGTTAGTGAAGGATTACGATTGTGAAATACTGTATCATCCAGGCAAGGCAAATGTGGTAGCTGATGCTCTTAGTAGGAAGGTGTCACATTCAGCAGCACTTATTACCCGGCAGGCCCCATTGCATCGGGATCTCGAGTGGGCTGAGATTGCAGTGTCAGTAGGGGCAGTTACTATGCAGTTAGCCCAGTTGACGGTACAGCCGACTTTGAGGCAAAGGATCATCAATGCTCAGAGTAACGATCCTTATCTGGTTGAGAAACGTGGCCTAGCAGAGGCAGGGCAAGCGGTTGAGTTCTCATTATCCTCGGATGGTGGACTTTTGTTTGAGAGACGCCTCTGTGTGCCGTCTGATAGTGCGATTAAGACAGAATTATTATCTGAGGCTCACAGTTCCCCATTTTCCATGCACCCAGGTAGTACGAAGATGTATCAGGACCTGAAGCGGGTTTATTGGTGGCGTAACATGAAGAGGGAGGTAGCAGAATTTGTTAGTAGATGCTTGGTGTGTCAGCAGGTTAAGGCACCAAGGCAGAAACCAGCGGGTTTGTTACAACCCTTGAGTATACCGGAATGGAAATGGGAAAACGTGTCCATGGATTTCATTACGGGACTGCCGAGGACTCTGAGGGGTTTTACAGTGATTTGGGTTGTGGTGGATAGGCTTACCAAGTCAGCACACTTTGTTCCGGGTAAATCCACCTATACTGCCAGTAAGTGGGCACAGTTGTACATGTCCGAGATAGTGAGGTTGCATGGGGTGCCAGTGTCGATTGTTTCTGATAGAGATGCCCGTTTCACTTCCAAATTTTGGAAGGGTTTGCAGACTGCTATGGGCACGAGGTTGGACTTTAGTACGGCTTTCCATCCACAGACTGACGGTCAGACTGAGCGTCTGAACCAGGTTTTAGAGGATATGTTGCGAGCGTGTGCATTGGAATTTCCAGGTAGCTGGGACTCCCACTTACATTTGATGGAATTTGCTTATAATAACAGTTATCAGGCTACTATTGGCATGGCACCGTTTGAGGCCCTGTACGGCAAATGTTGTAGATCCCCGGTTTGCTGGGGTGAGGTAGGTGAGCAGAGATTGATGGGTCCTGAGTTAGTTCAGTCTACTAACGAAGCGATTCAGAAGATTAGATCACGCATGCATACCGCTCAGAGTAGACAGAAGAGTTATGCAGATGTGAGGCGGAAGGACCTTGAGTTTGAGATAGGGGATAAGGTATTCTTAAAGGTAGCACCTATGAAAGGTGTCTTGCGTTTTGAAAGGAAGGGAAAGTTGAGTCCCCGTTTTGTTGGGCCGTTTGAGATTCTGGAGCGGATTGGCCCTGTAGCTTATCGCTTGGCGTTGCCTCCATCACTCTCGACAGTCCATGATGTGTTTCACGTTTCTATGTTGAGGAAGTACGTGCCAGATCCATCCCATGTAGTAGATTACGAGCCACTAGAGATTGATGAAAACTTGAGCTATGTTGAACAACCTGTTGAGGTGCTTGCTAGAGAGGTGAAGACGTTGAGAAATAAACAAATTCCCCTAGTTAAAGTCTTATGGCGGAATCACCGGGTAGAAGAGGCTACATGGGAGCGTGAAGACGACATGAGATCCCGTTATCCCGAACTGTTCGAGAAATAAAACTTTCGAGGACGAAAGTTCCTCAAGGAGGGAAGAATGTAACGCTCCGAAAATTTAAGGTAAAATTTTCCTCGTTTTATGTAAAGTGCAAGTTGATATAATAATAATATAATATTAATTATATTATTATTATTAATATTTATTTTATTTGTTATAATATTAATATTATAATTATTATTATTAATTAATATTATAGAAATATTATTATTTCTAAAACAATAAACATTATTATTACATAATAATAAATTTTTATTTATTTAATATTAATATTATTAATATATTATTATTATTACTTTATTATTATTATTATTATTTATATTTAATATATATATTATTATTTAATTTAAATTATTAATATTATATAATTATTAAGAATTATATATATATATATATATATAATAATTTTTTTTTTTTAAAAAAAAAACCCTAATTCGCGCCGCCGCCCCCCCCCCAAATTTTCTTCTTCTCTTTCGTTTCTTCCTCTCCACCGCGCGCCGCCGATCCATTTTCTCTTCTTCCTTCATCCTTCGCCCGACCGCCGCCGCCGCTTCTTCTTCTTCTTCGTCCGTCGTCTCCGTCTCCGAAGAACGAACAGCCGCCGCGACCTCAGCTCTTCTTCTCCTTCTTCTCCGGTGAACCCGAGCCCGCAATCGCAGCCGTGAAGCTTAACGGATCTCCGTTTCGCACCCAGCCAACGCCGCCGCCGCCTGTCCATTTGTTTCCACCGTCGGACGCCTCCCAGCGTCGTTTCGCCACCGCCGCCGTCGCCGGAAGAGAGAAAGCCCTCCAAAAACCATGTTGCCGTTTCGCGCTGCAAAGACCCGACCCGGTTCCAAGCTGACCCGACCCGAAACCGCTTCCAGCCGAGCCGCGAGCCGAGTGAGCCGAGCCGAGAACCAAGCCGAGCCGAACCGAGCCGAGCCGAGCCGAGAACCAAGCCGAGCCGAGCCGAGCCGAGCCGAGCCGAGCCGAGAACCAAGCCGAGTAAGCCGAACCGAGCCGAGCCGAGCCGAGAACCAAGCCGAGCCGAGCCGAGCCGAGCCGAGAACCAAGCCGAGTAAGCCGAACCGAGCCGAGCCGAGCCGAGAACCTAGCCGAGCCGAACTGAGCCGAGCCGAGCCGAGAACCAAGCCGAGCCGAGCCGAGCCGAGCCGAGCCGAGTCCAAGCCGAGCCGAGTCGAGCCACCTAAGCCTTCCTTCCTCCACTTCGGTTCACGGTGAGTTTTCGGTAAGGATTGTTTTGATGAATTCCCTAATGTTACCTCGTCCGATTCGAGTTTGAATGTTGGATTAAGATATGGCCCTACTTTTCTCCCTTGAAGGTAGTAAGGAGTTGACGCTTAAGTTCTCGGGTCCCGCCGCAGGCTTGTTTGGAGGTAGTCCTCCTTTCCTTAGGTAAGTCAACGGGTGTCGTTTCGGACCTTTTAAAGCGACTTCTACTAGAGTCATCAACTAAAACCCTTGTGTTATCGTTCAGGTTGATCCGTTGAGCGTGGATTTGATCGAGGGGCATAACCGAGTATCAGGTAAGGGTTTTCCTACTACTGGACCCCGAATCCAGACTGGAAACGTAGTAATCCACAGGGGATTACACGTTAGTGACTGTACTGAATAACTGTATGCGTGTTGACTGTCAAGTATTGTTATTATATTTGTCTGATGTAAATATACTGTGACTGTGAGTTGTGGATTGAGATTTTATGTTAATGGACCTTGAAGTTACTGTTTAGTATGTAGTAATACACTGGTCTGGATGTGGTTCATGGAATTTGGACGGGGATGGACAGTGAGTCCGGTTTTGGTTGGTTAGTCGATTGGACCTAGGCTTTTCCCTATTGGTGTGCGAATCGGTAATGCATATAGCAACTGAGGGTGTAGATGTTTAAACCTATACTATCTGACTGACAAAGCCTATGGCGGGACTGTGATATGAATGCCGTTGGAATGTGACTGATGTAGACAGTTTAGTTTGGACTGAGGGGTAACGGTTAGCTTCATCTATGGGGTAGTGTGCCTTACAGATATGTGCGTCCTTCGGGAGCACTAGACTGATATGTGCGTCCTTCGGGAGCACCAGACTGATATGTGCATCCTTCGGGAGCACTAGACTGATAAGTGCGTCCTTCGGGAGCACTAGACTGATATGTGCGTCCTTCGGGAGCACTAGACTGATATGTGCATCCTTCGGGAGCACTAGACTGATATGTGCATCCTTCGGGAGCACTAGACTGATATGTGCATCCTTCGGGAGCACTAGACTGTTATGTAGGGTACCCCCGAATAGGAAGTTAACTGTTGTCCCCTAACGGGCCCAGTAGTGGGTCCCTTACTGGGTATGTTTATACTCACCCTTTCTCTTCTTTAACTTTTCAGGTAGGGGTACAGCGAGGGGCAGACCGACGAGAGGCAGGAAGGATGCGTGAAGGCCATATGGACGCGTCTGGTTTTCTTATCGCTTCCGCTATGTATTTTGCCAGAATATTTTGACTTGTGATTTTGAACTGGTGACTTGATATTTTATTTTGCGACTTTTTGATTATTTAAAATAGGGCCCGAAACTGTCTTTTGTAAGATTTTTAATGTTTTAATGAATCGTAACTGGTCCGTTTTAAACTTTATGTGGAATGGTCGAGTTTTGGATGTTTGGTAGTGACCTCAGCTTAGTCCGGAAAGTTGGGTCGTTACACGAGGTCACTCACAACCCGTTTGTCTTAGTGTTTCTTTCGAGATTCACTAAAGACCAGTTTGTCTTAGGTGTTCCTTGTGTTCACCGAAGACCAGTTTTATCTTAGGTGTTCCCTTGGATTCACTGAAGATCAGAGATATTCCAGCGGGATCACAGATTGCATGTGTTTGGGAACGTGCCAGTTAGGGGTACCACTTCACAGGACTCTAATAAGAAGTTAACAGCTACCTAGCGGGACTAGTAGTAGGTCCCATACTGAGTATATTTTTATACTCACTCTCTTATGTTCAATTTTTCAGGCAGAGGTAGAGGTAAGAACAGAGGAAAGCTGGCGAATGACAAGAAGTGACCATGGCATGCCATAGGGAAGTTTTGCTTCCGCCTAATGTTATTAGTTCTTGATTTCAGTATTTATGCACTTCTATTTATTTTACTCTTTAAAACTAGATAGGGCCTGAACTAGGAATTGCTATTTTGAGATTTATTTCTATTTATTTACTTATTTATGATTTTAAATGAGTATTTGAAGTTTTGACCATACATATTTGTTTTACCTTTAAATTTAATTTAAGAAAATTTATTTTCCTTTTGAGTAGTAATGATCTCAGCTTAGTATAAAGAATTGGATCGTTACACCCTTACTGAGTATATGTTCATATTCACTCTTTCTATGTTTAATATTTCAGGCAAAGATAAGGGTAGAGGAAAGCCGGCGAGCGATAGAGAAGGATTCGTGGCATGCCATATGGAGACTTAGTTTTGCTTCTGCGTCTATGTATCAGTGTTTCAATATTATGTTTTTAATGAAAATTTAGTCTTCTTCTTTTCAAGAGAGTGTCTCTTTTAATTGTTTCTTTTTAGTAATGACCTCAACTTATTATAAAGAGTTGGGTCGTTACACACTTCATGCCGCATAGCCTTGTCCTTAGAGGTTTTCACGAATCTTTTTCTCCCTAGGATATCCATATTAAAGGTTATGAACACTCGTTGGCGACCTATTAAAGGTTATATTAAAGGGGATAAAACAAAGCATATTTCACCAAAGCTTTTCTACACTCTTGATCTTGAAAAGAAAATGGTGACATCATAATATAACAAATTTGTTCAAAAGATAACCTAACAAACTTATTTACAAAATCGTTAACTACTACAACATTTGAAAAATTGGTGCACAACATTAGAAAATAGCAAATCAGAATCTCAAGTGTTGTTTCTCAAAATCTCAACTTTGCCCTTTCCTTCTCTTTTCATCTCGGGGCAACTTTGTCCCGAGTTTGTCCCTAAACGCCAACTATTGATTGAATGCTTGTTCTATTGTATTTTGCTTCTTTTTTTGTTTTTTACTTCTTTCTCATTCATTATAATTTAACTAATGGTGGGATAAAACATTTGTTTTATCATGAAGATATGAATCAGACATATTCAGCTACTGAAAAAAAAAAATATTCCTAGGAAACCCAGCCTTCAACAAAACCATTCACAGAGAAGGAGAAGGAAATCAGAGGTTAGGGTTTAAAAACAAACATTTCAACAAAAACAATGACAAAATTTGAGATTCATAAGAGAAAAACGAAAAGGAAAATGAGGGAGATTTGAGATTTGGAGAAGGATGGGAATAGAGAAATGGGAAAAGAGAAAGAACACAAGAAAAAGGGAGAAGTGAGAAGGATTACACAAAGAAGTGAGAAGGATTATGCTGAAAACCACGAAGGATTAAGAGAGGGAGTGAGAAGGATTAACCTCAATGATAAATTTTTTATCTAAGGATAAAAAATGGATTTTTTTCAAAAATATAAAAAAGCGGCAACATATTTACACTGTATAGAACAATTTCGAAACGGAAAAGACCCACAAGCCCATAATGGAAAATACTAAAAATGCCTTCAGTAACAAGCGATAAATTGCATGAGGATCTTTTAAATTTGACTAAACAAATCTAAACGATTTTTTTCAGAATTCCTTTTATACACGATCTTTAATAATAATAATAATAATAATAATAATAATAATAATAATAATAATAATAATAATAATAATAATAATAATAATAATAATAATAATAATAATAATAATAATAATAATAATAATAATAATAATAATAATAATAATAATAATAATAATAATAATAATAATAATAATAATAATAATAATAAAATAATAATAATAATAATAAAAAAAAAAAAAAATAATACAGCATACGGCAGTTGGCAAATGTGGCAAATAATACAACCAACAATATAGGTTGCCAAATAATACAAGTTGGAGATAATATCCACATGTTGGAAAATAAAATATTAGAAATAATATACTACATTAAAAATATATACAGTTTGAGAAATAATGTTTGGAAAGCAAATAATATGCAGGTGGTGAAATAAGTATTCTGTCATTCAACAAATCTAATTAATTAATATCAACATATTTAATAAATAGTAAAAACAACCAAATGAAACCCTAAATTTAAAAAATTTAAATCAAATGGCTTAAACCTAAAAAATCTAACGAAATTAAAACAAGTAGAGGTAATTTGATGCAACAATTTTCAAATTTCCTAAACCTAATAAAATTAAAACACAAAAGTAGATTTGATGTAATAGTATTCGAATGGCTAAAACAAAACAAAATTAAAAAGCATAGGCATAGTTTGAGGCAACAACATTCAAATGGCCTAAACCTAATAAAATTAAAAGACCCTAAACCTAACAAAATTAAACACAGTCACTGAAGAAATATGACCTTTAATGTCAGTTGGAAAAAAATGGAAACGAATCTTTAATGTCGCTTTTTAAATTGCGGATGTTTAATGTCGGTTTTAAACCGACATCAAAGAGAAAGGATTAATGTCGGTTTAAAACCAACATAAAAGACCAGCTTTTTTAAAAATCGACATTAAAGATAAGAATTTAAAATTTTGTCTCTCCTCACTTATTTTTTTAGGGCTTCATATACATTCATATATTTAGTAAGAGATGAAGGAGAGTGTGAGGGTGAGAGGAATGCAGCCGACAGTCACCGTAGAGAGAGAATTCGATCTCTCACGAGGAGGAAGAGGCGCGCCCTAGGAGGCACACCAAGGTCTATAGGGATCTGCTTTCTCGGCTGAAAGGGGAATCAATCAATTGAAGTGAGTAAGGGAAGAAAGCCCTCAATCTCCAGCTCGACCTTCCTCAGTCAGTGGGTGGATGTCGCGACCGAGACAAGTGACTGTAGAGGCTTTTTCTTTTGACCTTACTGCAAGAAGCTAATATTCTTTTTGATTGTATATGCTTCACGAGTCAAATCCCTCATTATCGTCAAATCGGGATTCAATAGCAGACAGAAAAAGAGAAAGCCTAGGGTGCAAGAAGAGAGAGGCACAAGGGAAAGGCCTATTGTCGGGTCAGACTAAGTCGCGTCCGCTCGACTCGTAGTCGCACATCCATCCGAACAGTGAGTTTTTTTCCCTGCAATCCGTGAGCATCGTCGGGATCGGCCGATGAAGTGTTGACGGGTTGGATTATCACCATCGTTGCCACGACTCCCAGTTCACGCCATGGCTTCTTTTCTCCTCTACTTCAATCCCTTCTCCATCTCTTTCCATTTTTCTACGTCACTCTTATGTTTTCCAGCCATTTCTGCCACCATAGTAAGTCTCTCTTCATGAACTTCCCTTTCCCTTCCTCTGCTCGACGGGGTCGAATGAATGTCTTTGTCTAATTCTAATTTTTAACTTCATTTCTCTTTTTACTTCATCGCTTGTTGTGCGATTTATTCAAATTGGTCATTTTTTTTCTCGAAATCAATAAACTATGTGGTGTTTGAGAGAATTTTCTTGCTTGCAGTCATTTGTCCATCAGGCATTTTGTCAAACAATTGGCGTCTTTATTTTAAAACTCGATTTTTTAAGCTTCTCTTTTGATGTGCACTGGATCTCGATTTCGCTTGCTTGAATGTGTTTGTATTCTGTATCTTGTGTTTTTTATGTTGGTTGCTCTGTTTCTTGTTCATCATCCTCAATTTCATATATAGTTTACAAGTTTCCTAGCTTTGGGTGCTTTATTGGGAGAGTTGCTGAAAGGAGTTCATTTCAACCCTGAGCTTGAAGTACTCAAAACACAGGTTGAGTTTTTAATTAAAGTCATTAATGGATAAGGTGAGCTTGGTGATGATTTCAAGCTTCAATATTCTGATCAAACCTTGAAGATACTAATATATAAGCAACTTATTAAAGAATGCAATAAAGCTGCCCTTGTTGTTTTACCATCACAAGAGACTCAAAGCTAAATTATAAGTATCATTATTAGCTAAACTTATATTCACGATCATCACCATCAAAACATCTTCATATGTTCTTTTAAGTATATATATTAAACATTGTTTGTATGATATTATTAAATTGCATAAGTGCAGGAAAAACTGGTTCTGTAATTTGATTCTATGAGTGGGTTAGTGAAGAGTACAAGATTGGTACTGTCGGAAGGGTGAATGAAATAGGGATTGGTATATTGGTCAAGAAATATCAAATTTAGAGGGGAGGGGTTGGTGCCGGAGCTGAAGATGAATTCGACGGAATCACGTTAGGGATGTTAGGGGAGGTTGGTGCCAGAGCTGAACATGAACTCAACGGGATCACGTTAGAGTTGTTCGGTTGAGAGGGAAAGGAAGTTTCTGGTGGATTTCGAGAAGGGAAATTAGGTTTTTCAAAGTGGGTAAGGATTAACTTCTGATACCATTTTACACACTAAGGTAAAGGTAAATATAGTCTCTCTCTTGTTTTATTATTATTGATGAAAGGGATTTTATATAGGCAATGGATGCAGAAGAAAAATACAAGTAAGAAATTAAATAGCAGTTATATGGGAGTTAGGTTGCAACTAAAAACAGATTTAGTTTATTTTGTTATAAGAGTGTATACTGTGCACTTTCGTTGCTTTGATTTGATTTCATTTTCATCTTTAATTGTTGATGGAATTTGACTTGCTCGAGAAAGGCGGTGTCTAGAGTATAGACTGTTTATATATTTCCTTGCGTGATGTGAAATTAATTGCACATTAATCCGACAGATTTTTAATTGGCTCAAGTAGTCTTAGAACCACTACTTCAGGATCGCTGTTTTTCTGGTTTTGTAATTATTTGTTAGTTGTATGGAAACGGTTCAAGTGTTATCAAATATTTGGATTCACGGCATTTTAATCATTGTCTCTGATCTGGTTTTTTCTTGATTGTTTTGCAGGAGGCTGCTATGCTATTAATTGTCTTTCTTTCAATGATCTATAGAGTTTGTAACTACATTCTCTTATAACTACATTGTTTAGGGAAATAAATTAACTAAGGATAGTTGTGATTTTAAGATAACAAGATCTGTTGTGCTCATGGCCAGATTCATGCGTGTTTTTTTAAATTGTAGTATTCCTTCCTAATGATGATATTTGCCTTGATTTTTGGCAGGTGGCTTCAGTGATTGCTGCAAATCTTTTAACAAGCATACAACTCATAGATTTGTTATGCGTTGTAGTGACGTGGGTGTTTCTTTATTTTTTACATCTTTAACCTCTAATGTTAAATATTTTTTTGCTTACGTGATAGATTTGTTGCAAGTTATGAGGATGTTGCTATTAATACCTCTCTTGAATCTGATGCTTCCTACCTGAGGTAACTTTTTCTTATTTCCTTCTATGTTTGTTTATGACATTCAATTGTCACTCCACTGCACATCTATTTTTGGGATACTATTTGCATTATCTTTGTTTGTGCTTTACTGTGCTTTACTACACCTCACTTTATTTTGTATGTTTCTCTACTTTATTGGGCTTATCCTTTCCATCACCATATACATGCCATTTCTTGTCTCATACACAAACTGATTAATTCAAGCTAATGGAGATTAATGCAACCGCTCTTTAAAACTCAAGGAAATAGTTTTTGGTGTCTATAGATCTTTATACTCTTTTCGAACTTTGTTTGTCTTGGTTCAACAATGCAATTTGTATTCTCTTGAAAGGCTTTTGTCTAATGGATTGTATTTTTGAAATGTATTGCTTGCTTTTTAAAATCTAAAATCCCTCAAATAATTTTTCTTTGAATTGAAGAAAATTTTTATAATCAATAGGATGTGTTTGTTTTGTTGTACGTATGATAATAGAAGCTTCTACATCATCATTTTGGTACAATTTAAGGGTGGCTCATTCGACGAAGGATGTGCAGATTATAGATCATGATATAGCATTGTTGTTTCAACCAATGTTCATGTTTGGAATCACTATTGGTGTTTTTCTTTCTTTTTTCTTTTCCCAACTCCAGACTTATGCATAGTTATATGGGTTCTTTTTTTGGTTGTTTGATTCACAGGGACTTCCTCCATGTCTTTCTTTGAGTGAATTGAGATGTGGAAAGAAGAAACTATTCTCAAGGTTTTCTAATTGATTTTCCTATGTTCTAATAATGTTTGGTTTTGTTTGAAGGTCATAAAATTTGCTCTTTGTTGGTTTTTTTCCTTTTCCCCATAAAGAATTTGCTAAACAATATGAGACTGTTGTGAATTCTCATGGCGAACATAAGTAAAATGGTTATTTGAAGTCTTTTAATAACAATTTCGACTTTTTAGCTAAAAGGTATATCACCTTGTTTGACAATTCTTTTGGCTCGATTCAGAGGGTAGTTACCTTTTCATATATTGGGTTTTAACCTTTTTTATTTTTTTTGTGAAGATGTGCATCCTTAATCGTGTTAGCTTCTCTTATTTAAGTCAATTTCAATGTCCTTTTAATCGCTGTAAAGAAATTTTTTAATGTTTCAGTAGTCAAATTAAATGGTTTATTTTGATATTACTCGAAGAATGATTGAAGACATCGGGTTGAAAGCGAAGCAATTGTGTAGATAGCCAGGCTATTGTTGAAGATTGAAGACTGAGTAAACGTTTAGAATTTCTTATTAAAGTCTTGTATTAGGATCTTGTTCATGTACTGTTGTAGAATGTATCTATAAATACAATATTAAGATTTTATCTTTGTATATAAATGCAAAAGACAAATATTATAGTTTTTAAAATAATATTAATTTTATTAATTTGTTGGAGTGAGGAAAAATATTTATTTACATGGACTCAATTTCGGTTTATAAAAAATGGACAATGGTGAAACAATTTAAAAAAATAAAATTGAAAAAACGGGCCCAAAACAAGGCCTTTAATGTCAGTTTAGAAACGACACCAAAGGCATCTTTAGTGTCGGTTTAAAAATGACATTAAAGACATCTTTAATGTCGGTTTGAAACTGACATTAAAGGTCAACCGACATTAAAGTTCTACAATAACACAATCAAATATGTCGGTTTATAACCGACATTGAAGGTCTTTAATGTCGGTTTTCAACCGACATTAAAGCCTAACCGACATTAAAGACCTTTAATAACGCTTGCAAAGATGTCGGTTGCCAATCGACACTAAAGACCTTTAATGTCGGTTTTAAACCGACATTAAAGGCCAAATTTCTTGCAGTGAGTACAGCCTAGGCAAAAATTTGATGCAACAATATTCAATTGGTTTAACCTAATAAAAGTTAAAACACGACAAAATAAAGCATAATTTGATGCAACAATATTCAAATGGCCTAAACCTAACAAAATTAAAACACAAAGAAGAGGCATAATTTAATGAAAAATAGATTCAATTGGTCTAAACCTAACAAAATCAAAACACAGTAAAGTAAAACATATACAAAAATTTGATGAAGGAATAGATTCAATTGATCTAACCTAACAAAATTAAACCACAGTAAAGCAAAACATAGACAAAAATTTGATGAAGGAATAAATTCAATTGGGCTAACCTAACAAAATTAAAGGCACAGTAAAATCAATTTAACGAATTAAAAATAAAACAAATTTAAAGAAGAAAAAACAATCTACGTTATAATCAAAAGACAAAAGAAGGAAAGAGAAACAAAAAAAAAACAAAAACAAAAACTTATCTTTTGGCAGAATAGTTTTTCGCTTTTCTTTTAACCCTTTTAACTGATCTCCCCTTCTTCCTAAAAAGTCTCCTTTTCTTTTTCTCTTTTTTTTCTCTAAGAAAAATCTCCTCGTTTGCTTTTATAGGGCACTGAGATGATAGCTTTTTTTTAGACTGCTGAAAAGAAGGCAGGGTCGTGAGGATCGTGTTTGTGAGAGTGAGAAGGTGGAAAAAATCGTGAAGAGGGAGAATTGTGAAGAGGGAGAGGAAAAAAATCGTGGGACTTGTGGAGGAAGTGGCTGAGAGAAAACAAGGAGGAGATATGAGAATTAATTATTGTTTTCTTTTTCATTTATTTAAATAAATAAATAAAATCAACTTAATTTAATAAGAAAATAAAATAATAAAATAAAATAAAATAAATATAAAAAATAAAAATAAATGGCCAAAATATAGTATCTACAGTTTATCCCCCTTTGTTCATCTTGAAAATATCTAAAGGTGGACAAAGGAAATAAATAAAGTATTTGGGCCAAATTTTTATTTTTTAAAGAGAGAACTAAAAAAGATTATCAACCTTAACTCTAGGGCCAGATTGATAAATAAAGGACCTAATAGATAGGCTTCAGCCTCAGCTTCAGATCTAGGCTCGATTTAACCAAATTCGAAAAGACATCAGCCTTAGCTCCAAGGCTAGGTTTGATAAATAAAGGACCTGATAGATAGGCTTCGGCCTCAGCTTCAGATCTAGGCTCGATTTAACTAAACTCAAAAAGTCATCAACCTTAGCTCTAAGACTAGGTTTGATAAATAAAGGACCTGATAGACAGGCTTCGGCTTCAACTTCAGATCTGGGCTCGATTTAACCAAATTCGAAAAGATATCAACCTAAGCTCCAAGACTAGGTTTAATAATAAAGAATCTGATAGACATGCTTTGGCCTCAGCTTCAGATCTGGGCTCGATTTAACCAAATTTGAAAAGACATCAATCTTAGCTCCAGGGCTAGGTTTGATAAATAAAGGACCTGATCGACAGGCTTCGGCCTCAGCTTTAGATCTGGGCTCGATTTAACCAAATTCGAAAAGACATCAACCTTAGCTCTAGGGCTAAGTTTGATAAAAAAAAGGACCTGGTAGATAGGCTTCAGCCTCAGCTTTAGATCTAGGCTCGATTTAACCAAATTCGAAAAGTCATCAACCTTAGCTCAAGGGCTAAGTTTGATAAATTTTGGACTTGTCCTACTTTTGGACTGGGTAAAGATTTAATTTTGAAAATAAAATATTGTGATTTTTAAAGAAATAAATAGCTCACTACTCCATTCATCAATCGTATTAACAATTGATTAGTATGGCTATCGGATAGATTAAAACACTTATATCATGAAAGCTTTTTAAGATGCCAAATTTGCCACTCTTCGAATTAAAACTGCGAAAGACTACACTATGTTGTAAAGATCCAATATTGTTTATTCCTTGGACATCACAAAATGTGAATCCCTTTAAGATGTAGACTTCCAATTACGATAACTGCGAAAGACTACGCTATGTTACAAAATTTTTCTGGACTTATAGGTATCTATATTTCATTAAGTCATATCAAAAGAAAATCATAGCTTTTACTTGGTTTGCAAATACAATAAGTTGTACTGGATTCTTGCTAATTAACAAAATGTAGAATAATAAACTGATGAATCATGAATGTTTGCTATAATTTGATAATCTTTTAGAGAGGATAAAAGAAAAGAATTGCAAATAAACATGTGTTCAATAAAAAAAATATGTGACAATGATGCTTGGAATAGGAGTACAAAGAGAGGGGTGAGAGAAAGTTTACACATCTCGAAATAATATTCTAACAACTAAATGTAAGTTTCCTAGAAATACCCCTGACTTCTTTCAACATTACGAAACCCTCTAAGAAAAGGTCTCATGCATAATATCTTCGAGAATTCACAGGATTTTTTAAATCAACGCCATCCATATTAGTCAAAAGTAAAGCTCCTCCTGAAAAGACTTTTTTCACTACGAATGGACCTTCATAATTAGAAATCCATTTTCCTCAATGATCCTTTTGAAATGGAAGTATTCTTTTTAATGCCAAATCTCCCTCTCGAAAGCTTCGAGGGTGCACTTTCTTATTGTATGCTCGCGTTAGTCTTCTTTGGTAAAGTTGTCCATGATTTAATGCATCCAACCGTTTTTCTTCAACGAAATTCAACTGCTTATAACGACCTCTTATCCATTCAGCTTCATCTAACTTAGCTTCCATGAGAACTCTCAATGAATGTATCTCAACTTCTAAAGGTAAGACAACTTTCATAACATAAACTAAAGAAAATGGTGTTGCCCCTGTTGAAGTACGAACTGACGTGTGATATCCATGCAGCGCAAGCAGTAACATTTCATGCCAATCTCTGTATGTTATTTTCATTTTCTCAATGGTTCTTTTAATATTTTTGTTTGCTGCCTCAACTGTCCCATTCATCTTTGAGCGATATGGAGTCAAATTTCGTTGATTGATCTTGAACTGCTCACAAAGTTCTTCCATCATTTTTTTATTAAGGTTCTTGGCATTATCCATAATAATACCCTTTGGGAGACCATAACGACATATCAGCTCTTTCTTGATAAACTTGAGCACTACTCCCCTTGTAACATTGCAATAAGATGTAGCCTTTATCAATTTAGTGAAGTAATCAATGGCCGCATAATAAAACGATGGCCGTTTGAGGCTTTAGGATCAATGGGTCCAATAACATCCATTCCCCATAAAGAAAATGACCAGGGTGCTGACAAGACATGCAATGGAGATGCTTCCACATGGATCTTATCCATATAAATTTGACACTTTTTACATTCCCTTAAATATTTTATGCAGTCTGATTCCATCGTTGTTCAATAATAACCAGATCTAAGTATTTGTTTATCCATCATATGTCCATTAGCATGTGTTTCACATATTCTTTCATGAAGATCTGTTATAATTTGTTTTGCTTCTTCCTCATCAACACACCGAAGGAGCACCATATCGTGGTTTCTTTTATAAAGAACTTCACCACTTAAGAAAAAGTTCATGGCCAACCTCCTTATTGTGCGTTTGTCATTCTTTGAAGCTTCATATGGATATTCTATACACTTTATGTATTGCTTAATGTCAAAATACCATCGCTTGTTATCATTTCCAACATTCATGCAATATGCTAGCACATCTCGCTTTGTAGTTTGGATTGAATGAAGTTCAAATTCAAGATTAAGATCAAATATTACTGCCAGGGTGGCTCATTCGTCTGCCTTTCGATTATCTTCCCTAAGAACATGGTCAGATGAAATCTTCTCAAAATTTTGAGATAATATTGTAACGTATTGGCTGTAAGGCACCAATTTAGCATCTCTTGTTTCTCATTCTTCCTTGACTTGGTGTATCACTAACATTGAGTCACCCAAAACTTTTAACTTTTTAATACTTATATCGCATGCTGCTTGAAGTCCCATGATGCAAGCTTCATAATCAGGGATATTGTGAGTGCATTCAAAACATAACTTGGCTGTTAGGGGAAAACCTTTCCTTCTGAAGAAATTAGTACAACTCCAATTCCATGTCCCAACTTATTTGAGGCACCATCGAAAAAGCATAATCCATGTCTCATGATCTGTAGCATTATTTTCAACTAGAAATATATTTTCATCTGGAAATCAACCCTCATAGGCTCGTAATCTGCTACTGGTTGGGCAGCTAAATGGTCAGCAAATGTGTTTTCCTTTAATGCTTTTTTAGTAACATAAACAATATCATACTCTGACAACAAAACTTGCTATTTTGCAATCCTTCTAGATAATGATGGTTTCTGAAAAATGTATTTTATTGAATGCATTTTTTAAATAAGCCATGTCGTATGGTATAACATATATTGCCTCAAACGATGAGCGGTCCATACCAAAGCACAACAAGTTCGCTCTAACATTGAGTATCTAAACTCATAATCGGTAAACGTTTTGGTCAAATAATAAATGGTATCCTCTTTCTTCCCTGATAAATCATGTTGTCCTAGAATACCATCCATGGAACTTTCTAATACTATTAAATACAAGATTAATGGTTGCCCTGGAGCTGGAGGTATCAGTACTGGTGGGCTCTGCAAATACTGCTTAATTTTGTTGAAAGCTTTTTCACAATCCTTATTCCATTTTCCTTGGTTGTTTTTATGTAAGAGCTTGAAGATTGGTTCACATGTTGGTGTTAAATGTGAGATAAATTTGGATATGTAGTTCAATCTTCCAAGAAAACCTCGAATTTCTTTTTCTGTTCTAGAAGATGGCATTTCCATGATAACCCTCACTTTATCTGGGTCTACTTTGATCCCTTCTTTATTGACTATGAATCCCAATAGCTTTCCCAAGGTTACCCCAAATGTACATTTGGATGGATTTAATTTCAATTGATATTTTCTCAACCGATCAAATAATTTTTGGAGTGTGATTGTATGATATTCATTTGTCTTGGATTTTGCAATCATACCATCAACGTACACCTCTATTTCCTTATGCATCATATCATGAAAAAGTGTAACCATTGCTCGTTGATATGTTGCCCCAGCATTTTTCAAACAAAAAGACATTACTTTGTAGCAAAATGTTTCCCAAAGAGTAATGAATGTCGTTTTTTCTCTATCTTCTTCAGCCATTTTGATCTGATTATATCCTGGAAAACCATTCATGAAGGAGAAAGTTGAGTATCCTGCAGCGTTATCTACCAGCATGTCGATATGAAGTAAAGGCAAGTTATCTTTTGGACTAGATCGATTTAAATCTCTATAATCCACACACATTCTCACTTTTTCATCTTTTTTGGGCACTGGAACGATGTTTGCCACCCATTCAGGATAGTTGGAGACTGTGAGGAACCCTGCTTCAATTTTCTTCTGTACTTCCTCCTTTATTTTAATAAGTACATCAGGTTTCATTTTACGTAGCTTTCGTTTCACTGGGTTTGCATTCTTGTTTTAAAGAAACTCGGTTTACTACAATATCTATATTTAATCCCGGCATATCCTGATAACTCCAAGCAAAAATATCTAAGTACTCATGTAACAAATTGATCATTTTTTTTAGATTCACTGGTCAATGATGTGTCAATTTGTACCTCTTTTGATTCCTCTTGAGAACCTAAATTGATTACTTCAACTAGTTCTTGGTGAGGACCTAGAATCTTATCTTCTTCTCCTACCATTCTTAACAATTCTGAGGATATTCCCGTAGCATCTTCAGCGTCACTTTCCTTGTCAGATTCCATAGTGTATATTAGGTCATCAAGGTTACTGGAATTACCAACATCTTCATTCTTATGAATATTGTCTATGAAAGGATTTAGACTTTTGTGTTTAATTTGCAAATGCAAGAAAGAAAGCAAAGAGAAGAAGAAATTAAAATGAATGAAATGAAAATGCGAAAATTTTATTAAATAACAAGAATGCAGTACATCAATATTGTAAAGCAAATAAATACTATGGGCTTGGATAGAACCATTCGAAAAATAAATATTTAAACAAATAAAAGCTTAATCATTACTCTTGAAAATCTCTTGAAAATGTAGGTAGATCTACAATATCCCAATTGTTAAGCTCAAAATTAGGCGGACATGTATAAACTGTGTTGCCTTCAAATGATGCTTCTTGTGCCACTACTGCAATCGATAAACTCTCCATCTTCATTAACAAACCATCCTTCAAATCAGAGTTGTGTGATGAGTAACTTATACCAGCAATCTTGAAAGTATCATATAATTCTGGTATAAGTTTTATACGTGGATCAAACTCCCTCATCTCTAACTTCGCCAAACGCTTTTTCTTTTTTTCCTCCTAGTGCCTAATCTTTTCATATATGGATGGCTAATAGCCCAAACCAAACCTCCCATCATTGCTCGGTGGTTCTAAAAGTGTCTATAAGTTTTGATTCAAAGAATATCCTCCACCTTCCATTATCTTAGTGGTCATAACTTCAACATTAGACTTATGTGGCTCTATCACTTCATCTACAGTTGCTTCAATCATAGTTGCATGAGCAATTTCAAAAGAGCAAAAAGAATACTCTAATGTTTTCTCTATCGCCTTAACATATGGGATTGAGACCGGTTTTGTTATTAAGAAATCTTCCTTTCCCATCATGCAAATCAACTTACTCTCAACAATACATTTCAAGTTTTTGATGCAACGTGGACGGCACCACTCCTACGGAGTGAATCCAAGGATGTCCTAATAAAAAATTGTATGTGGTGATATCTCCATGACTTGAAAGACTATATTGAAAATACATGGGCCAATTTTAATTGGTAGTTCAATGTCACCCATTACTTCTCTACGTGACCCATCAAAAGCTTTCACAACCATAGTACTTGATTTTATGTCTGACATGTCCACAGAAAGCTTCAATTGTGTAGATTTAGGCATTATATTGAGAGCTGATCTATTATCCACTAAAACTCTTGCAATGACGTAGTCTTTGCACTTTACTTTAATATGCAGTGGTTTTGTATGGCCTAAACCTTCAGGAGGAATTTCGTCATCTGCTATGGAATTTGAAGATGTAATGTTTCCAATAATTCCATTGAACTTTTCCACTAAAATGTTCATTGTTCAAAATATCTAATAACACTTTGCGATGAGGCTCTCAATTCAAAATCAACGACAATAAAGAAATTCAAGCTGAAGTATGATGCATTTGCTCTATGATCTTATACTCACTTTATTTTACTATTTTTAAGAATTCATTTGCTTCCTCATTCATGACAAGCTTTTTGTATTCTATATTTTTTGCAATAATAGGCATCTCCATATCTTGCTCTTTGCAATGCTCCTTCACATTTCTTTTCTCATTTTTTCTACCTTGCTCCAGTATTAGACCATCTGAAGGGACTGTTAAATTATCAGGTTTGTAGCATCTTCAACTTCGGGTTATCCCGTTGATTCCTGTAATATTATCAACTGAAGGACCTGTTATAACCTGACAATCATACCGCCATGGCACTACTTTTAGATACTTAAATTTTAAAGGACTCGGCACTTGGATCATGAGCTTTTTAGGATTTTAGAAGGTTGACTCATTGCGACTTTCTTAATAAAAGACTGTCAAAGGTCTTGGTAAAAAGGAAACTTTCTTTTCTGAAACTTCATCCACTAAAGCACATATTTTACTGTCTTTCATCTCGTCTTTTCCTTGTCCTTTATATACCGTGAGTATCTTTGAATCCATAAGTTTTTGTACTTTGGATCTAAATTTTTGACACTGTTGGACAACGTGGCCTGTAACTCCTTGATGGAATATACAATGTTTGTTTTCATCATACCCTTCATATCTTATGTTGGGATCTAAATATTCCTAACTAATATATCCTGCTTCAAAAAGACCTTTAAAAAGTGCTTCCATAGGCATCATTATCTCATGGACTTCATTTTTGCACGTTTCAACAAGGCCATCCACAGCGTTCACTTTTGGATTTTCATGATTAGGCAATGGATTTTCATTGACATTCGGCTTCTCACCAGATTTTTTGAAGCTCAACCATCCAGCATTAACTAGAGATTGCACCTTTCTTTTCAAAGCCAAACAGTTTTCAGTTGATAATCAAATCGAGCATTTAAATCATCCCATTTTGGGTAAGGAGATTGTATAGGAATCATTGGAATAGGAGCTAACTGCCGATTTTGAATTAGCTGAGGTAAAAACTCTTTATAAGTCATGGAAATTGGATCAAACTGCCATGTATCTAAATTGGTTTTGCTACCTTGACCCTGTACAAATGGTTGAGGAGAATTTGAGTTAACAGGTTTTGGAGTTTTAGAGAAGGTATGGCTGGTACATAGCTATTATAAGGGATATGAGAAACATTGCTTATATATGATGGAAAGTTTTGCTTATATTTTCTCTGACCAAAAATTGATTTGTGCTTCCCTGAATTAGGAAAACCAATTGCATGAACCTCTCATTCTTTCTTCTTAGACATTGTTCCTTTCTTTATTCCACCATATTCAGTTGTAGCCTCTGCTAACCTCCTGTGCTTTATCCCATATTCAATTCTTTCACCAATAACCACTACTAGAAAAAGACCCTTTTTCTTGACGGTTGATTTTTTATTTTCTTGACGGTTTCTAGAAAAACCGTCAAAAAAGGGACGGTTTAATAGGAAACCCGTCAAGAATTTTGATTAAAAGGCGGAGGGGAGGTAATTTACAGAATTCTTGACGGTTTTGACACATCAAGTAATATGCAATTCTTTCTTGACGTTTTGAAACCGTCAAGTTGTATATTTTATTCTTGACATTTTTAAAACGTCAAGAATTTTTATGAGTTCAATATTCTTGACATTTTTTAAAACGTCAAATGATATATATTTATCCTTTACGTTTTAAAACTGTCAAGAAATATCAATAAATTCTTGACGTTTTAAAACGTCAAGAATTTTTATGAAATGCAGAGGGGATTTCATTTTTAAATTTATTCACATTTCTTGATGTTTTAAAAATGTCAAGAATTTTTTATAAAAAAAAAACCTATTTTTTAAAAAAATAAACCTACTTTTTCCCTTCTCTTTTTACTTTTTCCCTTTCCCTCCCGACGGCAATCTGATTTTCACACCCATCTAAAATGCCCCGAATGTCGCTACTCGTCTAACGAATGCTCGTCGAACGCCTGCTCGCCGAACGCCTACTCGTCAGACGCCTGCTGTCGAACACCTACTCGTCGAAGGCTCGTTGAACGCTTGCGGAACGCCTGTCGAACGGCTGGCGAACGATTGCCCAACGATTGACGAATGGATGCCGTTGTTGTCGAACGTCACGCCGCTCCCCTCCTCGTCGAACGTCGCTCCCCTCCTCGCCCAACGCCTCTCCTCTGCTCCCTTGCTCGCCCAACGCTGAACGACAATTAGGTATCTTTTAATCATCTTTTTCGTGACAAATTGAGTGGTAACTTGGATATTCATTGGTATTGTTAACTTGGATATTCGATTAGGTATTTTTTATGGTAATTTGGCCTTAACTTGGATATTCATTGGTTGTGTTAATTTGAAGCATAATGAACATGACAAAATTGAGTGTTGGGTTCTGCTTTCTATGGTTGATGATGGTTACAGAATTCTGGCAGCAGTACAATATTCATGTTTTCTGATGGATTGTGATATCAATTTTTCAATTTAATATCATCTCTTGGCCTGAGGAAGAATGTCATATTCTTTGTGATAACCAAAACATTGTAGGTTATTGCTAATGTTGATGTTCTCTGTATGCTCTTAAACTGTTTGATCAAATGCCTGAAATAAAGTTAGAGTTGAAGTTCGACACATTTGTGTGAAGAGAGTCATTTTTTGTAGTAGTGGAATCTTATTTTCTTTTTTGTTTCGTTAGGGGGAAATTTGTGATGGGGGCTTGAAGAAATCTAATGTTATCTAGGAATTTATTTTCTTTATTTGGTTATGCGGTGGAAAGTTAGTCTTATTAAGCGAATGTTTGTTCAACCTCCATATCTGTTTTTTCTTTTTATTATCTCAACAAGACTTTTTGACTAATTTAATTTACTTTATTTGTCAATAGATTTACAATTATGGATAAATCATGGATGCACAAAAGTAGATTATCCAAAGAATATGAGTTAGGTGTGGAAAATTTCATCAAATTTGGGTTTTCCAATACAAGCACCTCCTACATTCGTTGTCCTTGTTTGAATGTGGGAATTGTGAAAAGCATAGTAGAAAGAATGTTCGAGATCATTTATATGTTAATGGTATTGATGAAACTTATAAAATTTGGTTTTGGCATGGTGAAGCACTTCCTAACTCATCTTTCTATGGAGAATCTTTAAAGTTTGACACACATACATGTAAAGAGAATGATGTTGGAAGTGTAAAAGAAATGATTGAAGTTGCTCACGAGGAGTATTCAAAAGACCCAAATGAATTTGAGAAGTTGCTTATTGATGCTGAAAAACCATTGTATGAAGGATGTAAAAAGTACACCAAGTTGTCTACTCTAGTTAAATTGTATAATTTAAAAGTTAGATATGGATGGAGTGATATCAGCTTTTCAGAATTACTTAAAACTTTGAAGGAAATTCTGCCAACTATCAATGAACTCCCAAATTCATTGTACGAAGCAAAGAAAACATTAGGTGCATTAGGAATGGAATATGAAAAGATTCATGCATGTCCTAATAATTGTTGTCTCTATAGGAAAGAATTTTCTAATGCAACTGAATGTCCTGAATGTGGTCAATCGAGGTGGAGAAACGTTAAGGATAGAAATGAAGAGAGAAAGCAAATTCCCTCAAAAGTGATATGGTACTTCCCACCCATTCCACGATTCAAAAGGTTATTTAGAAAACCTGACTTGGCATGCTAGTGGAAGAATTGAGGATGGTAAGTTACGACATCCAGTGGACTCTCCAGCATGGAAGTTAGTAGACCTTAAATGGCCAGACTTTGGTTCTGAACCTAGAAATCTTCGTTTAGCATTGTCAGCCGATGGAGTAAATCCTCATGGTGACATGAGTTCTAAATACAGTTGCTGGCCGATAGTGATGGTTATTTATAATCTTCCACCATGGTTGTGTATGAAAAGAAAGTACATGATGCTATCAATGCTAATTTCAGGGCCAAAACAACCAGGGGATGGTATAGGCACATACTTAGCACCACTAATTGAAGACTTAAAACTTTTATGGGAAAATGGTGTTGAATGTTATGATGCTTATCGAGAAGAAGTATTTAAATTAAGGTCGATTTTGTTGTGGACAATCAATGATTTTCCTGCATATGGTAACCTCAGTGGATGTTGTGTTAAATTTTATAAAGCATGCCCAATTTGTGGAGATAATATAAATTCTATAAGGTTACGACATGGGAAGAAAATAGCATACCTAGACATCGAAGATTTCTAGCACGCGATCATTCGTACCGACGACAAAAAAAGTCATTCAACGGTAAAAAAAGAACTTGGTACAATTCTAAGTCATTCTTCACAATCATGATTCATCTCACAGTACAAATAGTTAGGGAAGTCAAACTTTGTGGCCCTATATATCTTCGATGGATGTATCCCTTTGAAAGATTCATGAAAGTCATCAAAAACTCTATGAGGAATAGATATCGTCCAGAAGGTTGTATTGCCGAAAGTTATTTAATAGAAGAAGCTATTGAATTTTGTTCTGATTTCTTATCTGGAGTGGATCCCATTGGGACTCGCAAGTCACAAGACCATTTAGACACTTCAAACATTTGTAGGTCGTTGTCCATGGGAGTTCCATTCAAACCTGAACAAGAACTTCTACGTCAAGCTCATCAATATGTGTTGAAAAATACAATTGATGTTCAACCATATATGGAGTAAGTTTATTCATTGATTTCTTCATTGTTTCATTCACTTTTATATAATTAAATCTAACTATATTACAATGTTTGAATGAGGATTACAAAGAAAACATATGAAGGCTTTGCAACTACAATATCCAAACAAGTTTAAAAATAAGAAATGGCTTCAAGAGGAACATAATCGAATTTTTATACATTGGTTACGAGAAGAGGTATAGTGTTGAACCTTGTAATTTAGTTATACATGTTATGTGTTGAACTTGAGATAAGAATTCTTGTGGTAGGTATCAACTGAGCTTGAAGTTGGAAATAGTGGAGTTTCAGATAACTTAAGGTGGATTGCTCATAGCCCTCATCATTTTGTTATTACATATAGTGGTTATGCAATAAACAGATGTCGCTATCACACAAAATCATCTGAGAAGGATCGAAGTGTACAAAACAGTGGAGTTAGTTTAGTTGCAAAAACAATACAAGTGTCTAGTTCTAAAGATAAAAATCCCGTCATTGGAGATATGTCATTCTATGGAGTGATACAAGAGATATGGGAACTCAATTATAATACGTTTAATGTTCCGGTGTTTAAATGCGATTGGGTTCAGAATAATGGTGGTGCTCGGATCGATGAACTTGGTTATACTTTAGTTGATTTAAATAGAGTAGGACACAAGTCAGACTCATTTATACTAGCAAGCCAAGCAAAGCAAGTGTTTTATGTTGAGGATCCAAGTGATGTTAGATGGTCAGTTGTACTCACTCTACCACAAAGAGACTTTGAAGATAGATATAATGACGGCGAACTTGGTGATACAATACTCCGATGTGAAGGAATACCCAATGATATGCCAGATGTCTATTTAAACAATGATTTGGATGAAAATGTCTCAACGTACGTAAGGTCAGATTGTGAAGGCACATGGATACCTACATAATATTATAATGGTGTATTCACAATTTCAAACAAGTAGACCATAAGTTTATTATGTTCATTTATCTTATTTCATTATTTATTCTTTAAAATTTGTATATCATGCTAATTTTTTCTTCATTTTGATTGACAGCTTCGTATAATATAATATGGACGATCTTAATGAAGAAGTTTGTGTCGGTGAGTTGAATGCAACAGTTGAAGAGATTGATATTAGAAACGAAACCCCAAAAGAGTTGAAGCGACGACGAGGACCTACTATTATGTTTGATGTACACTAGAACAAATATAGGCTTTAATGTCGCTTGGGAAAAATGAAAAAAGACCATTGGTGTCGGTTTTGAAAAAGCGGATCTTTAATGTCGGTTCTCCACCGACATTAAAGACAAAGCTTTAATGTCGGTTTTAAAACGACATTAAAGGTCCGCCATTTTGAGAACCGACATTAAAGGTCCATTTAAATTTTAATTTTAATATTTTTATTTTGTGAAAAAATAGACACTTTAATGTCGGTTTTCCACCGACATTAAAGGTCCATTTAATTTTTTTTAATAATTTTTTTCGTGAATTCTCTCTCTTACTTTACCTTTTCGACCCATTCGATTCCAAATCTATTTGACCCTCGTCTTCTCCGAACTTCCTTCATTTCTTCTCCGAATCTCCTTCATTTCTTCTCAGATCGATGCCACAATTTTAATCGACGCTGCCATTTTATCACCGCCACCATTTCTATCGCCGCCACCATTCCGATCGATTGTTGTTCTGTTCGCCCACCCTTGGAATCAAATTCGGCCGCATTTCTCTCCTTCTAAAGAAATTCGTCCGGTCGTCCCCGTTCACAGCAATCGTGTTCATAGCAACCGCGTTCACAGCAACCAGGTTTTTTGAAACTCATCCGCGTTCCTATTTTTAACTCTTGCAATGACTATCACAAGTTTTATTTTGTTCATAGTTAATTACTATGTTCTGGAGAAGCTCTTTTTTGACCGTCTTTTGTTCCAGTGGGTTTATTTCTTGTTATGATTGAACAAAACTAAGAACCTACAATGGAAATTATTCCAGATGCAGTCACTGTGTCAATCCTTCCTCACATTGCGACCAAATACATAGCCATGGCTCTTTTTCTTGTCTTTGATATGGATGCCTCTTTCAGACAAAAATTTCTCTTAGCTAAAGACAATTTCTTTCAAATGATTTCTATTTTTGACACAAATCTTAGGTATCATGCCTGTTCTGGTGTTTGATTGTGTAAGGAGATCAATGTTCATATTTCTTAGGACAGGCCGATTCTGTCGCTTTTATTTTTTATTAAGTAGCCAATCAGACATGAGAAAGAAACAACATGAGAAAAGGTAGACGAATCCTTATTGGCTAAGAACGAACAAGAAATCTCATAGTTTTTACCACCAGTCGAATGAATCCCCTGTTTTGAGCCACCTCTTTCTTTTCACCCAATTTTTAACTTCGATGCAAACAAATGGCACCTTAGAATTATCCGACTGTTTCCTGCCTATTTATCCTTCATTGATCCTCATTGTTCAATTCCCCCGCCATCACTTCAAAGTGACTAACCCCAATATTTGCTTACTCAAAAACCCTTTCCTTTTAACCATATGGGTTCGGTTTCAACTGCTTCGGCATCGCCGTCTCAGCCACCTACTGGAAATCCACCAGCCAATTTCAAGATATGTGTATCCTATTGTGGTAAAGATGCTTCACAAGGTGCCAACATCTCTAATTGGATCGATTGTTACAGTCCACAAGACAACTCATGGAATAGAGTCACCACAATCCCTGGCCTTCTGGAAAACCATGCTCTCACACTGCTTTAGGGATAGATGAATTTTTATGTTTGATTTGTTGAAAGTTTTTCTTTTTGAATGGTAATTTACATTTACACTTTCTAGCATGACTGGTCTTTAATTCTTTTGAATATTTGATCAAGGTTTGAATGATTCCATGGTTTCATTCTTGCTTGAAAGAGTAGGTTTAAATTACATCTTGCATGTTAGGCTGTGGTTTGAATTGATCACTATTTTAGTTCGACAGTGGTAGAGATTATTGATGCAGGAACATAATGTCATAGTCTTAATTTGGTTTCAAGATTGTTTGCAAAAGATTCAATCCAGATAAAAGAAAATGTATAATTTGTGGCCTTTAAAAATAATTGTACCTTCTTATCTGCTACAGCTTCTGTCTTTCTTAATATATGTTTGTGAAAATTCCTTTCTTTCCTTATCTGTTGTTATACTTAATTTCCATTTTGTGCACATAAAGATAATGTAGCTAAGTCGTTGTTGAGTTGGGTGAATTGTTTCCTCATCGGAGTTACTCATGTTATGTTGTTGGCTTTATGTTATATTATTATTACTATTATTATTTTCTTTTCTTTTTTCCCTCTTCCAATTCAAAAGACTATGCTGGAAAATGTTGGATATCTAATTTCTTTACTTTTTTTAAAATGTCTTTTTAGTACAATTAAGAGTGGGAGATTTGAACCTAAAACCTTTTATCCTCGAAAACATACAAATGTCAATTCAACTAAGTTCATCTTGGTTATATCTAACTTTTTAGGTTGAGTCATATGGATGTAATTTTTGGTAATTCCCTGTTTCTTTTGATCTTAAAGTTGGTCTCGTATAAAATCCTTAAAAAGAAAAAGAAAATATTAATAAATATATATATATATATATATATATATATATATATATATATTCCTGGACTTTTCATTTGGTGGTTGACACTTGACATTGCTTGCTACCTCAAGCTTCTCCTATATATAACCCAAACTCTTTTAGATTGCTTTTCTTTTAGTCAAGTATTATACCCTATTATTTAGGTTGACATTGGTCTACTTCTAAAATTAGCCATACATTTTATTTTCCAAATCATAACAAAACCAAAACTAAAACTAAAAGAAAATGTCATAGTCTTAATTTAGATTGTTTGCTTAATATTATTGTAGTTTCTTTTCGGTTTATATAGAACTTGTTAGTTTTTGGAATGTGGGTTCAGTTTAAGTTTACTTAATTTAGTTGTTTTCTCGATTTTTTTTGTAGATTAAATTGCATCTTATATAATATGGATAAGTCGTGGATGCAAAAGAATAGAACGTCATCTGAGTATGCTTATGGGGTTGAGATGTTTATTAAAAATGGGTTGAAGCATTCAAAGACGTCGAATGTCATGGCATGTCCTTGTTTAAAGTGTGTGAATGCAAAAACTTTAGATGTGAATACAATTAGAGATCACTTGTTTTTTAACGGCATCGATCAGAGTTATCAAGAATGGATTTTTCATGGTGAATCACTACCAATAAAGAGAAACAATGAAAGTGTCTTTAGCAGTGTAAAAGAAGAAATTGACGAGGATGATGTTGATGACACAATTGGAATGTTTGAGGCTGCACATAATTATTTTAATGACAAGTCAGAAAATTTTGAGGAAGTTGTAGATGATGCCAAGAAACCATTATATCCTAATTGTACGAATTTTACCAAAATATCTACGTTGATAAAGTTATATAATTTGAAAGCTAAATTTGGATGGAGTGATAAGAGTTTCACTGAGTTATTACAATTAATTTCTGACATCTTACCTACTCCCAACGAATGCCCTACTTCTACTTATGAAGCAAAAAAAATTTTGTGTACTCTTGGAATGAAGTACGAGAAGATTCATGCTTGTAGGAATGATTGTTGCTTGTTTAGGAAAGAACTGTCTGATGCAAATGTATGCCCCTCTTGTGGTATGTCAAGATGGAAGATTCCTAAAAATTCAAAGAAGGAGGTTAAGAATGTTCCAGTGAAAGTCATGTGGTATTTCTCTCCAATTCCAAGATTTGAAAGAATGTTTCGAAGCAAAGAAACATCAAAATTATTGACGTGGCATGACAGAAAAAGAGAAGTGAATGATCTATTACAACATCCAAAAGATGCATTATCATGGAAAAAAATAGACAATTTATGGCCAGAGTTTGGGTCAGAACCTAGAAATCTACGTCTTGCTCTTTCCACAGATGGGGTAAATCCGCATGGAGATCTTAGCAGTAGATACAGTTGTTGGCCAGTTATGTTAGTGACATACAACTTACCTCCATGGTTGTGTATGAAGCGAAAATTTTTGATGTTGACCGCACTAATATCTGGTCCCAAACAACCGGGAAATGAAATAGATGTTTATTTAGCTCCGTTAGTTGATGATTTGAAAATACTTTGGCATGATGGGGTGGAATGTTACGATGCATATCAAGATCAATGTTTCAGGCTAAAGGCTATTTTATTATGGACTATTAATGATTTTCCTGCGTATGGTAACTTGTGTGGTTGTACAGTCAAAGGATATCATGCATGTCCAATTTGTGGGGAGAAAACTTCATCAATTTATTTGCCAAAAGAAAGGAAGATGGCATATATTGGGCATCGCAAGTTTCTACCACGTCATCATCCATATAGGAAACAAAAGAAAGTTTTCAATGGTGCACAAGAATTAGAATTGGCTCCAGAACCATTGAGTGGGGAAGAAATTTTCATACAAACAAGTAAGTACAAACACTCATTTGGTAAGAGAACTATGAACGAAAAGAACAGTGAAATGAGTTCTTCAGGAACTTATTGGAAGAAAAAATCTATTTTTTTTGAATTAGAATATTGGAAGTTTCTTGATGTGCGACATTGTTTAGACGTGATGCACATTGAAAAGAATGTCTGTGCAAATCTCATTGGCACATTGCTTGATATTCCCGGTAAAACCAAAGATGGAGTAAAAAGTCGATTAGATTTGGTTGAATTGAACATTAGATCAGAGCCAGCCCCTCAAGTAGGGGAGAAAAAGATCTTTTTACCCCCGACATGTTATACATTATCTCGAGCAGAGAAGTTGAGTTTTTGTAAGACACTATCTGAATTGAAAGTACCAGAAGGCTATTCATCGAACATTCAAAGTTTAGTGTCACTCACAGATTTGAAACTGTATGGACTTAAGTCGCATGACCATCACGTTCTTATGCAACAATTGCTACCTATGGCAATTCGTGGTATTCTACCGAAACATGTAAGACTTGCAATTATTCGGTTATGCTTCTTCTTTAATGCTATATGTAAGAAGACAATTGATACATCACAATTGAAAGGAATGCAAGAAGATGTAGTTGTCACTTTATGTCTATTGGAGAAGTATTTTCCACCATCATTTTTCACTATAATGGTACATCTTGTAGTGCATCTCGTAAGAGAAATTGAGTTTTGTGGACCTGTTCATCTAAGGTGGATGTATCCTTTTGAACGATATATGAAAGTCCTAAAAACTTACGTGCGAAATAGAAATCGACCAGAAGGATGTATGGTAGAAAATTATATTGTTGAAGAGGCTATAGAGTTCTGTTCTAAATTTATTGCTGGAGTTAGTTCTATTGGACTTAACTCATCTGTAATAAAAAAGAATTCAAACATGGATAGAGCATTATCAGCTTCTTCTTTTATCAGACCGAGTAAGGAGCAGTTAGATCAAGCTCATCTTTATGTCATTCAGAATGTAAATGATGTTCTACCATACGTCGAGTACGTGCTAAATCCTATCTATTCTCATTCTATATAAGTTGTTTATGTAATTACTTAATAACTTGTTATTTACGACAGACAACATATGGAGAGTTTGCGTAAGCTTAACTCTGGTAAAGCTCGAAGTAAAAAGTGGATTCAAGAAGAGCATAATCGCTCATTCAGTCGCTGGCTGTCCACACGGGTAATCACTACAATCATACTCTTTTATATTTGTTTTGGATCTAACTAAATCCAATATATTGTGTAGGTTGCACTTGCTCTCGAAGTACCTAAAAATTCTATCACGCCTTCTTTAAGATGGATAGCTCACGGACCTTCTCCAGATGTGGCCACTTATTCTGGTTACATAATTAATGGATATTACTATCACACAAAAAGGCGTGATGATATTAGGAGAGTTCAAAATAGTGGAGTTAGTATAACCGCTACTACGATGCAAGTCTCTAGTTCTAAGGACAAAAACCCGGTCATGTCAGATATGACGTTTTATGGTGTAATACGAGAGATATGGGAGATTGATTACCATCAATTATCTTTTATTTTATTTAAGTGTGATTGGGTTGACAATAGAAGTGGAGTTAAAGTGGACGAGCTTGGGTTTACCATCGTTGATCTCAAACGTATTGGACATAAATCAGACTCATTTATTTTAGCCACTCAAGCAAAACAAGTATTCTATGTCCAAGATTCTGCAAATCCTGAATGGTCGGTGGTTTTAACATCTCCACAAAGAACTATTGAAGAAGATTTCTTTGAAGATGAAATAGGAGATATGCTTCAAGAGTGTGGTTACGAAACCATTAAAAGGATGCCCAATGTTGATACACCTAATGAGACTGATGATACAAATTCAACTTATATTAGACATGATTGTGAGGGTAGATGGGTAGAGAAGGGTATGTCATTACTTTGCTTTATAATGTATTTAATTTTAGAGTTCGTAATATAATTGATATGCTTATGGTATCTTTATAATGTATTTATGTTTAAAGTTCGTAATATAACTGCTATATTTATGGTATGTCATTACTTTGCTTTATAATGTATTTATGTTTAAGTTCGTAACATAATTGTTATGCTTATGTATGTTGACTTTGCTTATTAATGTATTTCCATTTTTTGCAGATTCATAGATGGAGGATAGCAGTGAGGATGAAAGAGAAATGCTTCCAGAAGTAAGAAAGAAATCATTTGTTCCACGTGGGCCAACTACTATGTCTGAGTTGGCCTTAGTGAGAAATTCTGGACAAAAGTTGCCCATTCAATTTAATGAACACGGACAACCTGTTGGAGCCACGTCTAAGAAAATGCAAAGTTACATTGGTGTGTGCGTTCGACAACAGATTCCTATCACATACAACTCTTGGAAAGAAGTTCCGAATGAGCTAAAAGATAAAATATATGATTGTATATCGGTATGAGTTCTATTGTTATGTTTTTCATATAATTTAGTTTGCTTTACACTCTAAGTTTAACTAAGCTTTTCTTTTTTTTTTTTTTTGTGTAGATGTCGTTCGATTTACAACCCAATGCTAAACATTCTATACTTATGTCTGCATCAAGAAAGTTTCGAACGTTCAAGACCACGTTAACTCAGAAGTATATACTTCCGTCTAAGGATCAACCATCACTCTTGCAGTTTCCTCCCAAAATCTATTCTCATATAAATCAAGAAGATTGGCAATCGTTTGTGGATGCTAGACTAAGTGAACAATGGGAGGTAAATAAGTTTAAATTTTCAATGGAATTAGAATTGTTTTGATATCTACCTACAAACTAATACGTTGTACAGGATTATAGTCGTATTCAAAGGGAAAGAAGGTCAAAATGCGTATACAATCACCACATGTCACGTAAGGGATATGCTAATCTTGCCGATGAACTAGTGAGTATTTCTAATTAAATTGAAGAATTTATCTTAATATGTTGTTGTTAATTAAATATCTATCTTTTGTTGTAGAAAATAACGCATGATGTTTCCTATCGTTCAACTCTTTGGAAAGAAGCACGGAAAGGAAAAAATAATGATTATTTTGATGATGCTACTCGAGATTGTGCCTCTCGGATTGTAAGTATACTTATGATTACAATATATAATCTTTTGTTAACCTAACTGATGATGAATTGTTTTATACTTGTATTGTTTTATAGGATGAATTAGTTGCAAAAAATAAAAATAAGGACATCTTGACTGACGCATTGGGTTCCAAGGAGCACGGTGGACGTGTAAGAGGCATGGGTGCTTTCGTCTCTCAATCACAATATTTCAACACAGTAAAAGGGAAGGAGAAAATGTGTCATAAAGAAGAGGATGACTCGAGATGCAAAAGTGACAAGAAGAGAAGTAATCACTCGAGGTCATCCATTGGAAGTATTAATATAGATCTTGATGCCGATGAGGACACACCTACCAACAAAGGAGTGGAGGTAATTGACTTTGTTGTCACTTTTAGTTTTTTAACTATATAGGATCAATTGTTCTTAACTATGCTTTTAATATTTGTAAAGGGAACACCATGCCAATTGTCTATAGGATCCATTAATAATATTGTTGCAGTAGCCACGATAGTTGAGGATAACATTGGATGTCTCAATGTTAAAGTTCTAGTAGACGTGGTTACGGGAGAAAATTTGACTATACCCAATCCAGTGAAGGGAAAGATAGAGACTTTAAATCAAGCATTGGGTAACATTATAGAATGGCCTCGTCGGCTTGTTTCTACGATCAATGACAAACAAGTGTGTATCTTTTTTTTACTATTTAAGTTTTGATTTTATTTGTATATGTATTTTGAATTTAGAACCTTGGTTGTGATAGGAGCATTCAACTAGGAAGGATGTCGTATACCCTTCAAATTATACTGACGTTAACGGGATTATTAAGCTTTTAAATAGATTTGCCATGAACAACATGGAGGATGTAGACATGATTCGCATCCCAATGAACGAGCTAATATTTGGAAGTGACAAATTTGTTTATTTAGCTCGTGAAGATTTATTGCATTACTGCGGCATGGTTGAAATCGGCTATATATGTATACTAGCGTATATTACGTAAGTAGACAACTTATACTCATCTTTATCTCCAATACCACTTTTGTAGTTAGTTTGTTGATATTTTAACTATGGTTGCTTTTACTTAGATGTCTTTGGGATAAATGTGACTGTGCAAAGAATTTTTTTGTCATTGACCAATCAAAAATATCATCACATATCAAAGATCGTGATCTTCGATCCAGAAATTTAGCCAACCAGCTAGAAGCAGTTAACTTGGAACAGAAAGTGCTAATTCCATATAATACCGGGTAAATAAAGAAGAGAAACACATTAATATATTTCCATTGAGCTTAAATGTGTACTCACATTGAAGATGTTGTTTATTGTAGTTTTCATTGGATGTTGCATGTTATCGATCTTCGTGAAAATTGCGTTTATGTTTTGGACTCTCTTCGGAGTAAAGTCAATGAAGACATTCATGGAATCATAAATGTGTAAGTGTATTTACTTTATTACTTCTTATTTAACTTTCTTGTCTTCTAATGTTTCAAAATATTTAGAGGGTTGAAGACATGGCAAGCGAAACACGATCTACAACGCTATCGATCAACTCCAAAATGGAGACCTGTAAAGGTAATTTGCATTTACAGGTTATTATTTTTTATGAAACGTAAGATTAATTTGTATTCAATTGATATACATGCAGTGCCCTCGTCAATTGGATTCTGTAGGGTGCGGGTACTACGTCCAAAAGTACATACATGAGATAGTGCATAATTCTAGTACTTCTATTACTAACCTTGTAAGTTTCTACTTTAACTTTTTACATATTACAATTTATGATCCAAACTCATACTTTCCATATCTTTCTCTTTGTGTGTAGTTCAATACCAAAAATGCATATAGGCAAGAGGAGATTGATGAGATTCGTACTGAATGGGCAGCTTTTGTTAGCAGATTTGTGTAAGTAGTTGCTTTTTGTAGTTAGGTTAGTAGTTGATTTTTGTAGTTAGGTTAGTAGTTGATTTTTGTAGTTAGGTTAGTAGTTGGTCGAGTTAAGTTTTTGTAGGGGACGGGCAGTCCTATAGTTTTTTGAAGGGCAGGTGGTCCCGTACTAATTGTTGTTTGTTAGATAGTTTGTACCTACACTTTAGTTAGTGAAGGAACTTTCTATTGTGTTTATAAATCACGATCTTATATATTATCTTTATACTTTAGTTAGTGTGCTTGTATTTTAGTGTTGGATCTTATGCATTGTAGGTGTTTACTATTGGTTTGCCATGGATGGTAGGATGTGTTGTTTGATATGTGTGATTATATATAAGTGTATATATTGGAGGATTTGGAGTAGTTGGACTTATAGTGTTGAATATAGTTGTGTTTATATGTGATTATATGTAAGTGTTGGATGATATGTATTTGTTGTAGTTCTATATGGAAGTGTGGAAAAGTGTGCTTGTATTTTAGTGTTGGATCTTATGCATTGTAGGTGTTTACTATTGGTTTGCCATGGATGGTAGGATGTGTTGTTTGATATGTGTGATTATATATAAGTGTATATATTGGAGGATTTGGAGTAGTTGGACTTATAGTATTGAATATAGTTGTGTTTATTGATATGTGATTATATGTAAGTGTTGGATGATGTGTATTTGTTGTAGTTCTATATGGAAGTGTATGCTGGAATTTTAGGTATTATTGTGTGCATTGCAGGTGAATTAGGTATTATTGTGTGCATTGAGTAGTAGGCATTATAGCTAGTGTGAAAGCCATTTTTTTATTTTTTAAAATATACGATGACGAACATTTCCGGACGTAATTCGACTCAAATAATATCGGTTTTGCCGTCATAAAAACTATTATAAATACGACATGAAATGAATCTTTAAAAACGACATTAAATGTGTCTTTAATGTCGGTGGAAAAACGACATTAAAGATGTGCACTAAGCGACATTAATGTCAGTTTAAAAACGACATTAAAGACAGCTTTAATGTCGGTTATAAACCGACATTAAAGATGAACCGACATTAAAGACCTTCAATAACACCTTCAAAGATGTCGGTTTATAACCGACATTAAAGGTCTTTAACGGTTTATAACCGACATTAAAGACATCTTTAATGTCGGTTATAAACCGACATTAAAGCCCAACCGACATTAAAGGCCTTTAATAACGCTTACAAAGATGTCGGTCGCCAAGTGACATTAAAGGCCTTTAATGTCGGTTTTAAACCGACATTAAAGGCCAAATTTCTTGTAGTGGTAACTCGCATTAGAAGTTTGGGAGACAAGAAGGTGGTGAGGTACAATGAAGACGGAGCACCTATTGGTGAGGATGGAGCGATGTTAAAGTCTTTCATAGGGTCTGCAACCCATTATCATGTCCCTATCACATATACGTCTTGGAAAAGTGTGCCTGTAGAATTGAAAGATAAGATATTCACTACAGTTGAGGTATATATAACTTTAATGTCCTTATTATATTTGATAATGTTCTTGTTGTATGGACACTTGATTAAGTACTTTTAATTATTTAGGCTGCATTCGTCATTGATCCAAGATCTAGGAAAAACGTTCTCCAAACTGCAGGTATTTCGTTGTTCATTTCGTCAGTTTAAGAACTGGCTAACAACGAATTACATCATGTCGCATAAAGATGAACCACAATTGCTTCAAGTTTCACCGGAAAAGTATTCCTTCATTGAGCAAAATCACTAAGAAGAGTTTGTAAGGTCAAGGTTATCCGAGACCTTTCAGGTATGAATAACTTTTATACATGAAAATCATTCGAAATAATATTTGCTACTTCCTTATTAACAAATACATTTGGATATAGGAAGAAAGACAATTACAACAAGATAGATGATCGAAGAACAAATACAATCATAGAATCTCAAGGAAAGGGTATGCCAATCTTTAGGAGGAAATGGTAAGATGTTTAGATGTTTAAGGAGGAAACTCCCATTTTTGTAGTTTGTTCTTTCTTTGTTGTCGAAGAAACCTTATAGCATTTGGGATGTCTGGTTTGATATCTGGTGTAATGCTCTTCTTTGCTTGCGTGGTGTAAGTTTGTTTGTTTGTTTCTTGTAAAGGGTTGCATAATAAGTTGTAAGTTTTTTTTTTTTTTTTTTTTTGTAAAGCTTTCTCATTTAGGGGGGGGGGGGGGGAGGGTTGTTTGTTTCTTCTAAGGGGTTGCATACAAAGTTGTAAGTTTGTTGTTTGTTTCTTGTAAAGGGTTGCATAAAAAGTTGTAACTAGGATTATCGTATGACTTTATCATTTGGGGGGGGGGGGGGTTGCATAAAAAGTTGTAAGTAGGATTCTTCTAAAGCTTTGTCATTTGGAGGGGGGGTTGTTTGTTTCTTGTAAGGGGTTGCATAAAAAGTTGTAACATGGATTCTTGTAAGCCTTTGTCATTTCGGGAGGGAGGGTTGTTTGTTTCTTGTAAAGGGTTGCATAAAAAGTTGTAACATAAATAGTTAAATGAACCAATGAATTATAATATAATAAGAATAAAAGATAAAAAAATGTAACGGCTCGACTCTCTTACACATTATTCAAAAGTCCCCAGTTGAGTCGCCAAGCTATCGCGACGTGATCGCGACTCGGAACGGCCGACGTCTTCAATCATTTAATCTTTAATATTTAAAAGGTTCAAAATTGCTACCAATCATATTAAGGTGTGATTGGTCACAAAAAAAAACATTTGTCTACGTAAATTCAGTAAATTCAGATTTAAGGTTTGGAAATCAGTTGTGTATAGGGAAGGTGTTAGCACCCTATAACACCAATAACATTGATTACGGAAATTTATCTTTTAAACTAAATCAGAGAGGTTCACAAAACAAAGTTTTTTATTTTGTATTTTTTAAATTTCTCATGGTTATCAATTCATATCTAAGAAAAAAAACTAAGCATGAATTGATGATTATATGGGTGCCATGAGAGCCATTAGAAAAATAGAATTTAATTTTATTTTAAAAGATATTTTATTTACCTCAAGAATATTAAAATATCAAATTTTGATATTTTGATCTTCATCATAGATCTTTAATGGAAAATTTCATGTATCTAAAGAATTAATGAATTCTAAAGAAAGCACTACTCAGTCCCATTTTAAAATATAAAATTGTTGATATATTTTGTTTAAAAATTATTTACTAATTAATTTTTAAAATTTGAAAAATTTCATGTATTTATGGAATTTTAACCACAAAATTCATAAATGAACATTACTCTTTCCCATCTCAAATTTATAATAATAATAATAATAATAGGAAATAGGAGAATTACATGTTAAAAAAAATAGTTGGCCAACGTGGCAAATAATACAACCAACAATATAGGTTGTCAAATAATACAAGTTGCAGATAATATCCACATGTTAGAAAATAAAATATTGGAAATAATATACTACATTAGAAATATATACAATTTGAGAAATAATGTTTGGAAAGTAAATAATATGCAGGTGGTGAAATAAGCATTCTGTCATTCGACAAATCTAATTAATTAATATCAACATATTTAATAAACGATAAAAACAACCAAATTAAACCCTAAATTTAACAAATTTAAATCAAATGACTTAAACCTAACAAAATTAAAAACAGAGTAGAGGTAATTTGATGCAACAATTTTCAAATGGCCTAAACCTAACAAAATTAAAACACAAAAGAAGACTTGATATAATAGTATTCAAATGGCCTAAACAAAACAAAATTAAAAAGCGGAGGCATAGCTTGAGGCAACAACATTCAAATGGCCTAAACCTAATAAAATTAAAACACCCCAAACCTAACAAAATTAAACACATTACAGCCTAGGCAAAAATTTGATGCAACAATATTCAATTGGTTTAACCTAACAAAATTAGAGCATAATTTGATGCAACAATATTCAAATGGCCTAAACCTAACAAAATTAAAACACCATAATCCTAACAAAATTAAAATAGAGTAAAGTAAAACTTAAAACACAAAGCATAGGCATAAATTAATGAAAAATAGATTCAATTGGTCTAAACCTAACAAAATTAAAATACCATAACCCTAACAAAATTAAAACACAGTAAACTAACACATATACATAAATTTGATGAAGGAATAGATTCAATTGGTCTAACCTAACAAAATTAAAACACCATAAACCTAACAAAATTAAAACACCATAAAATAAAACATATACAAAAATTTGATGAAGGAATAGATTCAATTGGTCTAACCTAACAAAATTAAAACACCATAAACCTAACAAAATTAAAACATAAAACATAGACAAAAATTTGATGAAGGAATAGATTCAATTGGTCTAACCTAACAAAATTAAAGGCACAGTAAAATCAATTCAATGAATTAAAAACAAAACAAATTTGAAGAAGGAAAAACAATCTAAGTTATAATCAAAAGGAAAAAGAAGAAAAAAGGAAAAAAAAAACAAAAAACAAAAAACAAAAAAACAAAAACTTACCTTTTGACAGAATAGTTTTTCGATTTTCTTTTAACTGATCTCCCCTTCTTCCTAGAAAATCTCCTTTTCTTTTTCTCTTTTTTTTTTCTCTAAGAAAATCTCCTCATTTGTTTTTATAGGGAACTGAGATAGTAGCTTTTTTTAGACTGCTGAGAAGAAGACAGGATCGTGAGGATCGTGTTTATGAGAGTGGGATGGTGGGAAGAATCGTGAAGAGGGAGAGGGAAAAGTCCAAAATCGTGGGACTTGTGGAGGAAGTGATTAAGAGAAAACTTGGAAGAGATATGAGAATTAATTATTGTTTTCTTTTTTCCTTTTTTTTTAAAAATAAATTCAAATTCAAATCAACTTAATTTAATAAAAAAAATAAAGTAAAAAAATAAAATAAAGTAAATTTTAAGTTATTATAGTTGAATTAGTTTGTGTGGATATAATAGTTTGTGTGTTTCAGATGTAGATTATTTTAGTTTTGATTATAATAATATGTGTTTGTGGTTTAGATTATTTTAATTTGAGAAGGAAAAATAGTAAAAGTTGTAGCAAATATAAAAAACAATAATGAATGTTAGAGTAAAAATGGTAAAAAATAGTAAATATTGTAGTAAATTAGAGGTTTTGAAATATATTTATTGTAGCTAATTGATGATCTTTAAGTAATATTTATTATAGCTAGGGATGATTATAATAGTCTTGCATAATCATCGTCCCAAATGGCCCAATATTTTATTTTGTGTGAGTAGAAAAAGAAGAAACAAATGAACCAACGCATGAGAAAAATTTGAAGAATATGATAATAGGATTAAAATGATTGAAGTAATTAATATTTACTATCTATTCTAACTAGATACATCCTTTTTTTTTTTGCATAATTTAATTATAAAAACTTAAAAGTTATTTAAAAAAATTTGTCCCAAAACCTCCTCACTACATCAGAAACTGACTCTCTTGACGGTTTTAAACTGTCAAAAATGAGTATTCCTGACAGTTTTAAAACTGTCGTTGAATCCAGTGTCAAGAAAGGTCATTTTCTTCATGGTTGTAAAAAGTGTCAATAATTGGTAACGTTGACAATTTATAACCATCAAGTATTCAATTTTCATGACAGTTGAGAACCGTCAAGAGGATACGTTTTTATGACCGTTTAGAACCGTCAAGAATGAGATGATGAAGCCCAAAAACCGTCAAGAACACAGATATTCATGACATTTTAAAACCGTCAAGAATGCATTTTTCATGACATTTTAAAACGGTCAAGAGTGCATTTTTCATGACATTTAAAAACCGTCAAGAATGCATTTTTCATGACATTTAAAAACCGTCAAGAGTTCATTTTTCATGACATTTAATAACCGTCAAGAGTACTCTTTTTCATGACATTTGGGAACCGTCAAGATTGCTTTTTAATGACATCTTAGAACCGTCAAGAATTTTGTTATTTATGACATTTGCAAATCATCAAGAAATGTATTGTTAATGACATTTTAAAACCGTTAAGAAATTTTTCATTTTTTTAATTGTAATTTATTTTATATTATTCTTCCTGTATTATGCTCTCATTGGTCCAAAAATTCAACTACATATAAACGACAAATATACATCAAATGGCAACTAAACATCATCCATTCAATATCATTTCCAAAACTTTGCATCATATTCATATATCATTTACAAAACCAATATATATATAAACAATTTCAACAGATTTCCAAGAACTAAACTAGACATCATCTAATTAACTAACCTAGCCCAAAAGTATATCATCCCCATTACATAAACTTTCATAATGGCAACCCCCTACATATGAACAGTTCACCTATCAACAATTCACCTAAACTCTAATCCTCTACAAAGTCTCAAAAGTATATCAATCAACCCCTCCCCTACATATGAACATTTAAAAAAATCAGCCACAAAAAATAAAGTTAATTTCCTTTTTCAGAGATGACAAATAAGTCCTAGATCATATGTACGAACCCAAAAACTCTACCAACTCAACCTGCACCTCATCTAACTCGGCTTGTGAGTATGATTTTCGTGTATCAATCTGTAGACATGCAAAATAAATGAATTAGTATTCATAAAAATTATTATACGTACGAAAGAAATAGTTTGATATATAACATACCGAATCCGAGATGACAATGCTTCCCCTATTTACAATTTCTCTCATATACTTCATGACATAGTATCCATACATAGTGCTCCCGATTTGTAGTGGACACTATAAAAACAACAAATTAGAATAACGGACTAGTCTTAATTGCTAGTAATCTACAAAATACAATTGAATTTAAATATTTATACTTGCCTTTACTGTTCGCCATAAAGTTTGTTTCCTGCTTTTATTAATGTTCTTTTATGAGTGAAATATCGCTATTGCTCTATTTTGGCAAGATAAGATTGCACATATCTTAGAATATTATACATGCATTAGAATTAACAGGAATACATGATATAAAAGATTAAACTTACGTGTCGGTTACATATCTTGTAGTTGCTTTTGATGTCATCCTTAGCGAGTCAAGGTAAAACACTGTATCTTCATACGCATTTATAGCAAGCAGTGCCCAATGACCCCTAATTATACAAAAATATAAGTACTATTTTATTGTCAATGCAACCAATATCCTAACTAAACTTACCCGGGATTAAAAGGAGCAAGAACTACTTGGTTTCGTTTTGACACCATCAATCTACTACACAAGTTTCGAATTCGAGATTCTTGTGTGTTTCCAAAAGAGATTAGGGACAGATCTACGAAGACATACTGCACATTTTCTTTCGAACCAATAACAGATGAATACAAGTACCTACAAAATATATAAACTCGTAAAGGAGATACATAAATTTAGATGTAAAGGAATGAAATTTACTTACATCATATAGGCCACCAATGTAAACGTTTTCACTTCGTTCATGTTACAAAGATCAATGATATCCTCTCGAAGCACAGAACTCTTTCGACTAATGCCAAAAAGGTCAGCGGGTAGGGAAAAAGTGATGCTGGAATCTTTCTCCATTACCTTCTCAGCATATCTGAGAATCGACTTCAACGCTAATGGCAAAGTTGATGTCGATTCACATACAACTTCTTTTTCTGTAGGCATTTTTATTAAGTCCCTCTCCTAATTCAAGAACATCCAAATTCAGTAAGACGTACAATATTAGACAAGAAGTACAATATTAGACATTCGAGTTTAATAGTGGATTACATACCTTCAAGACGTCCAACTCTGGTTCATTCACCTTCATCATCTCCTTCCCTTTCTTTTCCTTCTCTTTTGGTTTGTCCAACGATTCCACTTCTATTCTCTTACCCTTCTCTTCAATCCCCTCGAACATTATTGGCCTTGAACAACTCTCGTGTGCAGACAATGGTGTAGATAAGTTTGAGCGAATTTGTGCCTCTAATTTACTAACTCGCCTACGGAGTTCTTCATTCTCAACTAGAATGTTCGCCTCATCTTTTGATATTTTCTTAACTGAATGAAAGTACGTTGTTGGAGTAACGTATCCACCAACCCCACGCACACGACCATTGTGCTCTTTTGTACCCAATGCTTGGGTTAACACATCATTCGAACAGTGTCTATTCACAGACGATGAATCTGTATTCATTGATATCTCATCCTAAAAAGATCGCAAAATTAATGTAAGTTATAGAAATGATTGCTTATGTAATGGATAATTGAAATGTGTGATTTACATGTAATAACTTACTATTTTATGGACGACTTGTTGAATGTCGTCGTTGTCGTACTGTCCTTGTTTGTTAACTCGAGCTTTCTTCCACATTGTAGCTCGATCAACATAAACTTCATTTGAACCCTCCTTCTTCATTCGAGAACATGAAGTTCAAGTGGTAAACATATTAGCTTGTATTCCATTTTAGGTATAAAGCAGACTTACAAGAAACGAACAAACCCCCCCCCCCCCACTAAATGACAAAGTCATACAATAATCCTAGTTACAACTTTTTATGCAACCCTTTACAAAAAACAAACAACAAACTTACAACTTTTTATGCAACCCCTTAGAAGAAACAAACAACCCTCCCCCCCCCCCCCTAAATGAGGAAGCTTTACAAAAAACAAACTTACAACTTTTTATGCAACCCTTTACAAGAAACAAACAAACAAACAAACTTACACCACGCAAGCAAAGAGGAGCATTACACCAGATATCAAACCAGACATCCCAAATTCTATAAGGTTTCTTCGACAACAAAGAAAGAACAAACTACAAAAATGGGAGTTTCCTCCTTAAACATCTAAACATCTTACCATTTCCTCCTTAAGATTGGCATACCCTTTCCTTGAGATTCTATGATTGTATTTGTTCTTCGATCTTCTATCTTGTTGTAATTGTCTTTTTTTCTATATCCAAATGTATTTTTTAATGAGAAAGTAGCAAATATTATTCCGAATGATTTTCATGTATAAAAGTTATTCATACCTGAAAGGTCTCGGATAACCTTGACCTTACAAACTCCTCCCAGTGATTTTGCTCAATGAAAGAATACTTTTCAGGTGGAACTTGAAGCAATTGTGGTTCTTCTTTATGCGGCATGATGTATTTTGTTGTTAGCCAGTTCTTAAACTGACGAAACGAACACCGAAATACCTGCAGTTTGGAGAACGTTTTTCCTAGATCTTGGATCAATGACGAATGCAGCCTAAATAATTAAAAGTACTTAATCAAGTGTCCATACAACAAGAACATTATCAAATATCATTCAAGATCTTTCAATTTCAAGTACACATCCTTTGGCGTTGGGCTAGCAAGGGAGCAGGGGAGAGGCGTTGGGCGAGCAGGGGAGGGGCGTTCGACGAGGAGGGGAGCGGCGTGACGTTCGGCAACAACAACGTTCGTTCGTCAATCGCTGGACAATCGTTCGCCAGCCGTTCGACAGGCGTTCCGCAAGCGTTCGGCGAGCAGATGTTCAGCAGCAGGCGTCGGACGAGTAGGCGTTCGGCGAGCAGGCATTCGGCGAGCAGCGACTTTCAGGGCGTTTTGGATGGGTGTGAAAATCGGGTTGTCGTCGGGAGGGAATATGAATTTGGGTTGTGTGTGGAGGGAAAGGGAAAAAGTAAAAAGAGAAGGGGAAAAGTAGGTTTATTTTTTAAAAAAAAAATAGGTTTTTTTTTATAAAAAAATTCTTGACGTTTTTAAAACGTCAAGAAACGTGAATAAATTTGAAAATGAATCCCCTCCGCTTTTCATAAAAATTCTTGACATTTTAAAACGTCAAGAATTTATCGATATTTCTTGACAGTTTTAAAACGTCAAGGATAAATATATATCATTTGACGTTTTAAAAAACGTCAAGAATATCGAACTCATAACAATTCTTGACATTTTAAAAATGTCAAGAATGTAAAATATACAACTTGACAGTTTCAAAACGTCAAGAAAGAATTGCATATTACTTGACGTTTCAAAACCGTCAAGAATTCTGTAAATTGCCTCCCCTCCGCCTTTTAATCAAAATTTTTGACGGTTTTCCTATTAAACCGTCCCTTTCTTGACGGTTTTTCTAGAAACCGTCAAGAAATGAAAAAATCAATCCTCAAAAAAGGATCTTTTTCTAGTAGTGCCTACGTAAAATTTCAAATTCAAACTAAGATTGAAAAATATTTAGTGTAAAACAACTCTATGTTGAGTAACTTTTTGAAAACTTTTTAAAAAGCACGTCACAATATACATATTATCAATTACATTGAATATATATTTTAACAATTAAGTTTAAAAATTGTTTTAATTAAATAAATATATATATATATATATATATGTATGTATGTATGTATGTATAGATTTGACTAAAAAGAAGGTAGCCCATCAAAGATGAAAATGCAAAACTTTTAACATATTAAAAATGGAGTTAATTAGAAAAGTGGTACAAAAATTAGAGACAACAAATAATATATAGTTTTAGCATAAGAATATACTTTCTTAGACATTTGAAGCTGCCTATAAGTATCTTTAATTACAAGACTAAATCAAGTCTAGCATTATGAGAATAGATTTTAGCAATTATTGCACATAATTTTTAAATTTTTTAAATAGCAAATTTTAATCTCTAAAATATTTTGAAGATATTTTCTATTTTAAAGTTTTTATCATTCTCGAACTGTCCCATACATTCTTCTCTCTATTGATCATCTCCCTCTAATGCTTCATCTTCCACTTTCTCTTCTTCTTTTTGGCAAACCTCTATATTATATTTGTATTCATAATAAAAAAAAATTAATCTAATAATAAAAAAAAAATTGTTTTTCTCAAACACTGTGTTCCAGTTGGTTTTGTGTAGGTTCTCTAAAAAAAACTATCATTTGCTCAATCTCCGTTTTCAACATATTCATCTCCTTCTTCTTCTTCTTCTTTTTTCACCATTTTTTATCTAGATTTTCAATCATCATTTTTTTCTTAAATCTAAGTTCTTTATTCAAATTTCTTTCAAATGGTTGCTTTCAAATATGATAACATTCTCACTTTTTAAAATACATTTCATCTTAAATATTTTATTAATCTCAAATTACCATTCAGTAGCCTATTTCTTCTCCTCTTTTTAATGTCATAATCATCTCATATTTCTTCTCCCACTTTTTAACGCGACAATCATTATTTTTTCTCCACTTTGTATTAGTTTTGTATATATTAGTGTTGTCATGTACTTATATTATATGTATTAGTTGGTGATATACTTACTACATGATTTCTATTTTTAAAAAAAATTTATGCAATTCAATGTAGTATTATTAAGTATATGAATGATGTAACTTAGTGTAGCAAACATATAATATGTATCCAAGTGTGCTAGTGAAGTATATTAAGTGTGTCATCAGAACCTCAAGTGTATCAAGTGTATTTTAATCAATCGAGCATATCAGTAGATATACAAAATGTACCAACAGTATATCAAGGGTATCAAACATATGAACTGCAACAAATGTAATAAATCTGTCAAGTGTATCGGTGAAAGTATAAAGTGTTTATAAATAGTGTATTAAGTGTATCAAACTTATGAAGTGTATTAAACCTAATCAAGTGTATCGATAATGCAATTTATCGTGCTTAGTGCATCAAGTGTTTTTAATTGATTAAGTCTATTCGCAAAATTTAACAAATGTATCAACGACATATCAAGTGTATCAAATCAATGATGTGTATCAAGTGTTATTTAATTCATCGAGTGTCTCAGCAAATCATAACAAGTGTATCAACAACACATCGAGTGTATCATCAACACATCTGGTGATGCGTGAAAATGTTGATAATTCTAGTGAATAGTTTTGTAATTTTTCATTTTTTAAATGTGGGCTGGACTTGAATTTTGCCATTTTTCCAAATTTAAAAGTGGTGGACTATAAACTTAATTTATCAAATTAATTTTGTTAAATTTGTAAGAGTCCATAAATACAAGGGTCAAACTTTATATATTTACTATTTAATAAACCTAATTTAATAATAAATTTTGTAGATCTATTAATTAATTTTATTTTTAAAAAAAATCCTTCCACTTTTGCTTTAGTTAAAGCAATCCTAAAAAAGTGTTCAACTAATCCTTAATTTGATAGGTAATGTGTTGACTTTTAAAATTGTATTTAATTAATTAATTTCATTATTGCAAACAAAATTCACTGTTTGGTTTACAATAATTAAGACCCTTTATTAAAAGGTTATCCCTACTTATTATTAAAATAGACGCATAACAACCTAGAATTTGTAAAAAGTTTTATGTGCATGTATGTATGTATGTATATATATATATTTAAGGTAAACTTTCATAAATATAACAAACTACTAAAATGTTTATAACAAATCTCATAAAATCAGTTATTTTTAAAATATTTTATATTTTTTCTTTCGTATTTCTTTTTCTCATCGTTGCGCTTTTTTTCTATTATTTTTCTTATTTTTCTCTTTTTTTTTTCCACTGCAATTTTTTCTATCGTCTTTCTTCTTTTCCACTTCTTTTTTACGTTGTTTAGATTTGGGTCTTTTCCTATTTTTTTAGGTCATTTAGATTTGTCTTTATTCTTTTCCTCCTCTTTTTTACGTCGTCTTTAATTTTTTTTTTTTTTACGTCATTTAGATTTGGGTAACTAAATCTAAACGATCGTGTACAAAAAAATAGTCAAATCTAAAAATTTGTATATAAAAAATCTTGAAAAAAATAGTTTAGATTGGAGTAACCAAATCTAAACGATCGTGTAGAAAAATAAGCGATCGTGTACCAAAAGAATTAAAAAAATCGTTTAACCAAATATAAACGATCGTATACCAAAGAATCTTGAAAAAATATACGATCGTGTACCAAAAAAATCTTTAAAAAATTCGTTTAGCCAAATGTAAATGATCGTGTAAAAAAATTGTTTTGATTTGGATAGCCAAATCTAAACGATCGTGTAACAAATCTATTTAAACGATCGTGTAACTAAATTAAACGATAAAATTGAAAAAAATAAATTATTTAGATTTGGATAATCAAATCTAAACGACCAAATCATATCCAAATATATTATGTGCGTTGTTAACAACATAGTTGACAACACATTTTTGGTATTTTCCATTTTGGGCTTGTGGGTTTTTTCCGTTTTCGAAATTGTTCTATACACATAGAATATTTTGTAACTTTGTTATATTTTTGAAAAAATCTCTTTATTCAAATAGTATTTAGTTTTCAAATTTTAAACAACACTTTATTTTTTTTTCTTTTTTTTTTCCTTTAAGAAAAATGACCTAAAAAATCCGTTGCATAGATTCTATACAAAAGAAAAAAGTATTTGTATACAAGTATATGGTGAAGTTTTAAAAAAAAATTATTTAGTGTCTTGTAATTTATATATGAAAGTTGTGATTAAAGAAAAAGATAAATATACCGAGATAATTAATTTGAGATTTAAAATTGATCGATTTTTCTTAAAGTAAATGAAAGAAAAACAGTGAACTTTGTTACGTAGTAAAATAAATTAAAATATTTATAAAATAGAAAAATTTTAAATTTTATCAATAACATTAGACACCGATTATTCTTATACATTAGTGTCTAACAAATCACCTATTTGTTATTTACAATAATTTTCTTTAAAATTAAAATACAAAAAAGTTGCATTGGTTTTTTATTTTATTAAAGTTAAATTGAAATTAAGTTTGAGTTTTTGAGTTTGATTCCGGTTTTGTATCTATTTAATATTTGTATCTATTTAATCTTTCAATGTTTAGAGTATTTATTAGATTCTTCCATTTCTATTTTGTGTCAAATAGTTTCTTCAACTTCTAAAAGGTGTCTAGTAAAAATCTTAAATTATGTTTTATGTGTTGAATAGATTCCGAAAGTTTTATTATATAAATAATAAGTCATTATATTGACCTTGTTGTAATTTTTTATTTTTTTTTAATTTACACATGGTCTCCTAAACATACAAAATTGAAAGTTTAGGAGTTCAATTAAATATAAATTTTAATTTTAAATCTAAATCTAAATAGATAGATCAATTAATTAGTTTTTCAATAAACAATATATTCGAAAGGTTAATTTACATAAATCATAAATCTAACAAAGCCAAAAAATACCGTGTAACAAAAAAATAAAATCTCATAGAGTAAGTAAAATATTTTAATAATTTTCAGAATTGTTCTTGAATATTGCGAATGATTTGTCGCTTCTATTTTTTTTTTCTTTTTTGCGATTTATTCATCTTCTCTTTCAGATTCTTCATCTCTCTTTCCATATTTTTTTCTTTTGTTTTTAAACGATTTATTCTTCTGTTTAAATCTACTATTTCATCTTCACCATTTTCAAAAAAAAATTTTGAAGCTATTTCATCTTTTTCATATTCGAGAATATTCAAGACTGTTAAAATATCATTTTCACATGATCTAAACTATTGTCAACACGATCATTTTTTATAGTTAACACGGTCATCTAAATTTGAAGTTTTTATCCCATCGTTTAGAAGAAACTACATGAATGTGTTGACATGATCTAAACGATCGCTTACCATAGTTAACAAGATCATTTAGCATGGTCAACACGATCGTTAGATATGAAGTTTTTAACGATTATTTACGTTGGACTACACAATCATTTACCATAATTAGATTCTTCCATTACATTATATTTTTGCTATGGTCAACACGATCGTTTAGCATGTTCAACATGATCGTTTAAATCTGAAATCATTTTTCTCATCGTTAAAAAAACTACACGATCGAGTATCATGACCTAAACGATAGTAGATCTTTCATTTAGGCTGTAGGACACGATCGTTTAGAAAATGATTACTCGCGTGCACATGTGGCCGATTAATCGCGTGTTGACTTGGCGTTTTTGGTATTTCTCATGGTGATCCTACAAGCTTCTCCCGTTTTCAGAATTGTTCTATAAAGTATTAGTTTACTGGTTTGTTATATTTAAAAAAAAACCCTATTAGAAAACAATGAGTTACAAAATGAGAAAAAAAATTATAACTTATTAAATGTAAATTTAAAAGTTTAGGATTTATTAGAAGAAAAAATTAAAAGCCTAAGAGAAGATTACAATAATAGTTTAGTCTTTTTATTTTATTGAATGTAATTATTTTATAATAAATGTGTAATTGATTAGCATATAGTCTCACAAGAAATTTGCCAATTGGATTTGAATGGGAGTTATTTATTTTAAGGCCGGATTAGTTCTTTATTTAGTTTAATTTATTTGAACAACGTACTTTACTTAAAGTTTCTTCAATCTCATGAACAATTATTATCTCAATTTTGGCCTAAAAAGAAAAACTAATTGATCCACAGGGCCTTAACTAATTACATCCATGTTCGTGGAATATATTTCTAGGTTAACTTACATAAATGTAACAGAACTCGAAAATATTAAATGGTTGTGTAACAAAAAAACAAAAGCTAATGAAGTCGGTAAAATATTTTTATAATTTTCAAATTTATTCTTGAATATTGCAGACGATTTGTCACTTCTCTTTCTTATTATTTCTTTTTCATAATTTTTTCTCTTCCAGATTTTTTCATCTCCTCTTTCAAATTTTATTTTTTCAATTTTTAAACGATTTATTATTCTGTTTAAATTGTCTATTTCTTCTTCATCATTTTTGGCAGAATTCTTTGAAATTATTTCACAATTATTTCAATATTCTTCTTCATCAGCTTCCTCATATTCAAGAATATCAAAATCGTTTCAATATCATTTTAAATGATCAACAAGACCATTTACCATTATCACCACAATCGTCTACCATGGTCAACACGATCGTTTAAATTTGAAGCTTTTTTCCATTGTTTAAAACGAACTACCACGCGTGTTGATACGATCTAAACAATCGCTTACCATAGTCAACACGATTCTTTAGCACCATAGTCAACACGATTCTTTAGCACCATATCAACACGATTCTTTAGCATCGCTAACATGATCGCTTAGTATGGTCAATGCAAACGATAATTTACATTGGACTGCATGATCACTTATCATAATCAACACGATCATTTGACATGGAAATTTGAAGTCTTTTTCCTCATTGTTAAAAAGAACTACACGATCGTATATAATCTCCTAAGCAATTCTAGATCATTCATTTAGACTGTAGTACGTAATCGTTTGAAAGAATATTACTCCCGCATCCACGTGGCCGATTAATCACGTGTTGATTAGGGTACTTTTTGTATTTTCTGTTATAGATATGTGGACTTTTTTCGTTTTTGAAATTGTTCTATACAGTGTAAACATTTTACATTATATTTTTGAAAAAACTCTCATATTTTTAAATGTTTAATTCAAATAATAAATTAATTTTAAAAATAGCTTTTTGATGTTTATTTTAAACCATTTTTATTGAAAAAGTTTAAATAAAAATAGGTTTCTTGCGTGGAACATTATTCTTTAAGTAAATTCAAAAGGGCACTTAAAAAGATAGATCATAAAATTACTTTTTTTTTTTATAATGAGTTAAAATGTTTATTATTTGTATTATATCACATGCTGAATTTTATTGCACCGCAGGAGTTTTGGTCTGTGCAGATGTAGAGAAAGGTGGACAAATTCTAAGGAAACTTGGACAGAACTTCTATCGACGTTATTTTTGTGTGGACATGTTTTGTGGCCGAAATCCTATCGTCTTTTCATTTCTCCATATTATTGACGTTACGTCGACAGAACTATCCACACCAATTAAACTTGTGGGCAAAAAAGACATTTTCGACCACGAAACGAACGTTGACAGAAATGACTTTTTACCCACGATCATTGTCATCCACTACAACAAATAGAGGGTAGAAACTGGTTGCACCTATGTCGGCAAAAATATATTTCTATCCATGTTTCTTTCTGCAAAATTGTTTCTACTAACAAAAATATTATTTTGTCAGCAAAAAAAAGAAAAAAAGAATTTCCCGCACTAAAATTCGTCGGCAAAAATATATATATGTGTGTGTCAAATACTTTTTTTTGAATATAAATTTGATTGTTAGCCACCAATGATGCGAATATTCATTTCTTTTTATCCATGCACAAAATGTCGTCAGACCTTTCTAACTGCAAACATATTTTTAGCAACACAAAAAATGTGGTAAAAACAATTTTAATTTTTTTACATCTAGTATTAATATTATATGCTTCTAGAGATTAATTTTAAATGACTATGACAAAATATATAGAATATTGCAACAAAAATTTAAAAATAAAAATATTTTCAACCATTAATACTTTGGTCAAAATATAATAATTCATAATTCTTTTGGAGTGTCTAGTAATTATATGAGCTATATTAATTTTTATTTTGACAAAAAAATGTGAAATACACAAAATGATTGAACTAAACAAATATCAAAAGATTAATACAAATGGATATTTCAATGAAATTTTAATACATATGCTCATATTTATATTTTTAGAAATAATGTTAGAAACCTAATAATGTTTGGTAATGGGTGCAGCTGTGCAGGTGCAACCAATTGTAAGATAGGAATTCTTTTTTCTTCATATAATTAAATCAAAACAACTCTATACACATTTAAATATAAATAATTAACATAAGGAATAGAGTTAAATTAATTATTGTATATTATAAAGTTTTCATAAGATATGATTTGGGTTTGAGATCTTTTGGGAATATTTACTAATAATTTAAACAAAGATTGGATCAAGTTGTTACTTTTTTTTTTTATACATAAAAATGGGGATTTATTAGTTTATTTAGTTTTATAATAAGGTTTTGAGATTTGGATACATAATGGAATAATCATTCACAACCCTAAAGTGAGGTGTCAATATATATATATATATATATATATATTCCATTTTCCAAAGCTTAGAGTATCTTTCTCTTCTCTGTTTGTTTAATTAGATGCATTTAATTTGGCATAAACTTCAAAATCCTTAACTAATTTTGAAAGGACTTTAAAGGGAATCTTTGGACCTGTCAAACCCCTCAAACCTAAACACCAAATTTTGAGGCATGTTATTCAAACTCATTTAATAGACTATTAATTCATCTATCCATCAATCCAGATGTTCCTAACTATATATCATCAACCCTACTTTCTCATATCATTCTATAATTATAAAACATACTATTGTAATTCATTATCTTTCCTCTTTCATTTTAGATCAGAGGTGGGAGGTTCGATCTTTCGATCCTCCATTATCATAATTGTTCTACTAAAAAATGTTAAAATACTACTTGTATTATATATTTAGGTATGTATTCGACGGGAGGTTTAGAAATTGAATTCTAATTTTAAAAAAATAAATATTTGATATTATATATTTATAAATCAAAAAACTAGTGTAACTTATCCACTAAGATTTATTTGATGATAAGTTATTATTAATTTATTTCCAAATATAATCTATATTTAAAAAATTTGTTAAATTGTAATTTTAGTTTATGTACAGAGAAAGCAAAAGCTTAGTCTCTATAATTTGATAAAACTTTATATATAGTTTTGATGGTTTGAAAAACAATCGTAAATAGTTTTTACGAACAAGATTATTTTCTATAATTTTATCAAATCATATGGACTAAATTTTGTTTATAAATCACATGAGTTAAACTCCATCTTTCTAAAACTACACGGATAAAACTTATAATTTAACCTAAGATATTTATATAACTATTATTTAGGACTACTATACAATTTATAATACTTAACATTACACATATTATATTTAAAAAATGAATTAAGTATATAACAAGATATATTATATTTTTTATTGCATTTATATGTATTTAGTATAATTCTACATTTTATAGCGTAAAATTCAAAATTTAGATACAATAAAATATAAAAATATTGTTTTTAGAATTTTCACAGTTTAGATCAAGAATCTAAAAACAAAAACAGTTTTCATAAATAGCATGTAGATTCAGTAAATTTTAAACGAACCTAAAACATAATCTACATTATTTTGGGTAATATAGCGTTATAGTTTGGTTGACTTTGTCGTATCAATTAAAACAATTGGGAGAGAGCTACATAAAAATTTAAACTTCTAATTAATATGGATGAAAAATGAGAGGATATTGGTTGTAACTCAATATTCTTACGACAATCTAAATAGAAAGTTTATTGTTGTTTTTATTTACTTTTTAAAATTAAATCAAAATAATATTTTGGTAATTTTATTTACTATGCTTTATTGTTAATATCCCTTTCATTTGTAATTATTAGAATATACTTTTTTTTTATTAATAAAATGAAAAACTTACATAAATATAATAAAACACCAAACTATTTACGGTCCGTATAACAAGTTAGTCAATTTTTAAATATTTCAATTTCTTTCATCTTCTTCCTCTTCGATTTCTTTCATCGTCTTTCTTCTTTTCCTCTTCTTTTTTTTCTTTTTTTTTTTTTGCAATTTCTTTCCATCATCTTTCTTATTTATCAATTGTCTTTTTACGTCGTTAAATCTTTCCATCGTATTTCTTTTTCTTTTCACTGCAATTTCTTTCCATCGTATTTCTTCTTTTGTGATCTTGTGATTTCTTTCAACCGTCTTTCTTCTTTTTTGATTCTTTTTTACATCGTTTAATATTTACATCTTCTTCTTTTCTGATTCCTTTTTACGTCGTTTAATCTTTTCATCGTCTTTTTTTTTCTTTTTTTTTTTTACGCGTTTACATTTGGGTAACCAAATGTAAACGACTGTGCATAAGACAAAAAATCTTGAAAAAAAATCAATTAAATTGGAGTAGCCAAATGTAAACGATCATGTAAAAAAAATAAAATATTGTGTATAAAGAATCTTGAAAAAAATCATTTAGATTGGAGTAACCAAATGGTGTATAAAAAATCTTGAAAATTTTTTTTAAAAAAATCATTTGAATAGGAGTAGCCAAATGTAAACGATCGTGTAACAAAATTAAACGATTGAATTAAAAAGATAAATTGTAGTCATATCTAAACGATCGCGTATAAATTGTAGTCATATCTAAACGATCGCGTATAAATTATAACCATATCTAAACGATCGTCTTTTAGTCATATCTAAACGATCGCATATAAATTATAGCCATATGTAAACGATCGCGTATATATTGAAGCATATCTAAACGATGACGTATATATTGAAGCATATCTAAACGATCGTATATATATTGAAGCATATTTAAACGATCGTGTATATATTGTGTATATATTGAACCATATCTAAACGATTGTGTATAGATTATAACCATATCTAAATGATCGCCTTGTGGCATATTTAAACGATCGTGTATATATTGAACCATATCTAAACAATCGCAAAGGCACGCGTTATTGACGGCGTGGTTGACGGGACATTTTTGGTATTTTATACGGTGAGCTTCTGGACTTTTTTTCGTTTTTAGAATTATTCTATACAGTGTAAATATTGTGCCTTTTTTTATATCTTTAAAAAGATCCCTGATAAAATCTTAAACGAGACAAAATAGCATTTGAGAGCTGTTCTATTTTTTTCATCTAACTTTAAAAGTAATTAAAAAAAATTGATCTAACTTTTTTTTCAAAATTAAATACCAAATAAAAATTTATTAATACCAATACTAAAAATTATTACATGAAATATTATCTCAATCTTTTTATATTTTATAAAAATAAAAATCTCTTAAATATGTGAACAACTAAGAAATACCAAACAACATAGAAAAGAAAATACCTGTAACGACCCAACTCCTTATACTGAATCGAAGTCATTACTCAATATAGAACAAGTGGTTTAAGTCATAAAATTTATTAAAATGCATACGGTTTAAGAAATTTCATTTATGAAAGATTAAACAAGGTAGCCATGCAAAAAAAAAAAAGTGTAAATGCGTTCTGAAGTCCTACTCGGGCCCTATCTACATAAAAGATGGTAAGTAATGAAAAGTACTCAAACTCAAATGGAAAGTCTGAATTAAAGATAAGCGGAAGTGGTAGTCCCTATGGCCCTTCACGGTCTCACTTCGGGTCGCTCGCCAGCTTGCCCTTGCCCTTGCCTCGTCCTCTACCTGAAAACATAAAATGGAGAGAGTGAGTATAAAAATACTCAGTAAGAGACCCACTACTAGTCCCACTAGGTGCCTGTTAACTTCCTGTTAGAGTCCTGATAACTGGTACCCAATCTCTGGCACGTTCCCGAACACGTGCAATCATGCGCTCCCGTAGGAACGTAGTTCTGGTCTTCGGTGCCCCGGGGGACACCTAGGTCAGTCGGGATGCGAGGACCCCGTCGAGTCACTCGAGTCATATCTATATCCATGCTAGACTGGTGTCCCGTCGGACCACACAGTCCTCAATAGGTGGTGATCCCGAAGGACACCCATGCAGGTACGACTCTAACAGATTAAGCTAACAGGTACCCCAATTGCAGTATACATACACATGGCATCAGCATATAACATGTCACATAAATCATCTCTACACTCTCCGTCCCGACATTCGTCGTAGCCATAACAGCTCTTGCCACACATAACAGGCTATAGTATAACTATGTCGTCATTTGCATCATACTAACATTTATCTCAGACAACGTACTGTCTAATTCTTAACATGAAAAGTCGGGGCATACATGGTCTCATACTTCTAAACATGAAGCTAGTAGTAGAATCTCTTACCTGGAGATCTACTTGTCGAGTCCTAACCGCGAGGCAGTACGCTTTCCAAGCGACGAAGTCCTAACTGTTTAATATGCCAAAATTCGTAATTAGGTCGCCAACGACTATCGGTTCAAGACTCATTTGAAATAACTTACCCTAGAGAGGTTGCAGTGCTCGAGCCCCCCTGCTGAAGAATTCCCGCGCTGCAGCAATTACTTGGTCCAAGACGTCCCTTAAGGAAAATAACTTAATTTTTGTCCCAAATTAATTTAATTGACGTCCGAAGCATGGAGTCTTACTGGGAAATGCCACAATAATTAATTAAGTTACCAAAATTTAGGTGGATGGAGCCAATTTGGTCTTGGCGGCTCGGCTGGAAGAAGACAGGGACCGGCTCGGCTTGGCGCAGGCGCAGCTCGGCTCGGTACAGGAAGCTACGCGTGCGGCTCGGCTTGCCACAGGGAGGAGATGCGGCTCGGCTACGCGGAAACGCGCGGCGCGGCTTCCCACGCGGACGCGGCTCACACGCGGAGAGGGCTGGACGCGGCGCGGCTTCAGTTTCGGCTTCGGGCGCGCGGACGTGGAGCGGCTCCGGGTTCGTTCGTCGGCTGGAGGCACGCGTGGCTGATCGGCTTCGAGTGGCGGCTGCAGGAGACGGCTGTGCGCGGATCGAAGCGGCTCCCTTCGGCTCGATCGGAGCGGCGCGGCTGGCTGAACTTCTCAGATCGACGCGGCGCAGCGAGCTTCGGCTGCACTGATCGGCTTGATCGAAGCGACGCGACGCGGCTCGGCTATCCTCCTGATCGGAGCGGCGCGGCGTCGGCTGTCCTCCTTAGGTCGAAGCGGCGCGGCGAGTTCCGGCTCGGCTGGCGGCTGCGGATTCGGCTGCAGACGCGCGGAGGATGGTTCGGCTTCCACTCGGCTTGTAGACGCGCGGTGGATCGGCTTCGGCGCTTGCTTGAAGCTGGCGGCGTGCGGCGGCGGCGGGCGGCGGCGGCGCGGAGAGTGGCGGCGGCTAGGGTTTTCTCTTTTTTTTTTTCTTCTTTGGGGAGATGAGGAGTCTCACGTCTCCCAATGCCTCTTTTTAAAAGAATTTCCAAAAATAATAAAAGAATTTAATAGCCCCCTTTTTCTCTCTCCACCCTTGACCCTTTCCAAGGCAAAAATCAATTTGCCACTCCATTAATTGACTAATTTACCCCTAACTTCAATAATTAATATAAAAAGAAAAAAACAACTTTAGTTTAATAAGAATAATATTAACCACACTTAATATTAATATTAATGGTCAAAACAACAAAAGAAACCGAAATTGTTGGGCGTTACAATACCAAATATCATTTCGTATTTTAATTATAAAAAAAAAAAAAGTTATACCAATAGCTACAAATTAAAGAGAGAATAATTTTTTGAGCAATTAATTAGTTTGTTTTTATTAGTTGATGTAGTTGGTTCAACAAGCTAGTGTGTGTGTGTGTATATATGCTTTTATATTAAGGTCTTGATATATATATAGTTGACATAACCTTTGAAAAATAATAATTAATCAATTTCTTAATTTGGTCAACTGGTATTTATTAATGTTTATTCTTTTGCACTAATTTTATTGAATAGCTATATACACTAATAAGTTTCCTTTTTAGAAAAATTCAAATAGAATACAAATGTCAACCACTAGTATAGTTATCCTAATTTTAATGTAGGTAATATAATAATATATATATATATATATATATATATATATTTAGCAAATTATATTTTAAATTTGTAGTTTTACTTCCAAATTGTTTTTTCGTCTTCAATTGAGTTTCACTTCGTCACCTTACGTTTATTAAATAGATTTTGTTCCACATAAGAAAATCTTATATAAAATTTTGTGTTATGCATAGACACTCATTTAATTATGTGTTATTATTTTTGTTATTAGAAACAAATACTTCTAAACTACACTAACTCTCTATTACGCAATTCATCTAATTTCTAATGAACATACAGCAAAATACATCTATAAGAACTAATTAAGTGTTAATTAATTACATATCAAAACTTAAATGTAATTAAAACCAATTTTATTTTTGAGAAATTTCTTCAAAAGTGA